>NC_052147.1:193177732-193846389 GCF_902713615.1 Scyliorhinus canicula | reverse complement strand
TTGTCCGCATTCAAAAGCGAGATGGATCAAAATGACCGATCAGCCGTGGGGTCCTTGTCCTTCAGGATAAGGGAAGTAGAGGCCTCCGCAGGTGTCATGAACAAAGAACCGTGGAACAAGAAGTCATTGAAGATATCTAATGTTGGAAGGATCAACTGTCCTGCAACCTTCTTGTAAAGCTCAATGGGAAATACATCAGGGCCAGAAGCTTTACTCGACTGCATCAACCCAAAGCTTTTCCCAATGGGGATTCCAACTCCTCTGACCTCTCCCTCTCTACCAATGGGAGGAATAACCCATTCAAAAACTGTCATAGTCGAAATTTCCTTTGTGGGCTCCGACCAAAGAGATCCTGATCGAATGTTTCAAAAGCCGCATTGACCATGAGCGGGGCAGAAACCAAACTGCCATTCGAGTCCCTTATCTGCACAATCTCCTGGGAAAGCAGCCTGCCACATCAGCTGATGAGCAAAAAGGCAACTGGTCTTCTCCCAGTGTTCATAAAAAGCCTGCCTTGAACATTACAGCTGGCTTACCACCTTACCTGTTGATAATTCAAGATTGCGCTTGCAGCTTTTTCGATGTAGGGGCAAGTGAGTACCGATGGTCTACCTCAAGGATGGAGTCCACCAGCCTCTGCCACTCGAGCCATGCAGTCCTTTCCATGTGTGCTCTGCCTCTTGCCTGATGACCACCCTTAAGGGCTTCCCACAATAGGAGAATGTGAGATAGACTCACTTCTATTAAAATGTTTTGTCCGCCAACAATGCCATATCAATCACCATGGCGGGCATTGGGAGGGACCTGACTCTAGCATGAAATCCATAAAATATGGGGCATAATCTGAAATCCGAATTGTCAAATACCTCTCCCTTTTCCCCCCCAAGGGAGAAGAGACCTACCCACAACAAAAAAAGTCAACATTTGTATTTTAAGAAAAATCTTAAAAGCTGCAGGGATCTGCCTCTTTCCTCCCCCCCGCCCCCCCAACATACAAATTCTGCTCCACGAAAGCCAACAATGCTTTTGCCATACCTGATCGAGTCCGAGATTTGGGCATAGATCGTTCCATCCTGGGATCCAGAACGCAGTTTACGTCACCCCACATGATTAGCTGATGCAAATCCAAGTTGGGAATGGAGACTAGCAGCTTGTTAATAAAAACCCATATCATCCAAACTCGGCGCATAGACATCAACCAGGACTATCAAGGTTATTGCCAAGGGCTCACCAATAATCACATGTCTGTCATTAGGACCCACCAAGTTGTTGACAGCTGAAAATTGAACCCTTTTTATTTTGTATCACCCCACTTGACACACCCACCCCTTCCACAACCTTGTTAGTCCCTCACCTGCAAATTAGTCTCCTGCAGAAACACCACATCAGCATTCAAACTGGTGAACAAATCCGATTCGGCCCCCTTACAATCCAGGTGACGAACCGAATTTGGGGCTTCTCAAAAAAACACTGCTTCTACTAACCCCAACCCCAAACAGAACGAAAGCACTAGGCTCATTATCTAAAACAAAACTAAAGTAAATGGACTGTAGCTTCCCCCACCACTCTGCTCCCATTAGCTAACTCTTTGGTGAGCACGGCAGCCCCTGCCCAGAATGAAGGCAACTCTTGATGTATTCATCCCACTCAAGAACTAAGAAATGGGAACATGTACAAAGAGTCCCAAAAACTCTGCATCTCCACATGCCCACCCCCCACATTGAAAAACTTCATGGAAGCCTCCATTAACCTGCACCCAGCCCATGTTTTTTTTTACAAAATAATCCACCCCATCTGGCTCGTTTAAAAAAAAAAGTGTAGTCTTTCCCTCAAATGTCACTCAACTGCATTGAGTGCACCACCCAAATCGAACTCCTCTTGGGTGGCTTAGACTTGTTAAACACCATTCGCTTCTTTGTCAACGTCTTCATAAAGCCTAATGGCGTGGCCTTCCCATTTGAGAGTTGCAATGTTCCTCAGCGAATCTTCAGATCCGTTCCTTTTTCTGGAAGCTGTGGAACTTCATAACAACTTGTGGTGTTCATTCGGATGGGGATTCTGTCCGCCTTTGCATCTTGAATTCTGCTGCCAAGGTGGATTGGCCGGAGTCCCAGCAGCAGCATCTGCCATTTTCTCTTCCAAAAAGCTGCGAGAAGCCCATTAAACCTCTACCTGCAAGTATCTTTGACTTTACGTTTGCACCGTATAGCATCAATCAAGTGGGAATTTATGCACAAATACCCCCAGCAACTAGGCATAAATGGCTAAAAATGCAGTACCCTATAGCTGGCTTAAACACCAGAAAAGGAATGTTAATTTTTGAGGAGTTGATAGACTGGAGGACAAGTACATTGGTGAGGATGGGAGCAAGATCTTCGTGCAGGCCAAGTTGAAGAAGTGAAATTTTGCTGTTACATTTTCATTCTAATTTATAAAGATGTGCCTCTTGGAATTTAGCTCTTGTGTGAATGTTACACACCTCTCCAGATGATGTTTGAGCATGATGACGACAGTGATTTAAAAAAAAACTAAAGTTGGATTCTCATTTCTTTCAAATCCAAAGTGGCTTTATCTTTTTTTTGTTTTTAAATAATTTTTATTGAAATTTTTCGATACAAACATTTACCCCTACTACATTTTAAATTATAACACAACAAATCCCCCCTGGAAAATCCTCCCCACGCCCTCCCCCCCGCGGGCACCCCCCCCCCCCCCCCCCCCCCCCCCCCGCGCTACCAGTCTAGCAACCAAACCGTTTTTTCCCTTGCTGCCGATGGCCTCGGGCAGTCATTGCCCGCGACCCCCCGCTGACGTGCTCCCTTCGTTGCTATCCCCCCCCCCCCCCCTCCCTCCCCCCCCCCCCCCCCCCCCCCCCCCCCCTTCTCCCCGGGTTGCTGCTGTTTCGGCCTCCAGTTCCTATCTCTGATCCAGAAAGTCAAGGAAGGGCTGCCACCGCCGGAAGAACCCCTGTACCGACCCTCTCAGGGCGAATTTGATTCTTTCCAATTGGATGAAGCTTGCCATGTCGTTTAACCAGGTGTTAACCTTGTGTCCCTCCACTGAATCAAGATCCTTCTCCGAGCTACCAAGGACGCAAAGGCCAATATTCCGGCCTCCCCTGCCTCCTGTACTCCTGGCTCCACCCCAACCCCAAAAATCGCTAGCCCCCACCCTGGTTTGACCCTGGTTCCCACCACTCTCGATACCGTCCCCGCCACCCCCTCCCAGAACTCTTCCAGTGCCGGGCACATCCAGAACATATGTACATGGTTCGCAGGGCTTCCCGAACACCTAACACACCTGTCCTCACCCCCGAAGAACCGACTCATCCTAGTCCCCGTCATATGGGCTCTGTGCAGCACCTTAAATTGGATGAGGCCCAATCTTGCGCACGACGACGACGAATTGACCCTCTCTAAGGCATCCGCCCATGTCCCATCTTCTATCTGCTCTCCCAGCTCCGCTTCCCACTTGTCTTTCAGCTCCTCTATCGATACCTCCTCCACCTCCTGCATTATTTTGTAGATGTCCGAGACCTTCCCTTCTCCGACCCAGACCCCTGACAGCACCCTATCACTCACCCCTCTATCGGGAAGCAAGGGAAATCCTTCCACCTGTCGTCTGGCAAATGCCTTCACCTGCAGGTATCTAAACGTGTTCCCCGGGGGGAGCTCAAATTTCTCCTCCAGCTCTCCCAGGCTCGCAAACCTCCCCTCTATGAACATGTCCCTCAGTTGCCTGATGCCCGCCCTGTGCCAGCTCTGGAATCCCCCGCCAGTGTTCCCCGGGACAAATCTGTGGTTCCCTCTCAGTGGCGCCGCCATCAGACCCCCCACTTCCCCCCTGTGTCGCCTCCACTGCCCCCAGATTTCAGGGTGGCCGCCACTACCGGACTCGTGGTATACCTTGTGGGGGGGAGCGGCCATGGTGCCGTTACTAGCGCCCCCAGGCTTGTATTGCCGCAGGACGCCCTCTCCATACGTTTCCAAGCTGCCCCCTCCCCCTCCATCACCCACTTACGCACCATCGATGCGTTCGCCGCCCAGTAGTATCCGGAAAGATTGGGTAGCGCTAATCCTCCCCTGTCCCTACTCCGTTCCAAGAAAATCCTTCTCACTCTAGGGGTGCCATGTGCCCACACATAGCCCATAATGCTGCTAGTTACCTTCTTGAAGAAGGCCCTGGGGAGAAAGATGGGCAAGCACTGAAACAGAAACAAGAACCTCGGGAGGACCGTCATTTTGACTGACTGCACCCTCCCTGCTAGCGACAGCGGTACCATGTCCCACCTCTTGAACTCCTCCTCCATCTGCTCCACCAGCCTTGAAAAGTTCAGCTTGTGGAGGGTCCCCCAGTTCCTTGCCACCTGCACCCCCAAGTACCTGAAGCTCTTTACTGCTCTCTTAAAGGGGAGCCGCCCAATTCCCTCCCCCTGATCTCCCGGGTGTATCACAAAGACCTCACTTTTACCCACATTTAATTTATATCCCGAAAAGTCCCCAAACTTCCGCTAGTATTTCCATTACCGTCCGGCATTCCCCCTTCCGGGTCCGCCACATATAACAACAAATCATCCGCATAGAGTGATACCCGATGTTCCTCCCCTCCCCTTGTCAGTCCTCTCCACCCCCCTGAACCCCTCAGTGCCATCGCCAACGGTTCGATCGCTAATGCAAATAGTAAGGGGGATAGGGGGCATCCCTGCCTGGTACCTCGATGGAGCCCAAAATACTCTGACCTCCTCCCGTTTGTAACCACACTCGCCATCGGGGCCGAATACAGCAGCTTCACCCACTTGATAAATCCCTCCCCAAACCCAAACCGTTCCAGCGTCTCCCACAGGTATTCCCACTCCACCCTATCGAATGCCTTCTCCGCATCCAGTGCTACCACTATCTCAGCCTCCCCCTCCACTGCTGGCATCATAATCACATTCAACAGTCTCCGGACATTTGTGTTAAGTTGTCGTCCCTTTACGAACCCCGTCTGGTCCTCATGGATTACCCCTGGCACACAATCCTCTATTCTGGTTGCCAGGACCTTTGCCAACAGTTTGGCATCTACATTCAAGAGGGAGATAGGCCTGTAGGACCCGCACTGTACAGGGTCTTTGTCCCGCTTCAGGATCAAGGAGATCAGGGCCTGTGACATTGTCGGGGGCAGAACCCCCCCTCTCGCGCCTCATTGAAGGCTCGCACCAGCACTGGACCCACCAAGTCCACATACTTCTTATAAAATTCCACCGGGAACCCATCCGGCCCCGGCGCCTTCCCCGCCTGCATCTGGCCTATCCCTTTAACTAGCTCCTGCAGCTCTATCGGCGCCCCCAGCCCCTCCACCCGTTCCTCCTGGACCTTTGGGAACCTCAATCTATCGAGGAAGTTCTCCATTCCCCCCCTCCTCCTGGGCGGCTCAGACCGGTACAATTCCCTGTAGAAATCCCTGAAGACCCCGTTCACCTCTTGCCCCTTCTGCACTATGTTCCCTCCCTTTTCTCTCACTCCCCCAATCTCTCTGGCTGCATCTCGCTTGCGCAGCTGGTGTGCCAGCATCCTGCTCGCCTTTTCCCCGTACTCATAGACCGCGCCCTGTGCCCTTCTCCATTGCGTCTCCGCCTTCCTAGTGGTCAGTAGGTCAAACTGGGCCTGTAAACTGCGCCGCTCCCTCAACAGCCCCTCCTCTGGTGTCTCCGCATATCTCCTGTCCACTTCTATAAGTTCCCCCACCAGTCTCTCCCTCTCCTGCCTCTCCTTCCTTTCTCTGTGTGCCCTTATGGAGATCAGCTCTCCTCTGATCACTGCTTTCAGGGCCTCCCAGACTACCCCCACCTTCACCTCGCCCGTGTCGTTCGTGCCCAGATATCTCTCAATGCCCTTCCGGACCCTTCCGCACACCTCATCGTCCGCCAGCAGCCCCACATCCAGGCGCCACAACGGGCGCTGGTCCCGTGCTTCCCCCAGTTCTACCTCTACCCAGTGTGGTGCATGGTCCGAATCGCAATGGCCGAGTACTCCGTGTCCTGCACTCTCGAAATCAGCCCCCTGCTCAGTACAAAAAAGTCTATTCTGGAGTACACCCTGTGGACGTGGGAGAAAAAAGAATACTCCCTCGCCCTTGGCCTGCCAAATCTCCAAGGGTCTACCCCCCCCATCTGCTCCATGAACCCCCCCAGCACCTCTGCCGCTGCCGGCCTCCTACTCGTCCTGGAACTCGATCTGTCCAGCCCAGGGTCGAGCACTGTATTGAAATCCCCCCCCATGATCAGGCCCCCTGCCTCCAGACCCGGAATGAGGCCCAACAGGCGCCTCATAAAACCCGCGTCATCCCAATTCGGGGCATACACATTCACCAGCACCACATTCTCTCCCTGCAGCCTACCCTTCACCATCACGTACCTACCCTCCTTATCTGCTACCACCTGCGCCGCCACGAACGACACCCTCTTTCCCACCAAAATCGCCACCCCCCGGTTCTTTGCGTCCAAGCCTGAGTGGAACACCTGTCCCACCCACCCCCTTCTCAGGCGTACCTGGTCTACTACTCTCAAGTGAGTCTCCTGCAACATTGCCACATCCGCCTGCAGTCCCTTTAGGTGTGAAAAAACCCTTGATCTCTTGACCGGCCCATTCAGCCCCCTCACGTTCCAAGTAATCAACCGGGTCGCGGAGCGACCCGTCCCTTTCCCCTGTCTGTTAGCCATGTCCTGTCCCCTGTTCGCCCCGGGTCGACCCTCCCCTTCTGACCCGTTCCCCATGGCGATGGCCCCTCCCCCTCTCTCCTCCCGTTCTTCCCTTCCCGTCCTCGGCCTTTCCAGCAGCAACCCGGTATCCCCCCCTAACCCCCCTTCCCCCCCCCCCCCCCCCCCCCCCCCCCCCCCCCTGGCTAGGACCCCTCCTAGCCGCGGTGTATCCACCATCGTACTCCCGAGAGTCAGCTGGTTTTCGCTGACCCGGCTGCCCCTGCCACACTCCGACTCCTCCCGATGTGGGGGGGGGAGGGGCCTCCCCCCCCCCCTTGCCATCCCTCTCTGACCCCGCTTCAGCGCGGGAAAAGCCGCCATTGCTGGCCACACCCCACTCTTCTCTCCTCCCCCTTCCTCCGTCCCGCGCGCGGGAAACAGGGGAAAGCCCGCGCTTTCGCCCAGCCACACCCTACCCCGCCATCTTCAATTCCACCCCCGTCCCCATCCAAGCCCATAAAAAAGCCCCCTTAAAACGAGGGGGAAGAAAAAAGAGAAAAAGAAAACACGCATAACCAACTTGCACCCCCCCCGTCCCGCCTCCCCAACTTAACAATATAACAATATAAATAACAAATCTCAAATAACTACATAAATACATAACTATGCCTGCATAACTAAATAACTACCCAATAATAACGTATTTAACCATCACCCCCCATCGAACAGAACAGTAACCATAACCCTTAAAGAACAGATCAAAAAGCAGTAGAAAAAAAAAAGCCCCCCCTACAACAACAATAATTAAGGGAAGTTGGCAACGGGAAGAGACACACAAAAAGGAACAAAGAAACCCCCCATAACACAAGTTTCAAAGAAACCAAACGATCCATCAACTTTAACCAAGTTCCGACCTGGCCTAAGAAAGACATGGGCCACTTGATCAGTCAAGGGTACTCGGGCGGCCTCGACCGCCGGCGTTCCCACGTTCTAGTTCAGGTCCAGCTTTTCCTCCCGAACAAAAGTCCATGCCTCCTCTGGGGTCTCAAAGTAATGGTGCTGGTCCTTGTAGGTGACCCACAAACGCGCTGGCTGCAGCATTCCGAACTTGATCCTCTTTGCGTGCAGCACCGCCTTCGTCCGGTTAAACCGGGCCCGCCGCTTTGCCACCTCCGCACTCCAGTCCTGATATATCCGCACCGTCGAATTCTCCCATTTGCTGCTTTTCTCCCTCTTGGCCCACCTCAGCACTTTCTCCCGATCACAGAAACGCTGGAATCGCACCAGCACCGCCCTCGGGGGCTCGTTCGCCCTAGGCCGCCTAGCCATGACCCGATATGCTTCTTCCAGCTCCAGGGGCGATGGACCGGCCCCCTCTCCCATCAGGGAGCTCAGCATCTCCGCTACATATTTCGGGAGATCAGGCCCCTCCAGGCCTTCTGCTAGGCCCAGGATCCTCAAGTTCTTCCGCCTCATTCGAGTGTCCAGCTCCTCAAAGCGGCTCTGCCATTTCAGGTGGAGTGCCTCGTGCACCTCCACCTTTCCCACGAGGACCGTGGCTTCCTCCTCCCTCACCGCCATCTCCTGCTGCAGCTCTCTTATCGACGCCTCTTGGGTCGCCTGGGCCCCCATCAGCCTTGTGGTCGTCGCGTTCATGGACTCTAAGAGTTCCACTTTCAGCTCCGTAAAACACCGGAGGAGAGCGGCCTGCTGCTCCTCCGCCCATTTTCTCCAATCTTCTAGCGCGCCACCGGCCGCCATTTTGGTCCTCTTCCCCCGCTTTTTTCGGGGAGCTGCTGCTGCTTTTCTTGTCGCCCCACTCCGAGTACCGACCATAAAGTTGGTCTCACTCTCCTCAGGGAGCCTTCCCCCACCGGGATTCGTCTTTACAGTACCGTCGGGGCCCTCCAATCGGCCCTTAAACACCTTTGTCGCAGGAGCTGCCAAATGTGCGACTTAGCTGGTCATAGCCGCAACCGGAAGTCCCCCAAAGTGGCTTTATCATCCATGCAGATTAAATAATTGCTTGAATTTAGAATATTTCTTGGAGGATAATTTTCATCATCATCTATGGTGGAATTTTTTAAAAATGGACTGTAGTTGACATTGGTGGATTTTGTTTGCTGTGAAGGTGATCAGATATTTATATTCTGGAGCATATTGTTGAGATGCATACCCAAGGGATTAACAGTTAGTTACTCTTCTTGCAGTAATATGCTTGTTGGATACTGTAGCCATGTATAAACTGCTCTCGGTAATGGAGATTACCGAGGACCATTGGCTTTTCGAGAAAAGGAATTTGCACCTACAAGCTGCAAAAAGTTCAAAGTACTATATCCAAGGAGGACTTTCATAAGGATTGTTTACAGTTTGTGAAAGCTTGAATGGAACATAACACTCTGATTTTACAACCAAATGTATTTTACTACATTAATTTAGCTGTCACTTGTAAAATGGCCTGCATCAGCAAATCATATCTTAACATTACATCACATAAAAGAGAAGAAGAACAGACCCGAGTTCTAATCAAATAAAGGTTGAGCATCCCTTATCCAAAATGCTCGGGGCCGAGTGTGTATCCGAACTCAGAATTTCTCGGAATATAATGTGCATCTGCAGCTCGTTGGGATCTGCGCATGTGCGGCGCGCATTGGGAGCTGCGCATCGCCGGGGACCCGTGATGCCACGACGCTCGGGGAGGGGGGGGGGGGGGGTGGATTTCGGGATTTATTTTGGTTTTCGGAATTTCAGATGAGGCATGCTCAACCTGTACCAGAATTGAACAGAAATATATATCATTTTGACAGAACTGAGGAATTGTATAAACCTTTCTGCGTCAAATAAGATTTGCACAATTTTTGAAAATCTGTAGTGAATAGAGAAGTGATAATTATAGAGAATAAAGAACTAAGTATATTTTGGAAACGGTTACCTTCGCTTCAGTGTTAGAAATAAATCAGTAACCACTTGCTTAAAAGGGGTGAATGATTTGCTGAAAGTAATGAATTATTTGCATTATGATCTACCTTTATTTCCTTTTTAATATGCAAGCATACTCAAGGCTTTGCAGTACATGGTATTTCTCGATTCCTTACACAGGCTCATGAATTGCTTATTTAGTGTGGGGGTGGATTGCTTCAGTTTTGCACATGAATTGCCTTTTTTGAGACACTTGGGTACACTTGACTTCCACAAATGTCAGTATAAAATGATCAAAACAAATTTGACGTGTGACCATGTGTAAATTAATCTCTAGATTCACAATCTGAACCACCTGCAATTAATGGTTTTGAGCCTGAATAATCAATCACAATTTAATTATCATCTTTAGTGGTTGAGTCCCAAATGGCAAGGTTGAAGAGGGCCATCATGTCTAAAATTATTGCCTCATTGGTTTCCCCCCCCCCCCCCCCCCCCCATATTAATGACTCCAAAATTACAACTCTTATGACATCAGAACATCGCCAGCCAAAGATTCCAACTGACTGTCATTTGCAGGGTGTCCTTGCTTCTTGATTTCAAATCCAAAGTCTACTATGGCACGATTCTGAGTTTAATTCTGATGTTTGAAAGTGCCATAACTTCAATCTTTCTGACAATTTCGCTCAAATTGTGCATTACTATTTTACAACAGTAATGTATGATATAACCATGATATAATCATGACAAATTATGATAAAAGTAGAAATTAGTCTAAATTTACTATTTAAAATAAAAAAGCAAATTAACAATGAAACCAATATAAGAAACAACCCAACTCTATGAGCAAAAGTAAAGCATTGTTGAGTCTCCAAAGCAAGCTGGAAACGCCCATGTACAAATACCCCACTGTGTATGTCACTTGTACCATTAACATTAGAAACAGTGAGTCTCTCCAGAATCAAGTGCTTCGCTCGTAAGTTACTGCTTGTGGTGAGGAAAAAAAACAAATAACGGGAAAGGCCACCAGTGTATTTAAATGGAAATGGAATTTGTAATAGTATGATCATAATATGTCTTTAAAATCATTGTCATCTTGTACATATTAAGGTGAAATTGAGTTTAACATCACAAAATTGCTAGCTCATATAGTTGTAAACCTATTTATTCCCTGAAGCAGATATACAATACATGGAGAGTTAATTCCTTGAAATAGTCTTTTGTATTGGACACTGCATTGTATGTAACTCTTCAAAATTTTTGTTCAAAGTGTCTTGTTATGCTCTTGGCGTAGCATAAGCTGCTTCCTTGATGTTCACTCTGACAAAGGAAGGTTCAGACGTGGAGATAACTTCAACAAGTTTATTAAACTATTTACAATTCTCCTACTCTGATTCGCCTCTACTGTTAATCCTTCTATAGCTACTCAGACTGACAAACCAGTCTGCTACAATCCACGTGGTGGGTGTGGTGTTGAATCAACCCTGTGTCTGTACTCACTGAGTGTCTGCACTGGAAAGAGGAAGATCATGTGTGCTGTGTCCTTTATATATGGGTTGGTGTAATGCCCCCCTGTGGTAGTGTCACCTCTGTGTATCGTGAATGTCCATTGGTCGTGTCCTATCTTACTGACCTATTGGTTGAGTGTCTGTGTGTCATGTCTCTGGTGCTCCATCTACTGTCTAGCTAGTCTACCTGTATTTACATTAACCCCTTGTGTATCTCCAGTGATGCATATCACCACACAAAGTATTTTCAGTTTTGGGAAAGTTGTAAGAATTTGCACTAGAAGAGCCTTAATTTAGGCTATTGTTGTGCAACAATCTAGTTTTTTCTGAAAGTGCAAGATTAGGAATGGCATTTTTGTTAGCAATTGACAATGCTATGTTGGTTCCACTACTTATTACGAGCAATGTAATGAACTGTCTGAGAAACATTAATTGGAATGATTTTATGGAATGAAATGTCAGTTTGTTTACGTTATGTTCAAAAAGACACCTAAATCGTGTAGAGCTCACTTCTCTGAATTTTAAAAGGATCTGGCCGAGGTAGATTGAAATTGGATTGGCAAGTAAAACTGCATGATCAGCTGAGTTTTCAAAGAGGAGGTAGCTTGGGTACAGACTGGATGAGACACATTGTCATCAGGAGGAAGGGGGAAAAAGGATATTGAAGATTAGAGCTCCCTGTTTGATGTAAGATACAAGTTAATGATGAATGTCCGGTTGATACTTTAGAAAATTTCAAGAAGTACTGAAGAACTGGAAATGAGAGGTAAAGAAAATATATACAAGTTGGATGGTTGATATAAAAGAATGCAAAATCTCCAAATGCAAGTAGTGCAAGGGTAGTCAAAGCAAGGCTGAGTTTAATTTGGGGCCAAAAGGGTGGACTTTTTTTGTGAAGGACATGGTTGAGGTACAAGTATTTTTGCAACATCTCTTTTTTTTGGTGAAGACAGACAGAATGCCACTGTACTGGAGGAATGCTCTGGGTCAAGCCTTTGGGATGAAATAGGGATGATACTTAAAAGATTGTCAATGCTCCTCAGTAGACAAATCACCTGGTCTGGATGGGATGCATTGTAGTTTGATAGCAAGTTATGATTTAGAATACACAAGTCTATAAAGTTGGTGGAAGGAGTTCAAATAGTTTGCACAAGGGAATTCAATAAATACTTGAAAGGTTAAAATTGCAGGGCCAAGAGAAAGGGCAGGTGAGTAGGTTCATTGTCTATGTCAGCCCTTTGAAGTTTTCCAATGAGCTCAATATTATGCTGCATCGTTCTTTTTGATTTCACAATTTTTTCACGACAAATGATTACTTTTATCAAGGAGAATATACCTTTTGGTCTAACTTTGAGGTTTAGAATCAACTTTGTTTCAACATAACCCAATTATACCACTTCATTCCTTTGAAACAAAATTCCTCAAGCGCATTTGTGAACTTGGCCACAAAATTAGCAACTTCTCAGATTCAATCTGAGAATCAGGGCGGCACGGTAGTATAGTGGTTAGCACAATTGCTTCACAGCTCCAGGGTCCCAGGTTTGATTCTCGGATTGGCTCACTGTCTGTGCGTTCTCCCTATGTCTGCGTGGATTTCCTCCGGGTGCTCCGGTTTCCTCCCGCAGTCCAATGATGTGCAGGTTAGGTGGATTGGCCATACTAAATTGCCCTTGGTGTCCAAAAAAAAAAAGATTAGATGAGGTTACAGGGTCCAAAAAAAGTTAGATGGGGTTACGGGGATAGGGTAGAGGAGTGGGATTGGGTAGGGTGCTCTTTCTAAGGGCCGGTGCAGACTCGATGGGCCGAATGGCCTCCTTCTGCACTGTAAATTCTATGATAATCCTTGGTCCATGCAGAGTTTGTTGATTTTAACTGATTGTCAAGATACTTGATGAGAACCTCAAACAATTTTCAATTTGTAAAACAATGAGGAAAGGATACTTCACCCCAGGAACGGTGACTGACCAGTATGTTAATTTTTATGTTAAAACAAACTTTAATTTAAACACCCAATTACCCACATAAACACCAAAGAAATAGGTTTACAATTACCAGGTAAACTGTTCTTGAATAAAAGGAAAAACTTGAACCTACCACTGGTTCAAAGTAAGCAACCCAATACATTTAGAAATAAAGTTAACAAAACGGGTTACTTAGCTGTGTAGAGACTTTTGGAGAGAGTTCCTTTCAAGAGCAGATCCAGTGCACTTTTTTGTAATGCATAATTCCAATCCAATTTAAAATCCTACAATTGACTGAAAAACTACAGACAGACCTGACTGCTGCCATTAATTACATAATCTGTTCTATCACCTGCTTGGCCAAGACTAAACGCCACTTCCTCATCAATTATTATACTCCAGGGAATCTCCAGCAATTAAAACTCTATTCCATTAGCCCTTTATCAGCAAGTAAGTAGTTAAAATTAATAATGACCTCATTTTACGACTCCTTAATGACAGCTTTAGAAGACACTGTCTGGATACCTTAATCTCTGTCCTTTAATATTACTGCAAGAAATATATACTTAACCCAGGCTTTTTAAAAGCATTATTGCAACAGTTAGAAAATACAATATCTAACAATTTCTACATTCTTCACCTGATCAGTGACGGGCTCGCTTAAATTTGCCGTTTCTCAGGACAGTGAAGGAAAACTTCAAACCTCACTCTTTGCTCCGAGTCAACAGCCAGTGACTTTGCCTTTTCAATTCAATTAAAATTAACTTGGGGGGTGGAGAATAACCAAGTAATTAGAAGATTTTTCTTGAATTTTCTTGATAGATTGGAAAGAATTGATTTTCATTGTTGACATCGTCCTGCTGTTTTGTTAGGGAGCTATAACATAGGTTTTGAGGTCAACATTTTGGACTTTCTCCCACAATCACCTGTCTCTCAACTCCCCCAGCAACTGTAATTTTAACTTATTTATGAATGATGGTATGGAGTACAGCAGCAGTCATCTTGTCCAGAGGCATTTTATTTGAAATTTATTATGTTTGGTTAATTTGTGATTTTTAAAATTTTTTTTTAAAAAACAAGTGGTTCTTTTTTGACAATCCAAATTGATTGGAGCCATTTGGAAGCCTTTTAGGTACTCATTCTGTAGTTTGGAACATGTTTTGCTTTGAGGGATTATGGTATTAGATCAAGTGCATTGTTCTTGAGCAGTATAGTATACAATTTCAGATTCAGACTTGCTGATGACTATAATGTTTCATTGTAGAAAATGGAAATAAGGTCGAGCATGTTAATAATTAAGGTGCAACTTTTTATTAAACTGCATTTTTTTCTGAGGAATGTTCATTTTGTTCTAAGGAATATACAAGTACAAATGCTGTCTAATGTAAATAATGTAGTTGAGACTTTCTAATTTGATTTCTTAAATCAAAACATGTACAGGAAGAGTCAAATGGACTGTATCAAACACCCGTTTTATGTTTTGTCCTTTTTCCAGTTGGTCTTCCCATTGTCACCCTGATGTCTTTCCAGAAGATAAAAAGGGGTTTGTACTTCTCTTTGGTCCAATTGTAAATGCAAGTGTAATAAATTCTCAGACCAGATATTTAAGTTGTGGCTTTCCGAAATCCCTAAAATTGCTCAAATCCATGTGCAGCAACTGTGTACCGTGCTTGTAAATCCCTATTGCAGAATTTGCTATCCGGTTTCCCCCAGAAATGTCAAGATTAATAGAAATAAACAACTTGCTTTCAGTCACTAACTAACATTTCCTATTTTATTTATTTAGCGAATGCCAAGTCCTTAAGCCAAGCAGTTTCTTCGGGTGCTGCTGTGTGAGTGTGGATAGGCCTCCGCTGAGTCTGTGAATTGGCATTCTTATATGATGTGGTGCATAGTTTGCTCTTTTCCATAGGTGTGGAGATGCTGGCGTTGGACTGGGGTGAACACAGTAAGAAGTCTTGCAACACCAGGTTAAAGTCCAATATGTTTGTTTCAAACACTAGCCTTCGGAGCACTGCTCCTTCCTCGGGTCCTTCCTTCACCCGAGGAAGGAGCAGGGCTCCAAAAGCTAGTGTTTGAAACAAACATGTTGGACTTTAACCTGGTGTTGTAAAATTTCTTACTGTGCTTTTCCACAGGCACATAGGGGGGCTGACACTAATGTCCTATCTGTGGAGGTTAGCCAAGCAGGGGCCGTGGCCAGTGCCAAACCTGTTGAGCGTGGACCACTCTTTCCTTGGAAAGTTAAAACGGGCATTAATTGGGTTGGGTTTGAGTGTGTGTGTCTCGGTGTGTGTGTGTCTCGGTGTGCGTGCGTGTGTGTGGCAGCATTGTTCAAATTTTGTTTCGGGTCCTGTCCAAGGTGTTGGGGCGTGAATTGCATATGTCGTCGGCTCTTGTGAATTATCGGAGTAGTTTTTGGAAAATAATTTAGTGGAGAAGTTTAACAGGATGGGAGCGAATACTGAACCTTTGGGAGTCCATTGGTTTGTCTTTTTACCTTTGATTGTTCATCAGGATTCTGATGCTTTGGGTGGGGGGAGCAGAAGTGTGTCATAGGCAGCTCTGAGGTCAAGGAACACAACATCTGTCTTCAGGTTGTTCTGAAAATGCTCCCATGTGCTGCGTTCCTTGCGAAAATCAGCTTGGCCAACATAAAGGACTTCATCTACAATTGGGGATGTGTGGATTAGGTGTTCAAGGATTTTATACGGGACCAACAGGAGAAAGATTGAACTGTACTTAGCTGCAAGTATGGGGTCTTTTCCAGGTTTTTGTATATCAATGATTTTTACTGTCTGCCATTTCTTTGGAATGGCATTGGAATTTATTACCATATGTAGAACTGAGTCAGCCAGGCAAGACTATTTAATAAATTCTGGCGGGATATTGTCATGTCCGGCTGTCATGGCACACTTGAATCCTGTAGGACCTCAACAGGGGTGGGCCTAATGTCTTGTGTTGCTGGTGGTGATTTCTTAGTTTACTCTGGGTGTTTCTTTCGGTGTCTTGGTGTATTGTCCAGGGGTGCCTTAGCTATGTCAAGCAAGTGGCTGGAATCATGGTTGTGAGTAACTGAGGAGTGTTTTTGAGTTGGTGCCTTTTGGGCTACTCCAGAGTGATGGATTAGGAGTGTGGGAAGTTTAGCTCTACTATGGTTATTTGGATTTCCATTGCATTTTCTTGGGGTCTGAGGGATGTTGACTACTGGAATACACAGGCCTATATGAATGAGTAATGAAAAATGTTGACTGTGCGGGAAGTCATCTAAGACCAGGCTCTCCGCAGGGTGGTGAGTCCCATTCAGAGAACTGACCTAACAGAAGCCAGTAGAGTAATCCCAACATAACAAGGAATGTTCCTCACTGTTTGGGACCCTGTATTAATTATTGATCATTTCTGGATGCCCATTCTGCAAGTACTTGATCATCACTGTCCAGTCCTGGATTTCATCTGTCTGAATGGTGGTTGCTGAAGTCTCCACATAGATGCCTGGTTGAGGGAAGTTGGACAAGACTTGTTGTTGCTTGGGGGCTTTTAGACATTGACTATGTGGGATCCACAAACGCTAGGGTGTCGGAGAAAGTGATTGTTGCTTGAGTAATGTTGGTTTTGGACATCGGTGGCATAGCCATGTTGGTGGGTGGCAGCATAGGAGGTCATGGCATTAGGTGGAATAGTGGCCTGCTTCTTTTCTGATGTGGGTTTCTGCAGGCAAATCACATCAATGGCAATAGGCCCTCCATGGAAGACTTTGAGAGCAGACCCTACTGCAATGTAATTTTGGGATGGTTTTTCATTGTTCCTTCTGGCTTTGGGACTTTGACTCTTTGTGTGAACTCTTCTCATGAGCTTCCTTTGGAATTTAGTCAGCTGATAATCACCAAATCATAGAAGCACTGCAGTGCAGAAAAAGGCCATTCAGGCATTAAGTCTGTATTGACCCTCTGAAAGAACTCCCTATTGAGGCCCACTCACCCGCCCAATTCCCGTAACCTCACCTTACCGTTAGACATTAAGGGGCAATTTAGAATGACCAATCAACTCACCCGCGCATCTTTAGACCGTGGTAGGAAACACATGCAGACACTGGGAGAACGTGCAAACTCCACACAGTCATCCAAGACCGGAATTGAACCCGGGCAAAAAACAGAAACCCCACCCCCCCCCCCCCCCCCCCCCCCCCCAAAACAACCCAATAAATTAATTTAAAAAAAAGAAAGTAGCAAACATATAGTCGCAAAAACAAACCCCCTTAACAGACCCATCTCCCCCCCCCCGGGTTGCTGCTGAGATTGACCACCCTCTAACACTCCGTCAGGAAATCAAGAAAAGGCTGCCATCGCCAGAAGAACCCCCTCAGGGCAAACGTGACCCTCCAGTTTGATGAACCCGGCCATGTCGTTAATCCAGGATTCCGGGCTCGGGGACTTCGCGTCCCTCCACTGTAAAAGAATCCTACGCAGGCTACTAGAGACGCAAAGGCCAGAATACCGGCCTCTCTCGCCTCCTACACTCCTGGCTCCGATGCTACCCCAAAGATAGCGAGCCCTCAGCCCGGTTCCACCCTGGAACCGACCACCTTGGACAAGGTCCCCGCCACCCCCTTCCAGAACCCCTCCAATGCCGGACACGCCCAGAACATGTGGGTGTGATTTGCCGGGCCTCCCGAACACCTCCCACACCTGTCCTCACCCCCAAAGAACCGGCTCAGCCTGGCCCCAGTCATGTGCGCCCTATGCAGCACCTTCAGCTGAATTAAGCTGAGCCGTGCGCAAGAAGAGGACTAATTCACCCTCCCCAGGGCGTCCGCCCACGTCCCCTCGTCGATCTCTTCTCCTAGCTCCTCTTCCCCTAGCTCCTCCTCCCACTTCGCTTTCAGCTCCTCCACTGAGGTCTCTTCCCCCTCCTGCATCACCTAATAAATTGCCGAGATCCTACCCTCACCGACCCACGTCCCCGAGAGCACCCTATCCTGCACCCCCCTTGGCAGCAATAGTGGAAACTCCGCCATCTGCCGCTTAACAAACTCCCTAATCTGCATATACCTGAACGTATTCCCAGGGGGGAGACCCCACTTCCCCACCAACTCCTCTAAGGTCGCAAACTTCCCGTCGAGGAAAAGGTCCCCCATCCGCCTTATGCCTCCCCTATGCCAACTCAAAAACCCACCATCTATTCTCCCTGGTGCAAACTGGTGGTTGCCACGTATCTGGGTTCAAACTGAGGCCTTCACTCTTCCCCCCGCCCCCTCCCCCCCCCCAATGTCTCCTCCACTGCCCCCAAATTTTGAGGGAAGCCACCACTACTGGACTCATAGAATACCTTGCCGGGGGAGAGTGGGAGCGGGGCCATCACCAGTGACTCCAAACTCGTGCCCACACATGACGTCACCTCCAACCTCTTCCATGCGGCACCCTCCCCCTCCATCACCCACCTACGAATCATTGCCACATTCGCAGCCCAGTAGTACCCACACAGGTTGGGCAATGCCAAGCCACCTACCTCCCCGCCTCGCTCCAGGAATACCCTCCTTACTCTCGGGGTCTTCCGCACCCACACGAACCCCAGAATACTCTTATTAACCCTCCTTTTAAAAAAAAAGCCTTTGGAGTCGGGATGGGGGAGACACTGGAAGAGAAACAAAAACCTCGGGAGCACCGTCCTCTTAACCGACTGAACCCTGCCCGCCAAAGAGAGTGGCACGCATCCCACCTCCTAAACTCCTCCTCCATCTGTTCCACCAGCCTCAAGGTTTAGCCTATGCAGGGCCCCCCAACTCCTAGCTATCTGGACACCAAGATATCTAAAGCTCCTCTCCGCCCTCTTCAATGGGAGCTCCCCTATCTCCCTCTCCTGGTCCCCCAAGTGCAGCACAAACAGCTCATTCTTCCCCACGTTGAGCTTATAGCCCAAGTATCCTCAACACCTCTGGCATTCCCCCCCCCCCCCCCGCCGGATCCGTGATGTACAACAGTAAATCATCCGTGTACACGGACAACCGGTGCTCCCCCCGCACAATCCTCCTCCAGTTCTTCGAATCCCTCAGCGCCATGGCCAGGGGTTCAATCGGTAATGCGAAGAACAGGGGAGACCAGGGACACCCCTGCCTCGTTCCCCGGGACAGCCGAAAGTCCTCCGACCTTCTCCCATTCGTCACCATGCTCGCTACCGGGGCACTATACAGCAGCCTCACCCAGCTAATGAATTCCTCACCAAACCCAAATCTCCTCAACATTTCCCACGGGTAGCTCCACTCCACCCTATCGAAAGCTTTCTCCGCATCCATCGATGCTACTATCTCCGCCTCCCCATCCGCCGACGACATCATCATGACATTAAGAAGCCGCCGCACGTTACCATTCAGCTGCCTCCCCTTCACAAACCCTGTTTGGTCCTCATGAATAACCATCGGGACCACATCTTCCACCCTCCTGGACAGTATCTTAGCCAACAACTTTGCGTCCACGTTGAGGAGCGAGATCGACCTGTTAGACCAACACTGGAGGGGGTCCTTATCCCACTTCAGAATCAGTGAGATTATTGCTCTAGATGTCGTCGGGGGCAAAGCCCCCCCTCCCTCGCCTCATTCAGGGTCCTCACTAACAACGGGCCCAGCAGGTCTGAGAACTTCTTATAAAACTCCACCGGGAACCCGTCAGGTCCCGGTGCTTTCCCTGTCTGCATGATCCCCAGCGCCTCCATCAGCTCTTCCAACTTGATTTGGGGCCCCCAGACCCTCCACCTGCTCCTCCTCCACTCTTGGGAACTCCAGCTTATCCAGAAAGCGGTCCATACCGCCCACCTCCCCAGGGGGCACCGACTGGTACAGCTCCTCGTAAAAGGATCTGAACACCCCATTAATGTCCCTACCACTCCGCACCAGGTTCCCTCCTGCATCTGTGACTCCCCCTATCTCTCTCTGCCTCCCGCTTCCGGAGCTGGCGGGCCAGCATCCGACTTGCCTTCTCCCCGTACTCGTATACCGCCCCCTGCGCCCTCCTCCACTGCACCTCCGCCTTCCGGGTGGTCAATATATCTAACTCCGCTTGGAGACTGCGATGCTTCCTCAAAAGCCCCTCTTCCGGGGCATCTGCATACCTCCTATCCACCCTTACCATTTCTTCCACCAACCTCTCCCTCTCAACCCTCTCCCCCCTCTCCCTGTGCGCACAAATAGATATCAGCTCCCCTCTAATCACCGCCTTCAGAGCTTCCCAGACCACCCCAACTTGCACCTCCCCATTGTCATTAGCTTCCAAATACCCCTCTGCACCTACGGACCCGCCCACATATTTCCTCCTCTGACAGAAGCCCTACATCTAACCTCCACAGCGGGCGTTGATCCTTCCCCTCCTCCAGGTCCACCGAATGCGGAGCGTGGTCAGATATGACTACCGCCGAATACTTCGCCCCCACCACTCTCGGGATTAGCGCCCTGCTGAGGACAAAAAATCAGTCCGAGAATAAGCCTTGTCGACATCGGAGAAAAAGGAAAACTCCCTACCTCCGGCCTCCAAGGGTCTACCCCTCCCATCTGATCCATGAACCCCCTCAGCCCTGAGGCCGCCGTTGGCCTATTGCCCGTCTTAGGCCTCGAGCGATCCAGAGCTGGGCCCAACACAGTATTAAAATCCCCTCCCAAGGTCAAGCCTCCCATCTCCAGGTCCGGAATCCGGCTCAACATTCGTCGCATGAAACCCGCATCGTCCCAGTTGGGAGCATACACATTAACCAGAACCACCCGCTCCCCTTGAAGCCTACCACTCACCATTACGTATCTACCACAGCTGTCCGCCACCACACTCGCGCCATGAACGATAAACTCTTGCCAACTAAAATCGCCACCCCTCGATTCTTCGCATCTAGCCCCAAGTGAAACACCTGTCCAACCCAGCCTCTTCTCAGCCTCACCTGATCCGCCACCTTAAGGTGCGTCTCCTGGAGCATAGCCACGTCCGCTCCCAGCCCCTTCAAATGCGCCAAGACCCGGGACCGCTTCACCGGTCCATTCAGCCCCCTTGCGTTCCATGTGACCAGCCGAATCTGGGGGGTCTTCCCCCTCCCTCTGCGCCGGTCAGCCATAGCTCTCCCTCAGCTCACCACGCGCCCGCAGAACCCCCCAGGCCTGCTCCCCATGGTGGCAGACCCCCCCCCCCCCCCCCCCCCCCCCCCCCAACATCACCAGCAGTTCCCCTTCGGCCCCTCCAGCAGCAACCCGGTAGCTCTCTTTCCCCCCCCCCCCCCCCCCCCCCCCCAAAGCTAGGGACCCCCCTAGCTGCGTAATCCCGTCCATCGTACTTCAGTAGGTCAGCCGACTCCTGCTGACCCCGACTGCTCCCAACGACCCCACACCCAGTGCCGGTCCCGCCCGCTGCGCCTCCAACGCGGAAGAAAGCCCGCGCTTCCATCTCGGACCCCGCCCCCCCCCGCCCGACCCAACACGCGGGAAAAAGAAGGGCGCGTGACCCAGCAGGACCGCGAACAGCTCCCCAGCCCTCCACCAGTGAAAAACAAGAAAGCACCCGAATAAATAAGTTACAGCCCAAAAAAGCAAAAAGGCATCAACAAACACAACCAGAAAAATGAAAGGATACCCAGGAGGACAAGGCCTCTGGACTATGTACATCAGTCCCCAGCCCCCCAGTCCTCCGTTCGAGTCCAACTTCTCTGCCTGGACGAAGGCCCAGGCATCCTCCGGGGAATCGAAGTAAAGCTGGCGATCTTTGTAAGTGACCCAGAGGGCGAGCCGGCTGTAACAGGCCAAACTTCAGCCCCTTGTACGTCCGATTAAAACCAGCCCTTCTCTTCGCCACCTCCGCGCTCCAATCCTGATAAATCCTGATCTCTGCATTCTCCCACTTGCTGCTCCTCTCCCTCGCCCATCTCAGCACACACTCACCGGTCAACGAAGCGGTGAAAACGGACCAGCACCGCCCTAGGCGGCTCGTTCGGCTTGAGCTTCCTCAACAGCACTCGATGGGCAACCTCCAGCTCTAAGGGCCCCTGGAACGACCCCGCGCCCATTAACGAGATCAACATCACGGCCATGTAGGCCCCCAAGTCTGAACCTTCCAGCCCCTCCAGGAGGCCCAGGATCCGCAAGTTCTTCCAACCGGCGCAGTTCTCCATCTCCTCCATCCTCGCTAGCCATTTCTTGTGGAGCACCTCGTGCGACTCCACCTTCACTGCCAGGCCTAGGAGTTCGTCCTCTCTCTCTGAGGCCCTTTGCCGTAGTTCTCGGATCTCTGCACCCTGAGCCGTTTGAGTCGCCATGAGCTTGTCCAGCGAGGACTTAAACGGTTCCAGGATCTCAGCCTTCAGCTCTCTGAAGCAGCACCTGCTGCTCCTGCGCCCACTGCCGCCACCATCTTGTTTCTCCTGCCTCGCACCGTGCTCTGCTCCTGGTGCAGTCCATCCACCGGCAGATAAGCGCAGTGGATGTGTTCCCACACCGGGAAAAGTCCAGCCAGCACCGCTACGGGCCCTTAAAAGAGCCCAAAAGACCGAAAATAGCGGGAGCTACCGAACATGCGGCTTAGCTCCGCATCACCACAACTGGAAGTCCAATAAGGAATATTAACTTCCCCAGGCAAGCCTGGGTACTAACATTTCCTGGCTTGGTGCCATTGATGGTGAGGCTGCGGCGCAACTTTGGGATGCCCATTGACCTGTAAATGTATCATTCAATACATTTTCTCTCGTTTCATCCTGACCTTTTATTAAAATTTCCAGTTCCTTATTGTTTTTGGCCTGTTTACTAAGCGTTCAATTGCATTAGTGAGGTAGTTTGCAGTAGATATTGGACGTGTGTTGAGTTTTGACGAGATAAAAACTTTTAAAGTTGCCTGCAATAGATTGGTACTCAGTGCTGCAATAGATTGGTCCTCAATGCAGCTATGTGATTGTGATATTAGTAAAATCGCCCCCATAGCTTTAGATCTGTCACAGTGGTTAGCACTGTTGCTTCAGCACCAACGACCCCCATTCAATTCCTGGCTTGGGTCACTGTCTGTCTGAGTCTGCACGTTCTCCCCATGTCTGCGTGGGTTTCCTCCGGGTACTCCAGTTTCCTCCCAAAAAGTACCGAAAGGCGTGCTGTTGGGTAATTTGGCCATTCTGAATTCTCCCTCCGTGTACCCGAACAGGCGCCGGAATGTGGCGACTAGGGGCTTTTCATAGTAACTTCATTGCAAGCCTACTTGTGACAATAATAAAAGATTGTGACACGAATAAAGATTACTTATTTAGATCCTACTTACTTGGAATGGCGGAGTAATTGACTGACTTATTAATGGTTAATATCAGGTCTGTTTCTTGATCATTTCCTTCTCTCACAGTGAGCTGTTTACAAATGTTTGCAGAAAATCCAGTTTGTTTTTGTTGTGAAATAGGATGATCTTTCAGGTACATGTCTTTTGATGTCCTGCAAGATTTTTGGGTGAGACTATTTGAATGGGATTTAATATGACTATTCTCCTCGCCTCGCCTTGAGATTCTATCTTTATTCTCTTCACCAGTACTCGATCTTAACATTGTTTGCCCTTGCACAGTTAGCCATAGAACCCTTGCTGCTCCCTTTCTGAACACCAAGATGACATCTTGGCATTCCTGCTTTTAAAACCCACTTTGGTCTTTAAGCTAAGTCAGTTGCATCATTCAAGTCTGGATCTGAAAGCCACATCTGATATGTACATTAAGTAGTAGATGTAGTAAAAGAGTGCATGTGGCTAGAACTAGCATTGGAAGCAAATATACCAGAGTTTCACTATTGGGACTCCTGTTTTTAAAATCTCATTATTGCTCCATCTAACTTGCGTTTAATTCATAAATTCTTCCACCTCTACTGTTCTGCTTTTGGTCTTGTGAGCTGTTCCTTGCACACATTTTTCACATTTGGGACCCTTAGCTAGAGATCATGTTCTGCCACATGATGCAAGTACCAATTTCTTCTGGACAATGACAATTTGCATTTATCCAACTTCTTTCATGTGTCGATTTTATGGCTACTTCAAAACTTGGACTATACCAGAAGAGGTAATGAATACAGTGAATGGGTAACAATAAAAGGATGAGTGCGACAAGGTTATGTTCCCTCTCCCAATCTTTTGAATATCCAGGAATTTTAGGAGGTAGACTGAATATAAATAATGAGATAAGTGGTTGACAAAATAATTATGGCAGATGCAAAAAAAAATCTTGAACTCCTGAACATAATGGTAACAATTATGGTAATAGTAACTGATTATCACTAAACTGCAGGAACAACTGGATCCATAGTAATATCAAAAGGGATGACATCCAAGTGCCAAAAAAACAGTGGCATCAAAAGACGTTTTCTTATCTGGGCAGTCTAATAACATCTGATGGGAGAGGTGATCAAGACAATAGGAAGTGCATAATACTTGCAAAATTAACCTCAATGTCAAATCTCTTCATAAGTAAGAACATATCTGGAAAGCAGAATAAGATTGCTAAATGCTTCATCTAGTTGACATAGTATAGATGTGAAAATTAGAATATAAACAAGACGATGCAAGATACATTGAAGGTAATGCGATTCGTTTTATATGAAGTCTATAAAGCGAGGATTAGTTGGACAACAGAGCTTTTGAGTGAAGCAGGCATGCAAACTTTCGCAGATTAACACCAATAACAAACAGCAATTGTTTGAGCACATATTCTAGAGAGAACCTAGGCAATCCATGGAGGTACAGTCATGGGACAAGAGGAGATTACAAAAATTCCATAAGGTTGTGGAGGGCATTGAATTTTGAAGACCTGAAGAAGGAGCCGTGCTCCGAAAGCTCGTGTTTGAAACAAACCTGTTGGACTTTAACCTGGTGTTGTAAGACTTCTTACATTGAATTTTGAGGCATTGTTGGCCTGGAAGCCAATGTAGGCCAGCGGCAGAGGGCTGATGGATGAATGAGACTTGGTATAAGGTGATATGAACAGCACATTTTTTGGATAAGTTCATGGTTTGAGAGTGAAAGTTGGGCAGTGTTCCAGTTTCTAACAAGGGCTCTGTGAACTTGAATTAGTGAGAATGGGATGGAGGCTAGGCTGAATTTAGAGTAGCCAAAGGGACTGATGGAACTGAAAGAACTCCAGTGACGAGGCTTTATGCTTTTCCATTCTCAAATGTATAGGGCAGCACGGTAGCATAGTTGTTAGCACAGTTGCTTCAGGGTCCCAGGTTCGATTCCCAGCTGGGTCATTGTGCAGAATCTGCACGTTCTCCCCATGTCTGCGTGGTTTTTCTCCGGGTGCTCCGGTTTCCTTCCACAGTCCAAAGATGTGCGCGTTAGGTGGATGTCCCTGCTAAATTGCCCTTGGTGTCCAAACAAAAAGGTGAAGTGGGGGTTACTTGGTTACAGGGATAGGGTAGATACGTGGTCTTCAATAGGGTGCTCTTTGTAAGGGCTGGTGCAGACTCAATGGGCTGAATGGCCTCCACTGTAAATTCCATGAAATCTATGAAATTCTATGCTGCTCAGGTGACTGTATGCCATCAACTAATGTTGCTGCGCCTTCAAGTTTGTACTTCCACTAGTTCATCTCCCGAATTAAAGATGTGCAAGATGAACACCAGCATCACCGCTAAGAAATGGCTCATGTATGGAATACCTGCAAAACCTTTTTTTGCTGCAGATTGTGAAGAAGTAGTCACTTATGAATGCAAATGAGATAGAAAGGGAGAAAATCGACAATCTAGGCAGAACAGAGCAGACGCATTAGTTTATATATACACAAATTGAATTGGTGAGGGTAATGCAGCATACTTGTACAAAAAGTGAGATGGAACATAACTTGGGAGTCGGTTTAATGTCCATGATGGGAGAGACACTGGAATCTATAGTAGAAATGATTGGGCACCAAGACAGAAAATTGTTACAGACCGAATTTGTGTTGTCGATTCAAGTTTGTTGTTGGGATGTTTGTATAAAGTGTGTCTGTCGTTGCCCTTGAGTGATTTTTTTTTTTCTAATATAAAATTCCAGCAATGAGTTTGGGCAGGACGGCGAAGAGATTCAAGGTTGTTGAATTTCAAAAGAGAGTTCAGGGGTGACTAGGGACATTTGCATCTTGGTTCCATGAGTAAACGCGAAGACATATTAAATTTTGTTGACCCAAAAGTCAAGGTGAAATTGAAGACGTGGAAAAGGTTTATATATTTGCGAAAGTTGATTTCAAGGAGGTGTTTAACAACAATGGATCCAAGAGGTTAAAGATATTTAAGGAAATCAATGTTTAAATGAGTTATTTGGGGGGGAGGGAGCCCTGAAGATTAGCCCGTTTGTGTGGGATGTTGAGAAGTTGTGAAGTTTTGAATTGGAGGAAGGCACTCCATGTTGAGCAAGGAGAGTCTTTATTTTAGGCAACAGCTCATTTCCGAATCTCTTTTGGAGTGTCACATTGGCGTGGATGTGTCTGAGAAGTCGTGAGATATACTTTTAGTGACCATTCCTTGATATGGTTCATACTTGATTTTTGTGCTCTCGTCTCCAAGGAGCTGTTGCCAAAAACGTAGTTTAATTGTGAACTTTTGACTAAGTACGTTTTTGTTTCTGGGGGGATTATTCAGTAAGTCTTTTAATTGTAACTTTTAGCATGTGTGCTTCAGTGTTGTTTTCTTTATTTTTGAAATTCTTTTTTAAAAAATGTATTTATTCAAAGTTTTTCAAAAAGTTTTACAGAACACTCCAAAAAGAAAGACAATACAAAGAAAAAAGGGCAACATGCCAACGAAATAGAACAACTTAACCCTCTAAACGATAAAAAATTAACACGCAACACAAAACAAAACAAAAAGGGAAAGAAATGTCCCCCCCACCCCTGCCGAGTTGCTGCTGCTGTTGACCTCCACCTAACGTTCTGCAAGAAAGTCAAGGAATGGTTGCCACCGCCCGGAGAACCCCTGCAAGGACCCTCGCAAGGCAAACTTTATCTTCTCCAACCTAAGAAACCCCGCCATGTCATTGATCCAAGCCTCCACACTTGAGCGCTTCGCGTCCCTCCACAATAACAAGAGCCTTCTCCGGGCTACCAAGGCGGCAAAGGCCAGAACTCCGGCCTCTTTCGACTCCTGCTCTCCAGGATCCTCCGAAACCCCAAATAACGCTATCCCTCAACTCGGTTTTACCCGAGTGTCCAAGACGTTGGACATGACCTTTGCAAAGCCCTTCCAGAACTCCGCAAGCACCGGGCACGCCGAGAACCTATGGGCGTGGTTTGCTGGGCTCCATGAACACATCGCACATCTGTCCTCCACCCCAAAAATCTTACTCATCCTCGCCCCTGTCATATGTGCCCTGTGTAACACTTTAAACTGGATCAGGCTGAGCCTGGCGCAAGATGAGTAGGAATTGACCCTGACCACGGCGTCAGCCCACAGGCCCTCATCCAGCTCCTCACCCATCTCCTCCTCCCATTTGCCCTTTAACTCCTCTACCGAGGCTTCCTCCGCCTCCTGCAGTTCCTGGTATATCTCCGAGATCTTACCCTCTCCAACCCACACACCCCAAAATCACCCTGTCCTGTATCCTTTGGGCAGACAACAATGGAAATTCTCCTACTTGCTTCCGAACAAACGCCCGAACGTGCATGTACCTGAAGGCATTTCCCGGGGGTAACCCAAATTTCTCCTCCAGTGCCTTTAAGCTGGCAAAAGTCCCGTCAATGAATAGATCCCCCAGCCTTCTAATTCCCGCCCAGTGCCAGCTTCGGAATCCACCATCAATCCTGCCCGGGGCAAACCTATGGTTATTCTGTATCGGGGACCAAACTGAGGCCCCTGTCTCCCCGCTGTGCCACCTCCATTGCCCCCAAATCTTCAGCGTTGCCGTCACCACTGGTGTCGTGGTATACCGCGTCGGCGGAAGCGGCAACGGTGCCATCACCAGTGCCCCCAGGCTAGTACCTACACAAGACGCCGCCTCTAGTCTTTTTCCATGCCGCCCTCTCTCCCTCATCGACACGATTGCTGCCCAGTAGTATCAACGCAATCTATCCCCCCCCACCCACGGCTGCGCTCCAAGAACAGTCTTTTAACCCTCGGGGTCTTATTGATCCACACAAATCCCATGATACTCTTCCTCACTCGCTTGAAAAAGGCCTCCGGGATGAGGATGGACAGGCACTGAAACATAAACAAAAACCTAGGGAGGACTGTCATCTTGGCAGACTGCACCCTACCCGCTAGGGAGAGCGGAAGCATGTCCCACCTCTTAAAGTCCTCTTCCATCTGGTCCACCAGCCTATGCAAGACCCCCCGACTCTTGGACACCTGGATACCCAAATACCAAAAATTCCTCTCCGTCATCTTGAGCGGCAGCTCCTCCAACCTCTTTTCTTGGCCCCGTGCATGCACCACAAAGAGCTCGCTCTTCCCAACATTAAGCTTCTACCCCGAGAAGTCTCCAAACTCCCTGAGGGTCTGCATAACCTCCCACATCCCCTCTACCGGGTCTGTAATATACAAAAGCAAATCATCCGCATATAGTGAGACGCAGTCGTCCCCCCCCCCCCCCCCCCCCCGAACCAAACCCCTCTTCATTCCCTCAGCGCCATGGCCAATGGCTCAATTGCCAAAGCGAACAGCAGGGGGGACAGAGGGCACCCCTGCCTCGTTCCACGATATAGTCTAAAGTACTCTGACCTCAACCGGTTCGTCGATACACTCGCCACCGGGGCCTGGTATAACAATTTAACCCACCCTGTGAACCCGTCCCCAAACCCAAATTACCCCCCCCTCCCCCCCAGGGGCATCATAATCACATTCGGAAGCCTCCGAACATTTGCATTCAACTGCCTGCCCTTCACAAATCCCGTCTGATCCTCGTGTATCACTCCTGGGGCATAATTCTCAATCCTAGTGGCCAGGACCTTCGCCAACAACTTGGCATCCACATTAAGGAGTGAAATCGGCCTATACGAGCCACACTGCAGTAGATCTTTGTCCCGCTTAAGAATAAGCGAGATCAGAGCTCTCGACACCGTCAGGGGAAGACTTCCTTTTTCTCTCGCCTCGTTAAAAGTTCTCAACCGCAACGGAGCCAACAGTTCCGAAAACTTCCTATAAAATTCAATCGGGAACCCATCCGACCCCGGGGCCTTGCCCGCTTGCATACTCCCCAACCCCTTAACCAGCTCCTCCATCCCAATCGGGGGCCCCCAACCCCTCTACCTGCTCCTCTTCCACCGTTGGAAACCTCAATTGGTCCAGGAACCGCCGCATCCGCCAATAATCCCACGTCCAAGCGCCACAACGGGCGCTGGCCCCTCTCTTCTCCCAACTCCAGCTCCATCCAATGCGTGGGCGTGACCCGAAATTGCGATGGCCGAGTACTCCGTCCCCTCTACTCTAGGGATCAGTGCCCTGCTCACCACGAAAAAGTCTATCCATGAATAGGCCTTGTGCACGTGGTAAAAGAAGGAGAACTCCCTCGCCCTTGGCCTAGCAAACCTCCACAGATCCACTGCCCCCATCTGATCCATAAACCCCCTCAGGACCTTGGCCGCAGCTGGCCTCTTACCCGACCTAGACCGATCCATTGCTGGGTCCAGTACCATGCCCACCGCCTCAAGTCACCCGCTTGCTCACCAAAATTGCTACCCCCGTGTTCTTCACGTCCAACCCTGATTGAAAGACCTGCCCTACCCATCCCTTCCTCAGCCTGGTCTGATCCGTGACTTTCAGGTGCGTCTCCTGTAGCATGGCTACGTCTGCCTTCAGTCCCTTTAAGTGCGCAAATACCCGGGCCCTCTTGACTGACCCGTTTAGGCCTCTCCCATTCCACGTGATCAGCCGGATCGGGGGACCCCCCCCTGCTCCTTCCAGTCCCCCAGGCGGAGGCTCCCCATCCCGACTCTCTCTATTATCTCCAGCTCCCCCTCGGTCAATACAGCAGCAACCCAGTAGCACCCCCCCCCCGCGGCCAAGCAATTGCTTGACCCCCCCCCCCCCCCCCCCACTTCCCCCATTGCACTCCCATAAGTCAGCTGGCTCCTGCTGACCCCGGCCGCTCCCGCCTCTGCCACCGATCCCCGCAGAATTCCCTCCTAAAACCCAAGTTTCTCCCCCTCCACACCTCCTGCAAACCAATGTGGACTCCAGTCCAATACCGGCCCTGCCCCCTCCGCGTGAAAAGAAAACCCGCGCTCCCAGTCCGGGCTGACCCTGCCCTCTATGACAAAGTTCCATTCTCCTACAACCTCACCCCCATCCCCAGAGGCCCAGGGTTCCCGGCCCCTTCTCTTTCTTCCCCCCCCCCCCCCCCCCCCCCCCCCACCCCCACCGAACGCAGGGAACAACCCCTCCCAGACCAGCGCCCGCACAGGAAAAAAAAAAGAGAAACACAAATCTCACCCTCTCGCCCTCTCCCACTCCACAACATCCCCCAAAACATGCTACAGACCATTAATTTGAGTCCAGCTTCTCATTTTTGATAAAGGTTCGCTCCTCGTCCGGCGTATCAAAATAGTGGTGACAGTCCTGATATGTGACCCACAGTCGCGCGGGCTGCAACAGCCCAAACTTCACCCCCTTTCTGTGGAGAACCGCCTTGGCCCGATTGAATCCTGCCCTCTTCTTGGCCAGCTCTGCGCTCCAGTCCTGGTAAATGCTGACTCCAAATGAAAAGACTACGCTGCTGCACCTGACCTATACTGCCACATTTAAAAACATGCCAAAGACTTCCAGTGGCAGGTGTGGGAATTATAATAATCTTCCCTTAGGCTTACATTAACACTGCAATGAAGTTACTATGAAAAGCCCCTAGTCACCACATTCCGGCACCTGTTCGGGTACAGTAGGGAGAATTTATAATGTCCAAATTACCTAATAGCACATCTTTCGGGACTAGTGGGAGGAAACCAGAGGAAACCCACACAGACACGGGGAGAATGTGCACACTCCACACTGACAACCCAGCTGGGAATCGAACCTGGGACCTTGGTACTGTGAAGCCATAGTGCTAACCATTACGCTACCGTGCTGCATGGTGTGAGTGGTCGCATATTTGGTAGCTCCCGCTCGTGGCAATTTTGGTTGGTTCTTTTTCCCCGATTTACATATTTGAAACCCACGCAGACACGGGGAGAATGTGTAAACTCCACACGTACAGTGACCCAGAGCCGGGATCGAACCTGGGACCTCAGCGCCGTGAGGCGGTTGTGCTAACCACTAGGCCACCGTGCTGCCCTTTAGAGGAAGATTATAATCCATCGGTGGATAGATTCGTGCACCAGAAGTGGTTTTAGAGGAAAGGAGCTTTTGGAGCAAGAAACCTTTCCTGCGACACACTAACTGCAGCAACAGGAAACAAACCCCTTACTGCATGCCCCCCCCCCCCCCCCCCAATTTCCAGTTTCCTCCCCCCCCCCCCCCCCCTTCAGCTGATGTCTCAATATTCCTTAAAGGGGCAGCACAGTGGTTATCACAGTTACTTCACTGCTCCAGGGTCCCAGGTTCAATTCCGGCTTTGGTCACTGTCCGTGCGGAGTCTGCATGTTCTCGCCGCGTCTGCATGGATTTCCTCTGGGTGCTCCGGTTTCTTTCCAGTCCAAAGATGTGCAGGTTAGGTGGATTGGCCATGATCAATTGCCCTTAATGTCCAAAAAAGGTTCGGTGATGTTACTGGGTTACGGGAATGGGGTGGAGGTGTGGGCTTGGGTGCAGCGCTCTTTGGGCTGGTGCAGACTCAATGGGCCGAATGGCCTCCTTCTGCGCTGTAAATTCTTCCGCTCTGTAAATTCTATGATAAGTCGATATACAGCTTCCACTTCGAGGTGAATCCTTCCTCCGTGCCTCAAATGGCAAACTTGATCTTTTCAAAATGCAGGAACTCCTGGCAAACTGCTCACCAATACCCGAATCTTCGACGGCTCAAGTCCCATCAACACAAACAAAATCTGTCTCCCGGCTATCTGGGAGGCAAAGGCCAACACATTGGCCTCTCTCTCCACCTGTGCTCTGGATCCTCCCACACTCTAAATATTGTCACCTCTGGACTTTGGGCTACCTATACCCCCAAAATAGCTACTGTTTGGCATCCTGTAGACTACTCCCACCAGTGTCGTCTTTCCCTTGTTATTTCTCACTTGTATGAATTCTACATCTTCTGATCCAAGATCGTGTCTTTCTATTGTGTCTTGTCCATCTCATACTGACAAAGCTACCCTGTCCTTGTGAAAAGTCACGCACCCCGAATATTTAGTTCCCAGTTTTGAACTCCCAGTAACCACGTCTCTATAGTAGACATAATATCGTACCAGTTAACCTCAATATGTGCCATTAATTCATTTATTTAATGTTGGTGATGATAATTGGAAGGTGACTTTGTGCAATGCTCAACTGAAATAGATGAAAAGAGGAAAAAATGTGCTTGAAATAATCAGGTCAGGAGGCATTTCTGGAGAGCAATAAAGAGTTGCTGTTTCAGTTGTATTAGCACTCCTATTGTTATCACAGCCTAATAGAGGGTGAACCACAGAACCTTTTCTTGTCTGTGCATGTCAGGTATTTTGAGTTTTTTTCGCAAAATGCAGCTTTCATCAGAAATAGGGAAATGTGCAACAGATTTTGAGCAAGAGGAGGCTGAGACGAGAACAAAAATTAAGGTCTGCTAGGATGGAAGACAGGAGAGTTTGCATAAGAAAGTCTGAAAGTGCCAAAGGGAATGGTGATGGGGCAAGAAAAGAAACAAAAGATATATTCTTCAGTTTAATGGATTTGTTCAGTTACTTGAGCAATGTGGCAACACAAGAATACTGAGTGACCATTTGGCCCTTCAAGCCCGTTCTGTCATTTGATAAAACCATGGCGCTGATAATGGTCTCAAATTCAATTTCCTGTCCGCCCCACTGAATTTCCTAATCTATCAAAACGAACAGTCCCACTTGATCATAATTTTGCAACAATGAACTGGAAAACTAACCATGATAAAATCTCTCTCTCTCTCTCTCTCTCTCTCTCTCTCTCTCTCTCTCTCTCCCACCCATTTCTTAAAGGTACTCTCACATGACAGTGTATCAAACTATACTTCGACTATATAATATGTCAGGCTGACAAATGTGTATTTTCTTTCAAACTGTCGGCACAACTATATCTGTTTTAGAGTCTTTGGCAATTCATCGGGCTAAACATTTTAAGAACAAAAAACAGCTTTGAAAATGCTTCTTGTGATTTACCATTTGTTTGAAATGCAAAATGAATTTGGTTCCCAGTCTGACTTCCCACATGAGACCTTGCAGTACCAACCCTCTAATTGCATATTCTCCCTCAAACCGTTAATGGTTGTGAGCACTAGCGAGGTTGTGGTTCTTGTAAAAGGCAAATTACTCTGAAAGAGAGGTTTTGCATGGAATTTTCCATTTAAATAAACCTCACTCATCCAGAAAGCGGAACAATCAAAAATAAATCTTCTGCATTATTGTATAGGTTGATGGCATTGCAGGTCGTCATGCATTTCCCATGTTTCATTTTTTAAAAAAAATTCCTTCATGGGATATGCGTGTTGCTGGCTGAGGCAGCATTTGTTGTCCAGCCCGGTGCGTTTGAGAGTCAACCACATTGTTGTGGATCTAAAGTTACAAGTAGACCTGACCAGGTAAGGATGGCCTGTTTACTCCATGATCATGGAAGAATCATAGAATCCCACTGAAAGAACACCCTACCTAGGCCCACTCTCCCGCCCTATCCCCATAACAGCATCTAACCGTGGGACACCTAAGGGCCAATTTAGCATGGACAGTCCACCCAACCTGCACATCTTTGGACTGAGAGAAAACTGGAGCACGTGGAGAAAACGCACACGGACAACGTGAGAATGCGTAAACTCCAGACAGACAGCCACCCTCTGTCTCTGTTGCTCTGAGGCAGTAGTGCCAATCACTTGTGCCCCAATCTGCCCATGTGAAAGCTATTGCATTATAACAATATTCTAAAACTGTTCCTCCATTGTCCATGCAGGTTACTTTTGATGTTGCGCTTCTGATTAGCAGGACAAGGTTAAACGTAAATTCATTGAGAATTCTTAAACTCCATTTTATCAATATTGAGAAACCATTTTTGGATGGTAGCGGTCCTGGGTTTGGAAGATGCTGTCTAAGGAGCCTTGGTAAGTTGCCTGTCCATCTTGTAGATGGTACATACTGCTGTTTTGTGTGTTGGTGGTGGAGAAATTGAATACTTGTGGATGGGGTGCCAATCAAGCAGGTTGCTTTGTCCTGGATGGTGTTGAGCTTATTTTGTTGGAACTGCACTCCAGCCAAGTGAAGAATATTTCATCACACTTGTGCATTGTAGACTGTTTAAAGGCTTTGGGCAGTCAAGAGGGGAGTTACTTGTCACAGGATACCAAGGCTCTGTCCTCGTCTTGTAGTCACAATATTTATATGGCTGGTCCAGTTCAGTGTCTCGTCAAGGGAATCCCCAGGATGTTGATAATACCCGATTTTGGTGATGGTAATGCCATTGAATGTCAAGAGGAGATCATTAGATTCTCTGCTTTTGGAAAGGATCATTAATTGGATGAATAGTACTTTCCATGTCTCAGCCAAAGCTTGAATATTGTTCAGGTTTTGGGTGTTATGGTAGTGCACCGAGGACCCAAGTTCGATTTCTGCCCTAGGTCACTCCATGTGGAGTTCGCACATTCTCGTCTGTCTGTGTGGGCCTCACCTCTCACAACCCAAAGATGTGCAGGGTAGCTGGATTGGACCATGCTAAATTGCCGCTTTAAGTAAAAAAAAAAAAAATATATTGTTCAGGTCTTGCTGCATGTGAACGTGGACTGCTTCAATTTCTGAGGAGTTGTGAATGGTGCTGAACATAGTGTAATCATTAGCGAATATCCACACTTGGAAGGAAGGTCATTGATGAAGCAGCTGAAGATGGTTGGGTCTAGGACCTTACCTTGAGCAACGAGTGATGACCTGGAACTGCTGTCTCATCGGCCAGGGATCTGAGTTCGATTTCAACAATGGGTGACTGTTTGGAGTTTATACATTCTCCCTGTGTCTGCATGGGTTTCGTGTGGTTTCCTCCCACAGTCCAAGAATGTGCAGGTTAGGTGGATTGGCCGGCGGCGGCTAAAGTGCTGAGGGGGTTCATGGATTTGCAAGGCCGGGAGCTAGGGAATTTTCCTTCTTCTCGCAAGTTCATAAGGCCCATACCCGGATCGACGACTTTGTCATGAGTAGGGCGCTGATTACGAGAGTAGAGGATACCGAGTACTCAGCGATAGCCATTTCAGATCACGCCCCGCATTGGGTAGACTTAGAGCTGGGGGGAGGAGAGGGACCAGCGCCTGTTGTGGCGCTTGGAGGTGGGGCTGTTGGCGGATGAGGAGGTGAGCGAGCGGGTCTGAGGAAGCATAGAACGATAACTGGAGGCCAACGATAATGGGGAGGTTCGAGTGGGGACTGTCTGGGAGGCGCTGAAGGCGGTGGTTAGGGGAGAGCTGATCTCCATTAGGGCCCACAAGGAGAAGAAAGAACAGAGGGAGAGGCTGGTGGGGGAGATGGTGAGGGTAGACAGGAGATACGGGGTGGTGCTGGAGGAGGGACTATTGAGGGAGAGGCGCAGCCTCCAGGCTGAATTCGACCTGTTGACCACCAGGAAGGCTGAGACGCAGTGGAGGAAGGCCCAGGGGGCGATTTATGAATACGGGGAAAAGGAAAGCCGGATGCTGGCGCATCAACTTCGGAAGTGGAACGCAGCTAGGGAGATCGGGGGAGTTAAGGATAGGGGAGGGAGTGTGGTGCGGAGTGGGTTTGGCATCAATGGGGTCTTCAGGGACTTTTATGAGGAACTGTATCGGTCCGAGCCCCTGGTGGAGGAGGGGGGGATGGGCCGCTTTCTGGACCAACTGAGGTTCCCGAAGGTGGTGGAGGAGGGACTGGTGGTGGGATTAGGGGCCCCGATTGTACTGGAGGAGCTGGTCAAAGGGATAGGGAGCATGCAGGCGGGGAAGGTGCCGGGGCCGGACGGTTTCCCGGTCGAGTTTTACAAAATATATGTGGGCCTGTTGCTGGTTAGGACCTTCAATGACGCGGGGAGGGGGGGGGGGGGGGTTTGCCCCCGACGATGTCCCGGGCACTGATCTCTTTGATCTTGAAGCGGGACAAAGATCCCCTGCAGTGTGGGTCTTGCAGGCCGATCTCGCTGTTAAATGTAGATGCCAAGGTGCTGGCGAAGGTCTTAGCCATGAGGATTGTGTGCTGCAGGTCATCCATGAGGACCAGACTGGGTTTGTGAAGGGGAGGCAGTTGAACGCGAATGTGCAGAGGCTCCTGCACATTGTTATGATGCCGGCGAGGGAGGGGGAGGCTGAGATAGTGGCGGCAATGGATGCTGAGAAGGCCTTTGATAGGGTAGAGTGGGGTGTCCCTTGTCCCCCCTGCTCTTTGCATTGGCGATTGAACCCCTGGCTATGGCACTTGAGGGAGTTGAGGAAATGGAGGGGGCTGGTGCGGGGTGGGGAGGAGCATAAGGTGTCGCTCTATGCGGATGACTTGCTGCTGCTATATGTGGCGGACCCGGTGGGGGGGATGCCGGCGGTAATGAGGATCCTCAGGGAGTTTGGGGATTTCTCAAGGTACAAGCTCAACATGGGGAAGAGCGAGTTGTTTGTGGTTCACCCAGAGGACCAGGAGAGGGGGATTGGCGAGCTCCCACTAAAAAGGGTGGAGAGGAGCTTCAGTTAAGTGGGGGTGCAGGTGGCCAGGAGCTGGGGTGCCCTGCATAGACTTAATTTCACGAGGTTGGTGGAGCAGATGGAGGAGTTGGTGGAGCAGATGGAGGAGTTTAACAGGTGGGATGCGTTGCTGCTGTCCCTGGCGGGTAGGGTGCAGTCAGTCAAGATGACTGTGCTCCCAAGGTTTTTGTTCCTGTTCCCGTGCCTCCCCATTCTTATCCAGAAGGCCTTCTTTAGGCGGCTCAACAGGAGCATTACGGGGTTTGTGTGGGCACGAGGGACTCCGAGAGTGAGAAGGGTGTTCCTGGAGCGGAGCAGGGATGGGGGGAGGACTGGCGCTGCCCAACCTCTGTGGGTACTAGTGGGCCGCTAATGCAGCGATGGTGCGCAAGTGGGTGATGGTGGGTGGCATGGAAGAGGCTGGAGACGGCGTCTTGTGGGGTACGAGTCTGGAGGCGCTGGCAACGGTGCCGCTGCCGCTCCCTCCAACAAGGTATAGCACGAGCCTGGTGGTGGCGGCTACCCCCAAAATTTGGGGGCAATGGAGGCGGCACAGGGGGGAAGTGTGGGCCTTGGTGTGGACCCCGATACGGGGGAACCACCGGTTTGTCCTGGGGAGAATGGATGGAGAGTTTGCGGGGTGGCACAGGGCAGGGATAAGAAGGCTGGGGGACCTGTTTGTGGATGGGAAGTTCGCGAGCCTGGGCGAGCTGGAGGAGAAGTACGGGCTCCCCCCGGGAAACATCTTTAGGTATCTACAGGTAAGGGCGTTTGCCAGGCGGCAAGTGGTGGAATTCCCGCTGCTGCCGCCACGCACGGTACAAGACGGGGTGCTCTCGGGGTATGGGTCGGAGAGGGGAAGATTTCGGCAACATACCAGGTGATGTAGGAGGAGGCCTCTGTGGAGGAGCTGAAAGGTGAAAGGTAAGTGGGAGGAGGAGCTGGGGGAGGAGTTCGAGGAGGGGACGTAGGCAGAGGCCCTCGGGAGGGTGAACTCTTCCTCTTCGTGCGCGAGGCTCAGCCTCATACAGTTTAAGGTGCTGCATAGGGCACACATGACTGGGACCAGGATGAGTCGGTTTTTTGGGGGGTGAGGACAGGTGTGTTCGGTGCTCAGGGAGCCCAGCAAATCATACCCATATGTTCTGGGCATGCCCAGCGCTGGAGGAATTTTCGAAGGGCATAGCGAGGACGGTGTCAAGGGTGGTAGGACCCAGGGTCAAACCGGGCTGGGGATTCGCAATATTTGGAAGCAAATAGACGTATTAGCGAGAGGCAGCATGGTTTTGTGAAGGGGAGGTTGTGTCTCACTAACTTGATAGTTTGTTGAGGAGGTCACAAAGATGATTGATGCAGGTAGGGCAGTGGATGTTGTCTACATGGACTTGAGTAAGGCCTTTGACAAGGTCCCTCATGGCAGACTGGTACAAAAGGTGAAGTCACACTTGATCAGGGGTGAGCTGCCAAGATGGATACAGAACTGGCTAGGTCATAGAAGGCAGAGCGTAGCAATGGAAGGGTGCTTTTCTGATTGGAGGGCTGTGACTAATGGGGTAATCCTCCCCGTGTGTGCGTAGGTTTCCTCCTCCCACAGTCCAAAGATGTGCAGGTTAGATGGATTGGCCATGATAAATTGCCCTCCATGTCCAAAATTTCCCTTAGTGTTGGGTGGGGTTACTGGGTTATGGGGATAGGGTGGAGGTGTTGACCTTGGGTAGGGTGCTCTTTCCAAGAGCCGGTGCAGACTCGATGGGCCGAATGGCCTGCTGCACTGTAAATTCTATGAAATCTATGAATTGTAGAACCTTCAAGAGTATTGACAGTCAGAGATCTAGGTCTACAGGTCACTGAAAAGGGCAACACAGGTGGAGAAGGCATACGGCATGCTTGCCTTTATTGGCCGGGGCATTGAGTATCAAAATTGGCAAGTCATTGGGCTGCACGATAGCACAAGTGATTAGCACTGTGGCTTCACAGCGCCAGGGTCCCAGGTTCGATTCCCTGTTGGGTCACTGTCTGTGCAGAATCTGCACGTTCTCCCCGTGTATGCGTGGGCTTCCTCCCACAGTCCAAAGGCTTACAGGTTAGGTGGATTAGCCATGATAAATTGCCCTTAGTGATCATAAAAGGTTAGAAGGGGTTATTGGGTTACAGGGATAGGGAGGAAGTGAGGGCTTAAGTGGGTCGGTGCAGACTCGATGGGCCGAATGGCCTCCTCCTGCGCTGTCTGTTTGATGTTCTATGTTGCAGCTGTATGGAACCTTAGTTATGCCACACTTGGAGTATAGTGTTTTTAATTCTGGTCTCCACACTACGAGAAGGATGTGGAGGCTTTAGAGGGTGTAGAAGAGATTTACCACGATGTTGTCTGGTATGGAGGGCATTAATAATGAGGAGAGGTTGAATAAACTCGGTTTGTTCTCACTGGAATGACGGAGGTTGAGGGATGACCTGATAGAGGTCTACAAAATTATGAGGGGCATAGACAGAATGGATAGTCAGAGACTTTTCCCTTGGGCAGCGGGGTCAATTTCTAGGGGGCATAGGTTAAGGTGCGAGGGGCAAGGTTTAGAGACTATGTGCGAGGCAAGTCTTTTACAGAGGGTAGTGGGTGCCTGGAACTTGCTGCTGGAGGCGATGGTGGAAGCAGGGACGATAGTGACGTTTAAGGGGAGTCTTGACAAATACATGAATAGGGGGATATGGACCCCGGAAGTGCAGAAGATTTTAGTTTAGACAGGCAGCATGGTCGGCGCAGGCTTGGAGGGCCGAAGAGCCTATTCCTGTGCTGTACTTTTCTGTTCTGTGTACTAACCCCTCATGTCTCTGCCACGGCTTTCAAATTAACCAGTTACTTGTTATAAGGCACTAACAGATGGATCCTCTCTTTCCAAAAATGGCTGAGCAAGAGAAATGGCCACTGAATACAGCAAAAGTATATGTGAATTCTTTTGTTCAAACTCTGAAATTCCAATGTACCCATTTTATAGCCTCCTGAATTTGATCCTAGATCAGGGGTGGGCAAACTTTTCCGTGCAAGGGCCACATTCAGAAATTCACAATTCACAAAGGGCCGCATAGTATATTAAGTAAAATAATTACTTCACCCGGTTATGATTCTGGGCGCCTCATATAGAACATAGAACAGTACAGTACTCGGCCCTCGACGTTGTGCCGAGCAATGATCATCCTACTCAAGTCAACGTATCCACCCTATACCAGTAAGTAACCCAACAGCCCCCCCATTAACCTTAAAAAAAAAATAAAAAAAAAAATATTAAAATTTTTTTTATTTTTTTTTGTTTTTTTAATGACTTGGAGGGCCGCAGAAATACCTTTGGCGGGCCGCATGCGGCCCGCGGGCCGTAGTTTGCCCACCCCTGTCCTAGATGAATCCCCAATTTGTTATGATTCCCAGTAGAGAACAATTATTTGTAAAAAGAGATGGATCTTCCAGCAAATGACAGGATCTCACACTTTGAACTTTCACTGTAACACAAATAAAATAGCAAACACTATTTAACAGGCAAGAAATGCACCAAACTAAAGACCAGATATTCTCACATTAACCAACATGATCTAAATTCGTCTTGTAACTCCTTTCTCTGCACTGCGTTTCTGGTAGATGTATAATGTTAGAACAAGTCCAAAGTTACTCCTGGCTCTCCAGGTGTATCAGGCTTGCTTATATGTGCCTCACTCGGTGAAAACTTCCATTGTCCTTCAAAAGTTGTTACACTTTACTTCCGGTAGCGGCCATGGAGGGGTAGGTCGCACATTTGATAGCTCCCGCCTGTAATGGACTTTTGGACCTTTCCCCCCCCCCCCCCCCCCCCGTTTTTTCCGGATTTTATGGGACAAAGCAATGAAGAGTGAAAGAGTAAGGAGAAACCCCCTCCGGTTTATGGAGAATTGAACCAGAAGTGGCCGTGTGAGACACCAAAATCCTATAAGGGAGACGCAAGCAAAGCTGGTAACACGGGACAGCGTGGCGTGGGGAGACGCAAAGTGGTCGACGGAGCAGCTGGTGAAGTTTTTAGAGGATTGCTTCGCCAAGCTGAAGGACACGCTGGACCCGGTTTTAAGGGTTCGATTGATCAAGTCGTTCAGAATCAGGAAACCCATGGGAGAGTGATCAAGGAGGTCGAACAAAGGTTGTCCGAGCACGAGGCGTATATAATCGTGCTGGAAAGCAAGGTGGGGGTGATGAACGACCGCCAGAAATTAATGCAGGAGAAGCTGGAGGATCTGGAAAATAGGTCCAGGAGGCAAAATCTCAGAATTGTTGGACTCCCTGAAGGCAGTGAGGGATCGGATGCGAGGGCCTATGTGACGGACATGGCGTTCCCTCATCCCCTGGAATTCGACAAGAGTGCAGAGAGCCCTTGGGAGGAAGCCCAGAGCGAAAGAACCGCCGAGGGCCATGGTGGTATGTTTTCACCATTTCATGGACAAGGAACGCGTTTTGCAATGGGCCAAGAAAGAACGGAGCAGCAAGTGGGAGAACTGAGTTGTGCATTCATTAGGACCTGGGAGCGGAGTTGGCCAAGAGGCGAGCTGGGTTCAATCGGGCAAAAACAACCCACTTTAAGAAAGGGGTGAAGTTCGCGATGCTGTACCCAGCCCGCCTGTGGGTCACACATGAGGAACGGGACTTCTACTTTGAAACGCCAGACGAAGTATGGACCTTTTTATTAAAGAAATGAAGCTGGAGGTGAATTAAAAGATACTGAAGCCTTGGAGAGGTACTGTGGTAGCGATTTGTAGTGCTGGATTGTAAAAATCTAAGTAGCTCTATGTGAAATAATGGGCTGTGTGGATGGTTCAAGGTTGATCTGTCCTGCAGGGACCTTGATAGAGGGGGGGGGGGGGGGGGGGGGGGATGGGCTTTGAATTTAGTTCTGCTTTTTGGGTGACTACTTTTCTAAACTGATTGTTTCTTCAGGTTTTTTTTTCTGTTGTTTATTTACTGGGGAATGTGATGCTTTTAAAATGTTTATTCATTTCAGGGGGAGAGAGGAGAGTACAATAGGGAGACAGACTGCTTGGTGCCAGGGACGGGAGCTATCGAGTCAGCATGGGTCAGCTGACTCTCTCTCTGGTGGACAGGTGTTGAGCTGGAGCTTGACTTGGGGGGGGGGGGGGGGTGTTTAGTGTTGTTGATTGGGGGGGGGGCTGCTTTGCTGATAGGGGAGGAACTGTTAACTAAGGGACAAATGGGAGGGCAGAAACGGCGACAGCCCGAGTGGGGACTCGAGGAAGCGGAGGGTGTGAGCTCGAGGCTGGCCTAAAAGGGATGATGGCTAGTCGGCAGGAGGGGAGGGGGTTGGTAGCCCCCTGTCCCGGCTGATCACATGGAACACGAGAGGACTGAATGGGCTGGTTTAGCGGGCTTGCGTGTTCGCGCAGTTGAGGTACCTGAAGGCTGACGTGGCAATGCTATAAGAGACGCACCTAAAGGTTACAGACCAGACGATATTGAGGAAGGAGTGGGTTAGTCAAATGTTACACTCATGACTGGATACAAAGACCAGGGTGGTAGCGATCTTGATTAGCAAACGAGTGGCATTCGAGGCAGGGAGAATTGTGTCAGACAAGAGGGGTAGGTACATGATGGTGAGTGGCAAGCTGGAGGGGGTGCAAGTGGTACTTGTGAACATACCTGCTCCGAATTGGGACGTGTGGAATTTGAGGCGGGCATTAGGTAAGATCCCAGACTGAGTCACATAACCTGATCATGGGAGGGGACTTCAACACAGTCATTATCCGGAATTGGACCGGTCAAAATCCAGGACAGGGAGGAGGCCGGCTGCGGCAAATGAAAATGACGATCCTCCCCAGATTTCTGTTTGTCTTTCAGTGCCTCCCCATCTTCATCCCCAAGGCCTTTTTCAAGCAGGTGAATAAGATTATTTTGGGCTTTGTGTGGGCAAGTAAAACCCTGCGAGTGAAGAAAGTGTTGCTGGAGTGCAGTCAGGGGTAGGGTGGGTTGGCACTGCCGAACTTCTGCACTTACTATTGGGTGGCTAATATAGCCATGATCAGGAAGTGGGGAGGGGGGAGGGGTCGGCATGGGATCAGATGGAGGCGGCGTCATGAAAAGACACCAGTCTGGGAGCATTGGTAACGGCACCTCCGCCGTTCTCGCCGGCCCGGTAAACCACAAGTCCAGTGGTAGTGGCGGCTCTGAGGATCTGGGGACCGTGGAGGAGATACAAGAGACTTGAGGGAGCATCGATTTGGACCCTGATTTATAACAACCACAGGTTTGTACCGGGTAGGCTAAATGGTGGGTTCTGGAGTTGGCAGAGGGCAGGAATTAGAAGGATGGGGGATCTATTTATAGATGGGAGCTTTCCCAGCTTGAAAGCTTTGGAGGATGAATTTAAATTGTCAGCAGGGAATGGCTTTAGGTATTTGCAGGTGCGCGACTTCCTGAGAAAACGGATAGAGTAGTTTCCAGTACTCCTTCCTTCCCCTCCTTCCCCTCTCCCACCCAGGTATCGGATATTTACCAGGAGCTTTCGGAGGTGGAGGAAAGTCCGGTGGAGGAGCTTGAGGGTGAGCTGGTTTAGCACCGGGCTAAATAGCTGGCTTTTATAGCAGACCATGGCCGGCCAGCAGCACTGGTTCATTTCCAGTACCAGCCTCCCCGAACAGGCGCTGGAATGTGGCGACTAGGGGCTTTTCACAGTAACTTCATTTGAAGCCTACTTGTGACAATAAGCGATTTTCATTTCATTTCATTTTCATTCATTTCATTTCAGCTAGGAGGAGAGATAGAGGCGGGTCTATGGGCGGATGCCCTGAGCAGGGTTAATACCTCCTCATCATGTGCCAGGCTTAGCCTGATACAATTTAAGGTAGTCCACTGGGCAGACATGACAGTGGATAGGATGAGCAAGTTTTTCGGGGTAGAGGATAGGTGTGCGAGGTGTGCGGGAAGCCTAGCAAATTGTGTCCATGTTTTGGGCATGCCTGAAGCTTAGAGGGTTTTGGCAGGGTTTTGCTAAGGCAATGTCCACGGTGCTAAAAACATGGGTGGTGCCAAGTCTGGAGGTAGCGATCTTGTGTCGGAAGATCCGGGACTTCAGAGGGCGAAAAAGGCCGACGTTCTGGCCTTTGCCTCACTGGTAGCCCGGAGACGGATCTTATTAATGTGGAGGGACTCAAAGCCCCCAAGTATAGAGACCTGGATTAGTGCCATGGCTGGGTTAATCAGTCTCGAGAAAATAAAGTTTGCCTTCAGAGGGTCAATGTTAGGGTTCTCCCGGAGGTGGCAGCCGCTCGTCGACTTTCCCAGGGAAAATTAAAAATGTCAGCAGATGCAGTATTCCGGGGAGTGGATGGGGGCGGATTGTTGTTGTATGGTTGAGGTGTGCGAAGATTGGACTGGGGGGGGGGGGGGGGGGGGGAGGAAAGAGAGAAATGTTTATTTTACCATGTTGATGTCATTGATTATGTTGTTACAAAAATTTTCAAATACCTTCCTTCATAAATTATTATTTTTTTTAAAAAGTTGTTACATTTGGCCTAAGTCTTCCAAATCTGAATTACAAGGCACCTCCTTGTTTCTTACATTTCCGAAGGTACTGTCGGTTTTGTCCCTCTTGTTTTCTAAAATCACTCTCTCGTTCTGGTTTGGTTGTTGACACAAAGTCGTCTTTCTCAGTGTGTGTGTGTGTCTCTCACCATCTCACGAAGCAGCTATCCCTTCCCTTTTCAGACTGTGGAAAGGTGTGGAAACTGGCACTTGATATTTTTGTTTATGCACACCAGGCAAAGCATTTGAAAAACATACAATGCAGAAGGAGGCCATTTGGCCCATTGAGTCTGCACCGACCCACTTAACCCCTCACTTCCACCCTATCCCCATAACCCAATAACCCCTCCTAACCTTTTTGGACACTAAGGGCAATTTATCATGGCCAATCCACCTAACCTGCACGTCTTTTGGACTGGGGGAGGAAACCCACGCAGACACTGGGAGAACGTGCAGATTCTGCACAGACAGTGACCCAGCGGTAAATCGAACCTGGGACCGTGGCGCTGTGAAGCCACAGTGCTAACCACTGTGCTGCTTTTAAGATTTAACTGCCATGGCAACCGTCTCCGTTTGAGATTCTTTGCCGTGGCAACTAGATGACATAAGTATTTAATATGCCCCCCCCCCCCCCCCCCCCCCCCGGCTTCAGGATGCTATTTCTCATCTTGAAATTTAAGGAGACATTTTACAACCGAATACTCTTTTAGAGGTCCAACTTTTCTAACACCAGGCATGTTACATATATCCCACAAAAGGGCAGCCATAGCTGGGATCCAAGCAGGCACTTCCAAGATCCAAGTTGTAATGCCTTTTCTTTAGAGAAAGTCAGTGCAGTTAAAGGAGAAGTTGCTCAATGTGAGAACAAGTTCAACCAGGTGGAGGAGGTCCGTGGTGGCACATGAGAATATAGGAACATGGGACTTTAGAACAGGGAGAGCCTGTTTGGCACTTGAAAACCTGCTCTGCCTTTCAATAAGATTATTGCTGATGTGGTTGTGGTGTCAAACTTCACTTTTCTTGTCAGCCCATCACAAGTCTCTACTCCTTGTCTATCAAAAACCTATCTAGCTCAGCCTTGAATAAATTAAAGGATCCAGCCTCCATTGCTTTCTGGGGAAGACAATTCAACAGACTAAAGTCGTCACTGTTACAATTGCTACACATCAGTCAATTCCCTTCACGTGGTATCAAGAAATGGCTGAATGCATTGGTGGCACAAGATTATGGATGCTGATGATCAAGGATGCATCGCTGAAGACTTGTGTTCTAAGAATAAACTTCTACTTTAGCTACCATGTAGAAAATTGCTCAGCTATGTTTTGTTCTCAAAAAGGGAAAATCCAACCTGACAAATTGTCATTATAGCATAAATCACCAGCCAGCTGATGCAACATTTTTCAACAGTGCTTACAAGCAGCACTTGTTGATTATAAAAAAAAAAATTCTCAATGACACTCCGTTGTGGTTTTGCAAAGACAACACTGCTCCAGCCCCCATTTATAGTTCCGTCCAAAGAATTAATTATCGAGGTAACATCAAGACAACATTTGGCTAAGTATGATCATCTTGGTAAAACTGAAGTCAATGGGGTTAGGAGGAAATGCTTTAACTAGTCATATTTAACAAAACAACTTGGTAAAATTTTATAAGGAATTTGCGACGGAGCTGGCACCACATCTGGTGGGGGCGTTTTAATGAAGCACTGGAGAAGGAGTTGTTGCCGGACACGGTGACGCAGGCAGTAATCACACTAACCCCCAAAAAAGGGAAGGACCCAGTGGAATGTGAATCGCATAGGCCCATATACCTATTGAACACAGATGTGAAAGTATTGGCTAAGTTGGTGGAAAGGATGGATGACTGTGTCTCTGGGGTGGTTGCAGAAGATCAAACGGGCTTCATGAAGGGCAGGCAGCTCACGAGTAATAGAAGACGGTTGTTGAATGTGGTGATGAATCCGTCGGGGGCTCTTGTACCGGACGCGGAGAAGGCATTTGATCGGATGGAGTGGCGGTACCTGTTGGGTACGGTTGCTTTATGTGGCACCAAGGGTGAGGACGAATGATATGAGCTCACAAAGCTTTGACTTGCATAGGAGTACGAACCAGGGATGCCCGCTTTAGCCGTTGCTGTTTGCACTGGCCATAGAGCCATTGGCGATGGTTCTCCGGGAGTGGCGGGGGATGATGAGGGACAGAGGGAGCATCGGGTACCGCTCTATGCCAATGACCTCTTGCTGTATGTTTCGGATCCGTTGGAGAGTATGGAAAAGATTATGGCCTGCTGGGGAGGTTTGGAGCATTCTCTTGTTGCAAATTGAATGTAGGGAAAAGCTAGGTATTTTCAGTAAATGAGCTGGAATAGCGGGCTAATTTATGAGGGATACCATTTACGGGAGCGAGGGATGGGTTTACGTATTTGGGTAGCAAGGGAATGGATGGGGCTCCATAGGTGGAACTTAAAAAAGCTGTTGGGGGAGGCCTGGGAGGATATTAGGAGGTGAGATACCCTGCACCTAACGTTGGCGGGGAGGGTCCAAATGGTGAAAATTAATATTCTGCTGAGGTTCTTGTTTATCTTTCAGGCTCTCTCGATCTTTTTACAAAGGCCTTTTTTCAGAAAGTGGATACAATCATCTTGGACTTTGTATGGGAAGGAGGTTTCCAAGGGTGGGGAGGATCCTGCTTGCAGAGGCGGGGGGGGGGGGGGGGGGGTGCTTGATGTTGCCAAACTTTCTTTGTTATTATTGGGCGGCGAATGTGGATACAGTGCGGTGTTAGTGGGAGGGAGATGGGGAAAAGTGGTTTAGGATGGAGAGGAATCTTGTAAGGGGTTTAGTTTGAGGGATATGGTGACGACAGCATTGCCAATGGCTACGAGTAGGGTACTTGGGGAGCCTGGTAGTGCAGTCCACAATATGGAATCAGCTGACGAGGCATTTTAGGGTGGAAGGGATGTCGATGCTAATGTCGCTGTGCGAGAATCATGGGTTTGGGCCCGGGGGGGGGGGGGGGGGGGGGAAGAGGAGGAGATAATGTATACAGGAGGTGGAGGGAAGTGGGGCTGGTCAAGGTGAAGGATTTGTATTTGGAGGAAGGGTTCGCTAGTCTGGAGGAGCTAAGGGTTGCCAAGGGGGAATGAGTTCAGGTATCTGCAAGTTATGGACTTTATGCAAAGGTCTGGAGGGTGTTGCCGGGATACACCCTGCTGGAGCGACTGCTGCTTCCGGATGTGGAACGGGTGGGAAGAATTGGGGATATATACAAGTGGCTGGGGGAGCAGGAAGGTGAGCGGGTGGTGATGATCAAGGAGAAATGGGAAACTGAGTTGGGAGGGGGGATCAATTGGGAAGTATGGAGTGAGTCACTGCGAAGGGTAACCGGGACCATCTCTTGTGCAATGATGAGCCTGATACAGTTTAAAGTGGTGCACAGGGTACATATGACTCAGGCGAGAATAAGTGTTCTTTTGGGGGGTAGCAAATGAGTGAGGTGTGGGTGGGGTCCAGCGAATCATGCACACATGTTTTGGGGTTGCAAAATGGATTTAAAATCAGATGGATTTAAAATCAAAATTTGCCTGAGGAAATAGGAAGCTGTCTGGATCTTAAACACACTAGGCCTTGTATTTTCCAAACACCGTTCCTGTTTCCAAGTGTCATGATAGATCTATGTAAAACTATTCTGGCTTATTTTGGTTTTCAGCTATTCTTGTAGCCCAGTCATTTTCAAAGTCAGGGTGACCCATGGGTGGATTGCGGGAGGGTCACTGGGCCATCAGTTGTGCATTCCCGATCGTGGGAGCAGGTGCCCAACGACCGTGACCGGCTTTGAAAAATGCTGGCTGTCCCGTGCATGTATGTCATCTCAGCTGTGCACAGGCCCACAGTCCAGCGAGGCAGATCGCCACCTCCGGATGCCAATGTGCTGTCCCAGGAGCAAATTCTTTTGATTAAAAAATCGATGCAGAAACGGTGGCAGAGAGCACTGATGTCAAGAGCTCTAGGCGCAAGAGAATTCCTCCATTTTGAAACTGTCAGCAGTGCTGGTGTTAGCTCCAGGGCCTCTGGTGAGCAACCCATGAAGAAGCTGAAAACAGGACGAAGCAGTATAAAGATGATTACTTGAGGTGTGTCTTTATTAATTGTGCCGCTGCAAATCGGAATGCATGTGTGTTATATGCAGTGAAGTACTGGCAACTAAATTTGTCTGTGTTTGTTGACGAGGAAGCAATAGTTTGGGAACAGACCGAGACCGATGCAGCTTTACTTTGCCACTGGACTGAAGGAGCCAATAGAATATGGTCAGTTAGGCCTGCATTTCAAGCAGAAAAATAGCACCTTTTTGTTCACCGCATAGGATACCAGTTGGAGTGCTCTCAGAGTTTGGATTTTTGAGGGGAAACACAGTTGTGCCTTTCAGTTACTGGGATAAATCTACAGGGTTCCTCATGGAGACTGGTGGTAAAAAGTGGTCAGCAACGTTGACTTGGAAGCTGTAAGAGGCAGTTGGGGCTCTGGAACACCAAGGAACATGAAAGCTGTGAGAGGCGGTTGAAGCTCTGGGACACAGAGGAGCATTGAAATTAACCTTTTCATGTTTATTGCAACATGTAAAGAATTCATGGCCTGGGGTGAGAAGAGTATAGAACTGACTTCATTAACTAAGTAACCTATAGTGTTAATAGTGCTAGCTTTTCTATGTACAGGCTTTTCATTGGGGCGGCACAGTGGTTAGCAGCTCCAGCTCCAGGGATCCGGGTTCAATTCTGGCCTCGAATGACTTCTACATGGAGTTTGCACTTTCTCCCCTTGTCTGCGCTGGTTTCCTCTGGGTGCTCCGGCTTTTTCCCACAGTACAATTTGTGCAGGTTAGTGGATTGGCTGTGCTACATTGCCTCATAGTGTCCAAAAGATTAGGTAGGGTTACTGGGTTATGGGAATAGGGTGGAGACGCGGGCTTAATTAAGTAGGGTGCTGTTTCCAAGAGCCAGTGCAGATTTGATGGGCCGTATGTTCTCCTTCTGCACTGCAGGGATTCTATGATTGAGAAATGTTGAATTTTGTTGTGTGGTTCTGTCAGTTGGGTGTCTGAATTTATCTTTAAAAGTTACCAGTCTGTAACAGGATCAGAAATCCTAAAACTAGTGTAGTCATGACTGCCTCGACACTGTCTTTAAAGGCACCTTTTACTGCCAGACATATTTGTTATCAAGGGAGAATCAATGCGAGAGAAGATATAGGGCGCGATTCTCCCATGCTGCGCCGTATGGGAGAATCGCCGTTGGTGCCATTTTTTCCCACGCACCAGTCCAATGCCGGTAGGCGATTCTCCGAGGAGCGGAGAATAGGCGCCATTTGGCGCCACTGTCAGCAGCCGGGCCGCCAATTCTCCAACCTTGATGGGCCGAGTGGCCACGCGGAAACGGCAGAGTCCCGCTGGCGCCATTCACACCTGCTCGCAGCCAACGGGAACTCAGCGTTTAGGGTCGGGGGCAGCTTATGGGGCGGGGAAAAGCGCTCCTTCATCGAGCGCGGGGGGGGGGGGGGGGGGGGGAGGACAGAGACGCCTTCGATCGGCGGCCCGGCATCTCCAGCCCCGGCCCTATTTTATTACGCAGCCGGCCCCTGAACCCCTCTGCCATGTTGTGTAGGGGCGGGCGCGCTGAGGAAGTCCCCTGCACATGCGCGAGTTGGCGCACCACGACTGCGATGTGCGGGTTAGGTGGATTGGCCATGCTAAATTGCCCGTAGTGTAAGGTTAATGGGGGGATTGTTGGGTTACGGGTATACGGGTTACGTGGGTTTAAGTAGGGTGATCATTGCTCGGCACAACATCGAGGGCCGAAGGGCCTGTTCTGTGCTGTACTGTTCTATGTTCTATGCGTGAGCGTGGGTTGGCGCGCCCCGAACCGTTCCAGCGTTGTGCTGGCCCCCTGTGGGGTCAAGAATCGGTAGTGCCTGTGCCTGTTTCGTGCCATCGTGAAACGCAACGGCATTCACGACGGCACGAACACTGTCTCCATTTCGGAGAATCGCGCCCATGATTCTGCTTTTGAGTGCCCCATTTGGGTGGCTCAGCCAATTTTGTGTGCACGTCATCTGCAGTGAAAGTATTAAAGCACGAATCACCAGGCGAGTCAATTGCACACTTGTGCACATTGCAGTCCTACTTATAACCAATGACCCCGCAAACAATCTGCTTCCTCCCTGGCCAGAATCGGGGACATTGATATTGCACATTTGTTGCTTATAAACTTTTTTTCTCTTTTAATTAAAAAAGATTCCATCTACACCTCCCGCTGCCGGGGGAAAGCAGGCAGCATAATCAAGGATCCCTCCCACCCGGCTTACTCACTTTTCCAACTTCTTCCATCGGGCAGGAGATTCAGAAGTCTGAGAACACGGACGAACAGACTCAAAAACAGCTTCTTCCCCACTGTCACCAGACTCCTAAACGACCCTTTTATGGACTGTCCTCATTAATACTACACCCTGTCTGCTTCATCCGATGCCAATGCTTATGTAGTTACATTGTATATATTGTGTAGCCCTATTATGTATTCTCATGTACTTTCTTGAATTCTGTTCAATTCCCTTTCTTCCAATGTACTGAATGATCTGTTGAGCTGCTTGCAGAAAAATACTTTTCACTGTACCTCGGTACACGTGACAATAAACAAATCAAATCCAATCAAATCAAATCAAAAAGTGTTAAACCTGGGGATGCGGGCATTGCACCACTGTCTTCATTATTGCAGTCAGGTGAAAGTACTCTCTGATTCAGCATTTTGACCCAGTAATAATGAAGAAATGGTAAAATCAGTTCCAAATCAGACGTGGTGTGTGACTTGCAAGGTGGTATAATGTTCTAGTGCACCTGCTGTCCTTGTCTTCCCAGGTAATGGAGGTCTCTGGTTTGGGAGATGCTGTTGTGGAAGCCATGGCAAGTGCTGTAGCACATCTTGTGGATGCACATAATGCAGTCTTGGTGGTTGAGCCAAGTTAATATTTAATGTGATAGATTTAAATTGTATATCAAGTGTATTTAATTGTATACAGGTGGTGGATATTAACTGGGGGAATTCAGTTGTGGTCCTATAAAATGGAACAGAATGAAACAATTAGAAAAATACTGTGGATTCTGCAATCTGAAACAAGAACGGAGGACACTGGGAAAAACTCAGCAGGTCTGCCAGCATCTATCGGGAAAGAAACCGAGTTAATGCTTCTGGGATTAAACAATGGTCATTGGTTCAGGTGCACATTTGTAATTTATCCCTAAATAAATAAATAAATGCTTCTAATTGGTTTAAAGATTGGCTCCTGTACGTTCCTTAAATGCTGAAAGTCCATATTGTTAGTATGCTACAAAGCTACATAATCAATGCGTATGTGAACATACCATCAAGAATTTGGATTCAATAACTCTTAACACATTTGAAGAGACATTAGGACATACTACCTTTCACCTGATGCCTGTAACCGATGAATGAACAACTGATAGGAAGATCGAGTACTTTACTATTGCAATAAATGTTACATTTTAAAAACAAGCAGAGTTGTGTGTCTTCACTGATATCCTGATCGTACCTGGGTGGTGGGGTAGGAAGGACACACGCAAATCGAAAAGCATTGTCATCAGAATAGTCAGTAAAACTATCAGTTTGTTTTAAGACTCTAGCTTTTTGTGTGGACGTTGACACTCTGCAGCTGTTAATAATAGTGGATTGGGAACCCTGTTTGGGTGGAAGTAAAAGTGCTGGCATTAGTCGTGGTGACATACATAGAAACATGCATGCATAGAAAATAGAAGCAGGAGTAGGCCATTTGGACCTTCAAGCCTACTCTGCCATTCATTTTGATAATGGCTGATCATCAAATTCAATACTCTGATCCTGCCTTTCTCTCTCTTTACCCCCTCCTCCACATCCCTTTAGCCCAAGAGTTATATCTAACCCCTTCTTAAAATCGCACCACATTTTGGCCTCAACTACTTTCTGTGATAGTGAATTCCACAGATTCACCACTGAGTGAAGACATTTCTCTTCCCCTCAAGGTATCCTTTATCCTGAAAACTATGACCCTAGTTCTGGACTCTTTCTCTCCCTCTTTCCCCCCCCCCCCGCCCACCTTTGTGAACATTCTTTCTGAATCTGCCCCGTCTAATCCTGTTAGAATAAGTTTGAGATTTTTTTCCCCTCATTCCAGTGAACATGTTCCTTTTTTAAAAAAATATTTTTATTGAACATTTTTTAATGAATACAAAACAATAAAATAAACTCAAGCACCCCCTCAAACAAAACTGCAACCCCCACCCTCCTCCAGCAGCTGACGGTGATTAGCTCTTTAAAAAAACAATAGAAGGATGCTATCTTTTAAAAATATCTCTCGCTTTTTCTCAAGATCCCCATGCCATGCCGAGGCATTGGGTGGAGAAGCTGACCTCCACTCCAACAGCACCCGCCTGCGAGTGATCAGCGAGGTGAGGCCAAGACATATTCCTCCACACCTGTCTGCAGTCTCGGCAGGTCTGACACCCCAAAGATGGCCAGCAGGGGTCTGGACTCCAATTCTATCTGTGGAATTGCCGACATGGTGCTGAAGAGGGAAACCCAAAATCTCATCAGCTCAGTACATGCCTAAAACATATGCACATGATTTGCCGGGCACCTCCCACAATGTTCACACTTATCTTCCATCCCTTCAAACAACCAACTCATCCTAGACCTCTTCCATCCCCCCCAAACAACCAACTCATCCTAGACCTAGTTAAGTGCGCCCAGTACACCATCTTCAACTGTATCAGCCCCAGTCTCTTGCACGACAATGAAGTGTTCACTCTATGCAGGGCCTCACACCAATTGGTGGCACGGTGGCGAGTGGTTAGCACTGCTACCTCACGGCACTGAGGACCCGGGTTTGACCCCGTCCCTGGGTCACTGTCCGTGTGGAGTTTGCACATTCTCCTCGTGTTTGCATGGGTCTCACCCCACAACCCAAAGATGTGCATACTAAGTGGATTGGCCACGCTAAATAGCCCCTTGATTGGGGAAAAAAGAATTGGGTACTCTATAATTAAAAATGCCTCACACCACACCCCCTCATCTAATTCCACCCCCAAATCCTCCTCCCACTTGACCTTAGTCTCCACCAGGAATGCAGTTGCCTCCACCATTATCCTCCCGTAAATCCCCGAGGTGCCCCCTCCTCCATTGTCGCAAGTGACAGAATCCTCTCCAACAATGAGACAAGCAGCAGAATCTGAAAAGAAGGAAAGACCTTCCTCGCAAAGTCCCTCACCTGCAGGTATATAAAGTTTTACGACTGAAAACCCAAACATCTCTGATAACTCCTCCCAGCTTGCAAACTGCCCCTCCAGAAACAATGCTTTCCACCCCTTGTCCACCCAGCCTCAACCTGGCATGTAATCTTCCCGACTCAAACATGTGATTATCACGAATCGGTGCCAACTTCGACATCCTACCCAATTTAAAATGCTGCTGGAATTCAACGTATTTTCAACGTTCCGACCACCACCGGGTTACACAAATACTTCCCTGGAGAGAACACGAGCAAGACCGTCGCCAGTGCCCCCAGCCTCGACCCCCTACATGAAACCGATTCCATTTTCCCCAAACTGCCTCTTCGTCCCCACACCAGCCCAAGACCTCATTTGCTGCCCAATAATGGTAAATCAGGCTCAGCAATACCTACCTCCAGATTGCCAGTCCCTCTGCAGAACCATTCGCCGAATCCGAGCAATGTACCCACCCAAATCAAGGACTATATCAGTCTCTCTACCCCCACAAAAAACACATTTGGCCAAATAAAGACCAGGATTGGGGCAGGAACAGGGGCCATGGCAGAATGTTCATCTTCACGGACTGCACTCAGCCTGCCAAGGACAAGGGGAGGCTATCCCATCTCTTTAGGTCAGCTTTAACCCTACCCACCAGACTGGTGATGTTTAATTTCCAAGTGCTGCCTGCTAGAAAAGTACCTAAAATGAGTGCCCGTCAATCGCAATGGCGAACCCCCTCCAATTAGTTCCCATCTCTGGCAGGGTAACTGAAAAACAATCTCTTCTCGAGATTTGACCTGTACCCCGAGAACGCACCAAACTGCTTCATCAGAGCAATTCTGCTCCCCATTGAGAAGACTCGTCAAATGTACAGTAACAAGTCATCAATGTACAGGGTTCCATTTCTCCATTATGCTCCATTTCTCCCCCGCCACTCTCCTGAATTCCTCTATGCGATGGCCAAAGGCTGTATCGCTAACGCAAAGAGAGGGGACATATGGCACCCTTGCCTCGTTCCCCTGTGCAACTGGAAATACTTGGATCTCGTAGTAGTTATGTGGACACGAGCCTTGGGTTCCCTGTATAATAGTCCCACCCATGACACAAACCTGGGCCAAATCCTAAACCGTTCTAAAACCACAAACAGTTATTTCCATTCTACCCTGTCGAAGTCCTCAATAGCCTCCACTAGCAGTGGTATCAGATAGTCGGCAAACCGGTTTATAAAATTCAACCAGGAACCCATCTAGCCCCGGCACCTTGTATGTTTCCGATTGCCTTCTGAACTTCCTCTGGCCCCAGTGGCTCTTCTAACCTTCCCGATCCTCCCCACCTAATCTAGGACACTCCAATCCTCCAAAAACTCGCCGATGTCCGACATGTCCTTGGGTGGTTCCGACACATACGGCCTCTCATAAAACATTAATTCACCTTCTCAGGATACCTTCCATATCCCACACCTGAATAATCTCTCTGGAAGCTGCCTGCCACCTTAACCGGCCAGCCAACAAGCAATTAGCTTTAACTCCATATTCGTATATTGCAATGAATATCCCAACTGACTTAGTCTCTCCTCAAATGGCAGTCCCACCATCCCCGAAATCAGGCTGGTAAATATTTGCTGCGCCCCCTCCATAGCAAAAACCTCCTTCCTCAGAAAAGAACACTAAAACTGCACACAATACTTTAGGTGTGGCCTCACCAGCGCCCTATAGAATTGCAGTAAAACATCCCTATTCCTATACTCGAATCCTTTTGCTATGAATGCCAATATACCATTTGTTTTATACTGCCTGCTATATCTGCGAGCTTACTTTTAGTGATTGGTGTACGAAGACACCAAGGTCTTGCTGAGTATCCCGCTATCTCAATTTACACCCATCAAATAATAATCTGACTTCCTATTTTCGCTACCGAAGCAGATAACCTAACATTTATCCACATTAGAATGCATCTGCCATGCATATGCCTGCTCACTCAGCCTCTCCAAATCCTGCCGAAGCATCTCTGCATCCTCCTCACAGCTCACCCTCCCACCCAACTTTTGTATCATCTGGAAATAATGCACTTAGTACCCTTGTCAAAATCATTAGAACATAGAACATTACAGCGCAGTACGGGCCCTTCGGCCCTCGATGTTGCGCCGACCTGTGAAACCATCTGAAGCCTATCTGACCTACACTATTCCATTTTCATCCATATGTCTATCCAATGACCACTTAAATGCCCTTAAAATTGGCGAGTCTACTACTGTTGCAGGCAGGGCGTTCCACACCCCTACTACTCTCCGAGTAAAGAAACTGCCTCTGACATCTGTCCTATATCTACCACCCCTCAATTTAAAGCTATGTCCCCTCGTGTTGGTCATCACCATCCGAGGAAAGAGACTCTCACTGTCCACCCTATCTAACCCTCTGACTATCTTATATGTCTCTATTAAGTCACCTCTCAGCCTTCTCCTCTCTAACGAAAACAACCTCAAGTCCCTGAGCCTTTCCTCGTAAGACCGTCCCTCCATACCAGGCAACATCCTAGTAAATCTCCTCTGAACTCTTTCCAAAGCTTCCACATCCTTCCTATAATGTGGTGACCAGAACTGCACGCAGTACTCCAGGAGCGGCCGCACCAGAGTTATGTACAGCTGCTGCATGACCTTGTGGCTCCGAAACTCAATCCCCCTACTGATAAAGGCTAGCACACCATATGCCTTCTTAACAGCCATATTAACCTGGGTGGCAACTTTCAGGGATTTATGTACCTGGATGCCGAGATCTCTCTGTTCATCTACACTACCAAGAATCTTGCCATTAGCCCAGTACTCTGCATTCCTGTTACTCCTTCCAAAGTGAGCCACCTCACACTTTTCTGCATTAAACTCCATCTGCCACCTCTCAGGCCAGATCTGCAGCTTATCTATGTCCCTCTGTATCCTATAACATCCTTCAGCACTATCCACAACTCCACCGACCTTCGTGTCATCTGCAAATTTACTAACCCATCCTTCTACACCCTCTTCCAGGTCATTTATAAAAATGACAAACAGCAGTGGCCCCTAAACAGATCCTTGCGATACACCACTAGTAACTGAACTCCAGGATGAACATTTGCCATCAACCACCACCCTCTGTCTTCTTTCAGCTAGCCAATTACTGATCCAAACCGCTAAATCACCATCAATTACATACTTCCTTATTTTCTGCAATAGCCTACCGTGAGGAACCTTATCAACCGCCTTACTGAAATCCATATACACCACATCAACCGCTTTACCCTCATCCACCTGTTTGGTCACCTTCTCAAAAAACTCAATAAGGTTTGTGAGGCATGACCTACCCTTCACAAAACCGTGTTGACTATCGCTAATCAACTTGTTCTTTTCAAGATGATTATAAACCCTATCTCTTATAACCTTTTCCAACATTTTACCCACAACCGAAGTAAGGTTCACAGGTCTATAATTACCAGGGTTGTCTCTACTCCCTTTCTTGAACAAGGGGACAACATTTGCTGTCCTCCAGTCTTCCGGCACTATTCCTGTCGACAAAGACGACATAAAGATCAAGGACAAAGGCTCTGCAATCTCCTCCCTGGCTTCCCAGAGAATCCTAGGATAAATCCCATCTGACCCAGGGGACTTATCTATTTTTACACTTTCCAAAATTGCTAACACCTCCTCCTTGTGAACCTCAATTCCATCTAGCCTGGTCGACTGAACCTGAGTATTCTCCTCAACAACATTTGTCTTTCTCCAGTGTAAACACTGACGAAAAATATCCATTTAACGCTTCCCTTATCTCCTCTGATTCTACGCACAACTTTCCACTACTATCCTTGATTGACCCTAATCTTACTCTAGTCATTCTTTTGTTCCTGATATACCTATAGAAAGTCTTAGGGTTTTCCTTGATCCTATCCGCCAACGACTTTTCGTGTCCTCTCCTCGCTCTTCTTAACTCTCCCTTTAGGTCCTTCCTGGCTAACTTGTAACTCTCAAGTGCCCTAACTGAGCCTTCATGTCTCATCCTAACATAAGCCGCCTTCTTCCTCTTGACAAGTGCTTCAACTTCCTTAGTAAACCACGGTTCCCTTGCTCGACAACTTCCTCCCTGCCTGACAGGTACATACTTATCAAGGACACGCAGTAGCTGTTCCTTGAAAAAGCTCCACATTTCGATTGTACCCATCCCCTGCAGTTTCCTTCCCCATCCTATACATCCTAAATCTTGCTGAATAGCATCATAATTGCCTTTTCCCCCAGCTATAATTCTTGCCTTGCGGTATATACCTATCCCTGCCCATTGCTAAAGTAAACATAACCGAATTGTGATCACTATCACCAAACTGCTCACCTACATCTAAATCTAACACCATTAATATGCAATGTGAACAGTTGGGGTCCTAGCAGAAATCCCTGCGATACCCCACTAGTCACTGCCCTGCCAATTGGAGGAAAAAAAACATTTATTCCTACTTTGTTCCCTGTCTACTAACCAGTTTTCTATCCATCTCCGGAAACTACCCACAGTCCTATGCACTTTAACTTTAGATAGTTTGACATTTGCCTCTTTGATTCAGACAGCTTGACACTAACTGACACTAACTCTTGATTACACCAGTCTGTTACAGGCAGAATTAAGGGCAACATTCAAAGTGATCTGGAATTAAGAAAGCTAGTTCTGATACTGTCACTTGTGGGCGTATACTGTAGTAAGTTCATCTGGAACCACAGATCCAAGTGAAACCGAGAGCTCTGCCAAAAAAGGTCATTGTCAATTCAACACGACCAAAACCAATGCCTTTGTCCTAGATAAGAATGGAGACTGGCCCAATTACACTGCTTCTGAGGGAGTAAATTGAGAAGGGACCAAGTGACTTGCTTTGGCCTTGATGGTGTAAAGCATCTTAAATGTTTTTGAAGCTGCACTCATCCAGGCAGGCAGAGAGTATTCCATCATACTCCTAGAATATTTTGAAGGAGGCGGGAAAGCTTCTGTTCAGGAGAAGGAATGACCAACACAAGTGCGTTTGACTGGGACAGAGGATTAAAAGATCATCGGACTAAGACATTCAAAATGTCTCCATTCCTCGATGAGGAAAAACCATAAATTGTGGAAATTAATTAAAGATCATTATTAAAAGACAAATACTGCATTATTGTGGTGAATGTAATATATTTTTAAATACGGGGTGGCAAGGACATGGGATGCATTATCACAGTGGTGAAAGCAAAATAGATAATGCTTTCTTCTGATACTTCATCTTCATTTACCCACTTTAAAAGCTAATAGGGAAAGAGAGTAGTGTAACCGTTTGGAAGAATTCTTACATAGGCACAATTAGCTGCAGATTCCCCTTTAAGTGCTGCAAAGTTCCAAGATGTGCACTTAGTATAGCCACTTGGAAATTTTACTGATGTTCATGTTTCTGATGGGCATTGAGAGTGACACCAGATGTTATGTATTTCAGGGGCATTTTGAGTGATTGATTTTGACAGCATTAACTGTACAAATAGAAAAGAAAGGTGCATTAAAATGCTGGTGGCACAACAACCCTCCGAAATATTGCTGTTTGTATCCATGCAATTAAATTAAAATGAATAGAGAGCAAGACAGGCCAGTATAATTTGAAATGCCAAATTTTATTTAACCACTGAGGATAAAAGTATCTGCCTAACTTTTGGTTAGACTTGTTTCGCACAAGTTATCTTTTTTGTAGTGCATAAAATGTTTGATAAAGCAGCCCTCTTAGAAAGGTTCTGCCAGATTAATGTTAATGCAAGTTATCAAGTTATCATAGTTTTGTTGGTAGTTTATCAACAAAAGTCTTCAGAACTCGCTTGAAGCCTGTTTAGTTTCAATATAGCCTTCAAGAAGGTCGTGCATCTCTTATCACATTGTTTTTTTTTCTGAAGTATAAAGCATTTGTACTGTTGGCTAGTTTCTTCCATCAAATTTCAATTATAGATAGCTAACGTGAAAACACCAATATTTTAAGCACTTTGTCAGATTGTCGTGCAATCACTTAAAAACAGCTGTGTCTGGCATGTGCACGTACCTGTGTATTGAACTTTTGCCCACCACCTCTGGGATGTAAGTCGACGTATTGTCCGCTAGTTGCAAAAAAAAAACTAGACTTTCCACAATTTATCATTTCCTTACCAACAAGCTGCATTCTAAAATATTCTGAAATATCTCGGAGTGTTAGCTGCTGCAAATAAACGAGAATATTGCATTTATTTAGTGCTATTCACAGATTTGAGATGTCAAATTCTTCATATCCAATGAATTACCAATCAGTTGCAGCAATTAATTTGTGCATAGAAAAGTTACACAAACCGCGCTAGCCACCCCGATCGGTTTTGTTGAGGGATGACATGAAAAACTTGTTATTTTCAAAGAATTACCTTGGGATATTGAGTCAGCCTGAGCAAGCAGAAAAATGCTTGGTTTAACTTTTCATTTGTAAGATGATGCCTTTTATAGCGCAGCAGTTCTGAAATCTCAGTCCAGATCAGGAGTCTGCAACAGCACATTTACAATTCACAATCTTTGCCAGTTGAAAAATGCCAACAAAATTCAATTAGGGGAAATGAGAGCTGTGTTTTCATTGTGGTGAGAAAAGCGATAATCATTGTGTTGCACTCTGAATTCAGACATTACTTTCATGAAAATCATTACGCTCTGAATAAATTTGTTTGGTATAGCTACACCATGGTTATAGGTAATGCCTTTGGAGCAAGAGAGGTTTTAAAGTTGCCACTATTATTGCTTCTAATATGGCTGAGTCTGAAGCTATTTTTGTCAATCACTCAAAGTAATAGCTGAAATAATTGTCATCCTGGCAAATTAAGGATGAAGTTTTAAAAATATTTTGGGGACAAAATTATAGTTATAATTAACGCTAATTCAGAGTTGGGTCTATCTGAATTTATGTATCATTTGGGGAAATAATATTTATCTTGTATGCAATTTATACATTCTACCAGAGACACTGGTTAATTTCCACTACTCTCATCTTTTTCTCATCCCCCCCCGCTGAGCCGTTTTGGGGGGAAAAAGGATTCTTCATTCCCTCAGCACAAGGTATCTAAATATTTTGTGTCCATGTATTATAGAATCATAGAACAGTACAGCACAGAACAGGCCCTTCGGCCCTCGATGTTGTGCCGAGCAATGATCACCCTACTTAAACCCACGTAACCCGTATACCCGTAACCCAACAATCCCCCCATTAACCTTCCACTATGGGCAATTTAGCATGGCCAATCCACCTAACCCGCACATCTTTGTACTGTGGGAGGAAACCGGAGCACCCGGAGGAAACCCACGCACACACGGGGAGGACGTGCAGACTCCACACAGACAGTGACCCAGCCGGGAATCGAACCTGGGACCCTGGAGCTGTGAAGCATTGATGCTAACCACCATGCTACCGTGAGGTCCCTTATTATGCATGTATCTTGGGTGTGGTTGTGGGCTTTTGCATACAATTTATGGGATTGGAGAGCTAGTTCAGTATGCATAGTCTACAGCAGGCTTGGGGAGTTTTGCGAACCAAGGTAACCTCAGTGTGGCTTTTCAATCAGATTTTATGGCAGGTTGACACATATTTATTGGGTGTCACATTTACTCGCTTGACCTGTTTTATGCTGGTGCAGCAAAGCATGCAAATTCCTGATTCCTGCACATAACAGCACACATGGATAAAAGTTGCTCTCGCATTCTGATTAGTTTTATGATTATCATTGCTGCAATGACCGAGCCATTATTTCTATTTCAACTCCTCTAAACTCGTGAAAATGAAGTAACTCTGCTAAAGCGGGTTACATAGAACATAGAACAGTACAGCACAGAACAGGCCCTTCGGCCCTCGATGTTGTGCCGAGCAATGATCACCCTACTCAAACCCACGTATCCACCCTATACCCGTAACCCAACAACCCCCCCCTCCCCCTTAACCTTACTTTTTAGGACACTACGGGCAATTTAGCATGGCCAATCCACCTAACCCGCACATCTTTGGACTGTGGGAGGAAACCGGAGCACCCGGAGGAAACTCACGCACACACGGGGAGGACGTGCAGACTCCGCACAGACAGTGACCCAGCTGGGAACTGAACCTGGGACCCTGGAGCTGTGAAGCATTTATGCTAACCACCATGCTACCGTGCTGCCCACTGCTACCGTGCTGCCCAGTTAATTTTTTAGCATTAATAGTGTTGTTTCTTTTCTACTCACGCATAAACACTTGGTTGTATTATGTCATCCCCTCCCTCTCTTCCTCTCTTTCCCTGCTCCCGTCCTACCCTCTCCCCTTTTGCTCTTGCCCTCCTCCTTCCATCACTGCATGCGCTCGGCGCCTTCCCCCTATCTGTCGTCTTTCCACCCCCCCAGCCCCTCCCCCTGTCAACCTCCCCTGCGCTCGCCCTCCTCCTCATTACCCCCCACCCTTCGTGTGTGCGCACACGCTCCTTCTCCTTCACACCCTATGCTTGCCACCTCTTTCCCCCCCCCACCCCATGCTTGCTCACCCACCTCCTCTTTCCCCATGCTTGCCCACCCCCTCCTCTACGCTCGCTCACCACCTCCTCCTCTACATTCGCTCACCACCTCCATCCCCATGCTCACCTGTCTTCCTGTTCTCTCGCCCACCTCTTCGTTACACCCGCACCCCCTCACGCTCGACCTCCTCCTCCTTTCCCTCCCACGCTCGACCTCCATTCGTTCCCACGCTCGCCCACCTCTTTCCCTCCCTCACTCGCCCTCTTCCTCCTCCTCCTCCTCCACCCCTCTCAACCACATGCTCCCCCACATCTTCCTTCTCCTCCCCACACCCCCCACCACCACATGCTCACCCACATTTCCTTCTCCTCCCCACCCCCCCCATCACCACATGCTTGCCCACATCCCCCCTCTCTCTCTCTCCCCTTCTCTTCCCCCCCCCCACCCGCTCACCCACCTGCTCTGTACTACCACCCCGCACTTGCCTTCATTCGTCTCTTCACTCCTATCCCCCGTGTGTGACCTCGTCTTCCTCCTTTCCCCTCCCACGCTCGCCCTCCTCCTCCTCCTCTCTCCCCCCCCCCCCCATCCAAGCTCACCTGCCACTTCCTCGCCCACCTCCTCGTTATCCCCAAACCCACGCTCGCTCTCCTCTTTCCCTCTTGTAGTGTTGTTTCACTGTAAGCCTTAGAATTTGGTCTTAAATCTCCAAAGTAAAGCGCCCCCTCTTCCCCTCGCTCTGTGCTATTACCAGCACCGTTGCACTCTTTGGGCAAAAACAGTTGCACTCAAAGTAACTTTCTGTGCCAACTGTTTGGGAATGTTTTGAAAACTGGTTCGAGAAACATTCTTGGGTATGTGTTGTAATAGTTCCTTGCCAGAAAACTGTCTTCGCTGGTGGTGAAAATGGCCCAACTTAATCTGTCTGTCTCTAGCTCCATAAATTTCTTTGTCCCTGTTCTGGTATTTCCCAGTCAGGAAGTATTTAACAGCAGCCTTAGATTTTTTTTTTGTATGACAGGTGAACAGCTGACTGTTCGAATCTGTAATTGAAATGTTGACATTCTGCAGTTCATAGAAATATTTTTGCTTTTGATACTCTTATTTCCATAAATTTCAATTTAAGTCTGTTCATTTTTTAATATGGTGTACTTAACATTTGAAAGGTGACAAGTTAATTTTGTGTGTGGCAACCTTAGTGTCAAAATGTTCTTGAAGTTGCTGGGTGTTATGATTGGACACTTGCCACCAGCTGCCTGAAGGGATGTTTGCTGTTGCTTTACTGAAAATATTTTGAGTTTCTTTTCTCTTCAAAATCTGGATGGTAGCCAGCGGTCATAGTCTGGCCTGCATAACTGTCAGCAAAGTTGTGAGGTCTGATGACTATTTTCCATTCTACTTTTGAGGAAGAGATAGTTGTACAGTTGCAGTATTTTGATTGAAACAATACAATAAATTATTGCAAAACTATTTATAGTTGGTGCAAGGATAGTACTAGTAAATATTTATTCACCAACTGTGATCGAGCAAAGCATTGAATAACAGTGGTATCTGAACAGCAATTCGGGTTGAAGCAATATTTCAGGTTCTAATAGTTTCATTTATTAAATGGAGTCATTTCATTTTATTTTGTTACCAATCCATTCATTTGTCTTGATGCAAAAAAGCTGTGTGACTGAAACGATTATGTTGTGGCAATTGTGAAAATACAAATTTCTGTTAGATGGAAAGGTGTTCCTGTTACCCTTGTCCTTCTTGGGGATTAAGGTTGTGGGTTGGAAGCTGCTTTCAAAAGGAGGCTTGGCTAGTGCTGCAATTGTGCATCTTGAGTATGGTACACACTGCTGCCACCGTGCATTGTTGGTTGAATAAATGTTTAAGCTCGTGGGTGGGTTGCCAATCTGGTGGTCTGTTTTCTCCTGGTTTGTGTGTGTGCGTGTCTTATCCAATTCAGTTTCTGGTAACCCTCAAATGTTGATGCTGGGGGTTCAGTGATGGCAATGCCATTGAATGTCATGGGGAGGTGTTTGGATTCTCTCGTTGGCAATGGTCATTACCTGTCACTTATGTGGTGTGAATGTTACTTTTCACTTAGCCTAAGTCTGAATGATGTCCAGGTCTGGCATCTGTACATGGACTGTTTCTGTAATGAGGAGCAGTGAATGATATTGATTACTGGTATCATCAGCAAATATCAACACTTCTGGCCTTATGATGGGGGAAGATCATTGATAAGTCATGGACATTTATGGCACATAAGGAGATCTTTAATCCCACCCAATCCAAGCCAGCTTTATGCAGAGCAATCAAGTCCACTCCCTGCTCAATTCTAGTAGCACTGTAGATTTATTAACTTCAAGTGTCCATCAAATTTCATTTTGAAATTGTTGTTGCTCCTTGCACCACTTTTGTGGGCAGCAAGTTCCAGGTCATTGCACTCTGTGTATATTTTTTTTAAAAAAAGTTGTTTCCATCCGTTCACCTGCGCCTCTTGCCCAAAATCCGATATCTTTGTCCCTTAATCCTTATGCCATCAGTGATTGGGAGCAGTTTTTCCTTGTGAATTTTATCCAAACCTGTCATTATCTTGCACACCGGTCAAATCTCTTTCCAGTCTCCTTTGTTCTAAGAAGAACAACCAAAGTTTTTTCCAAACTAACCTTGTAACTAAAATTCACCCATTCTTGTCAATTCTTTCACCCTTTCAAGGAGAGTTCATCGTTCTTCCTAAAGTATGGTGACCAGAACTGGGTGCAATACAGTACTTCAATTAGGGCCTAATCAGAACTTTATACGTATTCAGCTTACTTTCCTTTTTTGCACTCAGTGCCCCTATTTATGAAGCCCAAGATTTCAAATGACTTGGAACCATTCTCTCTCAATATGTCTTTCCATCTTCAAGGATTGGTGCACATGCAGTTCCATAAGACATAGGAGCGGAATTAGCTATTTGGCCCATCGAACCTGCTCTGTCATTCAATCATGGCTGATATTTTTCTCATCCCCATTCCCCTGCCTTCCCCCGATAACCCCATATCCCCTTATTAATCAAGAATCTCCTATCTATCTCAGTCTTAAAGACACTCTATGATATGGCCTCCACAGCCTTCTGTGGCAAAGAGTTCCACAGATTCACCACCCTCTGGCTGAAGAGATGCCTCCTCATCTCTGTTTTAAATGATCATCCCATTGGTCTGAGATTGTGTCCTCTGGCTCTAGTTTTCCTGCAAGTAGAAACATCCTCTCCACGTCCACTCTATCTAGGCCTCTCCGTATCCTGTAAGTTTCAATAATCTCCCCCGTCCATGAATACAGACCCAGAGTCCTCAACCACTCCTCTATGCTAAGCTCTTCATTTCAAGGGATTATTCTTGTGATCCTCCTCTGGACTCTTTCCAAGGTCAGCACATCTTTCCTTAGATATAGGGCCTAAAACTGCTCACAATATTCCAATGGGGTCTGACCAGAGCCTTATACAGCCTCGGAAGCACATCCCGCTCTTGTATTTTTGCCCTCTCAACATGAAGCTAATATTGCATTTGCCTTCCTAACTGTCGACTGAACCTGAACCTGATTAAGAGAATCTTGATCAAGGATTCCAAAGTCCCTTTGTGCTTCTGATTTCCTCAGCATTTCCCCATTTAGAAAATAGTTTATGCTTCCATTCTCCTTCCAAAGTGCATAACCTCACACTTTTCCACATTATAGTCCATCTGCCACTTCTTTGCCCACTTCCTTGCTTGTTCAAGTCCTTCTGCAGCCAATGTCGAGGGCAGTCACTCTCCTCTCCTTTTGACGTTCTATTTTATCCATATTTGAACCTAGACTGTAATGAGGTCCAGAGCTGAGTGGTCCTGGCACAATACAAATTGACCGTCAGTGAGCAGGCTATTGTTGAATCAATACCTCTTTATAGCACTGTTGACAACTCTTTCATCGTTTTGCTGATGACCAAGAGTAGATCGATGGGGTGGTAACTGGCCAGATTGGACTTGTCCTGCATTTTGTAGAATTGAGAATGGCCTCCTTCTGCACTGTAAATTCTATGAGAAACCTGGACAATTTTCCACTGATCAGATGCTAGTCTAGTAACTGTACTGGAACACCTTGGCAAGAAGCATGGCTAGTTTTGGAGCACAGATTTTCAGGGTGACTGTCAGGATATTATGGCACGTCATGTTTGCTGTGTCAAAGCCTTCAGCTGTTTCCTTATGTCAAGTGGACTGATAGAATAGGCTGGCGGGTAGTATCGGGTGACTTCTTCCACTCAGCGATTCTGGCTGAAGATGGTTGCATATTCTTCAGTCTGTTGCACTGGTTAGGGAATGGGACTAGCTGAATTTTTCTTGCAGAGAGCTGGCATAGAAATGATGGGCTGATAGCTTTCTTCAATGCTATAAATATTCCATGACTCTGTGCCTGGCACAGTCATCATTAGGGATATTTGTGGAGCTACCATCTTTACTTGGTTGTTAAATTGTCCGTCGCTATTTGTAGCAGGGCTGCCGAGCTAATCTGATCTGTTGGTTTAAGATTGGTAAACTCTGGCAACTGCATGCTGCTTCCATTTACTGTATGGCATGGATGTGGCCTGTGTTGTAGCTTCAAGTTGACAGCTCAATTTCAATGTGCTTGGGTCTGCTCCCGGCTTGCACTCTCTCCTGCACTTCTCATTAAACCAGCTTGAAAACTTAAGTCAGTAATTTCCAAGACAGCAAATCCACAAAGCTTGAGAATGAATTGTTATTGCAATTAAAATGTGATTTCTTAAAATATGTAGTATAATTATTCTGATAGCTTTATGTTTTAAATGTTGCAATTGTGATTGGCATTGTGTCATTTTGAACTTTAATAATCAAAAAATTATGCTATATTTCTACTTCATATGCCATATTTTGGAAATACTTAAATCTTTTGACATTTTAATTACATCCTGCATTGCAATGCAGTCAACCATGTTGGTATTCTATTTTAATTCCTTACATTTTTTGTCATGATTTTTATCTATAAGGGTTCTCCATTTAAAATCTGATAAAAATCCAGAGATAGGGGTAACCCCAGGTTAAAGAGGTGTGAATTGTCTCAAGCCAGGACAGTTGGTAGGATTTTGCAAGCCCAGGCCAGATGGTGGGGGATGAATGTAATGCGACATGAATCCCAGGTCCCGGTTGAGGCTGCACTCGTGTGTGGAACTTGGCTATAAGTTTCACCTCGCCGATTCTGCGTTGACGCGTGTCCTGAAGGCCGCCTTGGAGAACGTTTACCTGGAGATCAGAGGCTGAATGTCCTTGCCAACATTCCTGCCTGGTGATTGTCGCGCGATGTCCATTCATTTGTTGTCGCAGCGTCTGCATGGTCTCGCCAATGTACCATGCTTCGGGACATCCTTTCCTGCAGCGTATGAGGTAGACAACGTTGGCCGAGTCGCACTGTATGTACCGCGTACCTGGTGGGTGGTGGTATCCATATCGATGATCTGGCATGTCTTGCAGAGATTGCCATGGCAGGGTTTTTGTGGTGTCGTGGTCACTGTTCTGAAGGCTGGGTAGTTTGCTGCAAACAATGGTTTGTTTGAGGTTGCGCGGTTGTTTGAAGGCAAGTAGTGGGGGTGTGGGGATGACCTCGGCAAGATGTTCATCTTCATCGATGACTTGTTGAAGGCTGCGAAGAAGATGTCATAGTTTCTCCGCTCCGGGAAAGTACTGGACGACGAAGGGTACTCTATTGGTTGTGTCCCGTGTTTGTCTTTGAGGAGGGCGGTGTGGTTTTTTGCTGTGGTGCGTTGGAACTGTCGATCGATGAGTCGAGCGCCATATCCCGTTCGTACGAGGGCATCTTTCAGCGTCTGTCGATGTCTGTTACGCTCCTCCTCGTCTGAGCAGATTCTGCGTATACGGAGGGCTTGTCCATAGGAGATGGCTTCTTTAATGTGTTTAGGGTGGAAGCTGGAGAAGTGGAGCATCGTGAGGTTATCCGTGGGCTTGCAGTAAAGCGAAGTGCTGAGGTGACCGTCCTTGATGGAAATGAGTGTGTCCAAGAATGCAACTGATTTTGGAGAGTAATCCATGGTGAGTCTGATGGTGGGATGGAACTTATTGATGTCATTGTATAGTCGTTTCAGTGATTCTTCGCCGTGGGTCCAAAGGAAAAAGATATCATCGTATCTCGTGTGTAATATCGGTTGAAGGTCCGGTGCGGTGAGGAGGTCTTGTTCAAACTTGTGCATGACGATGTTGGCATATTGAGGTGCGAATTTGGTCCCCATGGCTGTTCCTTGCGTCTGGATGAACTTGTTGTTGAAGGTGAAGACGTTGTGATCCAGGATGAGTTGCAGAATTGAGATTGGCAGTTGTCGGTGTTGAGTACTGAGGCTGTTGCAGCAATGCCGTTGTCCAATGGGGGACATGGGGGATGCTGGTGTAGAGTGCCGAGACGTCCATTGTGACGAGGAATGTTCCTGGTTCAACTGGTCCATAAATAAGGACAGCCTGAAATGAATTATGGTTATAAACTCTTCAGAAAATGTGGAAAGTTAGGGATTTTGGTGATCAGGGTACCTCTGGTTAATAGCGGGTGGACAGATCTCAAGCTTGACTTCAGTTCAACTTTTTCAATTTCACTTAAACGTTGACATGCAGTTCATTTGACACTTTGTTGAAGAAAACAGCAAAAAAGTGGAATTCAACCAAGTGTCATGTGAATGTCCCTTTAAGAAAAATGTGCTTTATCAAATGGCTACAGTGATGTCGTCATTGTGTGGGTGGAGCTGGAAGCTCTTTTTGGCTCTGTTTTAGTTTCGCTTTCAGTTGGAGAGCTGCATTCAAACCAAGCAGATGTATACTGGTGTCTCTTTGTATGTTAAACAAGGTGTTTAGATCACTTGATAATTTAAAAGTGATAACTGTTTCTGTAGAGAATTCAAACCTACTGTCTTTGTTAAAAAGGGTGTTTTGAGGGTGTTACTAAGGGTTACCTGTAGAGTACTGTATCTTTTTGGGGGGTTACCAGTTTTGGTAGTTGATGAGACGTTTACTGGGTGTTCATAAAATGTTAACTGGATTCATAGAATAAATATTGTTTTTGTTTTAAAATAGTTTTAGTTTTCTGTTGCATCACACCTGTAAAGTGGGCTTTTGTGCTCCCCATAACCAAAATCTATTCAAAGTTGTGGGTCAGGTGAACTCCATAATATACTTTGGTGTTCTCTGAACCCTGGCCCAAACATAAGTGATTGCCTGAATAAGTGCGAATTACTTTGAGTAAGAAGCTTGTCAGTTGGCTGTGCCTCACAAAGGCGTATGTAAGTAAACAGCATTTGATGTGGGGAATGGTTGTAAATGTAGCACATTTTATACACAGTTGGAAACAGCACCTCAGGAAGCTAAGAAAATTTGGCATGTCCGCATTGATCTTCCCAATTTTTAACAGATGCACCATAGAAAGCATCCTATCTGGTTGCACAACCTGGTATGGCAATAGTTCGGCCCAAGACCATAAGAAACTGCAGAGAGTTTGTGAACACAATCCATCAGGCAAAACCGCTTCCCATCCATTGACTGTCTATACCTCCCGCTGCCTCGGGAAAGCGGGCAGCATAATCAAAGACCCCTGCTAGAAAGGTTATTCCTTCTCTCGCTCTCTCTCTTTCTCTCTGAGAACATGCACTAACTGACAGGTTCAAAAACAGCCTCTTCTCCGCTGTTACCAGACTCCTGAATGAATCTCTTATGGACTGAACTGATCCCTTCACACATCTTCTCTACTGAAGTACTGAAGACTTCTCTTCTGTACTACACTCCGTATGCTGCCTGCAGCTATGTATTTACATTGTGTATTTATGATATCCTTTACGTTTTTTCATGTATGGTACGATCTGTCTGGACTGTACACAGAAAAATACTTTTCACTGTACCTCGGTACACTTGGCAATAAATCAAATCAAATTTGTTGAAAATGGGAATCTGCGTTTTTCATTCATGAGATGTGTGTGTCACTGGCTGAGCCAGCATTTATAATGATTATATTCTTTATTATCATAGAACATAGAACATAGAACAGTACAGCACAGAACAGGCCCTTCGGCCCTCAATGTTGTGCCGAGCCATGATCACCCTACTCAAACCCACGTATCCACCCTATACCCGTAACCCAACAACCCCCCCCTTAACCTTACTTTTATTAGGACACTACGGGCAATTTAGCATGGCCAATCCACCTAACCCGCACATCTTTGGACTGTGGGAGGAAACCGGAGCACCCGGAGGAAACCCACGCACACAGGGGGAGGACGTGCAGACTCCACACAGACAGTGACCCAGCCGGGAATCGAACCTGGGACCCTGGAGCTGTGAAGCATTTATGCTAACCACCATGCTACCCTGCTGCCCAAATTATCGTCACAAGTAGGCTTACATTAACACAGCAATGATGTTACTGTGAAAATCCCCTAGTCGCCACACTCTGGCGCCTGTTCAGGTACATTGCGGGAGAATTCAGAATGTCCAATTCACCTAACAACATGTCCTTCAGGACCTGTGGGAGGAAACCGGAGCACCCGGAGGAAACCCACACAGACACGGGATGAAGGTGCAGACTCCGTACAGGCAGTGACCCAAGCCAGGAATCGAACCCGAGACCCTGGCACTGTGTAGCCACAGTGCTAATCACTGTGCTACTGTTACAATCCCAATTGCCCTTGAGATGGTGGAAGTGAGCTGCCTGGGCCACTGCAATCCATATTGTGTAAGTTCAGCGACAGTGTTGTTCAGAAGGGTGTTCTAGGATTTTGACCCGTTGAGGATCAGTGCTATATTTCGAAGGCAAGATGTGAGTGGCCTGGAGGGGAACTTCCAGGTGGTGGTGTTCCCATGTATCTGCTGCCCTTGCCTTCCTAAATGGTAGCGAACCATTGAGAATTCTGAATTCTCCCTCAATGTACCTGACCAGGCGCCGGAGTGTGACGACTAGGGGATTTTTACAGTGGGTTTGAAGTTGCTGTCCGAGGAGACTTGGTGAGTTCCTGCAGCGCACCTTGTAAATGGTACACGCTTTTCGTGACAACGGATCATAGTCCCTAATTATGTATGGGCATGGTCAACTCTTAAATATGGAATTGGTGGTAGATTGACGGGATGGTAATTATCCAGGTTGGATTTGTCCTACTTTTTGAGTACAGGGTGTGCCTGGGCAATTTTCCCCATTGCCAATAGATATCAGTGTTGTTGCTGTACTAGAACAGTTTGGCTAGGAGCACAGGTTTTCAGTACTATAGTCGAAATGTTGTCAAGACCTGTAGCTTTTGCATTATCCGTGCCTTGTCTAATGTGGCAGGGGGATGGGAACCAGATTAGGAAGTTAGAGGTCAGTAAAGAAGCAGCAACTAACGCCAGTAAGGTACGAGATAATAAACTCAATGTGACTAGGGGGAAGAGAAGACGGGGAAGAGTTGATGAACGCAAAGGGACAGGTGGTCTGAGATGCATTTGTTTTAATGCGAGAAGTGTAGCAGGTAAGGCAGATGAACTTGGGGCTTGGATCAGTACCTGGGAATATGATATTGGTATTACTGAGACTTGGTTGAGGGAAGGGCAGGACTGGCAACTGAATATCCCAGGGTATAGATGCTTCAGGAGGGATAGAGAGGGAGGTAGAAGGAGGGGAGGAGTTGCATTACTCGTCAGAGATGATATCACAGCTGTGATTAAGGAGGGCACGATGGAAGATTCGAGCACTGAGGCAATGTGGGTAGAGCTAAGAAATAGGAAAGGTGCAGTAACATTGTTGGGACTTTGCTACAGGCCTCCCAAAAGCGAGCATGAAGTAGAGGTACAAATATGCAGACAGATTATAGAAAAATGTCGGAGCAATAGGGTGGTTGTGATGGGAGATTTTAACTTCCCCAACATTGAATGGGATTCGTGTAGTGTTGGAGGTGTAGATGGAGCAGAGTTTGTAAGGAGCATCCAGGAGAGTTTTTTAGAGCAGCATGTAAATAGTCCAACTCGGAAGGGGGCCATACTGGACCTGGTATTGGGGAATGATCCCGGCCAGGTGGTTGATGTTTCAGTCGGTGATTACTTTGGGAATAGCGATCACAATTCCGTAAGTTTTAGAATACTCATGGACAAGGACAAGAGTGGTCCGAAAGGAAGAGTGCTAAATTGGGGAAAGGCAGAGTATAACAAAATTCGGCAGGAGCTAGGGAATGTGGATTGGGAGCAGCTGTTTAAGGGTAAATCCACATTTGAATTGTGGGAGTCTTTTAAGGAAAGGTTGATTAGAGTGCAGGACAGACATGTCCCTGTGAAAATGAGAGATAGAAATGGCAAGATTAGGGAACCATGGATGACGGGTGAAATTGTGAGACTAGCTAAGATGAAAAAGGAAGCATTCATAAGATCGAGGCAACTCAAAACTGATGAAGCTTTGGAGGAATATCGGGAAAGTAGGACGAATCTCAAACGCGCAATAAGAGGGCTAAAAGGGGTCATGAAATATCTTTGACTAACAGGGTTAAGGAAAATCCCAAAGCCTTTTATTCGTATGTAAGGAGCAAGAGGGTAACTAGAGAAAGGATTGGCCCACTTAAAGACAAAAGAGGAAATTTATGCCTGGAGTCAGAGGAATAGGTGAGATTCTTAATTAGTACTTTGCATCGGAGAGGGACAAGACGGATGTTGAGGCTAGGGATGGATGTTTAAATACTCTAGGTCAAGTTGTCATACGGAAGGGGAAATTTTGGATATTCTAAAAGACATTAAGGTGGACAAGTCCCCAGGACCGGATGGGATCTATCCCAGGTTACTGAGGGAAGCGAGGGTCGAAATAGCTGGGGCCTTAACAGATATCTTTACAGCATCCTTGAGCATGGGTGATGTCCTGGAGGACTGGAGAATTGCTAATGTTGTCCCTTTGTTTAAGAAGGGTAGCCGGGAAAACCCAGGGAATTAAAGACCTGTGAGCTTGACGTCAGTGGTAGGCAAATTGTTGGAGAAGATACTGAGGGATAGGATCTATTCACATATGGAAGAAAATAGACTTGTCAGTGATAGGCAGCATGGTTTGTGCAGGGAAGGTCATGCCTTACAAACCTAATAGAATTTTTTGAGGAAGTGACAAAGTTAATTGATGAGGAAAGGGCTGTCATGTACATGAAAAATGAAAATCGCTTATTGTCACGAGTAGGCTTCAATGAAGTTACTTGGAAAAGCCCCTAGTCGCCACATTCCGGCGCCTGTCCGGGGAGGCTGGTACGGGAACATGGACTTCAGTAAGGCGTTTGATAAAGTTTCCCATGGCAGGTTGATGGAAAAAGTGAAGTATGGGGTTCAGGGTGTACTAGCTAGATGGATAAAGAACTGGCTGGGTAACAGGATGCAGAGAGTAGTGGTGGAAGGGAGTGTCTCAAAATGGAGAAGGGTGACTAGTGGTGTTCCACAGGGATCCGTGCTCGGACCACTGTTGTTTGTGATCTACATAAATGACCTGGAGGAAGGTATAGGTGGTCTGATTAGCAAGTTTGCAGATGATACAAAGATTGGTGGAGTTGCAGATAGCGAGGAGGACTGTCAGAGAATACAACAAAATATAGATAGATTGGAGAGTTGGGCAGAGAAATGTCAGATGGAGTTCAATCCAGGCAAATGTGAGGTGATGCATTTTGGAAGATCAAATTCAAGAGCGGACTATATGGTCAATGGAAGGGTCCTGGGAAAAATTGATGTACAGAGAGATCTGGGAGTTCAGGTCCATTGTACCCTGAAGGTGGCAACGCAGGTTGATAGAGTGGTCAGGAAGGCATACAGCATGCTTGCCTTTATCGGGCGGGGTATTGAGTACAAGAGTCGGCAGGTCATGTTACAGTTGTATAGGACTTTGGTTAGGCCACATTTGGAATACTGCATGCAGTTCTGGTCGCCACATCACCAGAAGGATGTGTATGCTTTGGAGAGGGTGCAGAGGAAGTTCACCAGGATGTTGCCTGGTATGGAGGGGGCTAGCTATGAAGTATGGTTGAGTAGATTAGGATTGTTTTCATTGGAAAGGCGGAGGTTGAGGGGGGACCTGATTGAGGTCTACAAAATTATGAGAGGTATGGACAGGGTGGATAGCAACAAGCTTTTTCCAAGAGTGGGGGTGTCAGTTACAAGGGGTCACGATTTCAAAGTGAGAGGGAGAAAGTTTAAGGGAGATGTGCGTGGAAAGTTTTTTAGGCAGGGGGTGGTGGGTGCCTGGAACGCTTTACCAGTGGAGGTGGTAGAGGCGGGCACGATAGCATCATTTAAGAGGCATCTAGACGGGTATATGAACGGGCGGGAACAGACGGAAGTAGACCGTGGAAAATAGGAGACAGGTTTAGATAAAGGATCTGCATCGGCGCAGGCTGGGAGGGCCTGTTCCTGTGCTATAATTTTCTTTGTTCTTTGTCGTTGCTTGATATCACATGGGGTGAATCAAATTGGCTGAAGACTGGGACCTGTGATGCTGGACACTTGGAGGAGGCCACGATGGATCATCAAAATGGAACTTCTCGCTGGAGATTACTGGAAATACTTCAGCCGCCTCTTTTGCACTAATGTGCAGGGCTCCCTCATCTTGTGGCACCTCCTCCTCCTCCTCCAGTGAGTTTAATTGTCCACCACATTCATGACTCGACATCACAGGACTGCAGAGCTTGGATCTGATCTGTTGACTGTGGGATCGTTTAGCTCTTTTCATCACTTGCTATTTATGTTGCTGGGCACAAGTAGATGTGTAGATTCACCAAGTTGATCTTATTTTTCGGTATTCATGATGCTGCTCCTGACATTGAACCAGGGATGATCCTTGGCTTGTGGTAGTGGAAAGTGGGGGATATGCTAAGCTATGAGGTTACAGCTTGAGCTTTTCTGCAATGCTGCTGTTGGTCCACAGTACCTCATGATTGTCCAGTCTTGAGTGCTAGATCTGTTGGAACACCACTTGGATCTGTTCCATTTAGCACCGTGGTAGTGCCACACATCCTGAATGTGAGGACAGGACTTTGCCTTCGTACTGTGGCAGTTGTTCCTACCCACTTTCGTGGAATGATGCATCTGCAGCAGGCAGGTTGGTGGGCATGAGGTCATGTATGTTTTTCCCTCTTGTTGGTCCCCTTGCTGCCTGCCACAGGAGGGTGTGGCTGAGACACTTTTGGTGATGGAACGTGCTCCATCCAGAGTAGATTGACGGTTCTACATTCTTGCCATCCTCGGTGCTTCGTCCATGTGGTGTTCAACGGGGAGGAATGCTGATTTATCAGCTGTGGGTGTGTGCAAGGAACGGTATGTGGTAATCAGGAGGTTTCCTTTCCCATGTTTGAGACTTTGTTGGACCCAGTCGACATTGGGGATTCCTAGAGCAACTCCTTCCCCACTGCCATCACATCTGCTTGGACTGTCGTTTTAGACTTTATAGCAGTTTGATGCACCTAGCTTGCCAGGTCATTTCAGAGGGCATTAAGAGTTAACCACATTGTCGCATGTAGACCAGATCAGGTAAGCACTGCAGATTTCCTTCCCTGAAGGGCATAGATTCACGGTCTTCATTAGACTTCTAATTCCATTTTTTTTTTTGCCATGCTCTAACACAAGATCTGAAACAGTTCTTGCTGAACAGACCAAGTCCGATACTGGAAGCAGCAATGCTTTGTCATCTTTTCCTTCAGCAACAGTACTGTTCCAATATCCCATATAGTCGGGTCAGTCATGAAAGATCTGCTCCTGGTATAATTTTGGCTCAGCACGACCTGTAACAGGAGTCAAATTGATGGTGACAAAACCAACCCCTGCATGGAAGGCAATGGTGAACTGCAAAAGGGCAAGAACATAGAACATTACAGCGCAGTACAGGCCTTTCGGCCCTTGATGTTGCACCAACCTGTGAAACCACTCTAAAGCCCATCTACACTATTTCCTTATCATCCATATGTTTATCCAATGACCATTTTAAATGCCCTTAATGTTGGTGAGTCCACTACTGTTGCAGGCAGGGCATTCCAGGCCCTTACTACTCTCCGAGTAAAGAACCTACCTCTGACATCTGTCCTACATCTATTTCCCCTCAATTTAAAGCTATGTCCCCTCGTGCTAGCCATCACCATCCGAGGCATCAGTACAACAATGCAGATGAGAGCGCTCAAAGAAGGTTGCTGTCACACTCAACGTGTGAGGGAGTGAGGCCTCCCAGCTCAACATTTTGTGAGACCTTCATCGATATGCAAGCTCATCAGTATCAAACGAATAAGAACGTGGAATCTAGATTTATTGTTACATGCACGGAGGTTTAGTGAAAAGTATTGTTCTGCGTATAGTCCAGGCAGATCATTCCATAGATGAAAAGCATAGGACATACGATAAATACATAGGGCTGGATTCTCCGATTTGAAGACTAAGTGCTGACATCGGTGTGGGAACAGTGGTGTTTTACTCCAGAAAAAACAGAGCAAATTCTCCCATCTGGTGGGGGGATAGTAGGCATGCGGCATAATGCCACCAGCTTTACCTGTGGATTCGACCGGAGAATTGCCGTATGCGCGCCCCCCCCCCCCCCCCCCCCTTTCACAAACAGAGCAGCTCCCCTCTGACTCAAGTTCGAAGCTGCCACGCCAGGTTCACAAAAAAAAATTGCATGAGTGACTCAAGCCATTGAGAACTCGGCCCATCAGGGAAGGGCCTCGGGTGACGTCCTGAGGCTGTCCATACTTTTTTAAAAAAATAATTTTTATTGGAATTTTTTGAAAAATATATATCAACAGAACAATAATAATAATAAACAACCCCCGGCACCCGCAACAACGCATATAACAAACCCCCCCGCCCCCCCCCCCCCCCCCCAAACCCAATAAACAACAAAATAAATTAACAATAAGCAAATTAACTTAAACACTATCCCCCTAAACCCCCGTTCCCCCCCTCCCCCCGGATTGCTGCTATTGCTGACTTAGTACCTTATCGTTGAGCCAGAAAGTCGAGGAAAGGCTGCCACCTCCTAAAGAACCCTTGTACCAACCCCCTCAGGGCGAATTTGACCCTCTCCAGTTGAATGAATCCCGCCATGTCATTAATCCAGGTCTCCAAGCTCAGAGGTCTCGCATCCTTCCACTGCAGCAAGATCCTCCGCCGGGCTACTAGGGACGCAAAGGCCAATACATTGGCCTCTTTCGTCTCCTGCACTCCCGGCTCCACCCCAACCCCAAATATCGCGAGTCCCCAGCCTGGCTTGATCCTGGATCCAACCACCCTCGACACCGTCCTCGCCACCCTCTTCCAGAACTCCTCCAGTGCCGGGCATGCCCAGAACATATGGGCATGGTTCGCTGGACTCCCCGAACATCTGACGCACCTGTCTTCGCCCCCAAAGAACGTACTCATCCTAGATCCGGACATGTGGTCCTGGTGCAGCACCTTAAACTGGATGAGACTAAGCCTCACACATGAAGAGGAGGAGTTCACCCTCTACAGAGCGTCCGCCCATGTCCCCTCCTCAATCTGCTCCCCCAGCTCCACCTCCCACTTAGCCTTCAGCTCCTCTACTGACGCCTCCCCCACCTCCTGCATTACCTGGTAGATGTCAGACACCTTCCCATCCCCGACCCACACCCCCGAAAGCACCCTATCCATTACCCCCCGCGGGGGCAGCGAAGGGAATCCCTCCACCTGCCGCCTAGCAAACGCCTTGACCTGAAGGTACCTGAACATATTCCCCGGGGGGGAGCTCAAACTTGTCCTCCAATTCATCAAGGCTCGCAAACTGCACGTCAATGAACAGGTCTCCCAACTTCCTAATGCCCGCCCTGTGCCACCCCAGGAACCCGCCATCCATGTTCCCTGGGACAAACCGGTGGTTCCCCCACAGCGGGGCCTCCACCGAGCCCCCCACTTCCCCCCTGTGTCGCCTCCACTGCCCCCAAATTTTGAGGGTAGCCGCCACCACCGGGCTCGTAGTGTACCTCGTTGGAGGGAGCGGCAGCGGCGCCGTTACCAGTGCCTTCAGGCTCGTGCCTCCACAGGACGCTATCTCCATCTGTTTCCATGCTGCCCCCTCCCCATCCATTACCCACTTACGTGCCATCGAGACATTAGCCGCCCAATAGTACCCAGAGAGGTTGGGCAGCGCCAGCCCTCCTCTATCCCTGCCCCGCTCTAAAAAGACCCTCCTTACCCTCGGAGTACCGTGCGCCCAAACAAATCCCAGAATGCTGCTGTTCACCCTCCTACAAAAGGCCCTCGGACCGAAAATGGGGAGGCACTGAAACAAAAACAAAAACCTTGGGAGCACCGTCATTTTAACGGACTGTACTCTACCCGCCAACGATAACGGCAGCATGTTCCACCTTTTAAATCCCTCCTCCATCTGCTCCACCAACCTAGTAAAATTGAGCTTGTGCAGAGTCCCCCAGCTCCTAGCCACCTGAACTCCCAGGTACCTAAAACTCCTCGCTGCCCTCTTTAGTGGGAGCCTACCAATCCCCTCCTCCTGATCTCCCGGGTGTACAACAAACAGCTCACTCTTGCCCAGGTTCAATTTATATCCCGAGAAACTCCCGAACTCAGCAAGAATCTCCATCACCTCCGGCATTCCCCCCACCGGGTCTGCTATATACAGCAGCAAGTCGGCCGCATACAGCGACGCTCGGTGCTCCTCCCCACCTCGCACCAAATCCCTCCACCTCCTCGACTCCCTGAGAGCCATGGCAAGAGGCTCAATTGCCAACACAAAAAGCAAGGGGGACAGGGGACACCCCTGCCTCGTCCAACGGTGGAGCCTAAAGTACTCGGACCTCCTCCTATTTGTCGCTACACTCGCCATCGGGGCCTCATACAGCAACCTCACCCATTTAATAAACCCCACCCCAAACCTGAACCTCTCCAACACCTCCCACAAGTACCCCCACTCAACCCTGTCAAAGGCCTTCTCCGTGTCCAATGCCACCACAGTCTCCGCCTCCTTCTGTTGCCGGCATCATTATCACATTTAGCAGCCTTCGCACGTTAGTTTTCAGCTGCCTCCCCTTCACAAAACCCGTCTGATCTTCATGTTCCACCCCCGGCACACAGTCCTCTATTCTAGTGGCCAAGATCTTCGCCAGCAACTTGGCGTCTACATTCAGCAGTGAAATCGGCCTGTATGATCCGCACTGCAAGGGGTCCTTATCACGCTTCAGGATCAGAGGGATTAGCGCCCGAGACATCGTCGGGGGCAGAACACCCCCCTCCCATGCCTCGTTGAAGGTCCTAACCAACAGGGGGCCCAGCAGGTCAGCGTATTTCTTATAAAATTCAACCGGGAACCCATCCGGTCCCGGCGCCTTCCCCAACTGCATGTGGCCAATCCCACTGACCAGCTCCTCCAACTCGGTCAGCGCCCCCAGTCCCTCCACCTGCTCCTCCTGCACCCTTGGAAATCGGAGCCTGTCCAAAAAACTCTCCATTCCCCCTCCCACCGCCGGCGGCTCCGACCGGTACAGTTCCCTATAAAAGTCCCTAAAGACCTCATTGACCTCTGCCCCCTGCCGCACCACATTCCCATCTCTATCCTTCACTCCACCAATCTCCCTAGCCGCGTCCCGCTTACGAAGCTGATGCGCCAGCATCCTGCCCGCCTTCTCTCCATACTCCTAGACCGCTCCCTGCGCCTTCCTCCACTGTGTCTCCGCCTTTCTGGTGGTCAATAAATCAAACTTGGCCTGCAAGCTATGCCGCTCCCCCAGCAATCCCTCCTCCGGGGCCTCCGCGTACCTCCTATCCACACTCAACAGCTCCTCCACCAGTCTCTCCCTCTCCCTCCTCTCCCCCCTCTCCCTATGGGCTCGGATGGAGATCCGCTCCCCCCTAATCACTGCCTTCAGAGCCTCCCACACCATCCCCACCTGGGCCTCCCCAGTATCGTTGACCTCGAGGTACGTCTCGATACATCCCCGAACCCTCCTACACACCTCCTAATCAGCCAACAACCCCACGTCCAGACGCCAAAGCGGGCGCTGGTCCCGCACCTCCCCCATCTCCAGATCCACCCAATGCGGAGCATGGTCCGAAATCGCAATAGCCAAATACTCGGCCCCCTCCACCCTCGGGACCAGTTCCCTACTCAAAACAAAGAAATTAATACGGGAATAAACCCTGTGCACATGGGAGAAAAAAAGAGTACTCCCGAGCCCTCGGCCTCCCGAACCTCCAGGGATCCACTCCTCCCATCTGGTCCATAAACCCCCTCAACACCTTGGCCACCGCCGGCCTCCTGCCTGTCCTTGAACTAGAACGATCCAGTAGGGGATCCAACACCGTATTGAAGTCCCCCCCCCCCCCCCGCCCCCCCCCCCCCCCCCCCCCCCCCCCCATGATCAAGCCCCCCACCTCCAGGCCAGGAATGCGGCCCAACATACGCCTCATGAAACCAGCATCATCCCAATTTGGGGCGTACACATTAACCAACACCACTCTCTCCCCCTGCAGCTTACCGCTCACTATCACATATCTGCCGCCACTATCAGCCACAACCTCAGTCGCCTCAAACGCCACCCTCTTCCCCACCAGGATCGCCACCCCCGGTTCTTCGAGTCGAGCCCTGAGTGGAAAACCTGCCCCACCCACCCCTTCCTCAGACGGACCTGGTCCGCCACCTTCAGGTGGGTCTCCTGGCGCATGGCCATGTCCGCCTTCAGCCCCTTCAGATGGGAAAACACCCGGGCCCGCTTAACCGGCCCATTCATCCCCCTCACGTTCCACGTAATCAGCCAGATCAGGGGGCACCCCCCTCCCCCTCCCCAGGCTAGGACCCCTCCTAGCCGCGACTCTCCCTCCACTGTACTCCCGTGAGCCAGCTGACTTCTGCTGACCCCGGCAGCTCCCGCTGTAACTCCGACCCCTCCTGATATGAGGTCCCCCCTCCTCCCCTGCATCAGCTCCTTGGCACCGCTTCAGCGTGGGAAACCCGGTCTAATAACCACACCCCTCGCCACCAGCTCCACCCCCTCGTCCCGCAGCGCAGGAAACCAGAGAAAAGCCCGCGCTTTCACACTGCTCCACCCCACCAACGCAGCTCCCAAACAGCAGTCCCAACCCAACCACCAACTCCGTACAAACAAAGACACAGATCAACCACAAACCCCAGTACCCCCCTTAGAACACAAAACCATAACCCACATCGTCCGAAAGCAAGAGAAAAAACAGAAACAAACCGAATAACCTGCTGCAGCATAAAAAATGATACAAAAATAGAGAAACTCCCACATCCCCCAATCTCTAGTTCGAGTCCAACTTTTCAGCCTGCACAAAGGCCCACGCTTCCTCCGGGGACTCAAAGTTGTGATGCCGGTCCTTGTAGGTGACCCACAGGCGCGCAGGCGGCAGCATGCCGAACATCACCTGCTTTCCGTGGAGCACAGCCTTCGTCCGGTTAAACCCGGCTCTCCGCTTGGCCACCTCCGCACTCCAGTCCTGGTAGATACGAACTACCGAATTCTCCCACTTACTACTCCTCACCTTCTTGGCCCATCGGAGAACACACTCCCGGTCACTGAACCGATGGAACCGCACCAGCACCGCCCGCGGGGGTTCATTCGTCTTAGGCCGCCTGGCCAGTACTCTGTGGGCCCCCTCCAGGCTCCAAGGGCAGATGGAAGGATCCTGCCCCCACCAGCGAGTTCAACATCACGGCCACATAGGCCGGCTGGTCCGACCCCTCCTCGAGGCCCAGGATCCGCAGGTTCTTCCTCCGTGACCGAAGCTCCATCTCCTCGAACCGATCTTGCCACTTTTTATGAAGCGCCTCGTGTATCTCCACCTTCCCCACGAGGGCCGAAACTTCCTCCTCGCGCTCAGAGGCCTGCTCCTGCAACTCCAGTATCGCTGCACCCTGGGTTGTCTGGGTCTCCAGCAGCTTACTCGTCGTCACCTTCAGGGATTCCAACAACTCCCCTTTCAGCTCCATGAAATAGCGCAGAAGGGCCGCCTGCTGCTCCTCAGCCCACTGCCTCCACTCCTCAGGGGCTCCACTGGCCGCCATTTTGTCCACCTTCCCCCGCTTTTCCAGGGGAGCTGCTGCCGTTTTTCAGCTCGCCCCACTTCGAGTCCGCACCATAAATCCCGGGGATGGCACCAGACCCCTTTATCTGCCGGGAATAGTCGAATCAGCGCCGTTTGGGGCCCTTAAAAGAGCCCAAAAGTCCTATTAAAGCGGGAGCTGCCGAACGTGCGGCTTAGCTCCGCATAACCGCAACTGGAAGTCCTGAGGCTGTCCATACTGCGTGCGGCGCACAAGTATGCCATTTTCAAGGGGGCGGCGCATCGCAAAAGCGGTGGCACCCCCCGATTTCGGCACAAACGGGGATTCTCAACCGACCACCAAACGTGATTTCAGTGTCGGCAACCGGAGAATCCCGCCTACAGGCCGTGCAGGGAAATCCGAAGATCGTTGGCCTGCCAGAGGGCAGCGAGCGGTTGGATTCAGGGACATATGTGGTGTGTATGTTTGAGAAGCTGCTGGGGGAAGGTGCGTTTACTTGACCCTTGGAGATGGACAGGGTGTTGATGAGGAAGCCGTTGTCCTAGGCGATGGTGGTATGAATGCATCGGTTCCTGAACAAGGAACAGACCTTCATGTGGGCCAGACAGACGAAGAGCTACAAATGGAAAGATAGCAAGCTGCATATTTTCTTGTACTTGGGTACAGATCTGGCCAAAAGAAGGGCGAGTTTAAATAAAGTGAAATCGGCTGTTTAAGAAAGGGGGTGAAGTTCGGCATGTTGTACCCAGCTTGTTTGTGGGTTACTTTTGAGGGCCCAGAACTTTATTTTGGATTGCCGGACAAGGCGATGAACTTTGTCATGTCCAGGGGTCTGGCAGGTGATGGAGGACATTGAACATGGGGGGCGAATAGCTGTGTTACGCTGCTAAATTTCTTTTATCTTTTGGGTTTTGTATGTGTTGTTTTGCACTAAGTTTTGGGCTGTGGCTCAGTTTTGTATGCGGGTTAACATTATTCTTAATCGGGAATGGTGGGTGGACGTTTCTTCTTTTGTGTTCGTTGGGGATTGTAATGTTTGTATATGTATGTTACAGCGGGGGGGGGGGATCAGTGGGGGGGATAGAATGCTTGGCACCATGTGTGGGGGCTAGTTGGGCGGGCTAGCACAGGGAAGCGCAGTGGGGGGCGGGCAGGTGATCAGTTTGTTGAGCGGGGTTGGGATTGTTTTATTATGGGGGGAATTGTTCTGTTGTTGAGGGAGGGACTGGTGCATGGAGACAAATTGGAGTGATGGTTAATCGGCGTGTGTGGGGGGGGCGGCCGTGCCCGTGCCCCGACCAGGCTGATCACATGGAACGTGAGAGGGCTGAATAGGCCGGTCAAGAGGGTTTGATGAGTTTTGAAGGCGGACGTGGCAATGCTACAGGAGACATGCCTGGTGGATCAGACTAGGCTGAGGAAGTGTTGGGTCGGGCATGTATTTCATTCGGGGCAGGACTCTAAAACTAGGAGCTAGCGATCTTGATCAATAAGCAGGTGTCATTTGAAGTAGGGAGCAGTGTGGTGGATTCGGGGGGTAGGTACGTTATGGTGAGTGGGAAGTTGGAGAGAATGCCAGTGGTATTACTGAATTTCTGTGCACCAAACTGGGATGAGGCGGGTGCTGGGGAAGATCCGGGACCTGGACTCGCATAGGTTGATCATGGGGGGGCAGGGGGCGAAATTTAATACGGTTATGGATCCGAGTTTGAATCGGTAGAGTTCGAGGGCAGGGAGGGTGCCAGCCGCGGCGAAGGAGCTAAAGGGGTTTATGGAACAGATTTGGGGGGGGGGGGGGGGGGAGGATGCCAAATATTTAGTGATTGTTGTGTCAGACCATGACCCAAACTGGGGTGGATTTACGGTTGAGCAAGGAGGAGGGCCAGCGGTCGCACTGGAGATTAGATGTGGACTGCTAGCGGACGAGGGGAGGTGCCGTGGTGAGGGAGGCCATCCAGAATTATTTGGAGATAAATGACACTGGGGAGGTTTCAGCGGCAACAGTATGGGAGGCGCAGAAGGCAGTAGTTACAGGGGAGCTGACTTAGATACGGGCTCATAGGGAGAAGGTAGAGCGGGCAGAGATGGATAGGCTGGTTAGGGAGATACTCCAGGTAGATAGAAGATACTCCGAAGCCCTGGAGGCAGGACTGTTGAAGAAGCACCCAGAAGCTGCAGATGGAGTTTGGGCTCATATCCACAGGGAATGCGATATATAGATACACAGAAGATAGGAGCAGGAGGAGGCCTTTTGGCCCTTCGAGACTGCTCCGCCATTCATCACGATCATGGCTGATCATCCAACTCAATAGCCTAATCCTGCTTTCTTCCCATAGCATTTGATCCCATTCTCCCCAAGTGCTATATCCAACTTCCTCTTGAATATATTCAAAGTTTTAGCATCAACTACTTCTTGTGGTAATGAATTCCACAGGCTCACCACTCTTTATGTGAAGAAGTGTCTCCTTATGTCTGTCAATGGGGCAGTTGGGGAAGGCAAGACAGGAGAAGGCCAGTAGGATGCCAGCACACCAGCTTAGGAAATGGGAAGCAGCAGGGAAGTAGAAAGAGTGAAAGATAGAGGGGTGGAACACGGTCTTCAACCCAGCGGGGGTGAATGGGATATTCAAGGAATTTTACAGTCGGTTTTATGAGTCGAAGCCCCCCTGCTGGAGGGGATGCGGCAATTCTTGGAGAGTTTGAAGTTTCCGAAGGTGAAGGAAGGGTTGGTGGAGGGGCTAGATGCCCCAAATGGGATTGTGGAAATAGTAGAGGGATTGGAGGCCATGTAGTCGGGCAAGGCCCTGGGACCGGACGGTTATCCAGTGGAATTTTATAAAAGTTTTCTGGGGTACTGGTGAGAGCATTAAATGAGGCAAGGGAGCAAGGTGTTCTTCACCCAACAATGTCACGGGCTTCGATCTCATTGATCCTGAAGCGGGAGAAGGACCCAGAACAATCTCCCTACTATATGTTGACGCCAAATTGATGGCCAAGATTTTGGCTTCGAGAATAGAAGATTGTGTACCGAGGGCGATAGGGGTGACTAGGTGGGATTTGTCAAAGGCAGGCAGTTAACGGCCAATGTCAGGAGGCTCTTGAATGTCATCATGCTGCCCTCCGAGGGGAGGGAGGTGGAGGTAGTGGTCGCTATGGACGCGGAGAAGGACTTCGACCGGATGGAGTGGGAGTATTTGTGGGAGGTCCTGGGGCGGTTTGGCTTTGAGCAGGAACTTGTAGACTCGGTCCGGTTACTGTACCAGGCGCCGGTGGCGAGTGTGCGGACAAACCGAGTGAGTTCGGACTACTTTAGACTACACCGGCAGACTATACCAGGGGACAAGGCAGGGATACCCATTCTCCCCATTGTTGTTTGCCTTGGCTATAGAGCCATTGGCGCTGAGAGCGTTAAAGGACTGGAAGGGGCTAGTCCGGGGGGTGAGGAGCACAGGGTCTCGTTGTATGCGGACGACCTACTCGTGTATATTTCTGACCCATTGTGGGGGATGAGAGAGATTATACGGATCTTAGGGGAATTTGGCCCGTTCTTGGGGTATAAATTGAATATGGGGAAACGTGAGGTTTTTTGTGATCCAGGCGAGGGGGCAGGAGAGGAGGCTGGGAGAGTTGCCGTTCAAAGTGGTGGGAGAGAGTTTTCGATACTTGGGAATGCAGGTGGCACGGGGATGGGAGCAGTAACATAAATTTAAATCTGGCCCGGTTAGTTGAGCAAATGAGGTGGGGCCTGCTCCCGTTGACACCAGCGGGGAGGGTACTGATGTGAAGATGACAGTTCTCTCGAGATTTTTGTTTGTTTTCCAGAGTCTCCCTATTTTTATACCAAAGCCTTTTTTAAGCAGGTTGATGCGGCGATCTCTGGGTTTGTATGGATGGGTAAAACCACGCGAGTAAGGAAAGTGCTGTTGGAGCGGAGCCGGGGAATGGGGGGTGAATTGGCCCTATCGAACTTTAGGAATTACTATTAGGTGGAAAATATAGCTATGATCAGGAAGTGGGGGGAGGGCCGGTATGGGAGCGAATAGAGGCGGCATCAGTTAGGGGCACTAACTTAGGAGCACTGGTAACGGCACCTCTGTTTTCGACACCACCTTGTCCTGCAACCCAATGGGCGGCAGATCGGGGAAAGTCCAAACAGCATTGTTAGTCACTTCCTTCCTGTGATCTGATATTCGTCAAGCATTCTGGGTAAATCTCATCAGCTGCTTTGTGTGACTTTTGTTATGGAAGAGGTGTTTTCAGAACCCCAAAATGTATCATGAGTTCAACCAACCCCCACCTTTAATGGATTGTTGCTTTTGAAGCACACAACTTGTTCCTCAGGTGTCGTATTGCAATTATGGACACAGGGTTTTTGAAACAAACCATGTTTATTCCATGAACTCAAATTAACCTTTTAAATAAACATTGGATCTTTTAACACCTCTTACTTCAAAGATAACCCCGAAAATAATACAACACTACCCAATCCTGCAAACTGTTCCTTTACACATCCAAAAGACTTAACAAATCCTTCAAACAGAAGCACATTAGATTTATATTCAATATTGAGACCTTTTTACAATTCCGATTTCACCAAAGGCTTAAGAGATGGTCCTTCATGGCAGAGAGCACCAGCAATGCAGCTCACAGCAACACCCAAGCTTTCTTCAAACTGAAAACTAAAACTTCCAAAAAGCAGAAGTGAGCTCAGCTCCTCCCGCCCCCCACCGTTACATCACTTCCGTAATAAGATCAGCTTCATGTCTTAAACGTTCATTTCTGAAACATCCAGTTCTTAAAGGCACTCTCACATGACACTTTGTTCCTGTCAAGACACTGCTCACTTTCTGTTGGGGTGGGGGGGCTTGAGAAGTCTGTTCATTCTGGGCAATCTTGAGAGACTGGATCATGGATGTTTTTCTTTGCCTATTCTGTTGATAACTTTGAATTTGAGGAGTTGCAAAGCAAAGGCACAGCATTGATTCTGGGCTACATTGGTGTGATTGCCGTTTGGTTGGCTCCAGGCGGCACATGAGTTTCCGTGCCTTTTGGCTTGAGTGCATGAAGATGTTCTCTGCTATTTCAGCCATCTCATGAAGAGTTCTTCATTCTGGGTCTTGGACTGTTGTTGCCACATCAGGTTCTTAATTTTCCCAGTATTCTTCTGGGATTTCCAACAAGGGTCAAAGGTTTCTCAGAACCCCGGGTAACAAATTTGATGGCTGCCAGGTTGAGAAGTCGAGTGAAGCAGTTTAACTTTTCAGGGAGGTTTGGGATGCAGTTAATAGTGGGGTTTTTTTTATGCATCTGCAATGGGTATCTAGTTGATTCCAGTGTAGTTTTGGCTTTTGAGTTCATTGTAGTTTGAGTCAGATTGGAAATGAGACTTTGGCAATCTTGGAAGTAGGGAAAGATGGGCAGCACTTGTATCAATAGTCAGCATACGTCAACTTATGCCTGATCATATAATTTTTTTAGATCATAGAATTTACAGTGCAGAAGGAGGCCATTCGGCCCATCGAGTCTGCATCGGCTCCAGGAAAGAGCACCCTACCCAAGGTGCACACCTCCACCCTATCCCCATAACCCAGTAACCCCACCCAACACTACGGGCAATTTTGGACACTAAGGACAATTTAGCATGGCCAATCCACCTAACCTGCACATCTTTGGACTGTGGGAGGAAACCGGACCACCCGGAGGAAACCCACGCACACACTGGAAGAACGTGCAGACTCCGCACAGACAGTGACCCAAACTGGGAATCGAACCTGGGACCCTGGAGCTGTGAAGCAATTGTGCTAATCACAATGCAACCGTGCTGCCTGATTGCAAGGAGTTGGTACCTGGGCACAATAACTGGAGTGGTCTGTGAGGTGGGTTTTTTTTTTGCAGGATGACCATGCTCACAGCCCTGTTGAGAGTTCTTTTGTGTCGTAAAGCTGTAGTGCTGCCATTTTTTAAACTCCATATTGCAGTGGATTCCCTATCTTATTGGTCATGATATCAACAGGAATTAACAACCAACTCTATTGAAAAGAATCATGAACTGTTGGCAGATAATTGCACGTGCAATTCCATGTGTTTTTGCAGTTTTCTGCTAAAGTTTGAATAATTCACAGGGAGTTGCCTGGCTGATGTTGAAGCTTTTGGTCATTTAATGACGTGAGGTAAAACAGGTTTCCTGATATGGATGACCTGCTAGCCTTTTTCAGGAATTGAACTTGACTGGAAGAATGAATTAGAGTCATAGAATTTACAGTGCAGAGGGAGGTCATTTGGCCCATTGAGTTTCTACTGGCCCTTGGAAAGAGCACCCTACAACCCAGTAACCCCACCTAAGCTTTTGGACGCCTAGGGGTAGTTTGCCTTGGTCAATCCATCTAACCTGCATATCTTTTGACTGTGGGAGGAAACTGGAGCACCCAAAGGAAACCATCGCAGACACGGGGAGAAAGTGCAAACTCCACACAGACAGTAACTCGAGGCGATCACAAAGATCAAGACAAGCTGCAAGAAAATGGAAGAGACGGGACACTATTGGCCAAGTGTCTTCAGGGACAAATTCTCTTTCCTCCACTTCCACTTCCAGGACCAGTTCATGAGACCTCCTCCCTTCACACATTTGCCCGCTGTAGACCTGATGGTTCGAATGGACTCATACTGCGCTGTAACAGTTCTCTGATTAAGTTCTGGGGTATGATGCCCGAGAGTGTTGCGAGTGGAGTGTTAAGGCTTTCAAAGGAAATTAGACTTTTCTTAAAAGGAAGAATGTGCAAGATTACAGGGAGAAGGTGGGAGAATAGTCGGGAACTGCTGTGGACACAATGGGCCAAATAGCAGTCTCCTGCATTGTCACAATTCTGTGATTCTTGTACAAAAGATAGCAAAAATGTTAGTGAGTCTCCTGCAGTGTGGCTGTCATGTTTGTATAGCTGACAAATGTGTACAAATTGTGAATGTGTGTGCAAGATTTGCAGTGTTGCAAAATCGGTGTTCTTCAAACTTTTTTTCCGGGGACCCATTTTTACCCACGCCGGCCGACCTGTGTGACCCACGCCGGCCGAACTGCGCGACCCAACATTTTCTCTTAGCTTATTTGCTGCTGACAAAAATGGGGGAAAGGGTTTTGGGTCCTTTTGGCCCCAATGCACGCTCCTCCAATGGAACCTGTTGGATGAAAGTGAAACCTTCCGGTGTTGGAAAGTATGGAGTCACCATCTGTCCAAAGTTCTGCATTTTTTTTCCTGTATAATTTTATCAATTATCAAATTAACCCCCCCCCACCGAACTAGTAAAGATAAAGAAAAATGAAATGAATAAAATAAATGAAAAAAATAAAAAGAAAATGAATGAATAAAACCCCCCCGAACTTGTAAAACAAAAAGCTGCGACCGTTTTTTTTTTACATGATCGCGGCCATTTTGAAGGCCGCTTGCAGCCGGCGATATTAACAGCCAGCTGTTGCGCGCAGATTTGCGTGATCGGGAGCACCGCGATGGACGGCTTCGCGACCCACCCGCGGGTCACGCCCCCGAGTTTGACAATGCCTGTGCTAAATGACTGAGAATAAAGGAAAGCATATGAATTGTGAAAGGTTGTTAACTCATTGATCTAGATTTTTTTGGTAGATATGTGATGGGTATGTCATGAGTTGAGTAGTAGATATGACTCATGGTACAGTTGGTAGACTATGCCATTTGAAGATTCACCTTATCATTTCATTTCAGTCTGTTGAGCTCTCCACTTGCAGCCAAATGTTCTTTGTTTTTAACAGGTGCAGGCTACCTTTAAATATCTGCAGATGTATACAACCAGTTGACTGTGTGATGATTGCTGCATGCAACAATAATTTAAAACAGCAAGCAACAGGAAAATGTTAATACAGCATGTACTCTTTTATAAATTTTAGAGTACCCCATTATTTTTTTCCAATTAATGGGCAATTTAGTGTGGCCAATCCACCTAGCCTGCATATCTTTGCGTTATGGGTGTGAAATCCATGCAGACATGGAGAGAATGTGCAAACCACACAGACAGTGACTCGGGGCTGGGATCAAACTCGGGTCCTCTGTGCCCTATGCAGCAGTGCTAACCACTGTGCTGCCCAGATGTAGCGTGCACTGTTGCTTATTCTTTCCCACTGTCTGTCCTTCTCTTGTCCTGGAGTATTGTGAACTATGAGGAAGATAGTGATGGACGTCAAGAGGGCATATGCTGGGCATTGCAGATTAGATTTTAATGCAGAGACATGTGAAATGATGCATTTTTCTAGGAGGAACAACAGGAGGCAATGTTATCTAAAAGGTAGAATTCAAAAGATGTGCAGGAACTGAGACCTGAGACCATGTGCACAATGTACTTCACAAACATTCAAACCCTCCACTACCAACAGAATAGTGGCAGCCATGTGTACCATCTCCAAAATGCACTGCAGTAACTCTCCACGGTTTCTTAGCAGCTTCCAGACCCAAGACTGCTACCATCTAGAAAGGCAAGAGCAGCAGATAAATGGAAATACCACCACCTGGAGGTTCCCCTTCAAGTCACTCACCACCCTGACTTGGAAATATATTGCAATTCCTTCACTTTTGCTGGGGCAAAATCCTGGAACTCTCTCCCAGCACTATGTGTACCTACACTTCGGGCAGCAGTGGTTCAAGAAGAGAACTCACCACCACTTTCACAAGGTGAAGATGGTTAAAATGCTGGTCTAGCTCGTGATGCCTACATCCTACAAATTAATTTTTTAAAAGGTAGCAGGCTACCCAAGTGGGTGAAAAAGCTTTTCGGTATCCTGGCCTTGAATAGCGGCACAGAGCAAAATAAGGACATTTTGGCGATCTTTATAATAAACACTGATTTGGCCTCGACTACAATCGATGGTCCAATATTTGGGGATGTGGTGGAAGTGGTTTCAGGGAATTAGTGGCATAGTGGTAATGCCACAGGACGAGGCATCTAGAAGTCTGGGGACACTAGTTCAACCCCCACCACAGCAGCTGATGCAATATAAATCAATTAATAAATCTGGAGTTAAAAGCTAGTCTGTTTTCTAAGTACTGTGCTTTAAAATCTTTGATAATGGATTCTAGAATTTTCCCCACTACTGACGTTGGCTTACTGGTCTTTAATTCCCTGGTTTCTCACTACCTTCCTTTTTTAAATAGTGGGGTTATATTAGGTACCGTCCAATCTGTGGGAACTGTTCCAGAGCCTATACAATCTTGGGACGATGACTATCAATATTCCGGGCAACTTCCTCACTCTGGTGCCGAAAAGCTTTGAGTATGGTTTCAGGAATTCAGGACTTGAGGATAATTTGGCGGAACCAGGACTTGTTCTTTTCGGAGCATAGAAGGTTGAAAGGCGATTTGATTTGAGGGCTGTAACCGCAGGAGTAAGAAGAGAATTTTTTCCGGAGATCAAGAACTAGGTGCGCAGATTGGTGAGAATAAATTGCAAAAGAACCAGTGGTCGCGGGTGGAATGCACTTTGTGATAGGGTTGTGGAGGCACAGTTAATTTTGTGTGTCGTATGCTTCCTTTATTTCTTTTGAGGTGTGTTGTGCAAGTGGAAAATATTATAAATGTATTTCAATCTTCTAATTGGTTGGAGGTACAAGCCTAGCATGTCTAACCTTTCCTCATAAGACAACCAGTACAACCCAGGTATTAGTTCAGTAAACCTTCTCTGAACTGTTTATAACATATTTACATCCTTCTATAATAAGAAAACTAATATTGTACACAGTATTCCAAATGTGGTCTCACCAGTCCTGTACAACTGAAATGTAACCTCCCCACTTTTATATTAGAACATAGAACAGTACAGCACAGAACAGGCCCTTCGGCCCTCGATGTTGTGCCGAGCAATGATCACCCTACTTAAACCCACGTAACCCGTATACCCATAACCCAACAATCCCCCCATTAACCTTACACTACGGGCAATTTAGCATAGCCAATCCACCTAACCCGCACATCTTTGGACTGTGGGAGGAAACCGGAGCACCCGGAGGAAACCCACGCAGACATAGGGCGAATCCACACAGACAGTGATCCAAGCCGGGTATCAAACCTAGGTCCCTGGTGCTGTGAAGCACTGTCCTACTGTGCCGCCCTCCAAGCTCTGCAATCTCTCCGTTTCGATCATCTATTTCCTGCCAAAATAGACAATTTCACATTTTCCCACATTATACTCCATTTGCCAGATCTTTGTCCACTCGCATAGCCTATGTATATGCCTTTGCAGCCTCATGTCTTCTTCGCAACTTAGTTCCCAACCTATCTGTGTCATCAGCAAATTTAGCAAACATTCCATCGATCCCTTCATCTAAGGCATTTGTATAAATTGTGAGGAGGTGAGGCCTCCGCACTGATCCCTGTGGCATGCGCACTGCTCTTGCATTCTGCCAAGCAGAAGACTGCCCATTTGTCCCTGCCCTTGGTTTCTTGTTGGCTAGCCGTTCTGGTTAGTTTTCTGTCCATGCCACTAATTTACCCCATACAGGCCTACACAACAAGCTTTTATTTTCCACAATAACCTTTGATGTTGGCACCTTATAAAATGAACAATGAAAGTTAGAAATTCTAAAAACTTAATTTATAGAACATAGAGTGTAGAAGGAGGCCATTCGGCCCATCGAGTCTGCACCGACCCACTTAACCCTCACTTCCACCCTATCCCCATAACCCAACAACCTCTCCTAACCTTTTTGGTCACTAAGGGCAATTTATCATGGCCAATCCACCTAACCTGCACATCTTTGGACTGTGGGAGGAAACCGGAGCACCCGGAGGAAACCCACGCAGGCGGGGAGAACATGCAGTCTCCGCACAGTGACCCAGCAAGGAATCGAACCTGGGACCCTGGTGCTGTGAAGCCACAGTGCTATCCACTTGTGCTACCATGCTCCCCAAAATCAGAGTATTCTGTTGAATATATTGCTGTAATTGAACCAACATCAATTGCTTATTCATATCCTAACCAGTCAAACTGATCTCTAACCAGATTTTATCTGGTATGAACTTCCTGCTGTTTTTTTTCCTTAATGTGGAGATGCCGGCGTTGGACTGGGGTGAGCACAGTAAGAAGTCCTACAACACCAGGTTAAAGTCCAACAGGTTTGTTTCAAACACTAGCTTTCGGCGCACTGCTCACCTGAGGAAGGAGCAGTGCGCCGAAAGCTAGTGTTTGAAACAAACCTGTTGGACTTTAACCTGTTTTTTTTCTTATTGATATACAAATCTTCACTATTCTTTAAACATTTACTGGTTTTATGTCATTTGAGTCGGTCATGATTTTTGACCAGTTTTCTGCTCTCACACCTTGAGTGTACACTGTAGACCTGCCGCAATTTCCTGGAAATAGTAGAGACTGCGGAAAAATCAACTTGGCATCTAGTTCGACGTGTAGGAATGGTAGAAATCATTTACTAATGTCATTCCCATAAATGCAGCAATCTGGAATTAACAAATTTTGACATTAGCTAAGTGAATACATCCGTTTTAGGCGCTGACTCATTTTCCAATTTTGTTCATTACTTTGTGACCCAGCCAGTCGTCACAGGATCAGCCAGGCATACTCCTGCAATCCCAACCACCTTGTTTGCCATCGACCTACAAGAAGTGTTCCCTTCAATCTAACCTCAGCATCCTGTCTGCTAAATAAGTGAACGTAATTAACAAGTCTATCAGCAATCCTATTTTAAACCAATTCTGTGCTAGTCTCAATGGAGCTGGAAAACGTGAAACGAATGTTCAGTAACACTCTCCACCAGCACTTTTTGAAGTTCCATTTCCATTGAGATCATCAGAAAATGCAAATTGAATCATTAGAGCGCATACTGACTTTTGAACTTGGCTCTGTAATTTGGGAAAGGGTACTTTTTTTTATCAGAATGTTTTGGACTTGCTATTTGCCTTTCGGGTTCGACAGGCACATGGATTGGCTCACTGTCTGTGCGTTCTCCCTGTGTCTGCGTTGGTTTCCTCCGGGTGCTCCGGTTTCCTCCCACAGTCCAAAGATGTGTAGGTGAGGTGGATTGGCCATACAAAATTGCCCTTGGTGTCCAAAAAAAAGATTAGATGGGGTTACAGGGTCCAAAAAAAAGTTAGATGGGGTTACAGGGTTACGGGGAAAGGGTAGAGGAGTGGGAATGGGTAGGGTGCCCTTTCGAAGGCCCAGTGCAGACTCGATGGGCCGAATGGCCTCCTTCTGCACTGAAATTCTATTATAAAACACAAATTGGAAGGAGCGCACGGGAAATTACGACTATAAAGAACAAAGCAGGACGACAGAGAGTAAGAAAGTAAAGGAGGAAGGAATGACAGACAGCTTGCGTGGAGGCAAACGCACAACAACAGCGAAAACCGAGCAGGAGAAGCAAGCGGCGACGCCCCACCCTCCCAGTTTTGTTTTATTTTGCTTGTGCTGTATGCATTTTCTTTTTTTCTATTTTAAAAAAAAAAGCAGAAAAAAGGGTGTAGAAAGTTCCCCCTCCCCCCCCATGACATGTATAACGTAATTGTCTTTGTTGCTTCTATGTATATGCACTTCCCCAGTTTTTACTTTCCCACCCCTTGTTTTTTTTATTTATGTTGTGTTTTTGTTATCTTTTTGGATTCTCTTTGCGTACACCTGTATATATACCATGTATTAAAAAAAAAACCAATAAAAATCATTCAGAAAAAACAATGAAAATTAACTGTATCCTAACTGCTATCTTTTGTCTCCACCCAAACAAACCCCATCTCCAGTCAAAATCCAGTTTTAAATGCTGTTAGTAACCCAGGAATACAGTAATACTTGTTGTAAAACGATGTCTTAGATGAGCCAATATGATGCAGAGATCCTCCAGGAACCAACTAGCAGATTCTTTCCTGTGTCAAACCGCTGTTCAACCTGTAAGCCTTTCCAGAAACTGCTGTTCTGTTCACAAGCGAAATATTTTTAACTAAACTGCTTTAAGAACATCTGTTAGTCTGATCATCGACAGATCAAAAACTGAACTCCAAAATTCACAGCTGCCCTCTTCAGATTCTTGCTCCTCCCATGAACTACATCATCGCGCTAAAGCTTAACTACATAATTTCACTAAAGCTAAACACAATGTCTCTAATTATCTACTCCCAGGGAACCTTGTTCATATTTAAAAAATTCCATTAGCCCAATTTCAGGTAAACAGTATCCTTGGTTGGAATGTATTATCTAATTTTTACGATTTGTTGCACCTCTGAAGCCTGCTTTTTAAACCAGGACTTTTTTTTTAAAAAAGATCACTGCAGCAGTGATCCACACACTAACCCAGGCTATCAGCCCTTACTGCACCAAATACATATAATACAATGTATCTGAAATGCCTACGAATGAAACCTTGTGTGGCATGGTGGCACAGTGGTTGGCACTGCTGCCTCACAGTGCCAGGGACCCAGGTTCAATTACACCCTCTGGTGATTGTGAGGCGTTTGCACTTCTTTCCCCTGTCTGTGTGAGTCTCCTCTGGGTGCTCTGGTTTCCTCCCACAAAGATGTGCAGGTTAGTGGATTGGCTATGCTAAATTGCCCCTTAGTGTCCAGGGATATGCAGGTTAAGTTGAGGGGTATTTGGACAGGGTGGGGAAGTGCGCTCACGTGGAGTTCTCTGTCAAAGGGTCAGTGCAGAGTTGATGGGCCAAATGGCCTCCTTCTGCATTATAGGGATCCTATGGATACTCAAATTACATGAATTTTGAAAGATAAACCAGCAAAGTACTCGCCAACCACTTACCCGTTTCCCTGTAATGTCATGCTTCATATTTTCATTTTGGATCGGGATAAGGTTTGAAGAGGATTGCAGCATTTTGGTGCTGCAAGACTATATATTTACTGCACTGAGAATGTGGAACTAATTTATGTCAGTGATGACATGAATGAAGACAGTGAGATTTGCTACATAATGGGACATGTACTAAAAGGTTTTGGACAATACAAGGTAGGAAGTAAGTGATAGACCAGGGAGGTGGACATTGTGATAGATGACAAAGACATGTATAAGATTTAGGCAGAGAAGGAAGTAATTGAGGTAATGGGAGGGAATAGACAATGTTGTACAGATAGAAATTAATGAATTTTGATAGTAACGATTTGAGTTTTGGTAACTGAGTCATGCAACATGTCTATGCATTGTAGGAATAGATAATAGAGTTGTGCAAAGATTTTGTGCAGCATTTTAGGAACCCAAGTGAAACTGATCACAATTTCTGCACATGGTGGAAGACATTTCAGTCGTATCTATTTTTGTGCAAGATCACGTATGCAAAAAAAGCATGTTGATACTTCTTGTATATTGATTTTGATTAAGCTTGCTGGCAGCAAGAAGTTAGTTCATGGGGGGTAACTGTTCTGAAATGTTGCAAATAATATGTTTAACATACTTCTAATGAATTTATTTCAGTGCTGGTCCAAAAGGCGACAATATATATGAGTGGCGATCTACCATACTAGGCCCTCCTGGTTCAGTTTATGAGGGAGGTGTTTTTTTTCTGGACATCACTTTCTCATCTGACTATCCATTCAAACCACCAAAGGTAATTCTTGATGTATTATATTTATTGAAGTAGATTTTAAAATAATTTGCTGTTTACAATAATTCAATGATGTTTGAATGTTTAGTCTAAAATTTTGAAATATTGTAAAGGTGGATGACCTTTTTGCCGAATGCTTTTGTATCGTATGCAACAAGACTATTTAATTAGTGAAGTGTCATCTTAAGATTGGAGAAAAATTTAATTTAATTTAAGTACATTCTGGATCATTTTATCTATTTGTTTTCAAAACTTTTTCATCTTGCATACATCAGGGCAAGTGCAAGACAGGGAATGTCAGGGAAGCAGCAACTTTATATTATATGAGAAGAGAGTGCTGATTAGTAGGCAAGTAGACTTTGATTGGTAGAGGTGTTGCCATGGAGACTGCACTAGTTAATGGTGACTGACAGTTAAATGTTTGAAAATTTAAACCGGGCAGCATGGTGGCAGAGTAGTTAACACAGCTGTCTCACAGCACCAGGGACCCAGGTTCAATTCCGGCCTTGGGTGACTGTAGAGTTTACGGTTCCTCCCCATGTCTGCGTGGGTTTCCTCTGGGTGCTGTGGTTTCCTCCCACAGTCCAAAGGTGTGCAGGTTAGGTGGATTGGCAATGCTAAATTGCCCCTTCGTGTCCAAAGATGTGCAGGTTAGGTGGGGATATGGGGATGTGGCGGGGTGTGGGCCTAGGTAGAGGAACGGTGCAGACTCGATGGGCTGAAAGGCCCTCTTCTGTACTGTAGAAATTCTATGGGTCTATGGTCAAGCCATTAGCCTGAGGAGTGAACCAGGACTGTTACTTATTTTGTAAGGCTGGTTACAATTTTTTAATAATACTTGGCAGTTAATGGACAGTCACCATCAATCGATACATTTTTCATGATAATACCTCTACCAATCCGAGTCCACTTGCCAAAGAATAAATTCTCTTCTCATACAGTATAAAGTTGCTGTTTTCCCAACATCAAGACAGTCGCAAGAATACCAATGAGTACAAAATGAAAAGTGTCGACAAAATATATTTCTTCAGCAATACTCCAATTCCATACCACCAAATGGCTGTTTTCTATTTTATGTTTTCATCTCCCATCTTACATCACAGTTCTTTGCTATTTCAAATTTCCGTCAGTATTTGCAGCTGTAAGTGTTAGTTCTTGTAGACATTTGGTAATTCATGGTATTCATTTGCTGAGGAAAGTTGCAGCAAGCATATAAAATTAAAATCCTACAAAAATGAAGTTGCCCATTTGGTTCCTTGTGCTGCAGGGAAATATTCAGTTAGTCCCATTCTGATTGCCTTTTCCTGAATGCAGTAACATGTAATTTATGTTCTTTTAATCCGGTCTTTAAAAGTTCAGATACAAAGCCAGAAAACAATTTATGGTAATGCAAGGAACCTTCCTGCTTACATCAGTGCTTAACAAGATTTTGTTTTGTTTCTGAAGTATGATCCATTTCATCACAGAAACTGTGACTAAATTAAAACAGTTAAACAGTAATTTAAACAAAACTTGTTGTCCAAACAATAAGTGGACAATGAAACTAATTAGGGTCAATTAAGGCTAAATATACATGAATTGATACTATTGAACCAATAGTTTCCTCAACAGCAGTCCATATCTATGCACTGATGAAACATGATGCTCCTTCGCATTTCTATTTTTAATAGCAGGCAAACTATTATTCCTATAAGAAGCAAAATACTGCGGATACTGGAATCTGAAGCAAGAACAGCAAATTATTTCCAGTTATTTACGTTTTAAATCTTCGAAGCAGCCATTCCTGAATTTTTTGACCTTGCCCTCTGAAAACTTTTTGTCACAGCAGAGACCAAGTTACTGAAATGAGACACAAAACTATTGCAATTATTGTTTAATGTTGCACTGAAAATGTAAGAAAGAAGTTTTGAGGTAAAAAGCTACATAGTTGAAGTTAAAGGTACTTCTGAAGGAAAATTCCCTCTTAGCTAGTAATCCTCTTAACTAGATTCTATCCTTTTCCACCCAATGTTCCGACTGTTGTTGAGGTGGGGATCCCGCGTTCATTCCAAGAAGCAACCTTCTCAGAAAATGCTGCCACGCCTATCTGATCAGTTTGATGAATGTATATCCAAAGCATCATAAACCTTCTATTTCCTTATCTAATTTTTACCCATTTGATTCCAGTTCAGAAGTAATTTTATTCTTAAAATCAGCAAAAATTGCAAAAACACATCACTTGGCATTTCAGGTGTATACCCTTCCTCAACTACAGGTGTACAGCTTTTTAAAGAACTTCAGAAGGAAGATAGTGTTCGAACTGTTGAGGTGGGGACCCTGCATCCATCCCAAGAAGCAACCTGCTCTGAAAATTCTGCCACAAACATCTGATCTGACTAATGATTATGCATATCCAATACATCATAACCAGGCTTTTTTCTTCACAGATGCTGATAGGCATGCACTGTGATTCCATTTGTTTCTGTTTTTATTTTTAGTTGGTGGTTATGCTACACAATTATTTATGTTGAAGTTGCATTCCATATGTGTGGACGATGTGCAATTCATTCCACAATCACTACTTCATATTGTTTGTGCGGTTAAATATCCTAGAAAATTTAAGACTATTGCTGCCACCACCTCTTTATTGAATAAAATTATTTTCCTTCCTTTCACTTCAACCCATTTTCCTTCTCTTGTAGCTTGGAGATGAAAACTAATTAGTGACACAATTTCACATAACTTGGGTCACCATTGACAGCATTATTGAATGGTCTGTTCACTATAACGAACAATTCATTGTCTTTGCATATTATCTTCAGGTAACTTTCCGGACCAGGATCTATCACTGCAATATCAACAGTCAGGGTGTAATCTGTTTGGACATTTTGAAAGACAACTGGAGCCCAGCTCTGACCATTTCAAAGGTTCTACTTTCTATTTGTTCACTTCTGACAGACTGTAATCCAGGTAAGAAAACTAGGATCCAAGGAGTGACACTTCATATCTAGTTTACTGGAGAAGTTTTAAGGCATGTATTTGTATAGCAGTCATGTCATAGCTCTCGTATTAAAATTAACACTTGTGAATGATGTTGGGTAGTTCTTATAAAAACAGGCAGTTAGACTCTAGCAACCTCATCGATTTGTCTTCAACTATTTAATTGGTTCTTTAGTGTATCTCCAGAAACTAATTTATTGCCTCTTTAGCTCTTTTATATTGTGCTTCAATGCTTTAAGTATTATTTTCGTTTCTTCAATTTCTGCTGTTTATATGAGAAGTTCAGCCCCAATATTCTTGTTCCTAAGTTCCTAGATTTAACTCATCTATCCCAGTAGTGCATTTTAATTCGGTCACCTCAGTTCCTCCAAAGAAAAGTGCAATTTTCTTAATCTTTCAGTCTACAAACGAGCCATTATTGCGCATGTATATGTATATGTCCAAAATTTTGGATATATCAAATTAACTCTTATATTTACGTGTTGAACTGCTTTGAATCACTGATATTCTTCAGTTACCGTGAGTTCTATCTGGTCATTACCTCGTGTGCTTCCAGCTTATTACTTGGTCAAGGAGGTATCATGCTGTTCAAGATGGGAATCGGCTCTGGCATACAAGGAACATGCACCTGTTGTATCACTGTTCACAGTTAAGCGTCAAAAAAGTATTGTCAGCTATGAGTTCCATCTGGTCATTACCTCGTGTGCTTCCAGCTTATTACTTGGTCAAGGAGGTATCATGCTGTTAAAGATGGGAATCGGCTCTGGCATACAAGGAACATGCACCTGTTGTATCACTGTTCACATGTAAGCGTCAAAAAAGTATTGTCAGCTATTTGTCTGCTAGAGGCAGTACAGTAGCACAGTGGTTAACACAGTTTCTTCACAGTTCCAGGTCCCAGGTTCGATTCCCGGCTTGGGTCACTGTCTGTGCGGAGTCTGCATGTTCTCCCCATGTCTGCATCGGTTTCCTCCCACAGTCCAAAGATGTGCAGGTTAGGTAGATTGGCCATGCTAATTTGCCCTATGTGTCCAATAAGGTGGGGTGGGGTTACTGGATATGGTGGAGGTGTTGGCTTGGGTAGGGTGCTTTTTCCAATGGCCAGTACAGACTCGATGGGCCGAATAGCCTCCTTCTGCACTGTAAATTTGATGATTCTATGATTTCTAAGCATGCGTTGTTGCAGATCTTGTGGCTTTACATTCTGAAATTTCATAATTATGTGAACAGATAATGAAAACATGACTTACTATTACAGTAACACGTAATAGAGCCAATAGTCCAAATTTCACTGCACTACAAATGCATTTTGGTTTTCCTTTCATATTTGTTCTTTTTCCTTCTCTCAGCTTGTCCACCTCTCAGACTTGGCTTATACTGATTCTTGCATTTTCCTTTATCATCAAGTCATACTGTGGAGGTGATGTTTAGCTCAAGTCCGTAATTGTAGTGAACGTTTCCAGTTAGTTGCAGACCTTATATTTTTGATTAACTTCTAAAATCCTTGCTCCTTAACATTCTCTTGATAGTTAATAAGAAACGACAAAACATACTGCAAAGCTAGGGTTATTGGCACAATTTAGGGTGGACATAGCATTATTCCAAGGGAGAGAGGTTGGATGGTGCAGGATTCACCAAACCTGAGGCTTGTAAAGTCTGAAGTTGGCTTGCATATCATCATCCATGTCACTGAACTAGATACCAGTTTGTATCTTCTACTCTTGTGGGTTATACAGTCTCTTTGTCAGTAGCGGACTTTGGTCTACAAGTTTAGATCTATATAATGTATTAATAAGAAGCATTAAAATTTCTTCAAGCTTGAGGTCCAGTGGAATAACTTTTGTTTAACAGACTAAGACCTTCTTTAATTGGTATCCAAACTGATGCGAACATGGTATATTCCACAATAAATATGAAAATATACCATTTAAATTGCATGTTTTTCTGCATTTATTGTTTTTTAAATCCATTTGCAAATCTCATGATGTTCAATAAATCTTGGATCACTAACTAGATGAGCCAGTATCTCTAGCGATTGGCCAGTTTAGTCATCTGAGCTCATCATTGCAGCCAGATGCTAACACAAATTGGCAAATTTTGTTTCCTGGAGACATCATTCGGGACAACTTAAATTTGAAAAGCTTATCAAAATGATGCTGTTATCTGGGGTATTTTGGAACTTGCAGTGGAAGGTCATGTGCATTATTATCAACTGACCAAGGCAAGATATTTTGAAATTGTGTTGCAATAAAATATATTGGAGTGAACTTTTTTAATCTATTGGCCCCTTTTATATTCCTGTGCTGTGATTATAATCTTGTCAAAGTGTTCTTTTCACATAGTTTATGGGCAAATGAGAAATACTGAACTAAAAAATAAAAACCTGGAGATCACTGCGAGGATTACCAAAAGGTGAATGTAATTGGTAATTTTTATGGTGTCCGGCCATCTGTTTTATTACTTGTGATTCTAATGATTTTTTTTGCCAACGTTTTTGTGGCTAAGTTCACAGATTCTGTTTAAGTCTGGTTAATTATGCATACATGCAATAGATGCTGTTGTGTGAGTCACTTGGGTTTGCCTGCCATTTTATTTTTCCACCTATACATGCCTGTGCCCCAACTACTTTTTGATGTTTTATCATTTTCAAGTGAAGTAACACTGGCCCATTTGACCATCTCAATTTGGATTTGGAAAAAGACCAGATTGGAAGTGGTAAATTCGTGCCTCATCTTTCCTCATTAGTAATGGGCTGACCTCGAGCTGGTGAACAGGCCTATTTCCCTCACCTAAGAAAGAATAAAGTTGTCATAGAGGGAATGCAGCGGAGGTTCACTAGGTTGATACTGGGGTTGGTGGGTCTGTTTGATGAGGAGAGATTGGTTCAACTGGGCATATAGTAACTAGGATTCAGAAGGGTGAGGGAGATCTGATTAAAACGTATACAATTCTAACGGGGCTGCACAGACTAAATGCAAGGAGGATGTTTTCCCTAGTTGGAGAGTTTAAAACCAGGGTACACAGTCTCGGGATACGGGGTAGGCATTTGGGACTGAGATAAGGAAACATTTCTTCACTCAAAGGGCAGTGAACCTGTGGAATTCTCAATCTCGGATGGCTGCGGAGGACAAGTCACTGAATATATTTGAGAAAGAGATGGTGATTTCTTTAGATTTTAACAGCGTACAGGAATGTGGGAAGAAAGCAGGAATATGGTATTGAGATGGAGGATCAGCCATAATCATAGTGAAGGTGGAGCAGGCACAAAGGACCAAACCTAGTTCTATGGGTTCGATCCAAAGGCCGCATCGTGCTAAGCATGAATCCGGGAGAGTCTGAAATTGGAACCGCACCGGGCGCTGATCGGTTTCCAATCTAACTGGCCGCAACGTGGCAAGAAACCAATTAAGGCCAATCTCCATCCCATTAAAGGGAAGGACCCCTTATCGAACGACCTGCTGTGATCCAGCTGGCTCCCCAGCGAGTGGGCACACAGGCAACTCTTAGCACACCTATTTAAAAACATGAAGCTAGCGCAATTCTGCTCTGGGGATCAGAGGAGGTGAGTAGTCAATATGGAAATAGAGCAGTCAGCCCTGCCCCGGTGCTTCGGGGGGGGGTTTGCCCTTGGGCTGAGGAGCGTGGGGCACAGCACCCACAGGTCCAAACATCCACTCTCTGCATCATGTATACCCATTCAAGGGGCAATTTCAGCTGCTGCCTGTCTATCCCACCCACCAAACAACCCCAGGGGAGAGCCCCGTCTGTGGTAATATGGTGCAGGTCACTTTAACTTCCACTGATTGTGATGGTCTCTGGCTACACATCTGAAGGCTACTGCTAATAGGGAACTGGCAATGTTAGTTATGTGAGTACTTCACAGCTTCCCAAGTGGATTCCCATGGGTAGATGTGCCACGTTGTAAGGGAGTGTTACTGTCTGGCACCCCAATCAGATTGTGAGGCCTGGACACTTTGCTTGAACACTGGAGGCATTAACAGATCAGAGGCAGCAGCCAATAATCCACGAGAGAGCTGAGCTTCAGTGCTGGGGGCATCCCACGACCAGAGGGTGAATGTGTGGATCAGGGAGGGAACGTGCGCACAGTCCAAGTAATCCTGTCCAGGGTCTGAGGTGTGATGTCCAGGGGTGCCCACTGTGGCCGGCAGTAGCGAGGATCTGGCATGTCCAAAGGGCCAGGGAGGTCTCCTCCTCATCTGCTTGTGGCTTGGTCCTTCATCTCTTCCTTCCTGCCCTCAGCGATGCCACTCTGTGACCGGGCCACATTCTACAATGCCTCACCAATGTCCACCTGCACCTGGGACATGTTCCTCAGCCACTGGGACATGTGGGAGTGCTTCGGCAATGCCCATCTGAGACTGGGACATGGTCCAGAGCGACTGGGACATACTCTGCAGTGCCTTAGCAAGGTCCTCCTGCGTCAAGAACACGTTCCCCAACAACCCGGACATGCAGTTGAGGCTCTCAGCCACGGCCGTCACTGACTGAGCATGATCTTGGACACCACCACTCATGCTGCTGTTATCGTGCTCCAGGTTCTCCATTGCAGTCGCCACCCTTGCAGTGTTGGCCTCGGTGCCATGTATTGCTGCCGCTATCTCCTGTGCCCACAGCCTTTGGAACCCCTTCTATCGGCTATGGATGCGCTGGAGTATCTGGCATACCCTAGAAGCCTGTTCCCTACGTTCACCCATGGAGGTTTGTGTCTCTGCGCTGGTGGAGGATGGGGATAACAGCTGTTTAGCTTCGATGGTGGCATCTTCAGATTTACCCTCCGAGGTTTTCTCCTGGATGGCAGGGGCAGGTCACCCCAGATGGGCTGGCACCAATGGATAGATAGCCTAAGGGAGAACGGACATGAGGTCAGTGGGAGGGAAGGATCATGGCATGAACAACTCGCTTGTGTCATGTCATCAGGGTGGGGCCAGTGGGTCATCAGGGTGGGGCCAGTGGCTTGATGGCACTGACTGCTCGGTGGTTGTCCCACGGGGGAACAGAGTATCCCGTCTGGACTCCATTGCATCCAACAGTCTGGCCAGGTCAGCATCTCCAAATCGTGGGGGTGGACTGCATGGTGGAATGGCTGTGCGCTGACTGGGGGTTGCTCTGCGGGATCAATTTTGTGCTGGTTCCCCTCGTTAGTGGGGAGATGCCGGGTGCGATCCAGGCCAATCAGGTGATGGGACAGTAATATCTGACGTGAAGCCCTTGGGGCACCATTACCAGCTCTAATTTGCGTTAGGAGCTCTCTCTCGATCTCACTCTCTAGAAAAATAAATGTGTCCACTGACCCACTAAGCATTGCTGCAGGATACTTCCCACACTGCCTTATAAACATATGAAGTGATGTGCGCCTGCTACTTCATATTATTTTTCTTTTGTGGAATATTGTGTTCCATTTGGGTGCCATCTTTCCTCGTGTGTACATCTTCTAATAATCATCCTCAACTATTTGCTCCTCTTCTAATTTGATTATTAGAGCTCTATATTCTAGTATTTCGAGACCTATAGCATCTACGGGCTTTTCACAGTAACTTCATACTTGTAACAATAATAGGTTATTATTATTAAACTTATTACTATCTATAATTAACATGTACTTATCTCGTTGCTTTGTGAGTTAAAGATAATTATGGGGAGTATGATGTTGTGGTTCCAGATTCTACCCCAGTCTCAACGCACCCCAGATACCTTTCCCATCTAATAGATCATTCTTATACCTTGGATCACTTTCTTCCCACCATCACCTCTCAGTATTCCTGCAACATTAATTTCCTTGTGGAGCCCCAACACCTTTCTTCTCTTGTCAAGCTGCACTACTATCTTAACTTTAGCTAATCACTTGATACTCTCCACTTCTCTACATGCATTACTTGCAACTTCGTTACCTGCATCCTGGAATGTTATCTGTGCTAGCTGTATGGACTGTTTTAATATATACTAGTAATAAAGGTGCGTATTTGCATTTTCTACTTGTAAATGCATCTATAAATGGAATTTGCGTACACTTGCAATAAAATGTAATCATTTACATTTTTATGGCAGTAAAGTCACCATAGTCGCAGATGACCATAGGCTGCCTTCTCCTTTGAGGGGGAAGCACTGACTGGTGGTGATTCAACCTGAGCACCACCACACCTCAGGCAAGGGGCAAGGTTGAGAAGGCGGGCCTTCATGAATAATCTGAACTGCTACAGCAGCTGAATCCACGCTGTTGGCCTCGCACTGCATCACAAACCAGCTATCCTGCCACCTGAGCTAAACTTAATTCAATACATGTGCTTCACCTGGTTCTGATAACACTCATAAATAAACAGCAAATTAAATCAATACCAGAGGAGAGATGTTCACGTCATCTAAAACTGGTACCTGTAGTATGCATTTCCTATTTAGCAAAGAACAGTATAAACTAACAAAATGGATGAAGCAAGATAAAGGAACACTCAAGAACATAGAGCACCAAAATCAATGTGACTACACAGTTAATTGATATCTTGTGTGAACTTGTCCAGTGTTGGCTTGACAACAGCTGCACTGGATCTTGTTTGTGAATCTCTTGTGGCAGTTCTTAGTGAGTCAATGGTGGATATCCACTACAACTTAATATTACATCACCTGATCAGTTCTCTGATTCATGGTGAACTTTTTTTATTCTTTCACAGGATCTGGGCATTGCTGGCTAGGCCAAGGTTTGTTGCCCATTCTTGGTTGCCATTGAGAAGGTGGTGGTGAGCTGCAGCCCTAAACCACTGCAGTCAATGTGGGTACAGGGACACTAAAAGTGGAGGGAGTTCCAGGATTTTGATCCAGTGACCATGAAGGAATGGCAATATAATCTCCGGTCGGGATGGAGTGCGGCTTTGAATGGAGCTTTCAATGGTGGTATTCCCATCCATCTGTTGCCCTTGTCCTTCTGGAGTAGAGAGGTCATGGGTTTGGGAAGTGCTTTTAATGGTAGATGCAGGAAAGATGTTACCAATGATGGGTGTGTCCAGAACCAGGGGTCACAGTCTGAGGATTCAGGGTAAACCATGTCAGACAGAGATAAGGAGACATTTCTTCACACAAGAGTGGTGAGCCTGTAGAATTCATTACCACAGGAAGTAGTTGATGCTAAAACTTTGAATATATTCAAGAGGCGGCTGGATATAGCACTTGGGGAGAATGGGATCAAAGGCTATGGGGAGAAAGCAGGATTAGGCTATTGAGTTGGATGATCAGCCATGATCGTGATGAATGGCGGAGCAGGCTCGAAGGGCCAAAAGTCGTCCTCCTGCTCCTATCTTTGTATCTATGTATGTAATGTCATTGAATGTCATGGGCGGTGGTCATTGTCTGACAGTTGTGTGGCGTGAATGGTACTTGCCATTTATCAACCCAAGCCTGAATGTTGCCAAAGTCTAGCTGCATGTAGACAGGCTGCTTCAATATATGAGGAGTTGCAAATTCAAATTGGGACTGAATGTTGTGCAATCGTCAGCAAACAGCCCCATCTGAAATAAAAGAAGAAAATGCTGAAAAATAACTGAGCAGTTAGGCAGCATCTGCATAGTGTGAAAAACAGAGTTACCATTTCGGACTAATGACCGTTCATCAGAACTGAGGGGGTGGGGAGGACAAAAGAATGTCAGGGTGGCAGACAGGCGAGGTTGAGCAACAAAAATTTTGTCTGCCAGGGCAAAAGGAAATTGAGTTGGAAAGAAAAGAAACAAACTGTGTACAGAGCACAAATAGGAAAGAAAACGAAACAAGCAGGAAAAAAAAAACTACATGTGGGATAGAGTTTACAATCCAAAATTGTTGAATGCAACGTTGAACCCAGAAGTCTGTCAAGTGCCGAATTACAAGACATGGGGCTTTTCTGAAAGTTTGCTTTGAGCTCACTGGAACAATGCAGTAGGCCAAGGGCAGAAATGTCAGCATGAGAGCACAGTGAAGAAGTAAAATGATAGACCACCAGAAACTTGACATGCAGGCAGAACAAAGGTGTATCGCAAAGCAATATCTGACCTTATAATGGGGGGAAGGTCATTGATAAAGCAGCTGAAGGTGGTTGGATTGGCTTGGATTGGATTTGTTTATTGTCATGTGTAGCGAGGTACAGTGAAAAGTACTTTTCTGCGAGCAGCTCAACAATCTTTAAGTACATGGGAAGAAAAGGGAATAAAAGAGAATACATAATAGGGCAAGAAAATACATAATAGGGTTGGACTGAGAACACTACCCTGAGGAGCTCCTATGGTGATATCCTGGAGCTGAGATGATTGACCTCCAACAACCGCAGCCATCTTCCTTTGTGCTAGGTCTGCTTCTGATCAGTGGAAAACTTTCTCCCAAAATCCCATTGATTTCAAAGGACAAATGCTGCCTTGATGTCAAGGGCAGTGACTCTCATCTCACTCGTCGCTCTTTTGTCCGTGTTTGGACCAAGGCTGTAATGAGGTCAAGAGCTAGTGACCCTGGTGGAACCCAAATTGAGTGTCAGTGGGCAATTCATTCCTGTGCAAGTGCAACTTGATAGCACCGTCTATGACACCTGCCATTACTTTGCTGATTGAGAATAGACTGATGGGACAGTAATTGGTCAGGTTGGATTTGTACTGTTTTTTGTATACATGACATACCTGTTCAATTTTCCATATTGCCAGCTCGATACCAGTCTTGTAGCTGTACTGCAACAACTTGGCTAAGGGCAAGGTTTGTAATTGAGTACAAGTCTCAAATAGTCGCACCAGTCAAATTTATTTGCGAAATTTTTCTCTAACCCATCATCCGTATATATGCTTGAACTTGACTGTGTGCAAAACATTACATTGATAACTATGATGTGGAAAGTAACTGTCATGGCATTATAGAAGTGCCCGCATATTTCTGCTGTTACTTATAACTCTCAGTAATTGTTTAGTTCCTCTGCCATTTCCTTATTTCCCATTTTAAATTCTCCATTGTTTGGAATGGACCCACATTTACAGTAGCACAGTGCGTAACACTGTTGCTTCACAGGTTCCCAGGTTCAATTCTCGGCTTGGGTCACTGTCTGTCTGTGCGGAGTCTGCACGTTCTCCCTGTGTCTGCGTGGGTTTCCTCCAGGTGCTGCGGTTTCCTCCCACAAGTCCCGAAAGACGTGCTGTTAGGTGAATTGGACATTTTGAATTCTCCCTCTGTGTACCCGAACAGGCGCCCGAATGTGGCGACTAGGGGCTTTTCACAATAACTTCATTGCAGTGTTAATGTAAGCCTACTTGTGACAATAAAGATTATTATTATTTGTCTTTACTAACCTTTTGTTTTTCGGTCCCTTTATGTTCCTCGCTAGTTTGCTTTCGTATTCTATTTTCTCTCCATCAATTTCTTGTTTCTCCTTTGCTGAATTTTAAAATACTCCTACTCTTCAGGTTTCCTACTTTTTTCTCAACTTTAAATACCATGATTGGATCGTTTAGCTTTTTGCCCTTACAAGAAGTAAACCATGTATTAATTCCCCAAAAGCTAGCCATTGCCTATCTGCCTTCATTACCTATCTACCTTCCATATTTTTTTAAATTTAGTTCCCCAATCCCATTTGCCCCTCACCTTTTGTAGTTTTCTTTGTTTTAAAACCCAGATTTCAGATTGAACTATATCACTTCCAAATTTATCATATTATAACCTTAAAGGCTCCTTTATATTCTTGCAAGATTATTAATTAGCCCTTTTGTATTGCACAGTAGTCCGGTCTCTAGTTGATTCCTCAATGTGCAGTTCTAGAAAACTATTGTGTATTCGTTCCAGAAATTTTTCGTCTTCAGCATTAGTGCTAATTAGGTTTAACCCAGTCTTTATGTAGATTGTAATCTCTCAATGTGTTACACTTATTACATCCGCTTCTGATTTCCTAATTTATCCTGTGTCCTACTATTTGGTGTCCTATAAACAACTCTTACCAAAATTTGCTGCCCTTGCTGTTTCTGAACTGCATCCAAACTGATTATACATCTTGATCTTGCAATCGAATAGTGTTTCTTACTAATGTACCGATCACCTCTTTTATTAACAATGTGACACCACCTCCTTTTCATCTTTCCTCCTCAATACCCTGTATGATCTGTCTTCTTGTCATATTCTGATTGGCATTTGCCTTATAGCTATCCCGCTCTCTTAGCTTCTCCTTTCTCTTTTTAGTTTATCACATCTTCTCCATCACCACTATTTATTTTGAAGCCCTTTCTACTGCCTTAGTTATACGCCAGAAGGTTTGATTCTCGGATTGGCTCACTGTCTGTGCGTTCTCCCTGTGTCTGCGTGGATTTCCTCCGGGTGCTCCGGTTTCCTCCCACAGTCCAATGATGTGCAGGTTAGGTGGATTGGCCATACTAAATTGCCCTTGGTGTCCAAAAAAAAAGATTAGATGAGGTTACAGGGTCCAAAAAAAGTTAGATGGGGTTACGGGGATAGGGTAGAGGAGTGGGATTGGGTAGGGTGCCCTTTCTAAGGGCCGGTGCAGACTCGATGGGCCAAATGGCCTCCTTCTGCACTGTAAATTCTATGATAATCTATGAAAAACACTGGTCCCAGCACAGTTGAGGTTAAGACCGTGTACCGGTACAACTCCCACTTCCCCCAGTACTGCTGCCAGTGCCCAAGGAATCTAAACCTATTTCTCCCACACCAACCTTTGACCTACACATTAACTCTTTAAACTTACCATGTGCCAATTTGCTCATGGCTCAGGTTGCCTTGGAGATTCTGCTTTTCAATTTAGCCCTTAGCTGCTCATACTTTCTAAGCAGAACTTCCTACTATGTAGTTGGTGCCTACATGGACTACAACTGCCAGATCCTCCCCACAACTGGAGCAGATATCCTGAACCCTTGCATTGGGCAGGCAAAACCGAATTCTGTGCACTTGCTCTTGCCTGTGGAGAATGTGTCTATCCCCTTCACAGTATTGTCCCTCTACGACCACAATGCTCCTATTAGTTCCCTCCTGTGCTGTGGTGCAGTAGTCAGTTTGCTCATCCACCCTGCAGTTCCCACACTCGCCCGTACAGATTGAAAGCATCTCTAATCTTTTGGGCAATTGCAAGAGCTCAGGCTCCTCTTCTACCTTCACAATCCCCTTACCTGCCTTGTTTGCAGTCACACCCTCGAGTCCCTGACTACTGACCAGAACAGAATACCTTTATCCTAAGCAGTTTGACTGCCTTCTGGAACAAAATGTACAGGTAATATTGACATTCCCTGTTTTGTCACACTTTCAACTCAGTCTCCAGCTCAATAACTTGAGCCAATGCTTCTCAAGCCACACAGACGTCCTACATACATGTTTGTCCTGGATGACAGGAACTCCCACATCCTGCACTCGCAGCACATCCCCTGTCCTACCATCCTTACTGTATCTTAATTCATTCATTTTCTTTATAAATTTTGAATTAAATTAATGCCCCTTCTCCTCACTTACTGTACTAATTTAAACCTGAATCTAATATGTGCTGTCAGTTAAGAATAAAAGATATAATGGATTCACTAGTTTCTGACTTCCATTCTGCTAGTATCTCATTAATTATACGTTGTGTTATTTACAAGTTCACACACTTCTAAATTCGAGGTCTACACAAACTATTCCCAACAGCAGTTACCAATCGACTTGTGGTTTCCTGTAAGGTCACCATGTGAATTTATTTCTCTCAATCTCGTGCGCTGAAAGCTGAAGCTACGCTCCTCCACAGGTACCAAGCAAGCATGTGGTCTCTGCTGCTATTTCTCCTGGCTCCCTCTAGTCAGTCATTTGTTGCTGAAGCCTCGCTCTTTTGGTCCCGTCCTCCTCACCGAAGCCTAGCTCTTTTACTGCCCTCCTCGCTGAAGCTGAGCTCTTTTACAGCCCTTCTCGCTGAAGCCCTGCTCTTTTACAACCCTTCTCGCTGAAGTATTTTTTTTTTAAATTTAAAATTCTCATTTTTCACATTTTCTCCCACATTTACACCCAACAATAAACAATAATCAGTGACGAATGTAATGTCAATCCCCATATCAATAACAGCAATCCCATCCTCCCACCAAACGCCCAAATATTAGCCCGGATGTTAACATAAACAAATGACAAAGAGGAATCCGGAATCACCCATAGTCACCATTAACACATACAGTCCCCCTTCTCCCAGCCCCCAACCTCGCTAATGTTCGATGTGATCCAACTCTCGAAAGTGCATAACGAATAACGCCCATGAATTGTAGAATCCCTCCACCCTTCCCCTCAGTTCAAATTTGACCTTTTCAAGCGTCAAGAATTCCAGCAGGTCCCGCAGGCCATGCCAGGGCACCGGGTGGGGAGTTTGATCTCCACCCTAACAGGTTCCGCCTTCAGGCGATCGACGAGGAGAAGGCCACAACATCTGCCTCCGTGCCTGTTTCCAACCCCGGCAGGTCCGACACCCCGAATATAGCCTCCCGTGGGCCTGGGTCCAGTTTCACATGCACCACTATAGAGATTATCCTAAACACCTCCTTCCAGCAATCCTCCAGCTTTGGCCAGGACCAAAACATATGAACGTGGTTTGCGCCCCCCCGGCGCAACGTTCACATACATCTTCTACCCCCTCAAAGCGCCGGCTCATCCTCGCCCTCGTGAGGTGTGCTCTATACACCACCTTCAGCTGTATCAGCCCCAACCTCTCACACAAAGTGGAGGCGTTCATCCTCCAGAGCACCTCACGCCAGAACCCCTCCTCCATACCCTCTCCCAACTCTTCCTCCCACTTTGCCTTGATCCCTCCTAGCGGCGCCTACTCCACCTCCAAAATAGCCCCGTAAACCGTCAATGCTACCTCTTTCTCCAGTCCCCTGTGGTCAGCACCTCCTCCAGCAATGTGGAAGCCGGCTCCACTGGGAAGCTCTGTATCTCCTTTCTGGCAAAGTCTCGAACCTGCAAGTGTCTGAATATTTCCCCCTGCTCCAGCCCATACTTCGCTCCCAATTCCATCAATCCCACAAAACAACCCCCAAGAAACAAATCTTTTAGTGTCCTAATTCCTTTCTCCTACCATCTCCGAAAATTTCCATCCTACTTCCCTGGCTCAAATCTATGGTTACCCCGAATCAGCATTTCCCTTAACCCTGTCCCCAACCCGAAGTGCTATCGAAACTGCCTCCAAATTCTCAACGATGCTATTACTACCGGACTCCCTGAGTATCTCCCTGGGGCCGTCAGGAACGACGCTGTTGTTAGTGCCTTCAATCCCGACCCCCTCCCCAAACTCTCCTCCATTCTGACCCATTGGGCTCAATCATGAGTGCAAACAGCAGAGGGGGACATAGGACATCCCTGCCTAGTCCCACGGTGGAGAGGAAAGTATTCTGAACTGATATTTGTGCAGACACTGGCCCTTGGCTCCTTATATAATAGCTTTATCCAGTCCATAAATCTGGGTCCAATTCAAAATTGCTCTAGAACTGTCATAAAATACCCTCCATTCTACCCGGTCAAACGCTTTCTCGGCATTCAATGCCACAACCACCTCTGTTTCCTTCCCCTCCGCCGGTACCAGAACCATGTTCAATACCCATCTAATGTTCAAAAAGAGCTGCCCCCCTCACTCAAACTCCATCTGCTCTTCACCCATCACCTTCGGGAGGCACTCCTCTAGCCTACCTGCCAAAACCTTTGCCAATATCTTTGCGTCCACTTTTAAAAGTGATATCGGCCTGTACGATCCACACTCCCTCAGATCCTTATCTTTCTTAAGTAACAGGAAAATCGATGCCTGCCCCAAAGTTCGTGGTAACACCCCTTTCCCTATCGCCTCCTCAAACATACCCACCATCAGCGGTACCAATTTATTTTTGAATTTTTTGTAACATTCCACCGGAAACCCATCCAGCCCTGCCACCGTCCCCGACTGCATCCTCCCAATCACATCTTTTATCTCCTGCTCCACTATTTCCCCCCCCCCCCTCTAATGTAGCCCTGTCCCCCTCCCTTAACCTCAGGTACTCCAGCCCATCTCCTGACCTCCTCCAGGTGGCTCTGACCTGTACAACCTCTCATAGAATTCCTTAAAGACCTTGTTAATCTGATCTGGAGCTACGACCAACTTCCCTGCCCTGTCCTGCACCTGGACAATTTCCCTTGTCGCAGCCTCCCTACGGAGCTGACCTGCCAACATACAGCACGCCTTCTCCTCATGCTCATAAACGGGGTCCCTATCTTCTGCATACCTCCTGTTTGCCTCCAGCATCTCATCTATTACCCTCTGACGTTGCAACATCTCTTTGTCTAGCCTAGCCTTGAACGAGATCACCTCACCCCTCACCACCACCTTTCAAGCCTCCCAGACAGCCGCCTTCGCAGTTAAAACCTACATATTCCTCGATTACTTTTTCAATTTTGTCACAGAACCCTCGGTCCCCCAACAGTCCCCCATCTAATTTCCACCCTGGTCTCTGTACCATCCCCTTTTCTCCAGTACCATATCCATACAATGGGGCGGCATTATCTGGTTTGCAATTGCCGAGTACTCCGACCCTTTAACCCCAGCCAGCAGCGCCTTCCCCACGATGAAAAAGTCAATCCGCGAGTACGCCTGATGGACTGCTGAGCAAAAAAGAGTACTCCCGCTCCCTCGGGTGCAGAAACCTCCAAGGGTCCACCCCTCCCATTTCCACCATTAGCCCAAACAGCGCCCCCCCCCCCCCCCCCCCCCCCCCCCCCTCCCCCGGACGGGTCTGGCGAGCGCGGCCGTGACCTGTCCAATTTTGGCTCCTGCACCGAGTTCCATACCCCCAGTCTTCGTCCCCCCCCAGTCGTCCGACCGTGTCTCCCCCCACCCCCCCACCACACAATCAGTTTGTGTGTGCCCAAGTCGGGGATGACCCCACACATCTTTTCCACGAATCCCAGATCGTCCCAATTGGGACAATATACACTTACCAGCACCACTAGCCTGCCCTCCAGTGCCCCTGTCATAATCACATACCTACCTCCCTGCTCTGCAACCACCTTCTCCATCTGGAACCGTACCCTTTTGCTGACCATTACCGCTACCCCTCGAGCTTGTCCATCAAATCCAGAGTGAAACACCTGACTAACCCAGTCCTTTATAAATCTCACTTGGTCCTTCACCCTCCAGTGAGTCTCCTGCAGCATTGCTGCGTCGGCCTTCAAACTTTTAAGATGCGCCAGCACCCTTGACCTCTTGACTGGGCCTCCCAGCCCCCTCACGTTCCACGTGTCTATCCTCACTGGGGGCCTCATGCCACCCAACACCACCACCCCCCACCGCCCCACCTTCTTACCCATCATAATCATACCACCGGGTCCTACCCCATGGAACCTCGCTCTTTTCAAGCCCTCCTCGCTGAAGCCGCGATCTTTTACAGCCCTCCTCGTTGAAGCCTCGCTCTTGTATAACCCCACCCTCCTCGCTGAAGTCTTGCTCTTTACAGCCCTCCTCGCTGAAGCCGCGCTCTTTTACAGCCCCACCCTCCTCGCTGAAGCCTCGCTCTTGTACAGCGATTTTCATTTCATTTCACTTGCTTTTTCATTCAATGTTACTTTTCAGTTTACTATTTTAGGTTCTCGCTGCCTCCTTTGAAAAAAAAAACAATAGGTTTGTCCTCGAACTCACCATGCTTGGTCTTCAAATTTCTTTGAAGTTTTGAGGGTTTTAAACTTTCACTTGCCAATACTTCCCTGTACATGACACATGTGGGCTTTTGCATCCTGATTTGCATTGGCACAATTAATAATGCCATACCTCAAGAAATCATCTTTACACTGCTTTGTTCCAGATTTCAGCTTCTTAATGGGTTTCATCAGAGGCCTTGGAGCTCTGGATACAGCCCACACCAACACGTCTTTGTCCTGCCATGCACTGTTCAGATAGCCTCTCTTCCGATTCAGTTGTGAGATCCTGGCTTACAAAATGGAGGACCTCTGCACTGCTACATCCAGCTGAGGGGACAAACATCCGCAGGACAGCCGACATTCTTGAAAGCATGTCACGGCTGTTCAGCACTTCTTCCCACGAGCAGGAACATCATGACCGACTGCTCTGCAACCCACCTGCAAGTTGTGACCCTGATCAATTCAATTCAACCCATAAGAGGGTTGTTCAGGAGACTGGTGACCGCGGGGAGGAAGCTGTTTTTGAATCTACGTGCGTGTTCTCAGATTTTTGTATCTGCTGTCCAATAGAAGAGGTTGGAAGAAAGAATAACCCGTTGGGAGGGGTCTTTGATTATGCTGCCGGATTTCCCAAGCCAGCGGGAGGTGTAGACAGAGTCAATGAATGAGGCGGGTTCACGTGGTGGACTGGATTGTTTTCGCGACAGCTCTTCCCGCCTCTCTCTTTATAGCCCTTTCCACTTCGCTCTTCACAGTCCTTCCTGTCTCGAGCCCTGCTTGCCTCTCCTACGCAGTGTTTTTCAAACTTCCTTTTTCCCCCGGGATCTACTTTTACCAGCCGACGACCTCCGCGGCCCAGGCTGGCTGACCTTCGCGATGCACCATTTTAGCTTATCTTTAATGCAACAGGTGAGCCTGCTTGCTCATCAGTGTCTCACTTAAGGGGCTGGTTTAGCACACTGGGCTAAATCACTAGCTTTTAAAGCAGACCCAGGCAGGCCAGCAGCATGGTTCAATTCCCGTACCAGCCTCCCCAAACAGGCGCCGGAATGTGGTGACTAGGGGCTTTTCACAGTAACTTCATTGAAGCCTACTCGTGACAATAAGCGATTTTCATTTTATTTCACTTGCTTTTTCATTCGATGTTACTTTTCAGTTTACTATTTTAGATTCTCGCTGCCGCGTTTGAAAAAAAAAAACAATAGGTTTGTCCTCGACTCACCATGCTTGGCTTTCAAATGTCTTTGAAGTTTTGAGGGTTTTAAACTTTCACTTGCCAATACTTCCCTGGACATGACACACATGGGCTTTTGCATCCTGATAACTGTCATTAAGAATAGTGTGCATTTTATCAACATTGTATTTGTCTAGAATGATTACTACAATCCTTTTTTCAGGCATGCAAAATTGTGTTCCAAAGCAGAGTCCTATTGGACTCAAAACATTAACTCCCCTGTTTCTCTCTCCACAGATGCTGCGAGACTTGAGTTTTTCCAGTGTTTTCTGTTTTTATATCCGATTTCCAGCATCCGCAGTATTTTACTTTTATATTATTGCAAGTTTTTATATCTGAGTTGGTCCTGAAACCTCTCCGCACCAGACATTAAGGAAGCAGTCTTATGCTACTGCAGTGCAGTGGCTGCAAGAGTGGTATTTCCTAATAGCAGGATGCTGATGTCAGTCCAGAAAGACTTTCTGCCAACCATCTCATAGAATCATAGAATTTACAGTGCAGAAGGAGGCTATGCGGCCCATCGAGTCTGCACCGGCTCTTTGAACGAGCACCCTACCCAAGCCCACATCTCCACCCTATCCCAGTAACCCCACCCAACACTAAGGGCAATTTTGAACACTTGAGGGCAATGTAGCATGGCCAATCCACCTAACCTGCGCATCTTTGGACTGTGGGAGGAAACCGGAGCACCCGGAGGAAACCCACGCACACACACCGCAGACTCCGCACAGTGAACCAAGCGGGAATCGAACCTGGGACACTGGAGCTGTGAAGCAATTGTCCTAACCACCATGCTATCGTGCTGCCCTTAATATGATTGAACAATGTTGCATATGAATTCCATTGCTGGTCTGATGCCAGGTATGTAGACCATATGTTTCAGTGATTGCCTGATTGAATCAAACAGCATGTCCCTTTGGTTGTTTACACGCTGTAGTCAACCAGCTTGTGCTTCCAAAACGCAAACAAAATGTCTACTGTTAGATATGATTCAGCGATTGGGCAGCACTTGGTGAACAATCCCGCGTGTGCTAAAACCAGCAACCAATTTAAAATAATCAGCCAGGCTTGTAATGTGGCTCATTTATGCTTGCTGGAAGTGACATATGCTGAAACCTGTTCAGTCAGAATATGCTGAACTCTTGCCCATTTTTAAAATTAATTACTTGTCTGGAAGGTGAACGAAGGTAGCACAAATGACCAATTCATAGATAAAAGCAAATTACTGCGGATACTGGAATCTGAAACCAAAACAGAAAATGCTGGAAAATATCAGCGGGTCTGGCAGCATCTGTAGGGGGAGAAAAGAGCTAACGTTTGAGCTCTCTGGAGGAAAAAACAAATCCTTCTCCACATACACACACACACACACACACATCACTGATTGGTCACCGAAGAAAGTTATAATTCACACTTCTCTGGCCTCACTCTCCACTAGCTTTTTAACATTGTCTGTTAAAGCAGGTTAATGCTGCACTGGTGATGTTAATCTGTCAAAAGATTGCATTAAGAACAATCTAGCACAGTAATTTTCAAAGTCAGGATCTCGAGTCGCGGGTGGGTCATGGGGCCATCGGTCGGGGTGTTCCTGATTGCCGGAAGAAGTGCCCAGTGGCAACGACTGGCTTTTAAAAATGGTGCTATGCCAGCCGTTCCATGCATGCGTACCCCCCAGCACCCGGAAGCCCAGCAAGGCTGACCGCCTCCTGACAGCGCGCTGACCCAGGAGCAGATTTTTTTTTTTAAATTGATGGAGTCTCCTGACCAGTAGCGGTGGCAGAGAGCAGGTCGTGCAGACATTCCCCATACACTGATGTCACGTTCTCTGGGCGTGAGAGATATTCAAAGAATAAGAAGGGCAGTATGTGGATAGCACAATTGCTTCACAGCTCCAGGGTCCCAGGTTCGATTCCGGCTTGGGTCACTGTCTATGCGGAGTCTGCACATCCTCCCCGTGTGTGCGTGGGTTTTCTCCGGGTCCTCTGGTTTCCTCCCACCGTCCAAAGATGTGCAGGTTAGGTGGATTGGCCATGATAAATTGCCCTTAATGTCCAAAATTGCCCTTCGTGTTGGGTGGGGTTACTGGGTTATGGGGATAGGGTGAAGGTGTCGACCTTGGGTAGGGTGCTCTTTCCAAGAGCCGGTGCAGACTCGATGGGCCGAATGGCTTCCTTCTGCACTGTAAATTCTATGATAATACAGTACAGGAACACGCCCTTCAGCCCTCCAAGCCTGCGCTGACCATGGTATCTGCCTAAACAAAAACCGTATGCACTTACGGAGTCCGTATACTTCCATTCCCACCCTATTCATATATTTGTCTAGATGCCCCTTAAATGCCACTATCATATCTGCTCCTACCACCTCCCTAGGCAGCGTGTTCCATATATTTACCACAGTCTGCGTAAATAAAACTTACCTCACACATCTGTTCTCAACCTCCATTTTGTAGCTGCCAGGAGTGTTGGTGTAAACTCGAGGGCCTCTGGTAAACAGCCCATGAGGAAGTTGAGAACAGGAACAAAGCAGTATAAAAGAGGATTTCTTGATGCTTTATTAATTGTGCCACTGCAAATCCGGATGCAAAGTTCATGTGTGTTATATGCATGGAAGTACTGGCAAATGGTGGGCAGCACGGTAGCATGGTGGTTAGCATAAATGCTTCACAGCTCCAGGGTCCCAGGTTCGATTCCCGGCTGGGTCACTGTCTGTGTGGAGTCTGCACGTCCTCCCCGTGTGTGCGTGGGTTTCCTCCGGGTGCTCCGGTTTCCTCCCACAGTCCAAAGATGTGCAGGATAGGTGGATTGGCCATGCTAAATTGCCCGTAGTGTCCTAAAAAGTAAGGTTAAGGGGAGGTTGTTGGGTTACGGGTATAGGGTGGATACGTGGGTTTGAGTAGGGTGATCATTGCTCGGCACAACATCGAGGGCCGAAGGGCCTGTTCTGTGCTGTACTGTTCTATGTTCTATGATATATTAAAACCCTCGACTTCAAAGACATTTCAAGACTAAGCATGGCAAGTTCAAGAACAAACCTCTTGATTTTTTTGAACGGATACAGTGAGATTGGAAATCATCAGCTGAAGTCCTTAGCAGAAATGTAAAATTGAATAACAAAGCAAGTGAGATCGAGAGGACTAAGTAAACTTGCCTGTCACATTTAAAAGTAAGCAAAAACGGTGGGTGACGAAAGTTGGCCGTCATGGGTCATGATGATCAGGAAGGATGGCCTGTTGGTAAAAATGTGTCCTGGGCAAACATGTTTGAAAAACACTCATCTGGCAGAGACTCACCATATTCCAGGAGGTTGGCTTCGATGCCAACTGTGGAAGGTTTGTCTTGAACAAAAGCAGTATGTTTGTAATGTAAACAAAGTGCCGGAGAACTCAGCAATTAAGACAGCATCTATGGAGACAGGCAGCCAGAAACAGAGTTGACATTTCAGCTCGATGGTTTTTTTGTCAAAACTGAAGGTTAATGATCCAAAGCATTAACTATTTCCAGAATTGGAATGTTTGTAGACACCCTGCTTTATTCTGGACCACTCTAAGATCCTCCTGCCCCAGATTGATGTGCAGCCCTTTCCACTGCTATGTTCTTTTCATGAGTGATCAAGAATTCCAGTGGAATACTGTCACTATCAGACCAAGAACACGGGAGTTGGTCACCATTGTTATCTTCAATGTTTGACTAAGCTGTATGCAAGCAAGCTATTTCATGAGCTGCTGTGCTAATAGATACTTTCCTGGTCCTAACGAGCACAGGACAATTGTTTGACAATTCTCTGGGGAAGCTTTGTATCACACAGCGGTCATCAGCTAGTACTCCATGGATGTCTATCATAATGCAGACAGCTCAATCCTTTCTTAAGGTTGATTGATCTCGGCTCATAGATTTATCACTAAACTGTGTGGGTTATTTCATGCAGGCATCAGTGGACAAATTGGATCACCATGTTCTGGTGGGTAGTGATCCATTTTATGTCCACCTGAAGTGCTGTGGACTTCCAATTATAAACTGCAGTCAGAATATAAATCAAAAATATGAAGTCGGTCGGTGTGTCTCCAATAAGGTTTAATCTAAATCTTTTTGAATGCTATCTATTTTGCTTACGACTACTCCCATATCTTGTTGTATCAGTAATGTTTATCATCTTAAAAGTACTGTGTTCCCATAGCCATTCAACTGCATTGAGTAAGGAATCATTAATGGGTTCCCAGAGATCTTACCTTGTGGCTATTCCCTTGTCGAACATTTTATTCAGTTGCAACCATTGGTTTTGTGTTTGTAGAAGTATCTTTTGATCCATTAATAGTCATGCTTCATAATCCTTTCATCTTTGAATTTATAGCTATGCGTAATCATATATACTTAATTCAAATGTTGGCCATTTTGTGATTGCAGCTTTTACAAAGTTGCTTTTCAACCTCAAGGACAGCATATATGGCACCATGGTATCCACTGGCAATATTAGTTATTTTTTCATTTGCTTTGATATTTTTTCCCTCTGATCTATATTTCATTGTACACTTACACAGAAGTGCAAAATCTCTATCCTGAGCACACTGAAACACTCCTAACTTTGCAGCAGAATCGAAGCATCATATTTGGGAGGAGAAATAGTCTGTTGTTGAGGTATATTAATGACAGCATTCAAGTTCAAAGCCGTGAGCATGACCTGACTGGGTTCATGCATATGATGTCTACATTCTACGCTCCACACACACATACACTCGCTCCACACACTCTCTCACTCACTCACACACACACACACACACAAAAAGAATGATACGTCAGAACATGGACGTTGGAAAATGAGATGCGCAAGATGTACGACACCCACACATACCTGTCTAAATTATTCCCCACTATACAATTCCCTGCACGGTTTTGGCATTAGTAATGATTTGATTTTAAACACATGACAAAGTACTTGCAACTATTGCTTCCAGTGTTTGCAATGAACAACTACAAAAACAACTGACGTAAAATCTTGCCCTCTGGGTTTCAAATGTCTCTGCAAACGCAAGTTGTTCACAGTTCAGAAAAGTCTGAGGCGGCGAGCATCCATTCATCCGTTAACATGGCCATCGATCTCTCAGACTCTCCTTAGCATTCCGTGGACGGCAACAGTTTTAGCTTGTTTCTGCAACATGTCCAACATGCATCTCTCCTCAGTTTCTAATTGAGCCAGTCTCTGATGTTTTAGTCAAGACTGAAGTGGCTTTGATGGTTCAAGGTTTTGGACGTCTGCACCACGCAAAGTTAACAAAGTGCTCCCTAGTGTTTCCTTACAACTTCGTCTGTGCTCCTTTAGTATCTTCAGTATACCTGCCGCTTTCTGCTTCTCATATAACATGAACAGTCATTCCTGAAGGTCTGAAGAAGGTTTCCTGCTACTAGACTATGATTAGGATTGTTAACCCTGAAAGAATTGTTGGGTTTGTTTGTGACTGATACTCTTTTCAACCACACCAGCTTTACATTTTCTCCTGGCCTTCACGCGATCACCTTCTGCAACACGTGCTGCTGAGATCAGAGTTTTCGTAACCATCGCCTGCATTTCCACTTTCAGAATCAAGAGTATGGGGCAGCGCTGACTGTATGAACAGTTTGGGATTTCCTAGCCTCTGTGGTTGCAGAATCACTACAGAATGTGTCAACCACCTTCTCCTTAACTCTTGAAAAGGTGTTCGCGGCCAATTACTTCACCTTCCTGGCTATCTACCTCTGCCACCTCAAAGAGGCGCTGTAAACCTTTAAACGGATGTGGGTCAATCAGCTGCTCACATGGTATCACTCCCCAGTCCTTACTGTCCTTGTCCTGACTAACTGATGCTGTGCAGTTAGGTACACTTTCCTTCAGAGCTAGCCTCCCCTGGGAACTTCCCTCACCTGAAGGGAATGGCAATGGGTTTACCACAAGAGGCGGTAGCAAATTACTTTTTGGCAAGTCCAATTCACTCACTTCCTTTGGGTTGCTAACTCCTTTACTGGCTTTGGAAGAATTGCTTGCCAGTGGTCCAAGCTTAATTGGTGACAAGTCTACTCTGGTACAACTCTCTATCATCGCATCATAGTCAGACCTGAGATCAAAGTCAAGATTGCCACCTGATTCTTCCTCTCTACCTTCACTCTCACAACAACTATTTACCATTACTTGTGACCGGGACCTCAGTCGAAGTCAAAACCCTTGTCTGATTTCCCCTTCCTTACCAACACTCTTGTAACAACTGTTTACCAGTCCCTCCATAATCAAAATCAAGACTTGTCCAATTCCTCATCCTTATGGTCCCCTTCAGTCTGAAAATGCTCAGGACCTGATTCACTACCATGGTCACTTGAAACATGCTCAACAGCCGTCGACATCTATTTCTCTGAGCCGGCTACCGCCCAATGGGTTTTCCCAGATCCCACATGCCCTACAGTCAACATTTCAGGTGCTAACTGCAGTACTTCCTTCGTATTCATGGGTGAAGCTACAACCTTCACTCCTGCTAAATCATTCCCCAAAGTCTATTCCTTCCACTGGGCATTCCTTAACCACTCCAGCCACGACTGCACCTGACACGAAATCACACTCAACTGCACTTTATACAATGAAACTGGGATACAACTTCCACCCATCCCATTCATAAATACGTCAGTTTTCGCTGAGCTCTCTGGAGGACAAAACAAATCCTTCTCCAACACAGTAGCCCACCGGTGTCTCTTAAAATTGTTGTGGGTTTGGCTACTTCTGCCGAGGAAAATGGGGTAACTTTCTCCTTAGACACAAAACTGGCATATAATAATCTTTATTGTCATAAGTAGGCTTACATTAACACTGCAATGAAGTTACTGTGAAAAGCCCCTAGTTGCTACATACCGGCACCTGTTTGGATACATAGAAGGAGAATTCAGAATGTCCAATTCACCTAACAAGCACGTCTTTCGGGACTTGTGGGAAAAAACCAGAACATCTGGAGGAAACCCATGCAGCCACAGGGAGAACGTGCGGACTCCGCACAGACAGTGACACAAGTGGGAATCGATCCTGGGACCTTGGCGCTGTGAAGCAAAAGTGATAACCACTGTGCTACCATGCCGTTGAGAAGGGGGATTTCGGGAGTGGGATTTGAACCCACGACCCGAGAAAGGGACCAGAAATCATCAGGTCCTCAATGTCAATGAAGGACACTTATGCCTGGTGTCTTAGACCACTCGGCCATCCTGATATCTGTTATCTCCCGTCACCCTCATTTCTCACACCTGTGTTTTACAGCAGTTTTTTACCTTGGGTCTCCTGTCCAGTTAATACTACTGTCTGCACCGGAGCATTCTCTACTTTAGCTTCCTTCTCAAAATCCTCCTTTCAAACCCCCACAAGTTCTATGGGCTTTCCCTACAACTTCCAACATACTGACCAAGCATGTCCCACCTTGTTACAATGGTAACACCTAGGCTTCCAAGTCTCACTTATCAGTACCTTTTTGGGAGGCGATCTCTGATCTTTCCCAGCTATCCATTTCTTACCTTGGCTACCTGCCGTTCACTCACTCTCCCACTTCCCCATCCTTCTCAAAATTATGGGGGCGACGGAACAAAGGTTTAAATTTATGGATGAGCTCATAATGGTCAGCCATAATTGTTGCTTGCCTAGCAGTTGCTCCCTCTGGTCTTCAACATGGGTTCTTATTATCGACAGTGAGGAATTCTTAAACTCAAGAGAATGACCTCCCAGAGCCTCATAGGTAGTCTCAACTCCCAATGCTCGCACTTATCTAGTAAAATTGTTCTGCTTAACCCTTTTAAACATCTGCCCTCTAATTCCAAAATTTCTGCTGAAATGCTTCCAAAACTAATTCATATGCATCTAGAGTGGCCTATTTGACTGGGTCATAATCCCTCAAATGGTGCTCTGACAAGGCAGCATAAACCTCCTTTGCTCGCCTCGTCAACTTACTCTGCAAGAATAATGTTCGCTTCGCTTTTGGCCACTCCATTTGGGTTGCTATTTTCTCGAAGGCCCTGAAGAACGTTTTACTGAATAAGTTCATAGGAGCAGAAATAGGCCATTTGGCCCATCGAGTCTGCTCTGCCAAAGAACAATACAGCACAGGAACAGGCCCTTTGGCCCTCAAGCTTGCGCCGACCATTGTGCCCGCCTAAACTAAAACCGTCTGCACTTACGGAGTCTGTATCCTTCCATTCCCACCCTATTCATATACTTATCCAGATGTCCTTCAAATGTCGCTATTGTACCTGCTCCCACCACCTCCCCAGGCAATGCGTTCCTTATATTTACCATCCTCTGTGGGGGGGAAAAAAAATAAAAACTAGCCTCTCGCATCTGTTCTAAACTTTTCCCGTGCACTTTAAACCTATGTCCCCGAGTACTTGACTTTCCTAAACCTATGTCCCCGAGTACTTGACTCTCTACCCTAGGAAAGAGCATCTGACTATCCACTCTGTCCATGCCACTCATAATCTTGTAGACCTCCATCAGGTCGCCTCTCAACCTCTGTCGTTCCAGTGAGAACAGACCGAGTTTATCTAACCTACCCTCATAGCTAAAGCCCTCCATACCAGGCAACATCCGAGTAAACCGCTTCTGTACCTTCTCCAAAGCATCCACATTCTTCTGGTAATTTGGCGACCAGAATTGTACACAATATTCCAAATGAGGCCTAATGAAGTTCCTGTACAGCTGCAACATGACTTGCCAATTTTTATATTTGATGCCCTGGCCGATGAAGGCCAACATGCCTTCTTGACCCCAGGGTAAAGAGGTGTGAATTGTCTCAAGCCAGGACAGTTGGTAGGATTTCACAGGCCCAGGATGACATAACCAGGGTTACCCTTATCTGTGGATCTGTAAGGACTTAATTACCTGCAAATGCTCGCATTCAAAGCATTGTCTTGCTTCTTTGACTTTATCTTTATATATGTTTCTGGAACCTACCTCTTCATTCACCTGATGAAGGAGCAATGCTGTGAAAGCTAGTGATTTGAAACAAACCTGTTGGACTTTAACCTGGTGTTGTAAGACTTCTTAATGAGGGACCTTGTCAAATGCCGTAGATAACATCCACTGTTCTACCTTCATCAATCATCTTTTTGATCTCAATATGACCCAGACTATCTGCACACCCATCATCCACCAGTCCTCTTTTGTGAATACTGATGCAAAGTACTCATTCAGTATCTCACACATTTCCTCTGGTTCCACCCATTGATACCCTCCCCTGTCCGAGTGGGCCAACCCTTTCCCCTGGCTACCCTCTTGCTCTTTATATACGTGTAAAAAGCTTTGGGATTTTCCTTAATCCTGTTTCCCAATGCCTTCTCGTGACCCCTCTTAGCCCTCCTGCCTCCTTGCTCAAGTTCCTTCCTACTGTCCTTGTATTCCTCAGGTTTTGCCTGTTCCCAGCCTTCTAGCCCTGGCAAATGCTTCCTTTTTCTTTTGAACTAGGCTCACAATATCCCTCGTTATCCAAGGTTTCCGACACTTTCCATACTTAATCATCTTCCTCACAGGAACATGCCGGGCCTGCATTCCTACTGACTGACATGTGAAAACCTCCCACATACCAGATGTTGATTCATCCTCAAACGTCTGCCCCATCTAGATTCTTCAGTTCCTGCCAAATGTTATTATAATTAGCCTTGCCCCAATTTAGCACCTTCACTCATGGACTACTCTTATCTTTATTCAGCAGTACCATGGGGCGGCACAGTGGTTAGGACTGCTGCCTCACAGCTCTAGGGACCCTGGTTCAATTCCGACCTCGAGTGAGTGTGTGGAGTTTGCACTTTCTCACCGTGTCTGTGTGGGTTTGCTCCGGGTGCTCCGGTTTCCTTCCACAGTCCAAAGATATGCAAGTTAAGTGGATTGGCCATGCGAAATTGCCCCTTAATGTCCAGAAAAGTTAGATGCGGTTACTGGGTTACGGGGACAGGGTGGAGGCAAGGGCTTGGGTTACGGGGACAGGGAAGGGCTTAAGTCGGGTGCTCTTTCTAAAGGCTGGTGCAGACTCGATGGGTTGAATGGCCTCCTTCTGCACTGTAAATTCTATGAGTACCTTAAAACTTACTTAAATATGATCACTGTTACCGAAATGCCTCCCACTGAAACTTCGACCACCTGGCCGGGCTCATTCCCCAATACCAAATCCAGTATGGCAAGTTCCTTGCACTCTTCACTTTTTCTAGAATCTGAGGTCAAACACTGTGAATGAACTGATTACAGCTCTCAATTTGTTTGTGTGCAACGTGCCACTAGCATTGTTCTGATGTTTTTTCAAAGGCATAATGGAAGAATGAGTTGTCCAGCAGGCAGACAGGCTGTTGATTGCTGGAATCCTGTTGCACTTTCTGGAGCTTTTCTGTACTCCCTAAAAATAGAGACCAGTGCTCTGACATAAATTAAATATTTAAGGAAGCCAAAGGGATGTAGGAATTTTAGGCACTGAATTGATGCGATCAGTCGCCTTACAAATCTATCTTATTCAGCAGCACAAATGCATAATGGAACAACAAAGATACCACTGAATCGGAAAATGATTTTTCCAAAATGCATTAGATAACTCACACAACTTAAGTGCACCAAAAATAAGCTTTGTTATTGACCCAAAAATCTTTGGCGTTCACCACCATCACTGTTTAAAAACTGATGGCAACTTCTGGCATCCATGCATGCAGAGTTAAATAGGAGATCTGGAAATTGCTGTCAGTGAAACTGCTCCTCATTAGAATATGCTCTTGCAATTGTCGCCCGCGCCATCTGCACAGAGTCACTGATTTGGCATGAACCTTTTGTGCACTATTTTAGCTGTAAAAAAAAACCAATGGAAGTGGGGAGCCTTACTGGATTAATCAAGTATATTCATAACGTACTAAGTCACAATTATTTTTGAACAACCTCTGGGCCCAAAAGGTATAGAAGTCATAGAATCCCTCCAGTGCAGAAGGAGACCATTTGTCAAGTCTGCACCGAAACTCCGAAAGAGCACTCTACCTCGGCCCATTTTCCCGCCCTATCTCCATAACCCTGCGCATTGATCATTGCCAACCCACCTAACCTGCACATCTTTGGACTGCGGGAGGAAACCAGAATACCCAGAAGAAACCCACACAGACACTGGGAGAGCACGCAAACTTCACAGTCACCCAATGCTAGAATCAAAGCCGGGTCCCTGGTGCTGAGGCAGCAATGCTTACCACTGTGCCGCATTGCTGCTAACCTTATACTTGTTACACATTTCCTTCAAAGAACATTTGAAAATTGATATATGTTTTAAAATGAGATTTCTGCTTCTCTCAATCCAAGTTGTGCACTCCAATCTTTATTTGACTTTCTGCACAGTTATTAGAATGTGAATTAGATTTTGTACTCGGAGAAGATTTCAGTGTGATTGGCTGGATGCCATACTAAATTTGAAGTGACATCAAAATAGAGGTGATCTAAGCTAAGTTAAATCATGGTGGGCACCTTTTTCAAGGTCAGTGGCGAGCACTATCGGTTCACCACTGCTCACAAAATCCAGCCCATGTATAAATTGTAGGTTGGCCGTGATACCATAAAACCATGAAGGCAAAACAAAAACCATATTCCATTGTGAATTCCCTATGTATGTCTATTTGCAAATAATGCCATAATTTAAGTTTGAAATATTATTATGCCATTATTCCATTTGAACATTTGCATTTTTGGAGATATCTTCATTCTAGTAACAATTTTGCTTTGGCTTGATTTTTGAAAACAAACTTTTTCATGATTTTCTATGTGACATGAAAGTGTTGGAAGCCAGTACATTGCACGGGTGCATTTGGTGGGGAAAATGTGGGTAGGGAAACTGGTGAAAAAGTGAATAATAAAGCATCCTTAATTTTTCCAGCTTTGGCTTATTCATTCATTTCTTTCTGTTTCACAGCGGATCCTCTAGTTGGGAGCATAGCAACCCAATATTTGACCAACAGAGCAGAACATGACAGGATAGCCAGACAGTGGACCAAGAGATATGCTACATAAATTGCATCACTTCCTGTGTTGTGAAAAGGAGCAGGAGGCATTATTTACAATGTGCAACAATTCTTTATAGCCTTTACAATACGGACTTCTGTGTATATGTTATACTGATTCTAATCTCTGCTTTTATCTTTTGAAGATTGGGACAAGCCCTGTTAAAGGTAAAAGCTATTGAAGTAGATCTTTGTAGCAGTAGATTAGTTATGTTTAAATGCCTACTTGCAAGTCTGCTTCTTTGGGATATCAAAATGTATTTTGTGATGTAATAAGGAAAATGTTCCTCAAGTCAACCAAATATTATGGTGCATTTTAGCCTAATCCATTATCTGTATGAAATCTATGATAGCTGTAGATTATTAGAATTTTGGCATTCGTATTGAACCCAGTTCCATTTCCGATCATGTGGTACATGCTGTTGTGAATCCGTTTTACCTTTTTGTCAATTTGTAATGAAGAGATTTCATTTAAACCTTTGTAGCTCTAAATAATGAGCACCTGATGTATCATCTCAAAACACAATAAACTGTTTCCGAGGTTATTTATTTATTTTATATTCAGTGTGTTATTTGGTCGGGGAGTAATATAGCTTGGGTTATATTTTGGCTCTTGTTAATGCACTTGCTCGTTTCTGCAAAGGTGACAACATCACTGGATAACAAGTGGAATTGCAACAGGAATAGCTGTGTCAAAAATGACCATTCTTTAGGGTAAGCAAACTAGGCTTTAATAAGTAACAAAATCTCATTGTGCAGAAGGTTGACAGTGGGTAAATGGCAGTAGATTAGCATGAGCATGCAGTTATACCGTCACTTTTTTGTTGACAAAACAATCTGGTGCACAGTATACTTCAGAGAGCAAGTTTCAATCTATTCTTATGATATGCTATTAGGCTTCCAGTAATATGAAGAAACAGGTGCGCTTCCCTACTATACCCTGATAATAGTTGTCGGGTCTCGGGCATAGTAGCCACTATGCATTGCAGCTCATTTAGGGCTCAACATGTATAGACAGAAGATGGAGTGGAGACAATTGGCAAACAATAAATGCTGTTAAATTGATTTAAGATATTTTTTATTTTCTAAAGTAATTGTAAACAATTTGTTGAACAATGCAACCAAAATGAGGAGTGGGGTCGAATTTGGACTAGAAATGTATGTAGCCTCTTCAAAAATAAAGCTGTTTTGGATTTCGAATGGTGCTGTCACTTATTTGTGTTATGTCACAGCCTTTGCTTTGCTTTATCCAATTGGCATAATTCATTGATAATAGCAGATAAACCTATCTGGTAATTTTTTGTGGATGCCCATCGCTCATCTGTTTCTGCATGTCTATGGTCTCGACATTCAAGGCATACACAGCTCAAAAACAGTGGTATAGGCAAACAAATTCACGATTGGCTGAAATTATCATTGTTTCTTTAGTTAGTTGGTTTGTGAAAGCACCCCATGATTAAAAGCAAAGGACTTGTGATTGGTGAACTGATGAGAAAAATTACTGGGAGCGGCACAGTTCGGTAGTGCTTAGCACTGCTGCCTCCTGGCGCCAAGAACCAAAGTTCGATCCTGGCCCCGGGTCACTGTGTGGAGTTTGTACATTCTACCCGTGTCTGTGTGGATATCACCCCCACAGCCCAAAGACATGCGGGGAAGGTGGATTGGCCACACTACAATTGCCCCTTAATTGGGAAAAAAATTACATTGGGTACTTTGGGCGGGATCCCCCCCCCCCCCCCCCCCCCCCGGCCTGGTGGGAGAATCGCCGGGGCGCTGCGTGAATCACACCACGCCGCCCCGACCCCCACACGCGATTCTCCCAAAACCAGCGCCGCCCGAATTGCCCAAGTGTGCATGCGCGGGACCCAAGGCGCCGGGTCTCTGACGGCGCGCTGAGGCCTCCCCCCCCCCCCCCATAAATCGCGCAACGCCCCTGCTAGCCCCACGGAGGGAGGAGAATAGGAGTCTGGGAACGGGCACCACCACGCCGGAGTAAAACACTCAGGTTTTTACTCCGGCATCGGCACTTAGACTCCCGTTGGGACAAGCCCGCCCTTGAAATTTACCAAAAAAAGATTTTAAAATATTTTTTTTTTTAAATAGCAATCAGAAATGACAAAACACATCAAATTTGTTTTCAAAGCAGCAATCTGGAACAAAATTGACAGAACAATTTTTTCCCAACTGCTTTTGGCCTGCAGTTTCCCTCCCTTACTCTGGTCAGTTAGTACAGCTCAAAATAAGATGCATAGTAATATTACAAAATGCCATACAGTCCTGAAATCTGACCCTAACTTAAAATTAGCTATTTCATTTGAAAAGTGTCTCTAAGAAGTTTTCCTACCTTATCCCATCTTGTTGATCACCTGTCGGCATTTTTAGGTGTGGGAACTACACAAGCCAGTGTGGATCACAATTGCTCACATTATGTGAAATCCATGCAGGAGATTTATAAATAAATAAGATGCAAGGATTCTTTTTTAATAATTTTCAATGTAATATGGTTTGCACTATTAAATAACAATTCTGTGCTCTGGGATTTGGAATGTCTTTTGTGTGGATATTGTGACCATAATCCGACATAGAACATGGCGGATGGTATATTAAGAATCAAGAGTAGGGCTAGCCCTTCCTGAAGTGCAGCTTTGCCAAAAGTGGCACATCTATTTTGGAAATGAGGAGCAGGAAATGTAAATACGTGAAGGAAAAGCGACCTTTTCTGATGGAGAAGATGATTATTTTAAAAATACAGTCCTTTCAATAGCCATTTTTATAGTAGCTTAAAAGTAATAAACGTATTTCAATGGTGAAAGCCATCTGTTAATCATTGGCCAGAAGATACATTTTTAGGAGAATTTAAAATGTCATGGGCAAAGAAGCAATGTGGATGCATTTGGGAAATATTTCAGAGAACTTGGACAAGATTTTAACACTTGATGGAGCAAAGAAAATGTAATTGTATGAAAGGACAGAGCTGGAGGGAATGGATGTATATGAGGATTTGGGGATCATGTATGTTCAAGACATTCAACGGTATAAGGCTATGGGTGGTATTTAAAACCAAGATTTTTGATTTTGGCATGTAGAAACTTGGTTACAGCACAGGAGACCACTCAGCCCACCATGCCCATGCCAACTCTCCAACACAGCTAATCCCACTCTTGTCCTTTCCCCATCAGCCTGCAATGTTTGTTATTCCGATACTTCCCCAACTGCCTTTTGAAAGTCCTATTGAATGTTTCCTTCACACTTTCATAGTACCTTCCAAATCCTAACCACTTGGGTAAAAGGCCTTTTCCTCATCTCTCCATTCCTTCATTTGCCAATCACCTTAAATTGCTATCCTCAAGTTCTGGGAGCAGTTTCTGTCTGTCTATTTTAAGAACATAAGAACTAGGAGCAGGAGTAGGCCATCTGGCCCCTCGGGCCTGCTCCGCCATTCAATGAGATCATGGCTGATGTTTTGTGGACTCAGCTCCACTTTCCGGCCCGAACACCATAACCCTTAATCCCTTTATTCTTCAAAAAACTATCTATCTTTACCTTAAAAACATTTAATGAAGGAGCCTCAACTGCTTCACTGGGCAAGGAATTCCATAGATTCACAACCCTTTGGGTGAAGAGTTCCTCCTAAACTCAGTCCTAAATCTACTTCCCCTTATTTTGAGGCTATGTCCTCAATTCTGCTTTCACCCGCCAGTGGAAACAACCTGCCCGCATCTATCCTATCTATTCCCTTCATAATTTTAAATGTTTCTATAAGATCCCCCCTCATCCTTCTAAATTCCAACGAGTACAGTCCCAGTCTACTCAACCTCTCCTCATAATCCAACCCCTTCACCTCTGGGATTAACCTAGTGAATCTCCTCTGCACACCCTCCAGTGCCAGTATGTCCTTTCTCAAGTAAGGAGACCAAAACGGAACACAATACTCCAGGTGTGGCCTCACTAGCACCTTATACAATTGCAACATAACCTCCCTAGTCTTAAACTCAGTCCCTCTAGCAATGAAGGGCAAAATTCCATTTGCCTTCTTAATCACCTGTAAACCAACTTTCTGTGACTCATGCACTAGCACACCCAGGTCTCTCTGCACAGCGGCATGCTTTAATATTTTATCGTTTAAATAATCCCATTTGCTGTTATTCCTACCAAAATGGATAACCTCACATTTGTCAACATTGTATTCCATCTGCCAGACCCTAGCCCATTCACTTAACCTATCCAAATCCCTCTGCAGACTTCCAGTATCCTCTGCACTTTTCGCTTTACCACTCATCTTAGTGTCATCTGCAAGCTTGGACACATTTCCCTTGGTCCCCAACTCCAAATCATCTATGTAAATTTTGAACAATTGTGGGCCCAACACGGATCCCTGAGGGACACCACTAGCTACTGATTGCCAACCAGAGAAACACCCATTAATCCCCACTCTTTGCTTTCTATTAATTAACCAATCCTCTATCCATGCTACTACTTTACCCTTAATGCCATGCATCATTATCTTATGCAGCAACCTTTTGTGTGGCACCTTGTCAAAGGCTTTCTGGAAATCCGGATATACCACATCCATTGGCTCCCCGTTAACTACTGCACTGGTAATGTCCTCAAAAAATTCCACTAAATTAGTTAGGCACGACCTGCCCTTTATGAACCCATGCTGCATCTGCCCAATGGGACAATTTCTATCCCGATGCCTCGCTATTTCTTCCTTGATGATAGATTCCAGCATCTTCCCTACTACCGAAGTTAAGTTCACTGGCCTATAATTTCCTGCTCTCTGTCTACCTCCTTTTTTAAACAGTGGTGTCATGTTTGCTCATTTCCAATCCGTCGGGACCACCCTTGAGTCTAGCGAATTTTAGTAAATCATCATTAGTGCATCTGCAATTTTCCATAGCCATCTCTTTTAGCACTCTGGGATGCATTCCATCAGGGCCAGGAGACTTGTCTACCTTTAGCCCCATTACCTTGCCCATCACTACCTCCTTAGTGATAACAATCCTCTCAAGGTCCTCACCTGTCATAGCCTAATTTCTATCAGTCGCTGGCATGTTATTTGTGTCTTCCACTGTGAAGACCGACCCAAAAAACCTGTTCAGTTCCTCAGCCATTTCCTCATCTACCATTATTAAAACTCCCTTCTCATCCTTAAAGGACCAATATTTATCTTAGCCACTCTTTTTTGTTTTATATAATCGTAAAAACTTTTACTGTCTGTTTTTATATTCTGAGCAAGTTTACTCTCATACTCTATCTTACTCTTTTTTAGTAGCTTTCTGTTGCCCCCTAAAGATTTCCCAGTCCTTTAGTCTCCCACCAATCTTTGCCACTTTATATGCTTTTTCCTTCAATTTGATACTCTCCCTTATTTCCTTAGATATCCACGGTCGATTTTCCCTCTTTCTACCGTCCTTCCTTTTTGTTGGTATAAACCTTTGCTGAGCACTGAAAAATCACTCTCCACTGTTCCACCATAAAGTCTTTGCTCCCAGTCTACCTTAGCTAGTTCTCTCATCCCATTGTAATCTGCTTTGTTTAAACACAAAACACTAGTATTTGATTTTACTTTCTCACCCTCCATCTATATTTTAAATTCCACCATATTGTGATCGCTCCTTCCGAGAGGATCCCTAACTATGAGGTCATGAATCAATCCTGTCTCATTACACAGGAACCTGTGGTTCCTAGGGTTAACCTTGCATTTTTTTTTTAAACAACAGTGAAACTTTTTGAATTCTTTTCACTGGCACCCCCAAGTCCAAGACAGATTGGAAAATGATGGCGAGTGCCTCTATAATTGCATTCCTTCCTTTTAATATCCTTGGATGCATCCTATCTGGTTCAGGTGGCTTATCCCCATTAAGTATAACCAGCCTTTCTGATACCTCGTTTTGTCAATTTTTAGCCAATCAGTTTCTCAACTACCTCCTCTTTCACTTGGTCTTGGGCAGCAACTTTTTCCTTGGTAAAAACAGATGCAATTTACTCATTTTAGTACCTCAGCAAAGCATGTCACTTGCCTCCTGCATAGTCACCCTTTTGTCATTAATTGATCCCACGTCCTTGTACTATTTTTTTTATAGTTTCATGGTTATTGAAGACTTTCTGTTTCCCTTTTATACTAGCTGCCAGCCTCTTCTGATACTCTCTTTTTGCCTCTCTAAGAAAGATAGCAAATTGATATCATCCAGCTTACAAATGACAGCTGAATAGGAATAGATCCAGGTTGCAGAATTGGAACAAGTTGGCGATGTTGGAGTGAAACTTTGAAGACCACTGAGTAAAATTGTCTCTGAAGACAAGCATGGGATAAGGTAAGTAGTTGATGTGGATGTAGGCAGCTTTGGTGATGGTTTGGGCTTAGGATTTGAACAAGGTAGGTTAAAGAGCAAGGGTGCATAGTTTTTTTTTGGGATGGAAGTGAGTGGGAAGAGGGACTGGTCCATCCATTTAATAATGGACGTGCAATATATTATTGAGGAGCTGTGTGAGAAACTTGGAGCATTATTATAATCCATGTGGTAACTGATTCTATGCCTACAAATAATATAAATTAAGTGGTTCCAAGAATGGAACCTTGAGATGCTATAGAAATGACTTATGTGGGATTGGAAAAGAAATTCAGCCTCTCAAGCAAACGAGGAGAGTCCTTCTGAAGTAGGTCAGCGGATGAAATGGTGCACGAAGTTGGGATGTCAAATGCTGTATGTCTGGAACCAAGAGCAGACGCTGCATCATGTTTGCAGTTGTCAAGAATGTCAGGTGAGTTTGGCTTGTTTGCTGCAGTGCTGGGGGCTTGTGAAATGAGAGAGGCGAGTATGGAGTTGGGTAGTGGACATCATGGGTAAATGTATGTTGGGGAGTTGAAGCCGAATAGTTGAACGTCTTTGTATCTTAAAACAACAGGTTTTCTAAAATGAACAGGATGGTTTTGAAGTGTCATAATAGGAATGTATAGCTTGTCTTCTGATGCAAAAAATGCCTGTGTAAAGGGAATGCATGGTGGCCATCAGCTATTAAAATATAACTATGGGCTAGGGTAAAAGGAACAAGTAGAGGTATCCTTTTGGTATAGTGTGGAAAGATAATGGTTAATAAGTTCTGTTCTTCAAAAAAGGTTGAACAATTTGAGTAGGAATTCTGAACTAAACTTGAGTAAATAGTCACAATTGTTTGCATGAAGACTCTTCAAAGGATTTTGGAATAGATGTGTTGTGCAGCCTTATCCATGACGTACGTACCTTTATCGGCGATATCTGTTGGGTAAAGGAGCATGTTTTTTTTTTTTAAACAGTTTTTCAAAGTGCTCAAGACATAGAACTTGAAACTGTCAGCCAAACTCTTTGTCTAGTTGAGCTGATATTCGTAAGTCAAGAAAAAATTCTGTTCCGTATAATGAGATTAACGACTAATGTGTGACATTAATGTAATCGATGTAGGTATGTGGCTGTATGATCTTTTTCACCTTCAATCCTGTTTCGGGGATCTGCCTGTGCATTAGCAGTTCTTTTCGTTTCCAACTTCATTACATTTCAGGATTGCTTTAGCCCGCAACTTAATTTCACATTTATCAATCTTAAACTACTATATTAATGATGCATTACCTACTCCATTAACTGTTAAGTGTTGCAGTTTCTTGGGCAACTTTTGAGGTTGCTATGCTATTTCATTTGATCTATGATCATCTTTCCATTCCATTCCCATATTCAGATCCGGTATGTACAGCGAAATATGGGACATGTCACTTACTTCATTTTACCAATTAATCCCATTTCTACTTCCTAATTTGCCACCACTATACTTCTAAAACCATGAACCTTATGCTTTGAAACAAAGCTCTTTGTGACACTTTAAAAAAGCATTTGTGATATTCATTACATTTGTTGCAGTCCCTTTGTTTAAATGCTTGGCAGTTTCCTCGCAGAATTCAATTAGACAAGCGTTTCCTATGTTTCCTGCTATTTTACTGTTTTATGGTTTCTAGTACAGTTTGAGTTATTGTCAACTAGTGTTCCCTGAAATATCATTTGCATATGTTGTCTTTGTTTTTTGCTTTATTTTAAAAATGAAGCAATACAAATCCTACCTTTTAACATACTTCATTGAATAACCGATTTTTGTCTTTATAAGTGTGCTGAAAACAACCAGACTCAACAAGTAACTCGTGAACCATTATCAAATCAGTTTAAATAGTTATTTAAAGCAATGCATGAAAGTGAAAAAGCATTAAATCAAATTTTTTAATTAGTAACATGGGGGAGGGGTAGTCCATTCAGCCTAGCAAATTTGCTCTGCCATTCAATTAGATCATAGCTGATCATCTACCTCAATGCTACTTTGCCACACTATCCCCATTTCTCGATGTCATTCATAGTATCTAGAAATCTATTATTTCTGTTTTGAATATGCTCAGTGATTGAACTTCCACAGCCCTTGTGTGGTCGAGAATTCCAAAGAGTCACAACCGTCCGAGTGAAAGGCATGCCTCCTCAGTCTTAAATGGCCTATTTCTTATCCTGAGCCTGTGTCCCCTGGTACTAGACTCACAAGCCAGATGAAGCATGCTAACTATATCTACCCTGTCGCACCCTGTAAGAATTTTGGAAGTTTCAATAAGATCACCTCATTCTTTGAAAGTCTAGAGAATTCAGTTCCCTCGAGACAATCCCTCTATACCACGGATTATTATGGTGAACCTCCGTTGCACTCCCTCCATGGCAAGTATATCCTTCCTTAAATAAGGAGACAAAAACTGTGCTGCAACACTACAGATGCAGTCTCACCAAGGCTCTGTACAGTTGCGGCTAGATATCTTCTGTACTCTCATCCCCTTATGATGAAAGCCAACATGCCAATTGCCTTCCTAATTGCTTGCTGCGTCTGCATGCTAGCTTCTAGTGACTTGTGAACAAGGATGCCCAGGTCCCTATGGAAATCAAGACTTTTCAACCCCTCTCCATTTAAGTAGTATTCTACTTCTGTTTTTTTTCCACCAAAGTGAATAACTTCATACTTATTCACATTATATTTCGTGTACTATGTCCTTGCCCATTCACTTAGCTTGAAGCCTCCTTGCATCCTCCTCACAATTTACATTCTGACCAAGTTTGGAAGTATCATTTGGTCCCCACACACAAATTACTTGTATTGAGTATGAGCAGCTATAGCCCCAGCACTGATCCTTGTGGTGCCCCACTAGTGTCAACAGTCTGTCATCTTGAAAGGGAGCCATTTATTCTTACCCTCTGTTTTCTGTCTCCTAATTCGCAATCTGTAGTAATCCACGGGAGGCAGGAGTTCCGTCACCACACCAATATTTATTTACAATAACGATATTACAGGAGCAGCTACAAACAGTCAACTTACACCCCCCCCCCCATTCCTCTGAGCTTCTTCCTGCTCCTCATGTCTGGGTCGGTCACCTCTGTGTCGTCCGCCGGGTCATTCTCCGAAGTGGGCGGGGTGTACCTTATAGGTGCCCGTCTTTTCCTTGACGACCTCCTTGGAAGTTGTTCTTCCTCCTCCTCGGGGAGAGGTGTCGCGGCAGCCTTGTCGAGTGTGTCCATCTCCGACTCTGATGACTGGATGACGGGGTCTGGAGAAATTGCTCGGGGCTGGGGTGTGGGTATCCTTTCCGTCTGGGCTATCCCAGCTTGAGGCGGTCCTGCTTCGCCTGCCTCCAGGTGTGGTTCCGCTGCCCTTATTTGGTCTAGGTGTTTCTTCAGTACCTTACCTCCTATTGAAACCTCAGGATATGGGCCCTGTTTGGGACTCTACCGTGCCTTTGACCCACGTTGGTCCATTCCCATAATTCTTGACCCAAACCGGTGCCCCCACCTGGAAATGTCTCTGCTGCCGACTATTATCATGCCCCCTGCATTAGGCCTTCTGTTGTTTCTCCACTTTCCCCGTTAAATTTGGGAAAAGGAGACTCAGCCTCGTTCGCAGCCGCCTTCCCATTAAGAGTTCAGCTGGCGGTATGCCCGTTGTGGAATGCGGTGTGGTCCTGTAATCAAACAGCCAGCGGGAGAGCTTTGTGTCTATTGACGCTGCCGGCTGCTTCTTGAGTCCCGCTTTAAGTGTCTGGACCGCTCTCTCTGCCAGGCCGTTGGTCGCTGGATGGTAAGGGGCCGTTTTGATGTGACGGACTCCGTTTTCCTTCAGCAATTTTCTAAATTCCCCACTTGTGAATGCCGTTCCATTGTCCGACACCAATACCTCCGGCAGTCCATGTGTTGCAAACGAGGCCCTGAGCTTTTCAATTGTCGATGCTGTGCTTGCCGTGCTTACCCGGTGGACGTCCAACCATTTGGAGTGGGCGTCCACTTTACCAAAAACATTGAGCCCATGAAAGGGCTGGCGTGGTCAATATGCAGGCGGGTCCACGGTCTGCCTGGCCATTCCCACGGGTGCAATGGCGCCGCTGGTGGCACTCTTTGCCCCTGTTGGCACTCCTGGCACCGACGTACCAAGGCTGCTATGTCTGTGTCCAAACCTGGCCACCAAACGTAGCTTCCAGCTAGCATCTTCATTTTAGACATCGCTGTGTGTCCGTGATGTAACTCAGTTAAGATTGCCTGACGGCCCTGAGCTGGGACGATTACCCGGGTTCCCCATAGTAGGATACCGTCTTCTACGGTTATTTGGTCCCTTCTGCTCCAGTATGGGTGCATCTGGGGCTCCACTGGTCTTTCCAGTTCCCCTGTTAGCAATAAATGCTTCATCTTGGCTAAAACTGGGTCTTTTTGAGTCCACAACCGAATATGTTGTGCGTCTACTGGTAGGGTGTCCAAAAAATTTAGAGTCATTACTGTCTCCTCTACTTTTGGTATTTGCGGCGGAGTGTCCGGGAGGGGACGTCTGCTCAAAGCATCTGCATGTGCTACACGCGTTCCCGGTCTGTGCTCCAGAACGTATCTATATGCCGCCAGTAGCAACGCCCAGCGTTGGATTCTAGCTGATGCAATCGGGAGTATTTACTTGTCTTCTTTTAATAACCCTAATGACAGCTTAATATCTGTCACTATGGTGAATTTACGCCCGTACAGATACTGGTGAAATTTTTTTACTGCGAATATCACCGCCAGTCCTTCCTTCCTCGGTTTGGGCATACTTCCTCTCAGCCATTGCCAAGGTCCTCGAAGCATAGGCTATTGGCCGTTCTTCCCCATTCCTTCCTCTGTGGGCTAAGACGGCTCCTACCCCATAGGGGGATGCATCACAAGTGACCACCAACTCCTTCCTTGGGTCATAATGCTCTAGGACATTTTCGGATGACAGCTGTTCCTTAATGTCCCTAAATGCTCGGTTTTGGCGGGTGGACCATTTCCATTCTTGCCCCTTTTTTAGTAGCAAGTGGAGGGGTTCGAGGATGGACGCCCTATTTTCAATAAATTTTCCATAATAGGTTACCAACCCTAGAAATGATCGTAACTCCTGGACCGTGGTGGGAGCTGGGGCTTCTTTTATTGCCCTTACTCGGTCTTCTAATGGATGTAAGCCTGACTCGTCTACTTTATATCCCAGGTACGTCACTTGTGGGGCCAGAAAAACACATTTTCCCCTTTTTAGCCGTACGCCTGCCTTTGCGAAACGCCTGAGCACTTCCTCCAGGTTCCTTAAGTGTTCCCTGTTTGTCCTATCCGTGATTAAGACATCGTCCAAATAAATCGCCACCTGCGGTAGTCCCTGCAGAATATTTTCCATCGTACGCTGGAATATAGCGCAGGCTGATGACAAAGGTAGCCTAGTATAACGAAAAAGGCCCTTCAGGGTGTTGATTGTAGCGAACTTCTGGGAGCCCTTGTCTAGTTTTAACTGCAGGTAGGCGTGGCTCATGTCTAGTTTCGTGAACAACAGCCCACCTGCCAATTTGGCATACAGGTCGTCTATTTTCGGGATTGAGTATTTGTCCAGCAGTGTGTATTTGTTTACTGTCTGTTTGAAATCCCCACAGAGACGTATCGAGCCGTCTGGCTTCAAAATTGGTACCACCGGTGCTGCCCATTCCGAAAATTGTACTGGCCTGATAATGCCGTTGCGCCGTAACCTTTCTATTTCGTCATCTACTTTCTTCCTTAATGCAAAAGGTACCGGCCTAGCCTTACAAAATTTTGGAAGGGCTTCTGGGTCCACGTACAAAGTTGCTTTGGCGCCTATGATTTTCCCCAAACCTTCCTGGAAGACCTCCGGGTATTTTTGGAGTACTCCACTCAACTGCCCGCTTCCACTCTGGAAAATTTTCATCCAATCTAATTTTAGGTCTTTCAGCCAGATCCGTCCAATTAAGCTTGGTCCGGAGCCCTCTACTATCGTCAACGGTAATCTGAGCAATTGTTTCTCATATTCCACAGGTACATGAGTCGTGCCTAGAACTTACAGGGGTTCCCCCGTGTAGGTTTTAAGTTTTGTCGATGTTTTTGTTAGGGTTAGTGGCTGGAGCCCATCTTTGATTTTTCGAAATGCTGCCACTCCCATTACTGATACGGCCGCACCCGTGTCTATTTCCATTATTGTCGGCCGCCCGTTCACCCGTGGGGTAATCCTAATGGGTTCGGCTTTCTTCGTTGTAATATTATATAATTGTTCCCCTTCGGAGGAGGATGGGGCGTCTAGGTTGTGTACTACCCTGCGTCCCCACCTGCTATTCCTCTTTTGCCACCTCCTTCTAGAGTTTCTGTCGTTGTTACCCCACTCTGTCTGGTGCCAGAAACGGTCCTTCTCTCTTGGGGGAGCCTCAGCCGGTACTTCCCTCTGTCTCCCGTTAGTCCTGGCAGACTTGAGGGCAGTTCTGGGGTTTTCCTTTTACCCTCTATTCCTCAGGTTTTTCCTGGGAGCGGCTATCTGGTAGCAGGACCCGTTGTGGGAGTCCCTCTCACAGGTTTCTACCTCCATTGGCGTGCCCCGTAGTTCCTGCGCCCCACTTGCTGCCTTTTCTAGGGACAGTGCGAGCTGTAACGCCTGCCTGCAGTCTAGCTCTGTTTCCGCCAACAGGCCTTTCTGTATTGTGAGGTCATTTATACCACACACGAACCGGTCCTGAAGCATTTCATTTAGCGTCGGGCCGAACTCACATTTTTCCGCCAGCCTTCTCAGGCGGGTCAAGAAATTCGTGACTGACTCTCTGTCTTTCCGCTTCACTGTGTAGAATCTGTACCTACGCAAAATGAGGGGTGATTTTGGGTCGTAGTGCTCTTTCACCAATTCCGTTACTTCTTGGAAAGTTTTTGTGTCCGGCGCATCGGGATAAGTCAGACTACGTATAATGGCGAAAGCGGAGGGTCCGCACGCCGACAGCAGGATAAGCCGTCTCTTTTCGTCCGTCAGTATATCATTTGCCCGGAAGAAGTAACACATTCTCTCCAGATACTGGGACCAGTCCTCAATAGCCGGGTCAAATGCCTCTAACCTCCCAAAAAACGGCATTTTTAAAATGGCAAGGCCTACCCTCCGAGTGGGTTAGCTGGTCTCCACAAAATTCGTAGTTTACCTCGTCGCCACTGTAGTAATCCACGGGAGGCAGGAGTTCCGTCACCACACCAATATTTATTTACAATAACGATATTACAGGAGCAGCTACAAACAGTGCTGCTAGCAGTCCAGTCAACTTAAGACTGCTCACAAAGCCTACACAGGTGATTATATGGGCCCCCTCAATGAGCTATCATTGAGGGAGCTCATACTCCAATTGGCCAACCAATAAAGCCAATTGGAGTTCATTACACAATCCATAACAGTATATTACCCCAAACCCATGTGCTCTAATTTTGTTAACTCACCTCTGAAAGTTCACTTAAACCACATCCCAGGTTCTCCTTTATGCTGCATGTAACATCCATCAAAAACTCCACCATATTTATCAAACATGATTTCCCTTTCATAAATCCATGTTGAATAGCCTTTCCAGAGTCTATAGAATTTTTAAAGATGACCACCAATGCGTTGACTATCTCCATTGACACACCTTTCAACAGTCTGGGATGTAGTTCATCAGGTCCAGGGTGTTTATTTATTTATCTTTTAATAAAGTCAGAGGACCCAATTATTTTTTTCCAATTAAGGGGCAATTTAGTGTGGTCAATCCACCTATCCTTCACATCTTTGGGTTGTGGGGGCGAAACCCACACAAACATGGGGAGAATGTGCAAACTCCACACGGGCAGTGACCCAGAGCCAGGATTGAACCTGGGACCTCAGTGCCGTGCTAACCACTGCAGCACCGTGCTGCCAGGTCCAGGGTATTTATTAACCTTAAGCTCAATTAATTTTTCCTCTTTATTAATACTCATTTCTTTCACTTCCTCATTTTCACAAACCCCTTGATTACCTGGTATTTCTCAGATTTTCTGTATTTTCCTTAGTGAAAACCGATGCAAAGCAATTGTTTAGTTCTTCTACCACTTCCCTATTGATTTTTCCTGTTGGGTTATGTGCCTTCGATGAATTTATATATGTTGTAATATATAATGTTATATATATGTTATTTATATATGTAATTATGTAATATTTCCTTAAATACAAACCATTGCCTGTCTATCATAAAACATTTTTGTTGTATTTGCGATGAATGTAGGAATTTCAGATACATTGTATTATATGTATTTGGTGCAGTAAGGGTTAAAAGCCTGGGTTAGTATGTATATGACTGCTGCAGTTGTCTAAGCATTTTGGAGCCAGAGGTACATTTAAAGCATTGTAAAAGTTTGGGTTATCATTTATATTAAAGGGTTCCCAGTAGAGTAGTCAATTGGAGACATTATGTTCAGTTTAGCAAGGTGTGCTCAGTTTAGCAAGGCAATAGTTCATCGGAGGAGCCAGGGGCTGAAGCAGTCAGGTGTTAAGGTTTTTCAGAGTTTTCGTTTTTGGCTGGAAGGTGAGCTGAGAAGGTTTCTGAAGAAAAACAGCCAGAGATTCTACATTATCTGACAGGGTGTTGGGTCTCTTTCTTTCAAACAGTCTCAATCAAAAGATCTCTCTTTCTCAAGTGGAGTATTCAAGACATCTCTTACAGCAAGTATTCCTGAGTCTGCTAATTGTAGTTAAAAGTGGGTTGCAACCTGAGATGGTTTTGTTGTTCGAGTGTAATATCCTTCTTTATCCTATCAAAATTGTTCATAATTTTGAACACCTCAACAAGGTTACCTTTTAATCTTCTCTGTTTTAAAGAGAACAAGTTCAATTTCCCCAATTTTTGCCTTGTTTTTAAAATTCATCATTCCTGGTATCATTCTAGTAAATCTCCTCTGCACTCTCTCCAGGGCTTTAACATCCTGCCTTAAACAAAATGTCCAGAACTGAACACACTACTCCCAATATCTTTGCGTGAAATCACTCCTGGGGTGAGGTATCTTTTCCTTAAAGTCTTACAAAATTAAAGTAAAATATTGGGATTTCTGTCCAGTACCCTAGCCACTGTTGGGGCCTGGTCCAGAATTGTAAAATTTTCCCAATTCACCATAGCCAACTATATACTTTTGTTCAGATTTTAGAATTTATTTTCAAAATTAACTATATCACTTGCAAATTTAATGTAAAATTATATCATATTCTGATCACTATTCCTGAAGCCTCCTTAACAGCAAAGTTATTAATGAGTCCTTACTCATAATAAATCTAGAGTAGCCTGATCCCTAGTTGGTTCTTCAATGTTCTACTTCAGAAACCCACCTTGTCCACACTTCAGGAATTCACCCGCCACCGCAGTCATGCTAATTAGGTTTACCCAATCTATATGTAAGCTGTAGTTGCCCATTGTTACCATATTACCCATATTACCTGCAGCACTAATTTCCTGATTCATACAATGTTCAATGTTACCACTATAGTTTGGTGGCCTATAAACTACGAGTAATGTTTGCTGCCCCTTGCTGTTTCATAGCTCCACCCAAACTGATTCTACATCTTGATCCTTTGATCCAAAATCCTCTCTCCCTAATGTACTGATCTTGTCCCGCATTAACAGCACCACCCAAATTAATTTTCCTTTTTGCCTATCCTTCCTAAAAGACACAGCCTCAAATATTCAATTCACAGTCTTGGTCACACTGCAACCACTGTCAGGAAAATGGTGCTAACATGAAACTAACAGAGAAATCCAACAAATTGGAACATTTTCTGCTTGTTCTATATTTTTAAAAACTGGGAAAATTTAGCTGCTTAAAGTAGGGAGAGCTTGGCTCTGTTAAGGACAGCTTAGCTATGTTAATGGAACTAGTGCCTTTGATGTGTTAAGGAGCTCAGAAACACTGCAAACCGATATTTACCTAAGGCAAGTTGGGAATAATGGGAAACGGAACATGAAGGGATTTGAATACGGTGATGGAGGTTCAAAGGAAGGTACAAGGTGGAAAGAAGAGTCATGAGTGTACTTTGCACTTACAGTCTAAAAGCTAGACTCAAGAAGTGAAGGTACAAAAGGTTTACTTCTGAAAAAGTTAGCTAGATAAGGGAAGATCAGGGGGGAAACTATGTAAGGTGATGAGTAAACTGATGAGGGAGAGGTGTATTAAAGCCTTCAGCCAACATCAGGAAAAGCAGTGCCTGTGAAGAAAACCTGTCTTGAAAAGAAAGCTATTCTATCTCAGAAGCAACCTCAAAGAGATATTACTGTCTTCTCTGGTAACTGTTACTGGATTTCTATAATTTGTAAAGTCTATAAGGTGTTGTGGAGCCTCTGGGCATGTCAGCTCTGGGTGAAGTTTATTTGGAACCATAAATTTAGCAATACTGTATATATCCATTGTCCCAAGTGTACCTCTAGTTTATTGTTGTTTATTATATTGCTTAATAAACATTTATTTGAGATCATCACAAAATGTCTGGGACATCATTCTCTGGACTTCAAACCCTACTTCATATGATACCAAATTGCAAAAGATACAGTTGAGGGCGTTGGTTCAAGTTTTCATTCTGGGATTTGGAATAACTCAGTATAACAAAATTGGGAGCTCTCCCCAGGATAATAAAATAATATTTCCTTGAATGGCTTGAACTTTGTGAATTTAAAGGCAAAGAGAGTGAGGAGAGTACTGAACCAGGAGTGATATTGTGAGATTTTAAAGTGGGCGACTGCAAAATGGCTTTGTCAATCACTAAGGCTTGCCTGAGAGTAGAAAATATAACCTTGGAGTGTTTGCAAAAGGTAACTAAAGCTGAATTAATGGAATTAGCAAATGAATTGCAATTATGATTACCTACAGGGGTAAGAAAAACAGATATTATTGAAAGTATGGCACAGAATTTGGGATTGGAAAGAAAACCCATCAGACTGGGTTCACTGGGGTGGGTCATTGAAATGAGCTCAAATTTAGTTGCAGATGGAGGAACTTGGGGGGGGGGGGGGGGGGAAGAGAAGGAACAAGAGGGTAAAGAAAAGCGAATGGGCATTTCAAGGGGAACCAACAAAAAAGCAGGAGAGAGATGGAAGACCGGAAAGGGAATTTTGAAGTGGCAACATTACCAAGGCAGGAAAGCAAAAAGGGACGTGATTTAAGTGTCATTCGATTGGGAATTTGATGGGAGCTTTCTGCTGGCGAGTTCCCCACCACTATCTAATGACACTTAGTCATTTTTTGGGGCCCTGGGGAGTTTCTCACTAGTTTGGCCATGGTTAGAATTTTTTTCAGCAGTGGGGAGCTGAACTTAGAGATCGGGCTGCCATTTTGAAAGAGTGCCTCAAGTGAGCTTGTGGGTCCCTGACCCAATGGCAATGTCACCCCCACCCCCAAGTGAGGACATCCTGCTATGGGATCCCTGGGGTTCCTCCTTGGGTCCCTCTCAAGGACCCCCATCTGTCACCCCCAACCTCTCCGAGGCCCCTTCATACCCACCCTGCACCCCATCCTTCATACCCACCGTCCACCCTCCTTTCATGGGCTTGGCCCCCTCTGGCCCTGACCCTTGCCAGCGGCACCCAGGCACCTTTGCACAAGCCCCCTGGCTGTACTCCTGCCAATTTGGCAATGCCAGGGTGGCTGTGCCAAGGAGTCAGCCTGGCAGTGCCAAGGTGCTTATGTTCCAGAGGGCCATGAGGCCACCCTGCACTGTCCCTGACCATCCACAGGCCTATGATGGCATGGGAGACATGTTTGTGAATCGTGCCTGGCTGCGGTCTCTGAAGGCCGGCAGACACTGGGTAAGTAGGTCTTAAGTAGGTTTACGGCCTACTTACGCGAATGCAGCTTGGTCCCACCCATTGTGGATGGATTCTTGATCCCGATGCCTTACACGACTTGGGTAGATCCCGTGAGATATCGTTGTTGTCGGGTAGCCCACGGGAGGCTTTACCTGGGATGTCAGCCGCGTCATGTCCCAATGAGCTGTGACATGGGTGGTAGATCGAGTCCAATTAAAGAGACCAAGAATTTTGGCTTTGAAAGCTGACAAAGAGAAGTACCAGGAGGTGGAGAGAAAGGAGTTAATTCTAGAACATAACCCAGTAGGGATATGTTTAAATTCATATTGGCTCCACCAAAGTTTGAAGAAAAAGATATGGAAGCATTTTTTAAATTCATTTGAGAAAATAGCTAAACAGATGAAGTGGCCGAAAGGAATCTGGGCATTACTTTTGCAGAGTAAATTATTAGGTAGGGCTAATGAGATATATGCATCTCTGCTAGAAAGAAAATATCTGGGGAATATGATGAATATAAGAAAGCTGCCCTTGGTATCAGAGTTTGTATCAGAGGCCTATATAAAAAAGTTTTGAAATATAAGAAAACCTTTTGAGCAAACTTGTGTTGCATTTGAAAGAGTTAAACAGAATAATTTTGATAGGAGGATAAGCGCATTATAAGTAGAGGGAACCTTTAAAGCCCTTCAAGAAGTGACTTTAATATACTAGCCCGGGGAGTAATTCACGTAACTATTCAAGCGGAAAAATAGCCAAACGTAAGAAGTAATAGTCATGATGATTCAGGAAAAGGAAGAAAAAGTTAAAAGATTCTTAAAGATGATTTTCTTCGAATAGAAATATGTAATGAGGAAGTACTTGTTACATTTGAAAGAGAAGTATCGAGGTGAGTTGATAGAGCCACTGCGCTCGAATAAATCCATCTGTGTGGATAATTTGGGAAAAATGAATATAGCCATGTATGGTATCGATGTTGGAAATTTAGTTCCAATAAACAACATCCTTCTAGATTGAATCCAGTAAAGTTATCACAGATGCAAAACTAAATTGAATTTATGTTCAAAAATTACAAGATTGAATTGAGTTCTAGTGATTGGAGATCACCTATTATAATCATGCCAAAGTCAGATAAAACCTAAAAGACAGTGTGTGGACTACAGGAAAGTGAATAAAATAACAAAGATGGACTCATACCCTATTCCAAGGTTGGTAGACTGTATCGAAAAAGTGGGACAGTCAGAGTTCATTATGAAAGTGGATTTGTCAAAGGATATTTGCAAATACTTTCATTGGAAAGGGTGAAGGAGATTTCAGCCTTTGTAACTCTATCAACATGATAGAATTTACCCTGCAGTTTGTTGCTCGTTATGCTTTCCTTAATTTGCTCTGTTTTAATCACCATTGCTCAAGAAACGCCACGTATCTTTCTGATACCACCACAAGGTTCAAAACCGAATACTGATCAATTACTCGATACACCAGTCAGTAAATTTGAAATCAATGCACATTTATTTACACACACAGTCAATTATTACTCATGCACAAACTCTACTCACTAAACTACAACTACTACTAAAAGCCTATACTTAGCTTCGAGTGGCCCACTCAGTCAGAGGAACAATGGCCATTGTCCGGTACTGATACTGCTGGCTTCGAACTGGTATAGAATAGTAGCTAGGAGCGCCTATCTCGTAGCGTGCGTTGACCTTAGACTTACTTGGCTGGTGCTTGGTGGGCCTCTCGTCGCTGAGAGCCAAATGCCAAGGTGGAGTTCTTCCGAGAGCTTCAGAGAGCATTCTGACCTTGGGGGACTCTGTTTTATAGTGCAAAGGGTTTCGCGCCCTTCTGGGCGGTCCCTGGACTTGGCCCCAATTAATTGAACCATGTCCCAATCGATTGTATCGATTCTCTCCAATAACGGGGTTGTTCCCCGATCGCTGGGCGGGCTCTAGGTAACCGTTGGCCTGCCTTTGTTTTAGTCTCCACTGGCGCCTGGGAGTCTGCCCTGGTATCGATTGTTTAAATGTTTCTCTTTTGTCCCCGGAGATAGCTCATTACTATGCTAATGGCTTGTAGTTTCAGTTCTGTCTGGGCTCTGCATGTTCCAATCCAAAGGAAACCTTGTACCTGCTTGTTTTTCTAGTGCTGTCCATTTTTCCCTGTACTCTTTGCGAGTGTCCATTTTGGAATCGGGACGTGGCCACCCCAGGTGGCTACAAGTTTGAGAGGGAGAAGCTGCAATCAGATATAATGGTATTACAATTAAATAAGGGTAACTACAAAGACATGAGGGAGGAGCTGGCCAGAGTTGATTGGAAAAGGAGCCCAGCAGGGAAGACAGTGGAACAACAATGGCAGGAGGTTTTGGGGGTTATTCGGGAGGCACAACAGAAATTCATCCCAAAGAGGAAGAAACATGCTAAGGGGAGGACAAGGCATCCATGGCTAACGAGGGAAGTCGAGGAAGTCAAGGCTAAAGAAAAAGCATACAAAGTGGCGCGGGTTAGTGGGAAGCCAGAGGATTGGGAAGCCTTTAAAAGCGAGCAGAGGGAACTAAAAAAGCAATAAGGGGGAGAAGATGAAGTATGAGTGCAAGCTAACTAGTAATATAAAGGAAGATAGGAAGAGTTTTTTTCAATATATAAAAGGTAAGAGAGAGGCAAAAATAGATATTGGACCACTAGAAAATGTGGCTGGAGAAGTAATAATAGGAAACAAAGAAATGGCAGACGAACTGAACAGTTACTTTGCATCAGTCTTCACAGTGGAAGGCACCAGTGGGATGCCAGAGCTCCAGGAGAACCAGGGGACAGGGGTGAGTGCAGTGACCATTACGAAGGAGAAGATTCTGGGGAAACTGAAAGCTCTGAAGATGGATAAATCATCTGGACTGGATGGACTACACCCCAGGGTTCTAAAAGAGAAAGCTGAGGAGATTGTGGAGGCATTGGTGATGATCTTGCAGGAATCACTGGAGGCAGGAAGGATCCCAGAGGACTGGAAGGTGGCTAATGTAACACCCCTGTTTAAGAAGGGAGTGAGGCAGAAGATGGGAAATTATAGGCCGGTTAGCCTGACTTCAGTCATTGGTAAGATTTTAAGAGTCCATTATTAAAGATGAAATTGCAGAGTACTTGGAAGTGCATGATAAAATAGGACTGAGTCAGCACGGCTTTGTCAAGGGGAGGTCATGTCTGACAAATCTATTAGAGTTCTTTGAGGAAGTAACAAGAAAGTTAGACAAAGGAGAACCAGTGGACATGATTTATTTTGATTTACAAAAGACCTTTGACAAGGTGCCGCATAGGAGACTGTTAAATAAGTTAAGAGCGTGTTCAGGGTAACATCCTGGCATAGATAGAGGATTGACTGACTGGCAGAAGGCAGAGAGTGGGGATAAAGGGGTCTTTTTCAGGGTGGCAGCCGGTGACTAGTGGTTTGCCTCGGGTCGGTGCTGGTACCATAACTTTTCACAAAATACATTAATGATCTGGAGGAAGGAACTGAAGGCACCGTTGCTAAGTTTGCAGATGATACAAAGATCTGTGGAGGGACAGGTAGTATTGAGGAAGCAGGCAGGCTTCAGAAGGACTTGGACAGGCTAGGAGAGTGGGCAAAGAAGTGGCAGATGGAATACAATGTGGAAAAGTGTGAGGTTATGCACTTTGGAAGGAGAAATGGAGGCATAGACTTTTCTAAATGGGAAGATGCTTCGGAAATCAGAAGCACAAAGGGACTTGCAGTCCTTGATCACGATTCTCTTGAGGTTAACGTGCAGGTTCAGTCGACAGTTAGGAAGGCAAATGCAATGTTAGCATTCATGTCGAGAGGGCTAAAATACAAGACCAGGGGTGTACTTCTGAGACTATATAAGATTCTGGTCAGACCCCATTTGGAGTATTGTGAGCAGTTTTGGGACCCATATCTAAGGTGTTAGAGATTCAATGGACGGGACAAGATGTGAAGAAGGGCCATAAAGGGAGTGTACTTTGCATTTGCACGCTAAACCATAGACTCAAGAAATGAGAGGAGAGTGTGTGTGTGTGAGAGGAGGAACGAGTGTGTGAGAGGAGGAGTGAGTGTGTGTGTGAGAAGGAGTGTGAGGGGATGGGAGGAGAAGAGTGGGGATTAGATGTGGAGGAGCAGGGCAGGGATGTGGGAGGAGGAGGAGAGGGATGTGAGGAGAGGAGGTGCGGGAGGGAGGGTGTGAGAAGGGAGATAGTGAGAGGGGAGGGAGAGAGTACGAGAGAAAAGGAGTGAGTAAGGGAGATGTGACTCTCTTTTTCCCAACCTCAGTTATCCTATTTTTGCCGCAACTAATTTTCATGTTAGACCCAGCTTTTAACTCTCATAGACTTATCATAGAATTTACAGTGCAGAAGGAGGCCATTCGGCCCATCGAGTCTGCGCCAGCCCAAAGAGCGCCGCACTTTTCTGCCAAAGCTATTGACACTATTATTATTATTATTACAACCTTGGTTAATTGTTGCAAATCACTCTGGGTTAAATATTTCCTCTGCAGAAGAGTCTTAGCAATTGACAAATCCTCATGCTCTTCAATACATGTTGTGAAATTTATCAATCGAGGCATAGATTACAAAAGCAGGGTGGACATGTTGGAGTTATATAGAACTTTGGTGAGCAGAAAAGTCTGAGGGACGACCTGATTGAGGTGTACAAGGTTATGAGATGCATGGACAGGGTGGATATTGAGCAACTGTTTCCCTGAGTTGAAGGGTCATTTGTGAGGGAACACATTTCAAGGTGAGGGACAGGAGGTTTAGGGGCCATTTGAGAAAAAATCATATTCCCCAGAGGGTGGTGACGGTCTATGATGCACTGCCTGAGAGAGTGATAGAGGCGGGTTGCTTCAAATCCTTTAAAACGTACCTGGGTGAGCACTTGGCACATCATAACATTCAAGGCTGTGGGCCAAGTGCTGCCAAATGGGATTAGGTAGGTCAGGGTCTACATCGGTGCAGACTTGATGGGCCAAAGGGCCTCTTCTGCACTGTATTATACTGCCATGCTGTGATGAGTTAGTTTAGTGTTAACCTCAGCAAATCCCAGCACCAATATGCATCAGTGGATTAAAATCCCGCACTTGGCTCCCAATCTTGTTACGATATCGTTAGCGACCACTTGGGTAGCACGGGCAGCACGGTATGATTGCACTGTGGCTTCACAGCTCCAGGGTCCCAGGTTCGATTCCCGGCTTGGGTCACTGTCTGTGCGAAGTTTGCACGTTCTCCCAGTGCCTGCGTGGGTTTCCTCCGGGTGCTCCGGTTTCCTCCCACAGTCCAAAGACATGCAGGTTAGGTGAATTGTACATGATAAATTACCCTAAGTGTCCAAAAAAAAAAGGTTAGGTGAGGTTACGGGGATAGGGGTTAAGTGGGTCGGTGCAGACTCGATGGGCCGAATGGCCTCCTTCTGCACTGTATGTTCTATGTTCTACTATTTTTTAATAAGAGTCAAAATTCTAATTCTAAGAATAAAGCTACAAGATTCCGGAGTCAAAAAAGCAAATGCTAAGTTCAATCTGTTCTGTCCTTTTAACATACAAAATTAACATGAGGTCAACATGAATTAATAGGTAAATGGTAGACAAATATGAACTATAAATTGCACCGTAGAAGGCAGACACAACCAAGACCGATCTTGCAAATTGGCCCAGCAGTTTACTCAGATTTTATGGATCGCGGTGTGTCCCAAAGACCTTCAAACTCTGTCTTCCTCATGAGGAATTTCAGTTTTTCTCCTTTAAAGATTCAGCCTCTGATTTCCAATCAATTGTAGCATCAATTCAGCATAGAGATGTTCTTGCTTCTTCAGCCTGCAATTAATTGTCAGGCAGCAAGGCTCAAGCTCAGAATGCCACAGTGACTGCTGACTGCCTATCTGCTCAATCACTTATTTTCCAAGACTGAATCCTGCTGGCTTGGTCAAGCTACACTCCACCTAATCAATGGCAAGGTCCCAGCTCCCTAGCTGGGCTGAGCCAACAGTTGCTGCTCACTCTATTAGAACTTTATAGAACAGTACAGCACAGAACAGGCCCTTCAGCCCTCGATGTTGTGCCGAGCAATGATCGCCCTACTCAAGTCAACGTATCCACCCTATACCGGTAACCCAACAACCCCCCCCCCATTAACCTTATTTCTTAGGACACTAAGGGCAATTTAGTATAGCCAATCCACCTAACCCGCACATCTTTGGACTGTGGGAGGAAACCGGAGCACCCGGAAGAAACCCATGCACACACGGGGAGGACGTGCAGACTCCACACAGACAGTGACCCAGCCGGGAATCAAACCTAGGACCCTGGAGCTGTGAAGCATTTATGCTAACCACCATGCTACCGTGCTGCCACATTCTTGGCATGTGAGCTAGTTTTGGCACTGCACACTATATCATATGGTTGCGTTTTTGTGCCGCTCGCTTTGCAGGCATTCTGCCCATTCACGTTCCTTCACATTCTACAACCAGAACTCAGCCCCATATTCTGATCAGCCTCTGTTCCAAGGCACAGTTTCTGGTTTGTGAAGGTTAGTTGGGGTTCTGGGGATAGGGTGGGTGAATGGGCCTAGGAAGGGTGCTCTTTCAGAGGGTAGGTGCAGACATGATGGGCTGAATGGTCTCCTGCACTGTAGGAATTCTATGGTGTGGTTTTGAAAAAGATAATAGATTCCCTTACACCATTGAGCATATTTCAATGTCATCACTAGATATTTTGATACCATTCATGAAATGCATGTATTGCCTGTTTCCTTTTTAAAAAAATTTGAGTATCCAATTATTTATTTTTCCAATTAAGGGGCAATTTAGCGTGGCCAATCCATCTAACCTGCACATCTTTGGGTTGTGGAAGTGATGCCCATGCAGACACGGGGATAATGTGCAAACTCCACACGGACAGAGGCCCAGGGCTAGGATTCAAACCCGGGTCCTCAGCGCCGTAGTCCCAGTGCTAACCACTGTGCCACGAGCCGCCCGCCTGTTTCCTTTCTGTCTGCATTAGATTTCTTCTGTCTTTGTTTCCATGTGCATGTTTTGAAACTTTGACTTCTTGCCGTGATTCTGCTCTGCAGTCTAGTTCAGTGACATCTGCAGGGATGGTCAATTTGCATTTGGTTTCAGGATCTGTCATTTGTCACAACACTAATCCCAGGGTGTGCTCCAGGATCACTGCCAACAAAGTCCCTGTATTATGATTTGTTCAAAGCACTACTTGGTAGAAAAACATAAGTAAATTTCAATGTCTACTTGTTCTGCAACTATGAATTTATACTTTCATTATGGAGAGATTTCAGGAATACTACTTTAAAACAGTCAATTTTATGAATTTGACAAGCTTTAGAAGTAGCTGCGTGAAAGTAAAAATGTGTTTAGTTTGAAATAAAGCATTCTTTCAATGATTAATTTTTAAAAATAGGAAACAATTACCAACTTGTTAATGGCGTTTTACTAATTGTGATGAGCCATGTGCTTTGGGAAGCATGGATCATCTTTCTTTCCATACACCTTTAAGAATAATGTTGGCGGCAGGGTATTCTGAAAGAGGGATAATTGCTTTCCCGATTATGAGATCATTAGATTCTAAGAAATGCCCACGTAACCTGGGGTTGCCAAAAATCAAAGAGTAAATAGAAAACTATTGAAGTGGGATTGGGTTTTATTCTGTGTTTTCTCTGGCCGCTCAGAACACGCTGAAAATTTGGGTGAGAGAAAACAAGGAAGGTCCTCTCCACATGCAACCGTTTCTGTTGGCAGTTTTAAACAAATCCTCGTTGTGAAGCAGGCCTCAGAATAAAACAGACTGCTACCAAGTGATCTACAGTTGGTAAGGACAGAACACTGAAGTCAAGAAGGGTGAGAGATTGTGAACCAGATAATAGCCATTGCTGCTGAAGGGATGCCGATCCCATCAGACATTTAACGGGCTGGGAGAAAAAGTCTTTGGAAATTTAGTGCCATCAGGACTGTCGTGACCTGAATGAGAGTGTGTTTATAGACAGTTGCTTTGTTGGTGACAACAGTGTCCAGGGATTTTGATTGGAATATGGCAGCTGGTGAATGTGACTTGGGCGCTGAAACGATTCACTGGTAAGTGAGAGATCCTCCAAAATGAATGTTGTGTTGGAAAGACTGCGATTGCCAATGGTACCACTTTGTGCGGTAACACAAGTGCTTATAATGTCAGATGTATCTTTGTAGCCACAATTTAAAGTGAAATCTATCTTTTTATTTGAAATAATATTTGGATTCTGTGGATTTTAGTTGGTTTGTTCCAGGTATATAAAGTGAAATTTTACCCATTGGTTTTGTGTGGATTATTTTAATTTTAAAAGTTACTGGTTGGAATGGGGATTGTGCCATAATGCATAATTTTAAATGTCCATAATTATTGCACTGATCATGTCCTACCTGTGAACTTTGGTAGTGGTTTGCTTCTTAACATGTGGTTTGCAGCTTGTTAAGCTAGCAGACTAAGCCAACATTTTGTCATTGTTGTTGCTGCTGTTGCCCTTCTGATTCAGCTGATTACTTCAATAAGTATTAAGCTTCGCAGAACAAAGGTATATAAGTTCAGAGAAAAAATATTTTAAAGTATCAACATTTATTGGTTAAAATACTAACCACCCACTGCTATGTAACTGGCACAGGCATTACCTGTCAGTTGCACATAGACCAGGCTTATATTTTTTTTTTGCACTGAGTGCTGAGCTTGTGGCATTTGAGTGCTACAGTGAGAGTTTGGTGACTGTGGGAGTATAAGGGTTATTTAAAGTCTAGTATTTCTTTTATTTAGTTAATTAACTTAAAAGTTGCTGTTTGGTCTATAAGAAGGTGAATTTTGAATCAGCTTTAAACAAGGTTCTACTTGGACTTACTTGCAGCTGGAGCTTGTTAATTAGTTAATTGCATTAGGCCAGTTTTTAGAAGCTAGAGTCACAGTATAAATAGGGGCTAGATACAGTGCAGACTTTGTTTGCACTGAGTGCTGAGCTTGTGGCATTTGAGTGCTACATTGAGAGTTTGGTGACTGAGGGAGTATAAGGGTTATTTAAAGTCTAGTATTTCTTTTATTTAGTTAATTAACTTAAAAGTTGCTGTTTGGTCTATAAGAAGGTGAATTTTGAATCAGCTTTAAACAAGGTTCTACTTGGACTTACTTGCAGCTGGAGCTTGTTAATTAGTTAATTGCATTAGGCCAGTTTTTAGAAGCTAGAGTCACAGTATAAATAGGGGCTAGATACAGTGCAGACTTTGTTTGCACTGAGTGCTGAGCTTGTGGCATTTGAGTGCTACAGTGAGAGTTTGGTGACTGAGGGAGTGCTGAGCTTGTGGCATTTGAGTGCTACAGTGAGAGTTTGGTGACTGAGGGAGTGCTGAGCTTGTGGCATTTGAGTGCTACAGTGAGAGTTTGGTGACTGAGGGAGTTAGGTGAGGAGGGAGTAAGGTTCTCCTTTCATTTAATTTCCTATATTTATCAAAGAGCGTGAAGGGAGCCAGGAGTTTAGAGTACAGCTGACTGGAAGTAGAGTCGGAGGGCGGAGGTCCAGTTGGTCCACGGGGCAGCTAATTCTGTAAAGTAAGAGGGGATGGAGGCTAGGGCAGTTGCATGCTCCTCCTGTAGGATGTGGGTGGTGAGGGATACCACCGGTGTCCCCGCTGACTATACCTGCGGGAAGTGCACCCAACTCCAGCTCCTCAGAGACCGTGTTAAGGTACTGGAGCTGGATGAACTTCGGATCATCCGGGAGGCAGAGGGGGTCATAGAGAAGAGTTACAGGGAGGTAGCCACACCAAAGGTACTGGACAAGAGTAGCTGGGTTACAGTCAGGGGAAAGAAAACTAACAGGCAGACAGTGCAGGGATCCCTCGTGGCCATTCCCCTTCAAAACAAGTATACCGTTTTGGATGCTGTTGGGGGGGATGACCTACCGGGGGAAGGCCCCAGCGGCCAGGTCTCTGGCACTGAGTCTGGCTCTGGGGCTCAGAAGGGAAGGGGGGAGCATAGAAAAGCAATAGTAATAGGAGATTCAATGGTTAGGGGAATAGATAGGAGATTCTGTGGTCGCGAGCGAGACTCCCGAAAGGTATGTTGCCTCCCGGGTGCCAGGGCCAGGGATGTCTCTGATCGTGTCTTCAGGATCCTGAAGGGGGAGGGTGAGCAGCCAGAAGTCGTGGTGCACATTGGTACCAACGATGTAGGTAGGAAAAAGGGTGTGGAGGTAATAAACAAGTTTAGGGAGTTAGGCTGGAAGTTAAGGGCCAGGACAGACAGAGTTGTCATCTCTGGTTTGTTGCCGGTGCCACGTGATAGCGAGGCTAGGAATAGGGAGAGAGTGCAGTTGAACACGTGGCTGCAGGAATGGTGTAGGAGGGAGGGCTTCAGGTATTTGGATAATTGGAGCGCATTCTGGGGAAGGTGGGACCTGTACAAGCAGGACGGGTTGCATCTGAACCAGAGGGGCACCAATATCCTGGGGGGGAGGTTTTCTAGTACTCTTCGGGAGGGTTTAAACTAATTTGGCAGGGGAATGGGAACCGGATCTGTAGTCCAGCAACTAAGGTAGACGATAGTCAGGACGCCAAAGCACGTAGTGATGCAGTGGGGAAGGTAACAATGACAAAGGAGAGTACTTGCAGGCAAGGAGATGGGTTGAAGTGTGTATACTTTAATGCAAGAAGCATCAGGAATAAGGTGGGTGAACTTAATGCATGGATCGGTACTTGGGACTACGATGTGGTGGCCATCACGGAAACTTGGATAGAAGAGGGGCAGAAATGGTTGTTGGAGGTCCCTGGTTATAGATGTTTCAACAAGATTAGGGAGGATGGTAAAAGAGGTGGGGGGGTGGCATTGTTAATTAGAGATAGTATAACAGCTGCAGAAAGACAGTTCGAGGGGGATCTGCCTACTGAGGTAATATGGGTTGAAGTTAGAAATAGGAAAGGAGCAGTCACCTTGTTGGGAGTGTTCTATAGGCCCCCCAATAGCAGCAGAGATGTGGAGGAACAGATTGGGAAACAGATTCTGGAAAGGTGCAGAAGTCACAGGGTAGTAGTCATGGGCGACTTCAACTTCCCAAACATTGAGTGGAAACTCTTTAGATCAAATAGTTTGGATGGGGTAGTGTTTGTGCAGTGTGTCCAGGAAGCTTTTCTAACACAGTATGTAGATTGTCCGACCAGAGGGGAGGCCATATTGGATTTAGTACTTGGTAATGAACCAGGGCAGGTGATAGATTTGTTAGTGGGGGAGCATTTTGGAGGTAGTGACCACAATTCTGTGACTTTCACTTTAGTAATGGAGAGGGATAGGTGCGAGCAACAGGGCATGGTTTATAATTGGGGGAAGGGTAAATACAATGCTGTCAGACAAGAATTGAAGTGCAGAAGTTGGGAACATAGGCTGTCAGGGAAGGACACAAGTGAAATGTGGAACTTGTTCAAGGATCAGGTACTGCGTGTCTTTGATATGTATGTCCCTGTCAGGCAGGGAAGAGATGGTCGAGTGAGGGAACCATGGTTGACAAGAGAGGTTGAATGTCTTGTTAAGAGGAAGAAGGAGACTTATGTAAGGCTGAAGAAACAAGGTTCAGACAGGGCGCTGGAGGGATACAAGATAGCCAGGAGGGAACTGAAGAAAGGGATTAGGAGAGCTAAGAGAGGGCATGAAAAATCTTTGGCGGGTAGGATCAAGGAAAACCCCAAGGCCTTTTACACATACGTGAGAAATATGAGAATGACTAGAGTGAGAGTAGGTCCGATTAAGGACAGTAGCGGGAGATTGTGTATTGAGTCTGAAGAGATAGGAGAGGTCTTGAACAAGTATTTTTCTTCAGTATTTACAAATGAGAGGGGCCATATTGTTGGAGAGGACAGCGTGAAGCAGACTGATAAGCTTGAGGAGATACTTGTCAGGAAGGAAGATGTGTTGCGCGTTTTGAAAAACTTGAGGATAGACAAGTCCCCCGGGCCTGACGGGATATATCCAAGGATTCTATGGGAAGCAAGAAATGAAATTGCAGAGCCGTTGGCAATGATCTTTTCGTCCTCGCTGTCAACAGGGGTAGTACCAGAGGATTGGAGAGTGGCGAATGTCGTGCCCCTGTTCAAAAAAGGGAATAGGGATAACCCTGGGAATTACAGGCCAGTTAGTCTTACTTCGGTGGTAGGCAAAGTAATGGAAAGGGTACTGAGGGATAGGATTTCTGAGCATCTGGAAAGGCATTGCTTGATTAGGGATAGTCAGCACGGATTTGTGAGGGGTAGGTCTTGCCTTACAAGTCTTATTGAATTCTTTGAGGAGGTGACCAAGCATGTGGATGAAGGTAAAGCAGTGGATGTAGTGTACATGGATTTTAGTAAGGCATTTGATAAGGTTCCCCATGGTAGGCTTATGCAGAAAGTAAGGAGGCATGGGATAGTGGGAAATTTGGCCAGTTGGATAACAAACTGGCTAACCGATAGAAGACAGAGAGTTGTGGTGGATGGCAAATATTCAGCCTGGAGCCCAGTTATCAGTGGCGTACCGCAGGGATCAGTTCTGGGTCCTCTGCTGTTTGTGATTTTCATTAACGACTTGGATGAGGGAGTTGAAGGGTGGGTCAGTAAATTTGCAGATGATACGAAGATTGGTGGAGTTGTGGATAGTGAGGAGGGCTGTTGTCGGCTTCAAAGAGACATAGATAGAATGCAGAGCTGGGCTGAGAAGTGGCAGATGGAGTTTAACCCTGACAAGTGTGAGGTTGTCCATTTTGGAAGGACAAATCTAAATGCGGAATACAGGGTTAATGGTAGGGTTCTTGGCAATGTGGAGGAGCAGAGAGATCTTGGGGTCTATGTTCATTGTTCTTTGAAAGTTGCCACTCAAGTGGATAGAGCTGTGAAGAAGGCCTATGGTGTGCTAGCGTTCATTAGCAGAGGGATTGAATTTAAGAGCCGTGAGGTGATGATGCAGCTGTACAAAACCTTGGTCAGGCCACATTTGGAGTACTGTGTGCAGTTCTGGTCACCTCATTTTAGGAAGGATGTGGAAGCTTTGGAAAAGGTGCAGAGGAGATTTACCAGGATGTTGCCTGGAATGGAGAGTAGGTCATACGAGGAAAGATTGAGGGTGCTGGGCCTTTTCTCATTGGAACGGAGAAGGATGAGGGGCGACTTGATAGAGGTTTATAAGATGATCAGGGGAATAGATAGAGTAGATAGTCAGAGACTTTTTCCCCGGGTGGAACACACCATTACAAGGGGACATAAATTTAAGATAAATGGTGGAAGATATAGAGGGGATGTCAGAGGTAGGTTCTTTACCCAGAGAGTAGTGGGGGCATGGAATGCACTGCCTGTGGTAGTAGTTGAGTCGGAAAATTTATGGACCTTCAAACGGCTATTGGATAGGTACTTGGATTAGGGTAGAATAAGGGAGTGTAGGTTAACTTCTTAAGGGCAGCACGGTAGCATTGTGGATAGCACAATTGCTTCACAGCTCCAGGGTCCCAAGTTCGATTTCGACTTGGGTCACTGTCTGTGTGGAGTCTGCACATCCTCCCCGTGACTGCGTGGGTTTCCTCCGGGTGCTCCGGTTTCCTCCCACAGTCCAAAGATGTGCAGGTTGGGTGGATTGGCCATGACAAATTGTCCAAAATTCTATGATTAACCTAGGACAAAAGTTCGGCGCAACATCGTGGGCCGAAGGGCCTGTTCTGTGCTGTATTTCTCTATCTCTTTCTATATAATATTTGCCAGCATAAATGGAGTGTCCCCAAAATGTTGCAAGGCTGCAGAATGATGATTACTCAAGATATGAATGCATGCTTCACCTCGTTGAGGGAAGTTCAGGGAGCTGTAAATATGAAAGACAGATGTAGAGTTGGAACAGGAGAGAAATCTTCCTTTTCCGCACAAAATGGCGGATGAAGAGAAATACTTAGTAGAAATACTGTAGAGGAATTGACCACATGGCTGGAGCATAAGAACATGAGAAATCTGAACTGGAATGGACCATTTGGTCCCTCGAGCCTGCTCCACCATGAGAATAGCTGATCTGCCGCAACTCCACTTTTGTACCAACTGTCCATGTCCTGTAATTCCGTGAGAGATCAAAATATCCCAGCTATGAATATACCCAACGATGAAGCATTCACAACTCTTGAGTGAAGTAATTTCCCCTCTTCTCAATTCTAAATGAACAAACCCTAATCCTGGAGATGTGCCCATATGCCTGGATTCCCCAGCCAGGGGAAACAACCTCTGTCTGTAAAGCCCCTTAAAGCTCAAGTATGTACCCTGATGGGTATTAGTGAATATACCAGTGTTACGCCCTAGTGCGTTGCAATTATTGAATCAGTGCACCAAAGAATGTCTAATTCGGGACTAATTAAGATTTATTAAATTCCAATAATGTGGGTAGAAAACAATACTAATACTACTGACGAACTGTAAATTGTTAACAACTAGAATATGAGAGCTAATAGTTTAGCTCACTCGGCTAAATCGCTGGATTTTAAAGCAGACCAAGCAGGCCAGCAGCACGGTTCGATTCCCGTACCAGCCTCCCCGGACAGGCGCCGGAATGTGATGACTAGAGGCTTTTCACAGTAACTTCATTGAAGCCTATTCGTAACAATAAGCGATTTTCATTTCATTTTCATTTCATATGACTCTCCACAATGACTCCTTACTCAGACTCCCCAAGGTTGCAGTGTCATGTCGTGTAGTTCTACTGCCACCTGCTGGTTGGAGGTCTAACATTAACATACAGAATTACTTATAATACGCACCATTGATTTTACCCAATCTGTTGGTTCTTTGATTTTTTTTAATGACCCCCAGATTCTTCATTCTATCAAGTTCAGCTTTCAACCAATCTCTTAATGGTGTTGGTACTTTCCTAGGAGCATGTGTTACGGGTTGTGCATCATCCTTTAGTTGAATTCGGTAAGAAGAACAAAGAAAATTACAGCACAGGAACAGGCCCTTCAGCCCTCCCAGCCTGCACCGATCCAGATCCTTTATCTAAACCTGCCTCCTATTTTCCAAGGATCTACTTCCCTCTGTTCCCCGCCCGTTCATATATCTGTCTAGATGCATCTTAAATGATGCTATCGTGCCCGCCTCTACCACCTCCACTGGCAAAGCATTCCAGGCACCCACCACCCTCTGCGTAAATAGACTTTCCACGCACATCTCCCTTAAACTTTCCCCCTCTCACCTTGAAATCGTGACCCTTTGTAATTGACACCCCCACTCTTGGAAAAAGCTTGTTGCTATCCACCCTGTCCATACCTCTCAATTTTGTAGACCTCAATCAGGTCCTCCCTCAACCTCCGTCTTTCCAACGAAAACAATCCTACGAAAACAATCCTAATCTACTCGACCTTTCTTTCATAGCTAGCACCCTCCATACCAGGCAACATCCTGGTGAACCTCCTCTGCACCCTCTCTAAAGCATCCACATCCTTCTGGTAATGTGGCGACCAGAACTGAACGCAGTATTCCAAATGTGGCCTAACCAAAGTCCTATGCAACAGTAACATGACCTGCCGACTCTTGTACTCAATACCCCGTATTTTCCCCAGGACTCTTCCGTTGACCATGTAGTTCGCTCTTGAATTGGACCTTCCAAAACGCATCACCTCACATTTGCCTGGGTGACGGGTGGATTGAACTCCATCTGCCATTTCTCTGCCCAACTCTTCAATCTATCTATATTTTGTTGTATTCTCTGACAGTCCTCCTCGCTATCTGCAACTCCACCAATCTTAGTATCATCTGCAAACTTGTTAATCAGACCACCTATACCTTCGTCCAGATCATTTATGTATATCACAAACAACAGTGGTCTGAGCACGGATCCCTCTGGAACACCACTAGTCACCTTTCTGCATTTTGAGACACTCCCTTCCACCACTACTGTCTCCTGTTGCCCAGCCAGTTCTTTATCCATCTAGCTAGTACACACTGAACCTCATGCAATGTCACTTTTTCCATCAACCTGCCATGGGAAACTTTATCAAACGCCTTACTGAAGTCCATGTATATGACAGCCCTTTCCTCATCAATTAACTTGGTTACTTCCTCAAAGAATTCTATTAGGTTTGTAAGACATGACCTTCCCTGCACAAAACCATGCTGCCTATCACTGATAAGTCTATTTCCTTCCAAATGCGAATAGATCCTATCCCTCAGTATCTCCAACAGTTTGCCTACCACTGACGTCAAGCTCACAGGTCTATAATTCCCTGGATTATCCCAGCTACCCTTCTTAAACAAAGGGACAACATTAGCAATTCTCCAGTCCTCCATGACCTCACCCGTGCTCAAGTATGCTGCAAAGATATCTGTTAAGGCCCTAGCTATTTCGTCCCTCGCTTCACTCAGTAACCTGGATAGATCCCATCCGGACCTGGGGACTTGTCCACCTTAATGCCTTTTAGAATACCCAAAACTTCCCCCTTCCTTATGCCGGCTTGACCTAGAGTATTTAAACATCCATCCCTAATCTCAACATCCGTCATGTCCCTCTCCTTGGTGAATACCGATACAAAGTACTCATTAAGAGTCTCACCCATTTCCTCTGACTCCATGCATAAATTCCCTCTTTTATCTTTGAGTGGGTCAATCCTTTGTCTAGTTACCCTCTTGCTCCTTATATACGAATAAAAGGATTTGGGATTTTCCTTAACCCTGTTAGCCAAAGATATTTCATGACCCCTTTTAGCCCTCTTTATTGTTGAGATTTGTCCTACTTTCCCGATATTCCTCCAAAGCTTCATCAGTTTTAAGACGCCTAGATCTTATGTATGCTTCCTTTTTCATCTTAGCTAGTCTCACAATTCCACCCGTCATCCATGGTTCCCTAATCTTGCCATTTCTATCCCTCATTTTCACAGGGACATGTCTGTCCTGCACTCTAATTAACCTTTCCTTAAAAGACTCCCACATTTCAAATGTAGATTTACCCTCAAACAGCTGCTCACAATCCACATTCCCTAGCTCCTGCCGAATTTTGTTATACTTGGCCTTTCCCCAATTTTGCACTCTTCCTTTAGGATCACTCTCGTCTTTGTCCATGAGTATTCTAAAACTTATGGAATTGTGATCGCTATTCCCAAAGTAATCACCGACTGAAACTTCAACCACCTGGCCGGGATCATTTCCCAATGCCAGGTCCAGTATGGCCGTTTCCCGAGTTGGACTATTTACATACTGCTCTAAAAATCTCCTGGATACTCCTTACAAATTAGCATTGTGGATAGCACAATCGCTTCACAGCTCCAGGGTCCTAGGTTCGATTCCCGGCTTGGGTCACTGTCTGTGCGGAGTCTGCACATCCTCCCCGTGTGTGCATGGGTTTCCTCCGGGTGCTCCGGTTTCCTCCCACAGTCCAAAGATGTGCAAGTTAGGTGGATTGGACATGATAAGTGTCCAAAATTGCCCTTAGTGTTGGGTGGGGTTACTGGGTTATGGGGATAGGGTGGAGGTGTTAACCTTGGGTAGAGTGCTCTTTCCAGGAGCCGGTGCAGACTCGATGGGCCGAATGGCCTCCTTCTGTACTGTAAATTCTATGAAAAAGAATTCTGCTCCATCTACGCCTCCAACACTACACGAGTCCCATTCAATGTTGAGGAAGTTAAAATCTCCCATCACGACCACCCTATTGCTCCTACATTTGTCTATAATCTGTCTACATATTTGTACCTCTACTTCACGCTCGCTTTTGGGAGGCCTGCAGTAAAGTCCCGACAATGTTACTCACCCTTCCTATTTCTTAGCTCTACCCACATTGCCTCAGTGCTCAAATCCTCCATAATGCCCTCCTTAATCACAGCTGTGATATCATCTCTGGACAGTAATGCAACTCCTCCACCCCTTTTACCTCCCTCTCTGTCCCTCCTGAAACATCTATACCCTGGGCTATTTAGTTGCCAATCTTGCCCTTCCCTCAACCAAGTCTCAGTAATACCAATAACATCATATTCCCAGGTACTAATCCAAGCCCTAAATTCATCTACCTTACCTGCTACACTTCTTGCATTAAAACAAATGCATCTCAGACCACCTGTCCCTTTGCGTTCATCATCTCTTCCCTGTCTACCCTTCCCCTTAGTCACAATGAGTTTATTATCTAGTACCTTACTGGCCTTAGTTGCTGCCTATTTACTGACCTCTAACTTCTTAATCTGTTTCCCATCCCCTGCCACATTAGTTTAAAAACACCTCAACAGTGTTAGCAAAAGTACCCCCTAGAACATTGGTTCCAGTCTTGCCCAGGTGTAGACCATCTGATTTGTAATGGTCCCACCTCCCCCAGAACCGGTTCCAATGTCCCAAAAATCTGAACCCCTCCCTCCTGCACCATTTCTCAAGCCACGTATTCATTCTGACTAGTCTTGAATTTCTACTCTGACTGTCTCGTGGCACTGGTAGCAATCCTGAGATTACTATCTCTGAGGTGCTACTTTTAACTTATCTCCGAACTCCCTAAATTCTGATTGTAGGACCTCATCCCGTTTTTTACCTATATCGTTGGTGCCTATATGCACCACGACAACTGGCTGTTCACCTTCCCCCTTCAGTATGTCCTGCAGCCGATCTGAGACATCCCTGACCCGTGCACCCGGGAGGCAACATACCCTTTCGGAGTCTCGTTTTCGACCACAGAAACGCCTGTCTACTCCCCTTACGATTGAATCCCCTATGACTATAGCCCTGCCAGTCTTTTTCCCGCCCTTCTGTGCAGCAGAGTCAGCCACAGTGCCATGACCTTCCCTGTCTCCCTCACCAATCCTAATCTGTGGTGTGACCAACTCACTGAACGTGCTGTCCACAACCTCCTCAGCATTGCGGATGCTCCAAAGTGAGTCCATCTGCAGCTCCAGAGCCGTCATGCGGTCTGCCAGGAGCTGCAGCTGGACACACTTCCCGCACATGAAGAAGTCAAGGGCATCCGCCGCGTCCCTGAACTCCCACATTGAGCACGAGTAAGTAAATGGTAAGACACCAAAACCTTGAAAAATCTCTGGGAATGCTTGTACTACTGAATCCACTGATCCACTGTGCACATTCAAAGCATAGTCATCACTACATACTCTCTTGACTAACTGAAGTGTTTCACAAGATCTGTGACTACAATTGAAAATTTCACTTTATGGATTCTATCTTTGACTTGAAGTTCAAGCTCACACATGCCTAAAGAATTAATCCTTTGACCATTGTAATCTTTTTAAAAATACTCCTCTGTTCAAAATTTTGGGCTTGATTCTCATCGCTTCAATATCCGTGATACTGATGAGATTCAATCTCACTCCTGTGTCAAGTTTGACATTTATAAACGTTTGATTATGAGTAAAGAAACTGTCCAGCTATCTTTATTTACAGTAAATACTTCATTATTACTACTACTTGTGTTCATCAAAGATATTTCATTTTGCTTGGCTACGTTGGCCCTGTCTTCATTTGCAATGACATCAAAGAAGAATGTATCCTATAAATTAATTTCTTCAACAGTGTTTATAGATTTTAGTGAGTCGACTTTTTTGTTGGCAGTGTTTTTTGCCTTTGCATTTCGCACAAATTTTCACAAAAATGGGACATTGCCTCTGGAAGTGCTTATTTCCACACCGCTCACATAAAATGATGGCGTCTGGCAATCGCTTAAAATGGCCGATGTTGGGACCATGTTTTACTTTTGGGTACGCCACAGCATCGATGGCATCTGCTTCATTACCTATTTTTGCCCCTAAACTTCTCGGGCGCGATTCTCCGCTTCCCACGCCGGGTGGGAGAATCGCGGGAGGGCCGGACGAATCACGACATGCCGCCCTGGTACACCCCGCGATTCTCCCACCCCCCCCCAAATGAAAACGCGACACGCCGCTGGGAGAATCGGCGCTCGCTGTTTCTCACGGCGACCGGCGATTCTCCGGCCCGAATGGGCCAAGCGGCCTGACGAACCCGACCGGTTCACGCCGGCGTCAACCACACCTGGTCGCTGCCAGCATGAACATAGCGCGACCAGTAAGTGTGGGACCTGTGGGGGGCGGAGGGAGGATCGAGCACCACGGGCGTGCTCATGAGATGTCTGGCCCGCGATCGGTGCCCACCGATCGTCGGACCGGCGTCTCTAAAGGACGCACTCTTTTCCCTCCGCCGCCCTGCAAGATCAAGCCGCCATGTCTTGTGGGGTAGCAGAGGGGAAGACGGCAACCACGCATGCGCGGGTTGGGCCGGACAACCTGCGCATGCGTGGCGGACGTCACTTAGGCGCCGCCGGCCGCGTCATTCCCAGCGCGCCGCTTTGACGCAAGCGTCAAGGCCGGGCGCTCGGGATTCACGCGCCGCCGCTCCTAGCCCCCCAGGGGGGGAGAATAGGGGGCGAGGAGCGGCCTCCGATGCCGGAGTGAAACACTCCGGTGTCGGCTGTTTCTCTCCATTTCAGAGAATCGCGCCCCTCATGTTTAACGTATTGATTTGCTGCACGGCTAACTCGCTGGCATGGCTAATTTTTATTGCGTCTTTGAGCTAGAGCTCATTTTCCCTCAAAAGACATTCACACACTTATCGTTTTTTATGCAAAATACGATCTGATCATTGATGACTTTAATGTGGCAAAATTACAAGCCTGAGCCTTTAATTTTAGATCCGTGAGAAAACTGTCGAACGACTCGCCTGTCTGCCGTGTGCGCGTTCTGGAAATGGGCCTTTCAAAAGTTTTGTTCTTCTTCGGGGTATAATGCCCATCAAAGTTTTTAACGATTGAATCTAAGTTCTCACTATCTGTCTCTCGTTCAAATACAAACGTGTTAAAGATTTTGATTGCCCATCTTTGCAGCAATCTGCTCTTGTATCCTTTTTTGTACACATGCCAGTTGCCAGTGATAATCAGGGAAAAGAAAGATGATCCAGTGGTGATTACGTTTCCAAGGGTGAATTATTTTTCAATCAGCGATTTGTCATTTTCTGCTTAAAAGTCCAATAAGTTGGACCTGCTGCAGTGAACAGCAATGCTATTTTTCTCTCATTAGGCTGTGCCTGTAAACATAATAACCTTTATTATTGTCACAAGTAGGTTTACATTAACACTGCAATAAAGTTCCTGTGAAAAGCCCCTAGTCACCACACTCTGGCGCCTGTTCGGGTACATGGAGGGAGAATTCAGAATGTCCAATTGACCTAACAAGCACATCTTTCAGGACTTGTGGGAGGAAACCGGAGCACCCGGAGGAAACACACGCAGACACTGGGAGAACATGCAGACTTCGCACAGACAGTGACCCAAGCCGGGAATCGAACCTGGGACCCTGGAGCTGTGAAGCAGCAGTGCTAGCCACCGTGCTACCATGCCGCCCATATCCATGTGGTGCAATTCTACTGCCACCTGCTGGTTGGAGGTCCAACATATTAACATACAGAATTGCTTATGCATATCATTACAACCAGCAAAGTCTGATAGTTAAAAGGACTAACACCGTATCAGGCTAGGGGTTGTAGGAGCAGCAAGGCTGCAGGGGTCTGCAGTGAAGAACAGGATGTGCAGCTAGGAAGTGAGCACAGGAGATAATTTGACAGTGGCTGTTGCTGTGCCTTTAACAGACAAGTGATTAAACACAGACCACCTGTGTGTCAAGAAGTACGACCCCTGAGTGAGTCACAACTCTTGAACATTCAGGGACATTGATTGACTAGTGCTGGCCTGTGAGTATGTGACAGGAAGCATGAGCCAGATCTTTATATAAAGGAGAGACAAAGGAACTTCTGAAGCGATAACCTGTACAATAACCATCATAAGAAACCGTGTCCTGGGTCCAGGACCCAGTGAGGACACCGGGATCCACCAAGAGGGAGTCTGATCATCTCTTAATGGATGGCATTTAGGTCCAAGCCATGAGTTTTGCTACATTTTGTAGAAAATAGTTTTAATACTGTGTAACAGTGCTTCTGATATCCTTTATCATGGTGTTTTGATACTTCTGTGGTTAACTCGGTAAGGTACAATAAAGGGGATTTTGGTACCTTAATTTGAGGGTTTGAATGTTTTGTCCGTAACGCGAGTTGACCCAAGTTTAAGGTGCAACGGTTTCAATGAGGTGGTCTCCCATTCTTCTCCGGAGAGTATAGACTCAGTTTACTTGATGTCTCATCATCTAACAACCCTCTCAGCTCAGGTACTGATCTGGTGAACCTTCACCATTCCGCTAGCAAGTATATCCTTCCTTGAAGTATGAAAACCGAACTGTGCAAAAACACCAGGTGTGATCACAGCAGAATCCTGTACAATTGTAGTGAGACTTTATTTCAGTACGCCAATCCCCTTGCTACATGCCATTTGCCTCCCTAATTACTTGTGGTACTTGCATGCTAACTTTCTGTACTGCTTGTATGAGTACCATCAAGTCTCTCTGACTATCGTCGGCACTTAAAATTACTTTTTTTTAAAGTTGTACTTTTCTATTCTGACTGCCAAAGTAACATTTTGTCACATTCGACTCAGTTTATCTGCCTATATAATTTTCAGCCTCTTTGTGTCCTTCTCACAGTTTAAATTCTTAAAGATAGCAGGAGAGCTGGGACGGTGTGCTTTCCTTTGTTAGCCGAGGCATAGATATTAAGAAAAGGCAGAGTATAATTGAACTGTATGCAACAGTAGTTAGACCACAGCTTGAATACCGCATGCAACTCTGGTTACCACATTACAAGGAGAATATAATTTGGCCAAAGATGGTGCAGAGGGAGGAGATTTATGAGGATAGTGTCAGCACTGAAAATCTTTAGGAGGGGTTAGATAGGCTGGAGTAAATGACCCTATGATTATTATATTGCCTTTATTACAAAATCCAAAGTTTTATTGCTTGATGCTTTGTCCAATGATATGACAACTGAGGGCTGCACAGTGGTTAGCACTGCTGCCTCACAGCACCAGGGACCCGGGTTCGATTCCTGCCTTGTGTGATTGTGTGGAGTTTGCACATTCTCCCCATGTCTGCGTGTGTTTCCTCCAGGTGCTCCGGTTTCCTCCTACAGTCAAAAGATGTGCAGGTTAGGTGGATTGGCCACCCTAAATTGCCCCTTAGGGTCCAGGTATGTAAAGATTAGGTGGGGTTACAAGGATAGGGCATGGAGAGCGAGTCTGGGTCTGATGTTCTTTCAGAGTGTCGGTGCACACTTGATGGATCAAATGGCCTCCTTCGGCACTGTCGGGGTTCTATAATGTTTCTGGAACATACCTCTCCATTCACCTGAGGAAGGAGCAGTGCTCCGAAAGCTCGTGTTTGAAACAAACCTGTTGGACTTTAACCTGGTGTTGTAAGACTTTGTACTTTGCTCACCCCAGTCCAACGCCGGCATCTCCACATCAGGGGTTCTATAATTCAATGGTTATGGGGCCTATAAACATTTCCCACCTGTGTTTTCTGATTTATGTTATTAATAATCTTCTTCCATATTGATTCTATTTCCTGAGCTGTCTTCCTCGTGTCTGTATGTTATCCTTTATTATCAGGGCTGATTGTCCTCATTTTCCATTCTTCAAGTCTTTTTGAAATGTTCTGGGGTATTTATTTCGCAACCTTGTTACCTTGCAACCATATCTCTTCAATGGTGATTATAGTAAACCCATCTATTTCTGTTGCTAGTTCATCAATCTTGTTATGGATGCTTTGTGCATTCAGATAAAGAACATTTAATTTTATTATTTTGCCACTGTCCTTTATATGGGCCTTATTTGCTGGTGAACTATTACCATTACAATTTGTGTCCTTTACTATGTGACTAATTATATTTCCCCAAATCGCTACAATGCTTAATGATCTCCACATTTCTGTTTTGATTTCTAAGGACTTTTTCTTCACCTGACGGGTTTTCCCTCCTCTGAGTTTGAAGCACAACTCATGGCCCTGGTGAGATGATGCGCCAGGATGCTGATCTCGGCCCAAGTTAAGTGGAGTTCATCCCATTGGCACAATGAAATGAAAAAAATGAAAATCGCTTATTGTCACGAGTAGGCTTCAATTAAGTTACTGTGAAAAGCCCCTAGTCGCCACATTCCGGCGCCTGTCCGGGGAGGCTGGTACGGGAATCGAACCGTGCTGCTGGCCTGCTTGGTCTGCTTTAAAAGCCAGCGATTTATCCCAGTGAGCTAACTTTCCTCAGTACTGATGGCGGTTCAGGTCTTGCCTGTAGAGGACAGTCCATTCCCCTGACAAAATCTTCCCCTTTTCACTGCCACATTCCTTGTCACTCCCTCCACTTGAATGGCTTCCTGCACAACCATCTGTTTGTCCATCCATCCTGCAGTCCTTGTTCTCATTCGCACAGATAATGTGGATGCTTTAGAGAGGGTACAGAGGAGATTTACCAGGATGTTGCCTGGACTGGAGGGCATGTCTTATGAAGAAAGGTTGAGGGAGCTAGGGCTTTTTTCACTGGAGTGAAGAAGGCACAGAGGTGACTTGATAGAGGTGTACAAGGTGATGAGAGGCATGGATAGAGTGGATAGCCAGAGACGTTTCCCCAGGGTGGAAATGGCTGCCACGAGGGGGACATAATTTTAAGGTGATTGGAGGAAGGAATTGGGGAGATGTCAGAGGTAGGTTCTTTACACAGAGAGTGGTGGGTGCGTGGAATGCACTGCCAGCAGAGGTGGTGGAGTCAGAGTCAATAGGAACATTTAAGCGACTTTTAGACAGGCACATGGACAGTAGTAAATTGAAGGGGTGTAGGTTAGGTTGATCTTAGATTAGGATAAATGGTCGGCACAACATTATGGGCTGAAGGGCATGTACTGTGCTGTATTGTTCTATGTTCTATGTTCTAATGAGTAACTTGTACCTGCTGGCCAAAGTTAAGGCTGAACCTCTTCGATCACTACATCCTGGGTACACGTATCTGCCTAACTCACCATGACCAACTCTGAAGTTCTATTTAACCAAAAGGGTATGACTTTCTCCTTTAGTGAACTTTCCGATTAACTCTCGCCCCTCCCTGATGTGCCACAATGCCTGCTTCTCCGCCGCCAGTTCAACAGCTGCTGGCTCAGTTTACAGTGGACTCAATTGTGCGACCACCCTGTGCAAGGTTAGAAATACAACTTAATACCGCGAGATTGTGACGCAAGTTATAACTGCTAATTCAGCTTTGTACTACAGTAATTAATACATATTCAGGATATAAATGACATGAATAAAAACATAAAATGCTGAAAGTATTCATCAGGAATGACAGTATCTGTGGAGAGTGAAGTAAAGTTCTTCTAAAATTCCTTAAATTCTAAAACCGTTCTAAAGATTAGAAGGTAGAAAACTTTACCCCATTTTTTAAGAATGTTGGGAGAGATACTTAGCCTAACAATAGGCAAAATTACACAATACATTATTAGGACTGTGCTAACAGGGGCACTTTGAAAATCACATTTAATCAAGCAGAAACACTACATCTTTATGAAAGGAAAGACAAAACCGCAAAGAGTTTTTTGAAGATGTAATTAGTAGAATGGATAAGGGGGAACCAGGCGGTGTAGGTGTGTATTCAGATTTTCAAAAAGCATTCAATAAGATGCCACATAGGTTATTGCACCAGATTTGGTTCAAAGGCATTGAGGATAATTTCTTGCAAATAATTGAGTTTTGGTAAATGGAGGAAACAGTAGGAATAAACAGGACACCCTTGGGTTGGTAAGCAGTTACTGGTAGGGTTCTGCAAGAATCAGTACTTTTGCTTCAACTATTTACACCTTTTATTCATGACCCAAAGGAGGAGAGAGTGTCATGTATCCAAGTTTACTGACCGTACAGTTAGGTAGAAAATTAAGTGGTGGCAAAAGCACAAGGCTGCAAAGGGATGCTAACAGATTGGGTGAGCGCGCAAGAGCATGGCAAAAAGAATACAGTGGGGGGAAATAAAGATTGTTATTATGTTAGATGCAGTGTGAAGTTCCCATTTTCATGGGAAAAATAAAACAGGAGAATGTTTTATGAGTGATGCGAGACTGGGAAGTGTTAGACAGGAATCACAAAATTACCATGCAGGTACAGCAAGCAATTAAGAAAGCAAATGGTATATCAACCTTTGGGACAAAGCATTAGAGTTTAAGAGTGATGATGTTTTACTACATTATACAGGGTGAGGCCACACTCAAATACTGTGCGCAGTCTTTGGTCTCCTTACTGAAGAAAGGGCATTCTTGCCCTGCAAAAATCTTGGCAATCGTGGATTGGCAGTAAATGTTTAATAGACTGGTTCTAGGATGAGGGAATTGTCCTATAATGAGTGTTTGAGGAGATCAGGCATTTAGCCCCTGGTGTTTAGAAGAATAAGAGATGATTTTATTGAAAGGTATAATAACATTCCTCAGGGACTTGAAAAAAAAAAGAAAATCGGTTATTGTCACGAGTAGGCTTCAATGAAGTTACTGTGAAAAGCCCCTAGTCGCCACATTCCGGCGCCTGTCCGGGGAGGCTGGTACGGGTACTTGACAGGGGTGTTGCTGAGAATGTTTCTCCTGGCTAAGGAATATAGAACAAATGGTCACAGTTTCAGGCCTTGCTCAATGTGTTATTGATATAAATGGGCCGGGCGTTCCTGATTTGATTCCCAGCCTGAACCAAGTTAACTAATTTCAGGATTGATGGAGGGGAGGGGAAGCTATAAACGCCCGCAGTGCCATCAGATTGGTGGGTGGTGAAACAAGTAATGGGGCTGTCGCTTATGGTCATCAGCCAATGACTTTGTGCAAGGTATGGTTGTTCGATGTGTTCAGGATTAAGCTTCAAACTCATTCAGGATGCTTCCAAACCCTAAAATAACAGCTGAAAAATATCTGTTGATACTCATTCTCAAAATTCTCTCATTTAGAATGACAATTTGAATAAAATACTAGAACAGGGGTAACCAAACCACATCTTTTACACAAAGGGTGGTTCACAGAAAAATATGGGTATAACTTATCCTCAAATTCCATGGGCTGTCCCCCTCCACGAGCTACAATGGCACTGGATGGGGCAGGTAAATGAGCTCCTCTTATTCAGTGAAATACTGAGGGCTGCTGAAAGTTACTTAAACAAACATATAGTGAGTCTCTTGGTAGCGTTGCCTTGTTTAAAGTTGCTTCACTTTAACATCGATCAACTAATGGGTCATGTAATCCCGTTTAGTATTGTAAAGTTCCTCTTAATGTTGTTTCCCACTAGTCTGATGTAGGGATGTGATCTAATCGGTATCATTTTGGAGTGGCCTCCCTGACCCACCCTCTGGCTGCTGACCCTGTGACTTATGGCCGCTTCTTCCCTGGCTCACCCTCTCGCTGATCCTAACCTTTATCGAATCACCCGCTCCCCAACTCTCCTGCTCATCACTTCCTTCTTCCGAACCCTTTCCATGAGTGAGAGCTCTGCAGATGAGCAACAAAATGCAGGAGGTAAATTCTCTTCAAGTTGGTTCATGAATGAGCTTCACCCATTTCTGATCAGAAATGATAACAAATCCCTGAGCCTGACAATGAGACAGTTGATTGAATATATTCAGGAAAGCAGGCCAGAACACAAGTCCTCTCCATTGCAGTAAAAAAAAGCCATTGAGGACCAATGGCTTCGAAAGAGACTTAGGTTAAATCACCACCAGTTAACTTAAAGGTCACCACACCTCAAGCAAGACTCACGGTTGCAATGTGCGGGGCCTTCATGAATAACCTCAGCTGGTTCGGGGGAGTTGCACCCGCACTGTTGGCGTCACTCCACATCACAAACCAGCCGTTCAGCCAACTGAGCTAACTGACCCACAATCGCAGTGAAACCAGTGGGGCATCAGCCTCGCTTACTCTGCCTCCACCTGCACTATGGATGTGGGAGCCGCTCCCGGTGGCTTTAAAATCTGTGTGGGTATGGAAATGGAGATTTCAGATCAAAGTATAAGTTGAACTTAAATCCTTCATAAGCATCGTGGATATGAAAATAAAGACGTGAAATTGTAAGAAATGGAAGAATGAAGAGGAAAGCCAACGTTTTAGACTAGAATGGGAGGTAGGTTTTGCAAATGGGCAGTAGGTTTTGCTTTCGCTGTTAAAGATGGAAAATCTATGTGTCTTATCTGAAATATTTCGCTCACTCACTACAAAGCTAGTAACTTGAAATGTCACCGCAAAATTAACCACAAAGCAGTTTCTTCTGAATATCCTCTCGAGTTAGAATTGCAGAAAAACAAGCTAATCACATTAAAATCTAACCTAAATAATCAGCAGCTCTACTTTCAACTTTCAGTATAGAGGCTGCCTCAACTACTCAAGCTAGTTTTGCTGTGCCATGGAATTGCCTGGTGCTAGGCATTCATACTATGATGAAGAATGTTTTAAAAAGAGCATTGCTGAAATAGTTGCAATTTTAGTTCCAAATAACACCAAACCTCAGCGACTAATAACAAATATTCCAAATTTGTGGTACATTGCAGAGATGTATTTCCCAGATTTGTGCTGAAGTTGCAAGCAAGAAGCAAAATGATCTGAAGAACACTCTAGCATGCTGTTTAGCTCTTGTCTAATCCACAGTTATACAAAAATAACTCAACAAATTATATTTGTTTGTTGTATTTCTGTGGACGCAACTGTAAAAGGAAAAATGTTGAACTGCTAAGTACTGCTGAGAGAAACCACGCATGGTGTTGACATAAAAATTGCACTTGTCAAAGTACTGACAGGTGTACCAGTGAATAAACGTGTCTGTGTTGCAATGGATGGACCCCTGCTATGCTGGAAACAAATGTAGGCCTTCGACTACATTTTGGCAAAGTAACCCCAAATTTCAAGAGTTCCTCCCACTTCATTGCATTCATCAGGATCATTTAGCAAGTAGGTGTTTCAAGTACAAAAAGTATTCTGAAACTCTCCTAGATATTGGGCGGGATTCTCTGATCCGGAGGCTAAGTGTTGACGCCGTCGTAAATGCCGTCGCGTTTCCCGGTGGTGTGAGCATGACCTCAGGAGCAGCGATTCTGACCCCTACAGGGGACCAGCATGGCACTGGAACAACCCATGCCGCTCCAGCTGCCGATCCCGGTGTCAGATGGGCACCGCGTGTCTGCGCATGAGCAGTTGGACCAGTCCCAATGCATGCATGCGCAGTGGGACCGGCGTGATTGCCCCGCAACTGCGGTGGCTCCATTCTCCGTGCCGGCCCCGACGCAACCGGGCGTAGGGCTCCAGGGGCTGGCATGGAACAAAAGAGGCCCCCAGCCCAAGAGGCTGGCCCGCCGATCGGTAGGCCCCGATTGCGGGCCAGGCCACAGCGGAGGGTTCAGACCCCCCCCCCAACTAGGCTGCCCCTGGATCCATTCATGCTGAGGTCCGTCGAGTAAGTCCAGGTTAGAATGGCGTCGGCGGGACTCCGTTTTTTTTTGTATGGCCGCTCAGCCCATCCCGGGCAGAGCCAACAGTTCAGGACTTTCATTGAAGAGCTGGATCTTGAAGACAAATTTAATGAGGTTTCTTTTGAATATGTTGTGAGGTAGTTATCGAGCAGAAATGTCTTCAATAGGTTTGGTAAACAATTGGTGCCTATCATTGATTTCATGAAAGGAAAGAAATTATATTCACTGCTGGATAATGATGAATGGGTGCAGGAACTGTTGATTTTTAATTAATGTAATGCAACATTTGCAAACTCTTGACACTCCAGGGGAAGGTAAGATTATTTGTGACCTTATTCAGCTTTCAGAATAAGGTAAAGCTTCTGCAAAGAGACTCACTTGCAAGGAACTCCAGCCACTTTCCCCAGGTCAAGAGAAGAATAAACAGATTTCATGAAACTGCAGTAAGAGATTACAAACTGGAAGAATACAAAGATAATTGCAAGGTCTACTTGATGACTTTCGGTCAGGTTTGATGACTTGCAGAAGCTGAGATCCTGACTTGCTTTTCTTGTGAATCCATTCATGGTTGATGTGGTCAATGACAGTTGTCTGATTCTCAAATCCTTGTTGCAGAAACATCTACTGTAGAAATGAAACAGTTGGAATTTCAGGGATTAAAGCTGATGCATGAATCCCAATCTTCAATGGAGTTCTGAAAGCAAGTGTCGGAGGCGAAGTATCCTCAACTCAAAAAGACTGCTATGTGAATTCTTTCCATTTTTGGCACAACATACTTGCAGTGAATTGGTGTACTCTGTGAGGAAGTTTGTAAAATCGAAACAATGTGCAACCCTTACAAGTCGGTACTCACTGGATCTCCTTCATACCACTTTGCTAACATATTGACATATTTCTGAAGACTTGTATCCAGGATGGGGACTCGCAAGGCCCCGGCTTTTAGCACTGGTCCTGATAACGATGTATCATCTTACTTCAGGCATTTTGCTATTATAGTAATTTTACGAGGTGAAATTTAATTTAAACAAACATAATGAATAAAGGCAAAATATAGTGATTAATTTTTGTTTAAAAACTGTGGTTCAAATACTTTATAGTTATTGAAGTTAAAAGATAAATACATTCACGAGTAAATGTTCTTGCATGCATGTACTTTTTTATACTATTTACACTTATATTTTAGTTAAATAGATTTCCTCAAGCAAATGTGTGCAATAGTACCAAAAATACATCTGTAAAAGTGGCACAGTTCCGGGCGGAATGGTAGCACAGTGTTGCTTCACAATGCCAGGGTCCCAGGTTCAATTCCCGGCTTGTGACACTGTCTGTGTGGAGTCTGCACATTCTCCCTGTGTTTGCGTGGGTTTCCTCCGGGTGTTCCGGTTTCTTCCCACAAGTCCCGAAAGACCGGCTGTTGGGTAATTTGGACATTCTGAATTCTCCCTCTGTGTACCCAATCAGGTGCCAGAATGTGACTACTAGGGGCTTTTCACAGTAACTTAATTACAGTGTTAAAGTAAGCCTACTTGTGACAATAAAGATTATCATATTATGTCTTGTGACTCTCGAATGTCTGTAGATGATCGTATGTGGCTCTAATTTGGCCAACCCTGTACAAAGGATCATAGAATCATTGAATTTACATTGCTGAATTAACAGGTTAACAAGTATCGATTCAAACATACTCCATCATGAGCCAGTGTCTTTGGAGAACTGTCTGTGTGGAGTTTGCACATCCCCCCCCACCGTCTACATGGGTTTCCTCCGGGTGCTCCGATTTCCTCCCACAGCCCAAAGATGTGCAGGTTAGGTGGATTGGCCATGCAAACTTGAAATGAAATGAAATGAAAATCGCTTATTGTCACGAGTAGGCTTCAATGAAGTTACTGTGAAAAGCCCCTAGTCGCCACATTCCGGCGCCTGTCCGGGGAGGCTGGTACGGGAAAATTGCGCCTTATTGTCCAAAAAAAAAAGATCGGTGGGGTTGCTGGGTTACGTGGACGGGATGGAGGCCTGAGCTTAAGTAGGGTGCTCAATCCAAGGGCTGGTGTAGACTTGATGGCCCCAATGGCTTCCTTCTGCACTGTAAATTCAATGATTCTATAAGAAAGGTCAAAAATTAAAAAGAGAAATAGTATCTTTTTTTTTAATTTTAGAGTTCCCAATTCATTTTTCCCCAATTAAGGGGCAATTTAGCATGGCCAATCCACCTACCCTGCACATCTTTGGGTTGTGGGGGAGAAACTCACGCAAACACGGAGAGAATGTGCAAACTCCACATGGACAGTGACCCAGGGCCGGGATCGAACCTGGGACCTCGGCGCCATGAGGCAGCAGTACTATCCACTGCGCCATTGTACTGCCCCAAAATAGTATCTCCATTAAACTAAAATTCGACGGCCTTCGGTTTGAATTAAGTGCATTCCATTTGCGGAAATTGTATTATCTAGTATTTTGTTCTGCACATTTCCTTCATTCAGTTTTGTTTCCATTTATATGACAAAACAAGATCCCTGCAAATATGTTTCTTGGTGCTTAGGCTAATTAAATATTAAAAAATTTTTTTTAATGCTTTACTGAGATCCACCTTCTAAAAAAAATTATGTTGCATTAACATTGGAACAAATAAATGGTGAAGTTTATTGGCAAAGTACCGCATCATCTCCAACCTCTTTTTCCTACAAACGCCTTGAATATTTTGTCACCTCCCAAATCTGTGCCCGTTTTTCCAAGGACACCATGTTTGCATCATTCACTAGGGTTGATGCCCTGGCTACGGTACTGAAACGGCCCTTATCAAGGTCACAAATGACATTCTATTTGACTGTGCCCAAGGTACACTATCTCTCCTGAGAAATACACTATTTCTCAGCTAATCAGTAGCCTTTGACACGGTTGACTACACCATTTTCTGACAACCCCGTCCATCCACATCCAGCTGGGTGAAACTGCATTTGCCTGTTTCCATTCTTATTTATCTATAAGCCACTTCAAAATGTAGGAAATACAGCTGCCATTTTGGTCTCAGCAAACTCCCACAAAGTGCAGTGTAATAATGACCAGATAATCTGTTTTATTAATGTTGATTGAGGGATATATATTGACCAGGACACGAGGGATTATCTAATGGTAGCAAGAGCCATCTGCAATAGCTTCTCTTCCAGCTCCTCCAGCATTACCTCTGATGTTCTCCAAGGATTTATCCTTGTCCTTTTCCTATTTATCATCTACATGCTGCCCCTTGGCAACATCATCCTAAAACACAGAATTAGGACTTCCGGTGGTGGCCATGGAGTAAACGGTTGCACATTCAGCAGCTCTTGCCCTTAGTGTTTTTTTTTAATGGTGTTTAAGCCGGATTTTTCAGAAAATTTCTCAACATAAGTTGATCGAAGGGAGAGGAAAAGGAGGCCACCCTCAATTTATGGAATCCAAATAAGAGTTGAAAAAGGAGAAACAAAAAGATGAGTGAAAGCAAGAATCAGAGGTCATCAAGCTCAATGATAACGAGACAAAGCTCGTCCACGCCAGCTCACTGGTCGATGGAGCAGTGGGTCAAGTACCTGGATGAGAAGTTTGCCCGGCATCGCAAGGAGTGTGCAGAAGATGTAACCCAGATGATAGCCTCGATTAAAGAGGTGGTTGACTGAGTGGAGGAGAAATTGACGACCCAGGGACAGGAGATTCTAAAGTTGCAGAAGCTGGCGACTGAACGAGAGGAGGAGTCCACTGCAATGGCTGCTAGATATGGTGGAAGACTTGGAGAACCGGTCTCGCAGGCAAAATATATGAATCATTGGGCTGCCAGAGGGGAAGGAGGGATCAGATGCAGGAGCGTATGTGGGGAAGATGTTGCAGGAGATGGTCGGGGCCAATGTGTTTGACAAGCCGCTGGAGATGGACCGGGCGCACAGGGTGCTCGTACGTAAGCCCCAGGGTCGTGAGCCCCCGAGGGCCATGGTGGTGAGGCTGCATCGATTCCTCGACAAAGAACGTATCATGAAGAGGGCTAGGCAGATGAAAGGGTACATGTGGGAAGAATCAGAGATCCCGGTGTACCAAGACTGGGGACCAGAACTCGCAAAGAGGAGAGCAAGTTTCAACAAAGTTAAGGCGGCCCTGTTTGAGAAAGACATTAAATTTGGACTGTTATACACGGCGTGTCTTTGGGTGACCTACGAGAACCAGGAACTGTACTTTAATTCTTCGGAAGAGGTGGTTACTTTCATGAAAGACAATAATCTGGCTTAAGGACTCTTAAATTCTTTTGTGAGGGCCACGAAGAATCCAGCACAAGTTTTCAGGATACAAAGAAATAACATTTATTTACAAATTAACATGTGTATATATATATATATATATATATACAACAGCAGCAACAACTTCTCTTGCTGCCAAACTCCTCTCTCTCTGGTTCCAAACTGTCTAGCTCTATTTATGCAGGGGGTCTAGAACATAGAACATAGAACAGTACAGCACAGAACAGGCCCTTCGGCCCTCAATGTTGTGCCGAGCCATGATCACCCTACTCAAACCCATGTATCCACCCTATACCCAACAACCCCCCCCCCCCCCCCCCCAACCTTACTTTTTTTTTATTAGGACACTACGGGCAATTTAGCATGGCCAATCCACCTAACCCGCACATCTTTGGACTGTGGGAGGAAACCGGAGCCCCCGGAGGAAACCCACGCACACAGGGGGAGGACGTGCAGACTCCACACAGACAGTGACCCAGCCGGGAATCGAACCTGGGACCTGGGACCCTGGAGCTGTGAAGCATTTATGCTAACCACCATGCTACCCTGCTGCCCACTCTGCTAATGATTTGTCTGCCCCCTCATTGGGGAAGCTCATACTCCCACAGGATTGTGGAATTTTCATTAGTCCCAGCCAATGGTAAGCAGGCAGGTTATAACATCCCTCCCCCTCCAAAGACCAAGGAATCCACCGAAGACCCTGGCGAAGGAGGGCGTCGGACTCGTTTTGCCGCAGGCCGGACACCATTTGCACAAGGCGCTGGATCAGGCGGCGTGTAACGAGATGGAGACCGGCGCTTCCGTGATGAACGACGTAACGGTTGTACATCCACGGCCCGTCGTCCCGAGGATTCCCCCTCTGAGGTGTCTTGTGTCTCCATCTCGGAGTCAGAGTCTGCTGCCTCGGTGTCTTTATCTCCACAAGGTTCTGTCACGACCTGCGCAGGCTTTGAGTGAGGCACCAGAGGAAGAATGTGAGGAATACTTTCCATCGTGTCTGGTCTCTACGGCTGTAGGAATGAGCTCCTGGGGCGGGCAATCTTTGGCAGGGATAGTCTTCTGGACCGCACATGGTCTACATGTTTGCACTGGAGACGACCCTGGGCTTGTACCTGGTAAGAGATGGGGCCCGTTTGGTGAAAGATTACGACAGGGAACCACTGGGCACCACCAGCAAAATTTCGAATGAACACTGGGTCACCGGGCGTAAACTGCCGAATTGGCCGATGCCGAGAAAAACCATGTCCCTGCCGCTCTTGTGTGCGGCGTACTTTTGCGCCAATGTCCGGGAAAACCATGCTAAGGCGGGTGCGAAGTCTCCGGCCCATTAAGAGTTCTGCGGGAGCTACCCCAGTCACCGCATCGGGGGTGGTCCGAGATGCAAACAAAAACCGAGCCAGTCTTGTGTCCATCGACCCGGAAGACTGCTTCTTTAGGCCTCGTTTGAATGTCTGCACTGCGCGCTCCGCCAACACCTTTGAAGCCGGATGGTAAGGGGCAGTGCGGATATGGCGTATGCCGTTCATCTTCATGAACCTTGCAAACTACTCACTTGTGAACGGAGTGCCATTGTCCATGACCAGCACCTCGGGGAGGCCATGCGTACTGAAAGACAAACGCATCTTCTCGATTGTTGTGCAGGATATTGTGCCTCCCATCTTATGCACCTCTAGCCATTTAGACTGGGCGTCGATTAATAGCAGGAACATGGATCCTTGAAAAAGGACGGCGAAATCCGCATGCAAGCGCGCCCAAGGCCGCCCTGGCCATTCCCAGTGATGTAGGGGCGCGGCCAGCGGAAGCTTCTGATGCTCCTGGCAAATGGAGCGGGCCACCTTCTCAATGTCAGTGTCGAGGCCTGGCCACCAGACATAACTCTGGGCCAACAATTTCATCTTGGTCACACCTGGATGCCCATTGTGCAAGTCTCTCAGTATCAGATCCTGTCCTTTTTCCAGGACAATCACACGCGTCCCCGACAAGAGGATGCCGTCTTCCACGCTGAATTCGGAAAGCTTGGAAGAAAATGCCCGCAACTCGCCTGGGAACTGTCTATGCTGCCCACCATACAGGACTATGTGCCAATCCTTTGACAGGACTGGCTCCGTCTGGGTCCACTCACGGATCTGTGATGCCGTGACAGGCAAGGTGTCCATAACAGTTAGGGTTGCAACCACCTCACCGGTCATGGGGGTCGACATGGGGCCGGTTGATAAAGGCAATCGGCTCAGTGCGTCGATATTCCCTATCTGAGTTCCTGGTTTGTGTTCCAGAGAATACTCGTATGCAGCGAGCAACAAAGCCCAGCGCTGGATCCGTGCGGAATCAATGGGCAGTATTGGCTTATCCTCTCTGAAAAGTCCCAGCAGAGGCTTATGATCAGTCACGATAGTGAAGTGGCGGCCATATACGTACTGGTGGAAACGTTTCACCGCAAAGACCACCACCAGGCCCCCCTCCTCGATCTGCGCATACTTTTTTTCCGCTGCAGTCAATGTGCGGGAGGCGAAAGCTATCGGCCGCTCGGCCCCGTTCTCCATCGTGTGGGACAGGACGGCCCCAATACCATACGGGGATGCATCATACGTGATGAGCAAAGGCTTTCCATGATCATAGTGGGTTAGTAACCCAGAAGACGACAATTGTTGTTTTACCCGCCGGAAAGCGGTTTCTTGCAGCTAACCCCAAACCCAGGTGTGATTCTTCTTTAGCAGAAGGTGCAGCGTAGTTGCCAGATTGGGGAGGAACTTCCCGTAATAGTTTACCAGGCTGAGAAACGAACGAAGACGCAAAGTGTCAGTCGGGGTGGGGCCTGTTGAATCGTGCGCACCTTCTCTGCGACGGGGTGCAAATCTTCGCGGTCCACCCGATAACCCAGGTAGACTACTTCCTTCGCCTGAAAAACGCACTTTGTGCGACGTAAACGGACTCCAGCCTCCGAAAAGCGTCTAAGGACAGCCTCCAAATTTTCTAAATGTTCCTGCTCCGTCGTCCCTGTGATCAAAACGTCATCTAATAAACAGCAACACGCGGTAAACCTCTCAAAATGCCCTCCATAATGCGTTGAAAAATAACACAGGCAGAGGATACTCCAAAGGGCAAACGTGTATATTCATAAAGGTCCCGGTGTGTATTAATCGTTACATATGGCCGGGAGGCAGGGTCCAGCTCCAACTGTAGGTAGGCGTGACTCATATCTAATTTTGTGAACGAGAGTCCGCCTGAAAGCTTCGTGTAGAGATCCTCTATGCGAGGCATTGGGTATCGGTCGAGTCAGGAAGCCGTATTCACTGTAAGTTTATAGTCACCGCAGAAGTGAACTGTGGCATCTGGCTTCATTACAGGTACAATTGGTGCTGCCCAGTCAGCAAAACGGACGGGCCTGATGATACCCAAAGTCTCCAAACGAGTGAGCTCCCCTTCTACCTTCTCGAGCAAGGCGTAAGGCAACGGGCGCGCCCGGAAATAGCGTGGCATGGCTCCTGGTTCGACTTGGATACGGGCTAAAGCCCCTTTTATTTTCCCCAAACCGGGCTGGAATACATCTGGGTTTTGTCCTAGCACCTCCGTCAACCCTCCAGAAACTGTTTGGAGGATGTGCTGCCACTGCAACCGCAAATGGCGCAACCAGTCCCAACCCAACCGGCTGGGCCCATGGCCGCGGCACCACGATAAATGGGAAACACCCCTCCTGGTGTCCATAAACAACAGGGGTCATCGTAGTTCCTGCAATGTCCAATGGTTCCCCCGTATAGGTGGCCAACCTGGCCTGTGTGTCAGTTAATGTAAGGGTCTGTATACCCTGCTTGATGCGGTCGAATGTCCTCTGGGCGATCACGGAGACCGCTGCACCAGTGTACAACTCCATCTCAAGCGGGTGACCATTGACCCGTACTGTCACCTTAATGAGGGCCACACGGGGAGCTGCCACACAATGCAGCTGCAGGCAGTCATCCTCCGTCTCCACGTCCTCGGGAGTAGTCGCCGCAGGTTCATCCAAATGAAAGGTACTAGGCTGGCCCCAGTTTCGGTCGGAACGACGGAGCCTCTGGCGCCCCCAGGACCGGTGTCCGCGACGGGGTCGGCGCCTGCAAGTCTGACACGGAGATGGCTCCTCATCCATTGGTTCTGGAGAAGGCTCCCTTTGGGGAGGACTGTCTGACGGCCACTGACGTCGATCCGGACGTCGCCTTGCTTAAGGTACCACAGGGGTGCGGGGGGATGCTTTCGGACAGAAGCGGTTGCGCCCCAAGTCATGCACCTCCATTCCCTGTAGCTCCTGCACTCTTCGTTCTGCGCTCTCTCGGGACAATACGCTTTGAATGGCCTGTTGAAAAGTCAATGTTGGCTCGGCTAACAACTTTCTCTGGGTGGCCGCATTGTTAATACCGCAAACCAAACGGTCGCGTAACATTTCTGACAAGGTCTCACCATAGTCACAGTCGCCTGGATAGAAAGTTGGCAAGGGATTCTCCTGGGGTCCTTTCAGCGGTATTAAACCGGTAACGTTGGACTATCGTGGATGGGGTTGGGTTAAATGTTGCCCCACTAAGTTCACAAGTTCATCAAACGTTTTGGTGTCTGGCGCAGCTGGGTACATAAGGCTCCTAATCACCCCAAACGTATGCGGGCCGCAGGCGGTGAGCAATATGACCACCTGCCGCTCGTTTTCGGTGATGTTGTTTGCCCGGAAATAGTAACGTATCCTTTGTGCGTACTGGTTCCAGCTTTCCAGCGCAGCGTCAAAAACATCCAAACGTCCATACAGAGGCATGGTGTAATAGAAAACAACTCCCAACCTGTGTCCAACAAAAATCCAGGGAGGTGGCTTCAGCAGTGTAGACAGCTGTTCACTTTAACCCTCGTCACCAGTTTTGTGAGGGCCACGAAGAATCCAGCACAAGTTTTCAGGATACAAAGAAATAACATTAATTTACAAATTAACATATATACATATATATATACACAACAGCAGCAGCAGCTGCCAAACCCCTCTCTCTGGTTCCAAACTGGCCAGCTCTATTTTTGCAGGGAGTCTGCTAATGATTTCTCCGCCCCCCTCATTGGGGAAGCTCATACTCCCATAGGATTGTGGGATTGTCATTCGTCCCCAGCCAATGGTAAGCAGGCAGGTTATAACAAATTCTAACTGTGGTGGACTGAGTTTGAGGGAGGTGATGGAGTTGCGAGTAGGAGAGAAAAATGGTTCTGTGTTCTGCTCTGTCTGGTTTAAAAGTTCAATCTTTTAATTCTGTGGGTTAAGTTGCGATGTTTGGGAAGAAAAGGGTTTGGGTGTTTTATTTTTTTTTTAAAAACACGTTTTTCTCTTCTTTTCTCTCGTGTGATTTGATTTTGATTTATTCTCTGTAACAAAGATGGTTGATTCTTGCATGCATAATTTTGATTAAGCTGCTTGAAGCTTCTTCTATTGTGTTTGATTCTCTTTGAAGGTGAAGTGACTGATAAGAATCGGTCAAAGTGGGAGGGGATAGAACCTGGCAATCTGCTGTAACGACTTTTAAAGTCAAACTGTGGTGGTCTGAGTTGGGGGGAAGGGACAGGAAGGCGGGGAGGTGAGAAAAATGGTTCTATGTTTTGCTATGTCTTGTTTAAAATTTCGGTCTTCTAATTCTGTGAGTTAAGTTTCAATGTTCGGGAAGAAAAGGGTTTTGGTGTTTTATTTTTTTTCTTTCCTCTCTTGTGTAATTTCATTTTGTAGTTTGATTTTGATTTATTGCTTTATGTACTGGATCACAGAGGGAAGAACTTTTAAGATGCAATGGGGTGTTTTAGTTTCGGCAAGAAGGATGATTGATTCTTGCATGCATAATTTTGCTTAAGCTGCTTGAAGCTTCTGCTTTTATGTTGGTTTCTGTTTGAAGATGACAGGACTGATAAGAATTGGTTAAAAGGGTAGGGGTTTGCCTCATTGCCTGCACTTTGGGGATGGTATGTTTGCTTTTTGGGATTGTTGTTACTGTGTTGAGTCCTAGTGTAATTGCCAGGTGTGATAGAATCTAGCAGTCGGCTGGCTTTTTGACGCCAGAGGGTGGGAGATGCTGAGCTAGCTGGATAGCTGGTTCACGGGAGCAAAGTGGGGGGAGGGTGGGATTTGAGGAAAGATGAAGTGGGGGGGAGGGGGAGTGGGGAGTGGGAGGGGGGTACTGCTGATGGGTAAGGGACAGTTAGGAGACTGGAGATGGAGATCAGATGGCGGTCGCCGCCAAGGGGCGGATCAAGTGAGGTGCGGAACACGGGCTAGGAGCTGGCCTCGGAAAGTCATGGTTGACCAATAGGGGAGGGGGGCAGGCAAAAGTCCCCCTGACCAGACTGGTTACATGGAATGTTCGTGGACTGAACGGGCTGGTTAAGAGAGCTTGTGTGTTTGCACACCTGAGACAGTTAAAAACGGACGTGGCTATGTTACAGAAGACACACTTGAAGCTGGGCGACTAAATTAGATTAAAGAAGGGATGGGTCAGGCAAGTGTTTCATTCAGGACTGGACTTTAAAACAAGGGGGGTGGCTATCCTGATTTAATAAAAGAGTGACATTCGAGGTGGGGAGGATAGATGTAGACCAGGGAGGCAGATTTATTATGGTTAGCGGGAAGCTAGAGGGAATGGCAGTGGTGCTGGTGAATATATATGTCCCAAACTGGGATGATGTTGAATTTATCAAGAAGGTGCTGGGGAAGATCCCAGACCTTGACTCGCACTGGCTGATCAGGGGGGTGACTTTAATACGGTCCAGGACCCAAGGTTTGACTGGTCGAGCGCTAGGTTGGGGAAGCTATCAGCAATGGCAAAGGAACTGTGGGGGTTCATGGTGTGCATGGGAGGGGTGGATCCGTGGAGATTTGAGAGACCAAGGAGCAGGGAATATTCATTCTACTCCCATGTACATAAGGTGTACTCCAGGATAGATTTTTTCATGTGAGATAAAACACTGTTAGCAGGGGTTGAGGACACTGAGTACTCAGCAATTGTGGTCTTGGATCATACACCACACTGGATAGACCTACGGGCAGACACTGGAATGTCCCAGCACCCACAGTGGAGGCTAGATACAGGGCTGTTAGCAGATGAGGAGATCTGTGAGCGAATGAGAGGGGTCATTCGGAGGTACATGAAGATCAATGATGCGGGAGAGACTGCAGCTGGGGTGGTCTGGGAGACACTGAAAGCGGTCATTAGTGGGGAATGTATTTCTATTCGAGACCACAGGGATAAAACTGAGCGGTGGGAGCTGGACAGGTTGGCAGGAGAAATCCTACAGGTGGACAGGAGATATTCGGAGTCTCCAAATGAGGAGCTCCTGAAGGACCGTCAGAGACTTCAAATGGAGTTTGGCCTCCTTTCCACAGGAAAGGCGGAGGGTAAAAGAAGCAATATATGAACATGGGGAGAAAGCTAGCAGGATGCTGGCACATCAGCTGAGGAAACAGGAGGCGATGAGAGAAATAGGAAAATAAAGGATTTGAGGGGAAAGATGGTGACGGACCCAAGGGCGGTGAATGAAGTGTTCCGGGAATTTTATAACCAGCTATACGAGTCGGAACCCCCGGTTGGGGAGGAGGGCATGAATCAATTCCTGGCGAGGCTAGAGTTCCCGAAGGTAGGTAAGGGGGGCCCAATTGGGCTTGGGGAGATGATAGAGGGACTGGGGGCAATGCAATCGGATAAAGCCCCGGCACCTGATTTTTAAAAACTATTACTGGGCTGCCAACATATCGATGGTCAGGAAGTGGGTAGTGGGGGCGGGGGGGGGGGGGGGGGGGGGGGGGGGGGTGTCGGTCTGGGAGCGGATGGAGGCAGCATCCTGCAAAGGTATGAGCCTGGAGGCTTTACTGACGGCGCCCCTGCCATTCTCGCCGGCTCAGTCCTCCACACGTCCTGTGGTGGTGGCAGCCTTTAAAGTGTGGAGGCAATGGAGGCAGCATATGAGACTGGAGGGGGCGTCAGTGTGGTCACCGATCTTTGACAATCACCAGTTTGTCCCGGGGGCGGGGGGCGGGGAGCTGGATGGGGGCTTTAAGGTATGGCAGCTGGCAGGGATTGAGAGGTTTGGAGATCTATTCATCCAGGAGGGCTTTCCGACCATGGAGACATTAGAGGAGGAGTTTGATTTGCCAAGTTGGAACGGGATTTCGATATCTTCGAATGTGGGACTTTGAGACAGGTCCCAAGCTTTTCTCGCCTCCCCCTGAGGGGAATACAGGATAAAGTGCTGTCAAAAACAGGGGTTGGAGGTGGGAAGGTTTTGGACATATACAGGGAATTGTTAGAGTGGGAAGGGGCCCCTATCAGAGAGGTGAAGAGGAAGTGGGAAGAGGAGCTAGGAGGGGAGCTGGAAACTGAACTGTGGGAAAAAGCCTTGAAAACGGTAAATGCTTGACTCAGCTTGATTCAGTTCAGGGCCCATTTGGCGCCTCGTAAGGAGTCTGGAGCGGCCTGAAACTGAACCTATGGGGGCCAGAATCGTACGTGACCGGGCCCGGTTCGCGCTGTCGTGAATCGCGACGGTGTTCACGATGGCGCGAACGCTTGGGCCCAATATTGCAGCATCGCCCCCCGCAATCTTTAAATGTAACTTGGTCCTAAAATTGTTTCTATGTGGGAAACAAAACAAAGATTCTGAAAATGATTTCATCTTGGATGTGTGGTCTAGAAGAGGTTTCTTTAGGGTTTGACTGTTACCCTAAGAATGCTACCATAGACTGTTGTTCATAAAAAATGTTCTTGTTTATTTAGAGTAAATCTCGGTACTCTACACAAGGTTATACTTCTGCTTCCCACCAGATTGGTTTCATGATCATGTCATATGGCATCATTATTAGTGTTAGATGCTCCTGATCTTAACCAAATCTTTATCCCAACTATATACATCCTCCTACATCTCTCCCCAAAGTCTCGGACTTCACAGAGTTAGTCTCAGTGGCACTGTGAGCAATCTCCTTGACCTGTTCCTTATTTCATTTTGAGGTTGAGGATAAACTACATTTTCTTTTCGTTTGATAGGAGTGTCTTCCACCTGGGTGGTTGGAGAGTTTCTAATGCTCTCTGCTTCCTTGTCTCCATCCAGATCTAAATAGCTTGTCCAAGGTTTCCCTCCCAATGATATCAATGCTTTCCAGTTCCTTCTGATATTTCCCTGGCCCGTCTCAATCCTATAAGATCCCAGCTGTGGAGCTCTTCCTATCACAATGCCTTCTTTCTGTTCTCGTTTCTACACACTCTCCCCGGGCTGTAGCACTTTCAAGTCTCATGCTCTGCGTTGGACTTTTGTGCTTCACTGTCTCTTTGCAGCTCCTTATGCTCCCTAACATCCTCATGATCTTCTGAGGTAATGTTAGGCTGTGGAGTTTGTTGTTGAGGTGGGAGTTGTGTTCGCAGCCGATGATGTCGGGAGCATGTTTTTTTAGTGGCGAGGTTATGTAATGGAGAAGGGTTAGGTTAATATCTTTTTTTTCGTCAATTCCTTGATTGCTTGATCTTTTTCTGCTTCTCCCTTCGACTGAGGATATCTGGTGACATGCATGAAACCATAATCTTGTGCAAAATTATGGAACAGCTCGTTAACAAACCCAGGACAATTATCTGATACCACAACGTCTGAGATTCCATGTGTCACCCAAGATTCTTCTTGGTGTTGTCATGACTGCCTCTGCCATGGTGCGATGCAACCTACTCACTTCAAACTATCTGGAACAGTTCTCTACACAAGGTTACCCACGGCACACGTAAATCAATTCTGATGAACTCTTCAATGGAGTGACTGATGCCTCACCACCAGACTGACTGCTGGGCTCTTGTTTGGCATTTTGCTTTTATCAAGATGGATTTTCTGATGAATGTCACGTTGAAGTGATTTGGGGATGGCTACTTTGTTGTTAAAAACTAAGAAATCATGGATGGTTGTGAAATGTTTTCTCTATTCAAAGTATTGGTGAAACACTGGGTTGTTAGGGGTATAATCGAGCCATTTGTTTGGCAAAACTCTTTTATTTTGATGCGCTCATCATTCTGCTGCTGTGCTTGCTTAATTTCTTGTAAACTCTTCTCGTGGTTGGTAGGTTTTTGGGAATTGAAGTATATGCTTCCACTTCCTCAATACATCCACTCTGGTACTTCCCTTTAACACACTCTGCAAATTAAATCTATCTCAGTTTCAGTCTAAGACATTAAATTCTCGGTGGCAATTTGCAATTTCCTTTGGGTTAAGAAGAGCAACCCAAGGTTTGTGGTTGGTTTCAATTTTCAACATTATTCCATGATGTAATCCGAGAATGTCTCACAGGCCCATGTGGCTGCTAACACTTCCCTCTCAATGCTTGCATACCTCTTCTCTGTGTCCGTGAGAGATCTTCAGTGAAATAAACTGCTTGCCTTTGTCCAGTCTTTTGAATTCGAAACAGTATTACCCTAAGCGTGTAGATATCCGTTGTTACAGTTGTTGGCAACTCTGGATCATATTACGCTACCATTTCTCGTGAAATTAGGTATTTTATATCTTGCCAAAAGCATTTTGCTGGCCCATATTTCAGCACCACAGACTTTGCCTGCACAGCTACTGCAATGACTCATTGATTTCCATACAAGATTGCTTGGAACCTGCCTACCTGGCTGACAATCCCAAGGAATCTTTGTCATTCTGTGATGTTTTTAGACTGTGGGAACTCTCTAATGATATTAGTTTTCTGTGGGTTAGCTGTAATTCCTGAAGCTTTCACATTGTGACTTCCTGAATTTTATAGTAGGCTTTGCAAATTCACATTTGTGGTTTCATGTCAAACCGGTTTCCAGCTGCGGTAGCACTATACCACTACCTCCCAGTGACATATTTCACTTTCCATGTCTTCCAGGGTCTCCAACATCCTGCCTCGGAATATCTCGGGTGCAAAAGCCATTCCAAAAGTTAACTCAAAACAATAACCAAATTGCATGATAACGGTAGTTAGCAATCTAGGGCGTGATTTAACGGAAATGAAAGAGAACTTTGTCGAGCATATTTAGTTAGGTGTTTCCTGGTGCAGGCAGCGCTGACCACTAACTCACTATTCAACAAAACTCTGCTCCATTTGTGGGCCCTGGCGAGGAACACCCTGCTAAGGACGCTCTTAGGCTCACTTCCTGCACTATGAGCTCTGCTCACCAGTGCAGGAAGAGACTGATGTGGCATTTTTAAATGGCACCCTGATCTCTTAACCCCCCCAATGCCCAAACTTACCAATAAGGAGGTCACGGTACCACAGTGGTAGCACTGTTGCTTCACAGCTCCAGGGTCCCAGGTTCGATTCCCAGCTTGGGCCACTGTCTGTGCGGAGTCTGCATGTTCTCCCCATGTCTGTGTGGGCTTCCTCTGGGTGCTCCGGTTTCCTCCCACAGTCCAAAGATGTGCAGGTTCGGTGGATTGGCCATGATACATTGCCCTTAGTGTCCAAAAAAAGGTTAGGTGGGGTTAGTGGATTACGGGGATAGGGTGGAGGTGTGGGCTTGGGTAGGGTGCTCTTTCCAAGGGCCTGAAGTTAAAACTCACCACTATTCTTAGAATTCCCACTATACCAAAAAGGGCCGATATTCTAAATGGTGAACAGAGATTCTCACTCCCTGACTCCGATGCAGGCTTCGGTGGGTGCTATTCAGGTCAAACTATATTTTCACGTTATCCCCCGGTATAACCCATACCTTCACCGAAGATTTTATCTACTTACCACTTAGTAGCATCGATGTCCTGGGTCCTGCATTGCTAAGTAAGTAACCTAGACTTTAGGTATAAACCACTTTTTCAGGTCAAGTTAAGTTATTTTATTATTATAATTTTTTCTTTTAAAAGCTGCAAACACTTTCTTTACAGAAAGGTAAAAAGATCTTACTTCTGGATCCTGCTGGTTGGTTGAAGGGACCTTCAGGCCCACCTTGACAGTCAATCTTCTTTAAATTCTGGTCTTCTTGGGATGTATTCGCTGGTTAGCTCTGTTGCTTTGTTTTGTCGATCCATGTACTGAGCTATAAGAACTGGCTCTGCTAGCTATCTCTCAGTTGACTCTGACTCCTGTTTAAATTCTAGTCTTCCTTAGATGTATAGCTGTTTAAGCTCGGCTGCTTGTCTTGTCTTTCCCATGACTGAGCTGTGAGAGCTGAAATATGCTTCTCTCCTCTCTCTCAGTTCTCCTCCCCTCCTGTTGCTGGTCTGCTTCTGCTCCCTGGGTTTATATTCTCTTTCTACCAATTATTACGTTTTAGAGCCTTATTGTAAATTAACTTATTTCACTTTGATTTTAAAAAAGTATCTTTGATGTAAACATTCTAATACAACTAAGTATTCATTTTGGGCATAACCTCGCCTCTCAGATCTGATTACATTGTCCTTTGTGATGTTCAAAGTTGCTTTGGTTTAATTCCTGTCATGTGAATAGTTTAATTTTACAATTGTCCCCAGCTCATAACTTTGCCTTTGATTTTGACTTTAAATTATGTTCCTCATAGACAGGTTGTCTCCAATTTTCTTTTAATTGACTTGATGTTAGTAGAATTTCACACTTAGAATTGACACCAAATTTGACTGAACATATCCATCCTTTCCAGCTGTTTACTAAGAGAGTTAATTTCAGTGAAGGTGTGAAACCTGTGCTTTTAGCTGTATGCTAAAATTTTACTTGGTTATGACTTGAAAGACCTGCCTGTTTTAAACATTTGTCACTTAATTCAATTGAAACTCTCATCTATGCTTTTCCAGAAACTTCCTAAGATAGTTACATTCAATGAAGGTGTGAGCCATTGTTTTAGCTTATTACATGAATCCTGTGTGTTTGCTAAGCCTGCTTGTGAGAAAGCATCTGCATTTTATAATCCTGCTCTTTGCAGCTGCTATTAACCTTTTGTGGGATCTTTCCCTGTATCCTCTCAGATTTCTCTCAGACCAGATATTGCCAGACTTCCATGTTTCAAATGACACATTTTTCTGTATTTTCAAGACCAGGCCGGTGCAGACTCAGTGGGCCAAATGGCATGCTTGTGCACTGTAAACTGTATGATTGTTGATCGAGCATCCTGCACCCTACCTCATAAGGGCAGAGCACCATTGAGCCTGATTCCTGACATGGGCAAGATGCCAACTGGACACTTTGGCACTGCCAGCCTTAATACTATAAATGGCAAAACCCTTAGGAACATTAACATACACAGAGATCTGGGCATGCAGGTCCACAGGTCCCTAAAAGTGGCAACAGAGGTGGCCCCGGTGATTAAGAAGGCATATGGCAGGCGTGCCTTCATCAGCTGGGGCATTAAGTCAGGAGTAGGGAAATCACGTTGCAGCTACATTAAACCTTGGTTAGGCCGCATTGGGAGTATGGCTTGCAGTTCTGGTCACCACATTATCAGAAGGACATGGAGGCTTTGGAGAGAGTGTAAAGAAGGTTCCCCAGAATGTTGCCTGGTCTCGAAGGTGTTGGCTCTGAGGAGAGGTTGAATAAACTAGGATTGTTTTCACCGGAAAGAAGGAGGCTGAAGGGAGATCTGATAGAGGTCTATAAAATTATGACAGGCATAGACAGAGTGGATAGTCAGAGGCTTTTGCCATGGGTTGAAGTATCAATTACAAAGGAGAACAGGTTCAAGGTGAAAGGGGGAAAGTTTAAGGGAGATGTGCGGGGTATGTTTTTCAGACAGAGGGTGCCTGGAATGTGCTGCTGGAGGATGTGGTGGAAGCAGGCATATTAGCAACAGTTAATAATAATAATCTTCATTGTCATAAATTGGCTTACATTAACACTGCAATGATGTTACCTTGGAGTGCCGAAGGGTCTATTCCTGTGCTGTATGTTCTTTATTCTGATCCTTCTAATGCGAATCATAGAATCATAGAATTTGCAGTGCAGAAGAAGGCCATTCGGCCCATTTGGTCTGCACCGGCTCTTGGAAAGAGCACCCTACTTATGCCCAAACCTCCATCCTATCCCCGTAACCCAGTAACCCCACCTAACGTTTTTGGACACTAAGTGCAATTTATCATGGCCAATCCACCTAACCTGCACATCTTTGGACTGTGAGAGGAAACCAGAGCACCCGGAAGAAACCTACGCAGACACGGGGAGAACATGCAGACTCCGCACAAACATTGACCCAAGCCGGGAATCAAACCTGTGACCTTGGAGCTATGAAGCAACTGTGCTAACCACTGTGCTACCATGCTGCTCCCGTGAAGATGTTCTGTGTCTGGAGAATCTCCCCTTCCAGTTGTCCCAGTCTTGAGCCTGTTGCAAGCTTTCAGGGCTTCGCAATGTTTCTGCGAGTGGAAATGTAGACTTCATGCTTACCCCACACTCTGGATCTGTTGCTGATTCAGACATTTGGCTCGTAGATTGTGATCTGTACTCACTTCTGTCTGGACTCCAGGCTTGTGCGTTTACTTGCATTTGCAGCACCCACCATGCTCTGTTCTCAGGTGAGCCTTCAATCTTTTGTTTTTTCTTGTTCTTTTTCTAAGGATTTCCAAGGTCTGCCAGAGTTGCAGGAGAAAGTCTGCAGGAGACAAACTCTTGGAGATTTTCTGGGTCTTTGCAGTGTGTCCGCTGCTACCGTGTTTCAGATGGTGTGGGTGAACAGTCAGCAGAAACCACCAGTTGCCACCATGTTTTATCTCGGGTTTGGGGTGTAGATAAGGCTTCATTAGGGGTTTTCTGTTACCCCAAGAATGCTGCCATAGGCTGTTTTCATAATAAACATTCTTTATTTTTGGGGGCCTACATACCCATCTCAGTATTCCAAACAAGTTTAAAGTTCAGATTCCCACCAGATCTCAATCTCTTAGTTAAGTGACATTGTATTATAGTCAGATCAGGAGTTACTCCAGAATCAGGTGCTCCTGGTGTTAACCTATTACTCTATGAAAGTGACCCCTCCTTGGTTCATTAAATGAATAACCACTACATTGTATATTGCAGAGCGTAATGATGGTGCCTGTTTAGTTTGTTGTGTTTTTTATAAAGGAATTAACGGTGAAGATTTTTTTCACTTCTGATTACTATAAAAATTGTTTATTGTCACAAGTAGGCTTCAAATGAAGTTACTGTGAAAAGCCCCTAGTCGCCACATTCTGGAAAATATTAATGTGTAGGTGTCAGGTATAAAAAATAGTGTAAAGATTTGGGGCGGAGTTCTCCCATTTTGAGACTCAATACGGCAGCTCCAGCGGCACCTTTCTTGCCGGCCAAAAAAGCGGGTTCCTGCATCAGATTCTCTGCTTGGAAGCTCATTAATTATGCACAAGCGGGTTCTCCTCCGGCTCTCCTGGCAGACCGCCAGCTGACTCGCCCGTCTGCCATCAGCTGATGGGTTCAAAGGTCCCGGCGCCGTATTTATATACTAGTCTAGCACACTCGGATCACTCTCTCCAGCGCACCTGTCTTCACCAGACTGTACGGGATGTCAGCAACCCAGAGGGAAAAGGCTTGAGCTTCATGAAGAATGTCTGTTCCTCAATTCAATCAGCCCCCCCTCCCCCAAGCCCATTACCTGCAGAGTGCTCATGCCCCAGTGGGACCCTCACCCACCACATCCAGGGTCTGTGGGAATGCCCTTCCAGTAAATGATGTGGTATCTCTTTGGTCCCCTTGTTTGTGAGCTTGTCATGCAGTCTTTTTGGGGTTAATTTTCCCTCCCCTTCATCTTCCCTCTGCTTTCCATTGTTCATCTTCGTTCACCTCCTTGTCCCTCTGCCTGCCATCGTGAGCCCTCGTACCCACCCCCCACCACTCCTTGCACAGCCCTCCATTCACACAGCCCCCTTGTCTTTGTTTGGCTGTATCAACAACCCCCCCCCCCCCAATCCTCCGCCACGCCCCAACCTGTGGTGCAAAACTGATTTGACTCAGTGACACAAGAGGGATCATGGGTCCAATAGCACGCTGCTAACCATGAGGACAAGTTCAGCATGGAGATGGAGGGTAGGAATTGGTCTTCCCTGGCAGAGTGATGAACAGCGCATCCCTATGCCAGAAAGTTGTTGCACTCATCCCAAAATCTCTGGAGAATTGGGGGACAACCTCGTGAATGCCACTCATTAGCAATCTGGTTTGACAGCAATGCAAATTCTCACTAGCGTAATGCAGGATTGAAAGGCCTGATATGGTACCAGTGGGCGGCTCTTTCAATGAGCATTCATGAGATGCAAATGGCATTTGTGCCACCTGTCAGCAGGAAGAGTGACCCGCCACTGGGAGAATTGCGACATAATTTTACGCTGACATGTTCACAACTTTTTGGCTCCCGCCAAATTCACTGTGCCCATTAGCCACCAAACCTGCCCAGTGGGGATAGGAGCATTCCGTCCTTCAAATTTGATGTTTTTACAATCTTCTAAAAACAATTCATCCCTTAAAAGAATGAGACTATTACTTAAATTATTCAATTTCTGGGGTCCAGCGGTTGTTTGACATTACAATAATAATTAGCATGACTGTTTAAAAACTTGTTATTACTGTTAATTATTAGACTAACTTTGGGGTGAATTAAATGTGCAGTTCATGTGCAAGTCCAGCAAGTTTTTAAAAAAAATAAAAGGGAGCCAAAGGACAAGATGCAGTTTGCGTGAAGGACAAAGTGCAGTTTGTGTGAAGGTACTGGTGGAGTAAAATATATTGCCCAGCACATTCTAGAGTTTTGTCGTACCTCGTACACTGATAACTGTTGCTGTCATTTTTCCAGCAAGGTTTGGCTCAAGACCTTGAAATCATTGGATTTCATGCTGCCATCTAGTGGTCAACTCTTTAAACTATAGCAAAAGATCCTTTTCCTAACTTAATATATATAAATTCTCAAATCTATCTTGTTACTCTACCCCAAACATTTTTCAATCTTTTGAAGCACTATTAAAAAGTGGAAAGTCATAATTACATGCAATATTTCCCCAATGAGCCACAAGAATAAAGAAATTGGTTTCAATCTTTGTGATATTCTAGTATTCTAAAATATTTATGAAAAGATTAAGATTTTGGACTGCTCTGGATAAAAGAATCAATTTTTGTGGATGAATGATCTGGTAGGTTAAATGTTTATCTGTGAAAATTTTAACTGTTTCACAAGGCTAACTCATACCTTCCAATAGACTAAACACCACTTCATATGAAAAAGAGAACACACACTTTCCTTGTATAACTTTCTTACCCCTTCCTCAAGTGAACATTGAAATGGGAGTGACTGTTCTTGCAGTTTCCCCTCTTCATAGTTTAACCTTTTCTGCATTGTCATTTGTCTGTTGACTTTCTAGACTGCTTCCTTTTTTACCTCTCCTCCTTTCCCCCTTTGTACAAGTGGCCTTTGCAAGTTAATAATTGCATTCACTGCATAGTTTCATAGAAATATAGAAAATAGGAGCAAAATGGGGCCATTTGGCCCTTTGAGCCTGCTCTGCCATTCATTATGATCATGGCTGATCATCCAACTCAATAGCCTGATCCCTCTTGCTCCTCCATATCCTTTGACCCCCTTCGCCCCGAGTGCTATATCTTGTTGCTTCTTGAAAACATACAATGTTTTGACCTCAGCTGCTTTATGTGGTTCCCCAGGCTTACTTCTCCCCAGAAGAAATTTCTCCCCACCTTAGTCCTAAATGGTCTACCCGGAACTTTAGACTGTGACTCCTGGTTCTGGACACCCCCACCTTCAGGAACATCCTTCCTGCATCTACCATTTCTCGTCCTGTTAGAATTTTATAGGTTACTATGAGATCCCACCTCATTCTTCTGAACTCCAGGAAATTGGCATGTTGAACCATTACATAGATTACTTAGAGCATACAGTGCAGTAAGAGGCCATTCAGCCCATCAAGTCTGCACTGACCCACTTAAGCCCTCACTTCCACCCTATCCCCATAACCCAATAACCTTCCTAAATGTTTTTGGATACTAAGGGCAATTTAGCATGGCCAAACCACCTAACCTGCACATCTTTGGACTGTGGGAGGAAACCGGAGCACCCGGAGGAAACCCATGCAGACACTGGGAGAACGTACAGACTCCGCACAGACAGTGACCCAGCGGGGAATCGAACCTGGGACCCTGGCGCTGTGAAGTCACAATGCTATCCACTGTACTACTGTGCTGCCCTTATAATAATCGCTTATTGTCACAAGTAGGCTTCAATTAAGTTACTGTGACAAGCCCCTAGTCACCACATTCCGGCGCCTGTTCGGGGAGGCCGGTATGGGAATTGAACCCGTGCTGATGGCCTTGTTCTGCATTACAAGCCAGCTGTTTAGCCCACTGTGCTAAACCAGCCCCTTAAAGCCACCAAAAATGGACCTGTTAGGCATTATCTTAGATGATGTAAACAAGAAGAGTTCGTAGCTGCCATTCTGTTAAGGAAAGAAAATAGTAAAGTACAAACTTTATAATAGTAATGAGGAGATTCTTGTAACTGGAGAATACATTTCTGAGCCATTTCTCTTCTTGTTGTGAAGAAACAATAAAATAATAGTAGCTTGATGGTGCAGGACTTGAGCATTACTGAAAAAAAGACATACAGTCAAAACTTTTTGTCTTGCACTCATCAGGATGGATACAAGAATGCCAAATTTCAAAGGGAGCAACAGTGCTGATTGGTTGGTTAATAGACTTTGGATGAACCATGGCCATGGAAAATGAACCAGGGAGCAGTTGTCACTTAAACCTTTGCTTAATTGAAAAAGGCCTGGGCATGTTTTTCCTGTTTGTCGAGACATGGCCCTTCAAATGAAGATATACAGCTTCTAGCAAGCATAAGTGAGCCACACTGCATGTCCTGCTGATAATCTTAAATTGGATGGTTTTCCGGGTTTTTCAGCAAGTGCTGAAATTGTGTTTGACTAATTTATTAGAGTTCTTTGAGGACGTAACAAGTAAGGTGGTTAAAAGGGGACCTGTAGATGAGGTACACTTGGATTTCCAAAAGCCATTCGAGAACGTGCCAAATCAAAGGTTATTTCACAACCTAAAAGCTCATGGCGCCGGCAGTAACTTATTAATGTCGATAAAGGTTGGAAATCTGAAATAGAAACAGAAAGTGCAAGAAAGTCTCAGCAGGTCTCGCAGCACCCAGCGAGATCTGGATCATGCCCTAGCCGGGTGTGATCCAGATAATTATATTTAAATGAGCCATTGAGAAGAGACGGGCAGCCAGAATGGAAAGGAATCGAAATGTCCTCTATCAACATAAGTGTAGTAAAATAACAATAAAAGGAGCAACTGCAGGCCAGTCAGTTTAACCTTTTGGAAACAATAATCTGCGACAAATTTAAAAGTCACTTGGACAAATACAGTTTAATTAAGGAAAGCCAGCATAGATTTGTTAAAGGAAAATCATGTCTAACCAACTTGACTGAGTTTTCGATGAGTAAATAGAGAGAGGTGATGAGGGTAGTGCAGTTGGTGTGGCATACGTGGACAACATTGTATGACAACAACAGCTTTTCTTGGTTTATATGTATGATGATCTAGAACAAGAAGTAGGAGCAGGAGTAAACTATTCAGCCCCTCGGGCATGCTCTGCCATCCGATAAGATCACGGCTGATCTGATTGTGGCCTCAACTCCCCTTTCCTATCTGCCCCTCTTGAAAGATATTTTTCAAAATATATACATTAAACACAACCAAAACCAAATCGAGAACCAACAGGAAATCACATAACAATAAATAACAACCCCCCCCCCCCCCCGGCTTCGGCAGCCCTGAGTCCCTCCATTCCAACAAAATCCATCTCCCGGCCACCAGGGAGGCAAAGGCCAAAATGTTGGCCCCTCTAGCCCCCTGGACTCCCGACACTCCGAAAATCACCACTTCTGGACTCGGAGCAACCTTCACCTTCAGTACCTCGGACATAACTTCAGCGAACCCCCGTCAGAATCCCTCCAACTTCAGACATGCCCAAAATATGTGGACGTGGTTCGCGGGCCCCCCAGTGGGCCTCCCCCCCCCCCCCCGCCCCCCCGGCCCACAACTGTCCTTCACCTCCTAAAAAACCTGCTCATCGTGCCACCATCATATGTGCCCTATGAACTACTTTGAATTGAATAAGGCTAAACGTAGCATACGTGGAGGATGCATTCACTCTCCTCAGAGCCTCCTCCCACAACCCAGCCTCCATTTCCCTCCCCCACTCCTCCTCCCACTTCCATTTAACGTCTCCTATCGGGGCTCCCTCCCAATCCATTAACTCTGCATCAATCTCCGACACCCCACCCTCGCCAACTCCTGCTTTCAACACCACCTTGTCTGGTCGGTCGGGAAAGGACGGCATCTGCCATCTAACATAATTTCGTACCGGAACCCATTCCCACTCGGCAGCTCATACTCCTTCCAATTCCTCTCCCACAAATCGATGCCGAGACCAAGGCACCCTCAAATCTCTGTGGGGTGCCCCCACACCCTCAGGGCCGCCACCACCACCGGGCTGGTGGAATACATGGATGGCGAGAATGGTAGAGGTGCCATCAACAGTGCCCCTAACCTATATCCTTACAAGAGGCTGCCTCCATCTGTCCCCTCCCCCACTACCCACTTCCTAAGCATGGCTATATTCGCTGCCCAGTAACAGTTCATTATATTTGGCAAGGCCAGCCACATCCCACCATGGGAATTTCCCTGCCCACACAAACCCCGAGATCAAAGCATTAATTTTCCTAAAAAAGGCCTTTGGAATAAAAGTCGGAAGGTTCTTGAAAAAATAAGAACTGTCATTTTCACGGTCTGCACCCATCCCACCAGCGACAACGGGAGCACGTCAGTCCCATTTTGTAAAGTTCATCCTTCATCTGCTCCACCAACCGTGGAAAACTCAATTTGTGTAGTTGTCCCCATCCCCGTGCCACCTGGATGCCCAGATACCTAAAGCTTGTCCCCACTACTTTAAACGGCAGCTCGCCCAACCTCCTCTCCTGTCCCCTTGCCTGGATCGGAAAGTCTCATGGGATCTTTCATGACCACCTAAGATGGCAGACATTGGTATTACATCTCATCCATTTTACACATGCTGTTGGATTTTGCTGGGAGCCACAGGGAATCAGCACTGGCTTAGTCGGTAACAGCAGCTCTTAAAAAGCTTTGGTTGCCCTTAAATTCCCTAAGACTCAACAGGGGAGAATGGATGATGGAAGACTAGGGGTAAGAAGTGCACTGTTCTACAAAATTGTGTTGACCCTGGAGACAAGGAAGGCTCCTTATGTTGTTGAGGACCATTTTGCATTAATGAGCAACAGCATGGACAGATGTAGCAGAAAGTTATGCCTTCTAGGGTCAGTACCTGATATTAGGTGAGAAGGAATTCCTAGATCATAGAATTTACAGTGCAGGAGGAGGCCATTCGGCCCATTGAGTCTGCACCGGCTCCGGGAAAGAGCACCATACCCAAGGTCTACACCTCCACCCTATCCCCATAGCCCAGCAACCCCACCCAACACTAAGGGCAATTTTGGACACTATGGGCAATTTAGCATAGCCAATCCGCCTAACCTGCACATCTTTGGACTGTGGGAGGAAACCGGAGCACCCGGAGGAAACCCATGCAGACACGGGGAGAATGTGCAGACTCCGCACAGACAGTGACCCAAGCCGGGAATCAAATCTGGGACCCTGGAGCTGTGAAGCAATTGTGCTAACCACAATGCTACCATGCTGCCCCTATAATAATGAAAATTGCTTATTGTCACAAGAAGGCTTCAATGAAGTTACTGTGAAAAGCCCCTAGTCGCCACATTCCGGTGCCTGTACGGAAGGACCGGTATGGGATTGAACCCACGCTGCTGCCTTGTCCTGCATTGCAAGCCAGATATTTAGCCCAGTTTTCTAAACCTCTATGTGTTTGGCTATGCAAGTTCATATAACAATGTTAGCTTGAAATGCATCTTAACTGCACTAAATTTGATGTATTATCAGTGGGAAAATGCACTGCACTTTGACAACTTTTCATTTACTAAATATGCAGGTTAATGTTCAGAGAATGTTGCCATATCAATCTAATTACATATATGTGTCTGATACCCTTCAACAAATCTGTGATGCATAGTTTTATGACATTAAAATAATTTTTCTTTTTTAAAAAAATGTATTTTGTTACCATCGCATTTCTGGGGCAGTTTTAGCTGGCTTGTAAAGCAGACCAAGGCCAGCAGCGCAGGTTCAATTCCCCTATCGGCCTCCCCGAACAGGTGCCGGAATGTGGTGACTAGGGGCCTTTCACAGTAACTTCATTTGAAGCCTACTTGTGACAATAAGCGATTTTCATTTAATTAATTTCAAAACAGGTTACACAAATAAACATCCCGGGAAACATACTTCCCAGCAATCAACTATACAATCTGTACAAATGTTTTCCCCTTTTACACCACCCCCCACCGCAAGCAGCTCCTCAAACACGGTCACAAACATCCTCCACCTTTTCTCAAACCCCACCTGCAGAGCCCCTTAACTCATACTTTATCCTCTCCAACCACAGGAAGTCTTACAGGTCACCCAACCAAGCCGCAACTCCCGGTTGTGATACCCACCGCCACTCCAGTAAAATTTGCCGCCGTGCAATCAGAGAGGCGAAGGCCACAACATCGGCCTTCCTCCTCCCCGTGAGCTCTGGCTTCTCTGAAACCCCAAATATCGCCACCAAAGGGTTCGGGTCCACCTCCTCCTCCACTATCCTGGCTAAGACCGCGAACACTCCTACCCAGAATCTTCCCAATTTTACGCAACCCCAAAACATGTGCGTGTGATTCGCTGGCCCCCGCCCACACCTCTCACATTTATCTGCTACCCCCTGAAAGAACCCACTCATTCTCACCCGAGTCATATGCACCCTGTGCACCACCTTAAACTGTATCAGGCTTATCCTTACACAGGAGGAGGTCCCGTTTATCCTACGCAGTGCCTCACTCCATACTCTGCAATTGATCTCCCCTCCCAACTCCCCTTCCCATTTCTCCTTCATCTTCACCACCTGCTCGTATCCCTGTCTCTCTCCCCTCTCCCCCCAGTCACTTGTATATATCCCCAATTTTCCCCTCCCCTTCCCCATCTGGGAGCAGCAGTCGCTCCAGCAGGATGTGTCCCAGCAACCTAGGGAACCCCCTCCAGACCTTTCACGCAAAGTCCCTAACCTGCAGGTACCTGAACTCACTCCGCCTCAGCAGCTCTACCCTCTCCCTTAGCTCCTCCAGACTGGTGAACCCTTCCTCCAAATACAGATCCCTCACCTTGACCGGCCCCACTTCCCTCCACCTCCTGTATACACTATCCATCTCCCCTGGTGATATTTCTTCTTTGAACAGCACTTGCTGAAATTAGGGTTTCAAGATCTGCTCACTGGTTAATATTCAAATAGATTTCAAATATAGACATGAATATACTGAAAACCTCATGAAAAGGGAAACAAAAGGGCAGCACAGTGACACAGTTGTTAACTCTGCTGCCTCAAAGCACCAGGGACCCGGGTTCAATTCCGACCTTGGGTGACTGTCTGTGTGGAGTTTGTACATTGTCCCCATGTGTGCATGGGTTTCCTCCGGGTGCTCCGGTTTCCTCCCACAGTCTAAAGTTATGCAGGTTTGGCTGATTGACCATGCTAAATTGTCCCTTAGTGTTCAAAGGTTAAGTGGGGTTATGGGATTGTAAGGGGGTAGGCCTAGGTAGAATGCTCTTTCAGAGGGTCGGTACAGACTTGATGGGCCGAATGGTCTCCTTCTGCACTGTAGGTATTCTATGACCAGAAAATTCATGGGCTATCGATTTCCCGAGGTGTAAACAAAATTGAGAAAGGGTCAAACTAGAACAAGGTCAATATCTACCAACAAATTCAGTCAACTGGTATCTACCAAAACCTTATTGCATTCATGTTGCAGCTAAGCATAAACCCATGTGGCAGACCATATGTGTATGCATATTTGCTGCCAGGCATCATAGCAAAAATAAAACCTTCCAGTCAAATGCATGAATGACACGTCTCCCATTCTGTAAGGTTCACCTTCCAAACTATGTCATCATGGGGCCAGCCAAATGGAACCTAATTAGGTTTACAATTTAATCATTGGGTTAGATATTCCTCCTTCTTTAAAGCGAGAAATTCAAATTTTTCACCCTTATGTATGATATTCTAGAAATTGATGGTTAGAATTGTGTGTTCACCTGAGGTTGACATTTTATTAGCGTTAATGAACAATTAATAGCAAATCTCCTGTAAAGAGAAAAGGCAGATTAACCTTGTGGAGAAACCCTTCATTGGAACTGGAGATTGGAACATAATGAGCCCTCCAATGGTAACAAAATGGAGGGGATTAAGTCTTTTACATCTCAAATTTTCCCATGCCTTATTTGGACATTTTTGAACTCACTCCCCTGTTCTTTTGAAGACCTTTCATAGCATTTGTAAACGATAACTTTATAGGTTTTTAACAGTTCTCAGCATTTCATAAAATCATTTGTTAACCCATTAACACTTCAGTACATCAATCTACCTCTATAGCTGGTAGAATGCCCCTTCCTGTGAAAGTGTTAGGGTACTTTTAACCTATTCTCCTCTTCCCCTTTCTTCTCACTTTCTATTCAGCCTGATAAAGATTTATTTTGTCTTTCAAGTTCTAATCCTGATGAAGGATCTGCATTTTTTTTTTCTCTTAAAGGAGAATACAGTACAGGCCAGTATTCTCATTTCCCTGTTTTTACTGTTTTTTTTGTTCTGGGGAATTTTCAGCTGCTGATTAGCTGGCCATGCAAGTTTCTTTCAGATTTCCAGGCCTTTTTAAAAGAGCAGCCAATCATGATACACAGGTAATAAAGAGTCTTTAATGCTGTACAGACAGCGAATGAGGTTTCAAATTCTCACCTCATCTTAATGAAATTAACATTTATGGCTATAGACTATGGAGGCGATTCTTCAAAATGTAGACAAAGTGTCCGCGCAGTTCTGAACGCCGTCGCGTTTCATGACAGCGCAAAATGGACATGGGGACGACCGATTCTGTCCCCCACAGGGTGCCAGCACAGCGCTGGAGTGGTTCACACCGCTCCAGCCTCCCTTCCCGGCGCAAAATGGGCGCCACACCAACCCGCACATGCGCAGTTGGGCCGCGCCAACCCGCACATGCGCAGGGGACTTCTTCAGCGCGCCGGCCCCGACTCAACATGGCATCAGGGTTCAGGGGTCGGCCGCGCAACAAAGTAGGCCCGGGGGTGAGAGGCCGGCCCGCCGATCGATGGGCCCCGATCACGGGTCGGATGCCATCGGAGGCCTCCCCCCGGTGAAGGAGCGCTTTTCCCTGCCCCACAGGCTGCCCCCCGACCCTTCGCGCAGAGTTCCTGCCAGCAGCGGCCAGGGGTGAACGGCGGCGGTGGGAGTCTGTCGTAACTGCGCAGCCGCTTGGCCCATCCGGGCCGGAGAATCGGGGGCTCTGCCGATTCCAGTGGCCCGCGGCCGACGCCGCGTCAAACGCGCCGGCACAAATGGCGCAGATTCTCCGCACCTCGGAGAATCGCGCACCGGCGTCAGGGCTTCATGGTGCGGTTGCGGCGATTCTCCGGCCTGGCGGGGGGCTCGGACAATCGCGCCCTATATGGCTCAACAATGATTGTGAAAAGTGTTTTTTTTTCATTTCTTTTGTGGGGTAGGTAGGTTTTAAATGTGCAACAAAAGTATTAAGCAAGGTAAATGACATTGAAGTCGTCTACAAAGTGAAGCCTGCACATCTGTTGGCATCAGGAAGAAATTGCATGACTTAAAAGACATGCACAAGGTAAAGAATGAATGTTATTATAAAAGCACAAATGTTGTGAGGCTGTATTACTTCAGAGGATATTGATATCAGTCATGCCAGATACACAGACTGCCATGTTTCAGAATTTTCATTTCTTCCATACAATGGATTTTGAAACAGGAAGTATTCAGTAAAGCATTTCAAAAACAAACGACTCATCAAGGGAACCATTGGGAAGTAATACAATTGCATCACAAGAAAATTCTCTTAGCAGGATTGGATAGATGAGAATGGAACCAGAGAACGACTGTCCCACTCAGCTGCACACCAGTGTGGAGAGACTTTGCTTGTGCTCGATTGGAGCAGGAATATTTCAATAACTGAGAGTATTTATGTTTTGTTTTGCAGGGTGATGAATTTTAATCATACTTTAACAGAGTTAAATTTAGTTTTGTGAATTATGGCATAAATTTATTCACATACAAACACGACTGAGAAGCTCATTTAACAACCTTATTGTGACAACACATGTCACTTTAAATGTAATGTTTAGTTCCTGTAATTTATATGTAAAAATAGTGAGGAGACAATTTTAGTTAGCACTCACTGTAGTTGCTAAATTATGTATGAATTTCAATGCCAGATACCTAGGCCATACATCCTAGTGATTCGCTGATCGAAAAAACATGTTCCTTTGGTTGTTCTGAGGTACTCAAGTAGTCTGTGCTTTCGAAACCGAAAACAGATTGTCTACTGTTAGATACGATTTCGCGATTGGGCAGCACTTAAGACTGGACAACCCTGAGTGTGTTAATAGCTACTCTAACAACCAAGCTTGTACAAGCTTGCAATGTGGCTCATTTATGCTTGCTAGAAGCAACATAAATTCAAATGCAGGGACCTTCCTCTCGACAACCAAAAGATTTGATAGAGGTATTCAAGATCCTGAGGGGTATGGACAGGGTAAATTGTGATAAACTGTCCCCATTCAAGAGAGTTTCAAGAACTAGAGAACATACGTTCAAAATAATTGGCAAAAGGGGTAAAAGTGATGTGAGGAAAAAAAAATGTTTATCCAGAGGGTGGTTGGAGTCTGGAATGGTCTTCCTGAGCGGGTACTGGAGGCAGGTTCGATCGAGGTATTCCAAAGGGAATTGGTTTGCTATCTGAAAAGCGACAATGTACAATGTTGCAGGGATGAGGCAAGGGAGGGGGTCTTGATAGGATGTTCGTCCAGAGAGCCAGTACAGACCCGATGGGCTGAATGGCCTCCTTAACTATAAAGATTCTGTGATTGACCCCACCCGAGCTGACTTGGCCCGATTTATCTGATCCACATAGAACAGTCAACCCAGACCCGACGACTAATAACATGGGTAAAATAGTTTTTTGTCATAAGTAGGCTTCAAATGAAGTTTCACAGTAACTTCATTTGAAGCCTACTTGTGACAATAAGCGATTTTCCTTTCAAGTCTTGATAGTGACAGTGATGCACTGTTCACAGTTTTATTATTGATCTGTTGGGTAAGCTGGGTCTGCGAGGACTGTGTTTACTGCAGTGGTGAGAGAGACAGGCTTCCAACACTTGAAGAAATTCAACTCGATTTTATTGAACACTTACCTATCATACATACTTTAACTGTGGGTTGACACTATGCTGAAGTGACTGGAGACCTGAGGCTAACCTGACCAGACTATCTTACTACCACATGGTGTTTGTTCTAGTTGCTGCTCATGAGCTCTGACTGTCTCAGAGGCTGGATCCTGAGAGAGAGGGAAAACTAGTGCCCTCTGGCTTTATAGTGGTTGTGTCCTGTCTGGTGATTAGCTGCTGTGTTCTGTGTGTTCACTGGTCATCCTGTGTGTCAATCATTGCCTGAATGTGCACCATCATATACCCGGATGTATATTATGACAATTATTAGCCACTGAGATGCATTCTGTGCACTGTGCTTGACATTTTTTGAAATTTTCGATAGGTCACATTTCGACACATACAGGAAGCTGCAATTTTCCAGTAGTTTCACTCACATGCCTGTGTTTTGAATCCAGCCCAGCCTGTGAATCAGCCTTACTTACCTTATTATTGAACTGTTTAATTGTCATTTCTTCATTATTATGAATTATTTTTTCAAGCTTTAATAAAAAATAAACTTATTCACTTGATTCATGAGTCTATTAATTGAATTAAGCTTCTGGTTTATTTCTTCCAAAAACCAGTAAGATCCAGAATCTGGCACGGACTTGAGACATTGTACCTGTACTTGCTCAATTATTTCAAAATTACATTATTTTCTTGTGTTGCAACCAAATTTCTCCTCCTCTTCTTTCCTGAAGGTTGTGACTCCTCCTGGAGTACACTGGCTGTGAGCTGTTCTTCAAAGTGTCAATTTATCAACACCACTGTTCTACCAGGGAGCCAAAATTGAAAGGAGTGTGACTGAGCACAACTCTACTGTGTTGAAATGTGTATTCTGTGAACCCTGATTCACTTTGAGTTCCACTTGCTCCACTGTAGGCTCGATGAATTTACAAATGAGCTGAGGTGGTGAGTGTTGGCAGGCTTTTCAAAGATGGAATTCACAGACAGGCATTTTCCAACAGGAGTTTATAGCAAATAGGAGATATATGACTGCCTGGTAGCTTTCTCAATAATTCAAGGACATTGAAGCTCATCTTATTACCCTACTGACAATTGTTACGACACCCGGGGCACTGTCAATTCCAGCCCCCCTTGACCCTGAGTCGCAACATAAGTGAATTAACAAATAATTTTTATAAACTTGCCGAATTTTTGGCACTAGACTGCTCCAATAGGTTACAGGCACCAGATATATAAGTAAAACATGAAAACTGTTTATAACAAGGTAAAAGATGAATATATCATGGTAAGAATGAAACGACGGTCTGCTAATCGAACTATTCCCAAACCCCTGTCCCACCCTCCACCCAGACACACACATGACAGACACACAATGGAGAGTGGGGTGGGGGGGGGGGTTCAGAAATAACAGGGATTACGAGGTATGTGATGGTTATTTTCTGCTGAGGTAGCGGTCTTTGTAGCCAGCAATCTTCTACTGGTGTCTTCAGCCTGAACCCGCAGGCTGTAAAATGCTCTCTACACAGCAGATTCTACATCCACTCTGCCTTTCAGCTGCTTGTCTGGTCTCCGTGCAGAGATATTGGCTGTATCTGAAGAGAGTTCTCAGACTGGGCTTTTCCCAGCCATTCAGACCTGGTGGGAGAAATTGCTCGCAGCCTTTTAAACTAGTGTTCCTTTCACAGGACTGGCTACTGCCTGCAGTCTTTTAAACAGGGGTGACTTCCACGGGTCTGGCTGGAAGCCTCTTAAATCATCAGGCAGCGAGAGCTGAGAGAGAGAGCGTGTTTTAAAGCTGCCTCAGTCTTGGATCTTTTACAGAACTCAGGACAAAATGGCTGGCTCTGGCTTCAGGATTCACACATTTAATATCCCAAGCCATCAGATAGAACAACAATTTGTATTCTTATAGCACTTAATAGTAATATGCTCAATTAGAATCATAGAATCACTACAGTGCAGAAGGGGGCCACTTGGCCCATCGATTCTGCACCAACCCTCTGAAAGAGCACCCTATCTATCCCCATAACGCGGTAACCCTGCCTACCCTTTTGGGCACTAAGGGAGAATTTAGCATAGTCAATCCACCTCACCTGCCCATCTTTGGACTATGGGAGGCACCTGGAGGAAACCCAAGTAGACACTGGGAGAATTTAGAAACGTCATACAGTCACCCAAGGCTGGAATTAAACCTGGGACCCTGATGCTGTGAGGCAGCAGTGCAAACCACTGTATCACCCCGCCACTTCAGAGCTGCAAGGCGCCAATGGAAATTTAAACGGTAACCAAAAGCTTAGTTGAAGGAGCATCTTAGGAGAGGACAAGGGTCTGAAGAGGTGGAATGGTCCAGGAAAGGAATTTTAATATTTTCAGCCGAGTCAACTAGAAGCATGGCTCCTGATTATGCATTTAAGAGCAAAATTGGTGGTCAATAGAACTAGAGAAGGTTACAGAGATGGGGAGGAGTGAGACCATGGAGGGATTTGAAAATAAGTATAAGAATTTTAAAATTCAATTGTTGTTAAACCAGGGGCCATTGTATGTCAGCAAGCACAGGGGTGATTGGTAAAAGGGATTTGGAGAAAGTTAAGGGGTGGAATTCTCCGACCCCCGAGATGCGGCAGGGGCGGGAATCGCACCGCGCCAGTTGGCGGGCCCCCCGCGGCGATTCTCCGGCCCACGATGGGCCGAAGTCCCGCTGCTGACAGGCCTTTCCCGCCGGCGTGGTTTAAATCACCTCTGGTACTGGCGGGATTGGCGGTGCGGGTGGGCTCCGGGGTCCTGGGGGGTGGTGCGGGGTGCTCTGACCCCAGGGGGTGCCCCGACGGTGGCCTGGCCCGTGATCGGGGCCCACCGATTGGCGGGTGGCCCTGCACCATGGGGGCACTCTTTTTCTTCCGCCCCCACCATGGCCTTCACCATGGCGGGGGCGGAAGAGACTCCCTCCCCTGCGCATGTGCCGGTATGACATCAGCAGCCACTGACGCTCCGGCGCATGCGCGGACTTACGCCGGCAAGGCCTTTCGGCCCCGGCTGGCGGGGCGCCAAAGGCGGTTTGCATCGGCCAGCGGAGCAGCAATCACTCCGGCCCGGGCCTAGCCCCTCAATGTGAGGGCTTGGCCCCTAAAGGTGCGGAGAATTCCACACCTTTGGAGAAGCCCACGCCGGAGTGGTTGGCGCCACTCCAATACGCCGGGACCCCCGCCCCGCCGGGTAGGGGAGAATCTCGCCCAAGATACTAACAGCAGAGTTGTGGATGACTTTAAGATTCAGAATTTGCAATTTGTACTGATTGCCTGTAGAATTAGACCAAAAATCTCAGCAGTTGGTAGGTTCACAATAAATAGAAATATGTATGTGTTGCAATTTAATTTTCTGTTTCTTTCGAGGCAATGTATGCCTTTAGCATGCAAAATAATATTTATTACTGGTAATTACTATGAATCTGTTCATATAAAAGGCAGTAGAAGTTAATTTTAAAAATATGGAACTCTGTTACTCAAAGTGACAGTTTCTGACATAATATAATTATATATATATCACTTACGGGTATCTATCTAACAGAAAAATCACAATCAGTTCCTGGATTGTTTACCCTGTTTGAAATATTTTGGTACAACAAAGGTTTGTAACCGAGTTCTCCAGGAGTCGATGTTGGGAACCTTGCTTTTCCTGATACAAATGCTAATGACTTGGACCTTGGTGTACAGGGCACAATTTCAAAATCTGCTGAAGGTTCGCAATGTGGAAACACTGAACTGTGAGGAAGATAGTGTTGAACATTAAAGGACAGAGATAAGTTAATAGATTACGTGAACAAGTTACAGATATAAATTAATCGATTGGGTGAACAAGTTACAGATGAAGTTCATTGTGGAGAAATGTGAAGTGATATAGTTTTGGTTGGAAGAACATGGAGAGACCATGTAAAATAAACGGTACAAAGAGACCTGGGGGCATATATACAAAATGGCAGACCAGTTTGAAAAAATTATTATGGGCCAGGGTTTAGAGAGCCCCAAAGTGTATCATGCAGTTCACCTGATCCACAACTTTTAATAGATTGTGGTATGGGGAGCACATGGCCTACTCTAGAGGTGTGGTACAGCAGAAATGGAAAAGTATTTTTTTAAAGCAAAACAATGTTTATTTTATGAACTCAAGTTAACCTTTTTAAAACATACAGTGAACATCTTAGCAACCATCAATTCAAATACAACCCCCAAAGAACACAACACAACATTCAGAAGATAAAAGAAACAACTTTTAACAGAAGCACATCAGGTTTACATTCACGACTGAAAACATTTAAAATTCTGAATTCACCAAATTATCAAGAGATCGTTTTTTCTCATGGCAGAAAGAACAACAGTACACCTGCTTTGTCTGGCTTCAGCTCCAACACTGAAAATGAAACTAAAATGCACACTGCAGCAAACAGCCTAAAATTAAAGTAAAAAGCTGACAGACAGCCCAGCTCCACCCACACTCTGACATCGCTGATAAACACCTATTTCTTAAAGGTACAGTTCTTAAACACCCATTTCTTAAAGGTACTCTCACATGACACCTGCCCCCAAGAAAAAATAAATAAATCATCAACTTCAAGATGGTTTCATTTTTCACCTTTTCACTATCCTTTTAGAAATGCACACAGCAAATATACTTTTTCGTTTCAAAAAACAACACCCGCAAACAGGTATAATAATATAGTCCATTTTGTTTTTAGTTCGTCTTCCTCCAACAGAAATCCTTCTCGATTGACAGTCTCATTGAACAAGACGGTCTCTGCACGATCCATCCATTCCTCTACATCTCGGCATTTCTCTTTAAAGTCAGATACTTCAGTTCAATCTGATCAGAGTCCCTTGCAATTCTCCAACACATGAGCATTGGTTATCACAGCTTTCAGGCAGTCAAATGCCTGTTGAAACTCCGCTGTCCATTGAAAGTTTCGACCTTTCCTCAGCAAGTCCATCAGTGGAGCAATCACGCTACAAAAATTTTGCGCAAATGTTCGATCAAATCCACTCATGCCAAGAAATCGCATTATTTCACTTCGTCTTGAGGGTATTGAAAAATCCTCAATAATTATTGGTTTCACATCCCGTGTGACCATTCGACCCTGTCCGATTGTATGGCCAAGGAAAGTGACTTGGGCTTTTCCAAATTCACTTTTGGCTAGGTTTATCACCAAACCCGCCTCCTGAAGTCGATCGAATAACTCCATCAGATGTTTTAAATGTTCTGTCCATGTCTGGCTGAAAATTACCAGATCGTCGATGTGTACTGCACAATTGGGTAATCCAGAAACAACTTTGTTAGTTAACCGTTGAAATGTGGCTGGGGCGTTTTTCATGCCAAATGGCATAACGTTGAATTGATATATACCATCTGGAGTCACGGAAGCTGACATCTCCTTCACCCTTTCGGATAAAGATACCTGCCAGTAACCTTTAAGTAAATCCAGTTTGGAAATAAAAGCTGATTGTCCCACTTTCTCAATGCAATCCGCCAAACGTAGGGTAGGATAAGAGTCTGTTTGTAACTGCATTAACCTTTCTATAGTCCACACACAACCGTTGGGTACCATCTGGTTTTGGTACCATCACTATGGTTGAGCTCCATTGGCTGCAACCCACTTCAATTATGCCATTTTTAAGCATACTCTCAATCTCTTTGTTAACCTGCGCCAATTTTAAAGGGTTAAGCCTGTATGGATGTTGTTTGATTGGAACAGTATTTCCCACATCTCCATCATGTATAGCCATTTTAGCACTTCCCAATTTATCTCTACAAACTTGCCCACATGATATCAATAACTCTTCAAGTCAGTCCGTTTTTCCTGTGGAAGATAACTCAACAATTTATCCCAACCTTTAAGAACATCCTCATTTTCGAATTTAATTTGAGGTATGTCAAATTCACAGTCATTTGGATTTGGTTCATCACTTTGAGTTAGAATCATTAAAACCTCCTCTTTCTCTCCTTCCCTTTCAAAGTACCTTTTCAGCATATTCACATGGCACACTCGGTGAGTTTTCCTTCTAGCCAATTCACCTGCTCTATTTAATCGTTCCCTAAAATTTGACACGTAATCCAATAATGTAATTTCTGATTTCTCACTCACCAATTTTTTCTTAATCAATTTAAGTGGTTCTCTTACCTCATGACCAAAAATTAGTTCAAAAGGTCCAAATTTGGTTGATTCATTAGGTGCATCCCTAATTGCAAACAGTACAAATGGAATTCCTTTTATCCCATTCCCTGGATAATCTTGACAATACGCCCTTAACATTGTCTTTAATGTCTGATGCCACCTTTCAGATGCTCCCTGTGATTCTGGATTGTATGCAGTTGATTTAAATGGTTTTATTACTAAGCTATCCATAACATCTTTGAATAACCTTCAGGTAAAATTTGATCCGTGATCCGATTGTATTTCTGTGGGTAGACAGAGGCATGGCAAGCTCCTGGGTAAGGCCGACAAGGGCATAGTGAACTGGATAAGGCCGACAGGGGCACGGTGAGCCCTGGATAAGGCCGACAGGGGCACGGTGAGCCCTGGAATAGGCCGACAGGGGCACAGTGAGCCCTGGATAAGGTCGACAGGGGCACGGTGAACTCCTGGATAAGGCCGACAGGGGCACGTTGAGGCCTGGATAAGGCCGACAGGGGCACGGTGAGCCCTGGATAAGGCTGACAGGGTCATGGTGAGGCCTGGATAAGGCCGACAGGGTCACGGTGAACCCTGGATAAGGCCGACAGGGTCATGGTGAGCCCTGGATAAGGCCGACAGGGGCACGGTGAGCCCTGGATAAGGCCGACAGGGTCACGGTGAGGCCTGGATAAGGTCGACAGGGGCACGGTGAGGCCTGGATAAGGCTGACAGGGGCACGGTGAGCCCTGGATAAGGCTGACGGGCACGGTGAGGCCTGGATAAGGCCGACAGGGGCACGGTGAGCCCTGGATAAGGCCGACAGGGGCACGGTGAGGCCTGGATAAGGCCGACAGGGGCACGGTGAGGCCTGGATAAGGCCGTCAGGGGCACGGTGAACCCTGGATAAGGCTGACAGGGTCATGGTGAGGCCTGGATAAGGCTGACGGGGTCAGGGTGAACCCTGGATAAGGCCGACAGGGTCATGGTGAGGCCTGGATAAGGCCGACAGGGGCACGGTTAGCCCTGGATAAGGCCGACAGGGGCACGGTGAACTCCTGGATAAGGCCGACAGGGTCATGGTGAACCATGGATAAGGCTGACAGGGGCACTGTGAGGCCTGGATAAGGCTGACAGGGGCACGGTGAACCCTGGGTAAGGCTGACAGGGGCACGGTGAACCCTGGATAAGGCTGACAGGGTCAGGGTGAGGCCTGGATAAGGCTGACAGGGGCACAGTGAGACCTGGATAAGGCCGACAGGGGCACGGTGAGCCCTGGATAAGGCTGACAGGGGCATGGTGAGGCCTGGCTAAGGTCGACAGGGGCACGGTGAACCCTGGATAAGGCCGACAGGGGCATGGTGAGGCCTGGATAAGGCCGACAGGGGCACGGTGAGGCCTGGATAAGGCCGACAGGGTCATGGTGAACCCTGGATAAGGCTGACAGGGGCACGGTGAACCCTGGATAAGGCTGACAGGGTCAGGGTGAGGCCTGGATAAGGCTGACAGGGGCACAGTGAGGCCTGGATAAGGCCGACAGGGGCACGGTGAGCCCTGGATAAGGCTGACAGGGGCACGGTGAGGCCTGGATAAGGCCGACAGGGGCACGGTGAGCCCTGGATAAGGCCGACAGGGGCACGGTGAGGCCTGGATAAGGCCGACAGGGTCATGGTGAACCATGGATAAGGCTGACAGGGGCACGGTGAGGCCTGGATAAGGCTGACAGGGGCACGGTGAACCCTGGATAAGGCTGACAGGGGCACGGTGAACCCTGGATAAGGCTGACAGGGTCAGGGTGAGGCCTGGATAAGGCTGACAGGGGCACAGTGAGGCCTGGATAAGGCCGACAGGGGCACGGTGAGCCCTGGATAAGGCCGACAGGGGCACGGTGAGGCCTGGATAAGGCCGACAGGGGCACGGTGAGCCCTGGATAAGGCCGACAGGGGCACGGTGAGGCCTGGATAAGGCTGACAGGGGCATGGTGAGGCCTGGATACGGCTGACAGGGGCACGGTGAGGCCTGGATAAGGCCGACAGGGGCACGGTGAACCCTGGATAAGGCCGACAGGGTCATGGTGAGGCCTGGACAAGGCCGACAGGGGCACGGTGAGCCCTGGATAAGGCCGACAGGGGCACGGTGAGCCCTGGATAAGGCCGACAGGGGCACGGTGAGGCCTGGATAAGGCCGACAGGGGCACGGTGAGGCCTGGATACGGCTGACAGGGGCATGGTGAGGCCTGGATACGGCTGACAGGGGCACGGTGAGCCCTGGATAAGGCCGACAGGGGCACGGTGAACCCTGGATAAGGCCGACAGGGTCATGGTGAGGCCTGGACAAGGCCGACAGGGGCACGGTGAGCCCTGGATAAGGCCGACAGGGGCACGGTGAGCCCTGGATAAGGCCGACAGGGGCACGGTGAACCATGGATAAGGCCGACAGGGGCACGGTGAACCCTGGATAAGGCCGACAGGGGCACGGTGAGGCCTGGATAAGGCCGACAGGGGCACGGTGAGGCCTGGATAAGGCTGACAGGGGCACGGTGAACCCTGGATAAGGCCGACAGAGGCACGGTGAGGCCTGGATAAGGCTGACAGGGGCACGGTGAACCCTGGATAAGGCTGACAGGGTCATGGTGTCAGCAGCGAATGCACGGTCAGACCTTCAGTCGACACTCTACCTGCAGATTAAAAGGGCATCAGTGGGGCTATGAGACATCACAGCATCAGGTTGCAAAGCATTGTTTCCATTTTTTAAGAAAAAGTTACCTTATTCCAAACATACACGACATCAACAAAATACACAGTCCATCAAAGCTTGATTAACATTTTGTACAGTTTTTCCCCTTTTAATCCCCCCAACCCTCAGCCAGGGCACCATACCCGGTGGTGTTTCCGACCTACAAGTCAACAGAATCCTTTGCCAAGCAATCAGAGAGGCAAAGGTGACAACATCGGCCCCCACCCCTCCAGTATCACAGGCTCCTTCACGACCCCAAAGATCGCATCCATAGTGACATGCCTGACCTCAGCCCCCACTATCCTGCGTAATGTCCCAAACACCGCCTCCCAAAAGCTCTCCAGCTTCTCGCATTCCCAGAACATGTGAGTATGATTCACCGGCCTCCACCCAGGCTTCTCACACCCATCGGTCACCCCCTGGAAGAACCCACTCATCCTCACCTGAGTCATGTGTACCAGGTGCACCACTTTGAACTGAATCAAGCTCATCCTCACACAGGAGGAGGTTGTGTTCACCCTACACATCGCCTCGCACCACAGTCCCCAGCCTATTTCCCTTCCCAACACTTCCTCCCATTTACACTTTATCCTCACCACCTGTGCCTTTCCCTACTCCCCAACAACCTGTGTATGCCTCTAATCCTATCCTCTTCCATATTGCCAGGGAACAGAAGTTGCTCCAACACCGTGCACTTGGTAACTGGGGGAACGTCTGCCACTCCTTTTGCACAAAGACCCGCACCTGCATGTACCTAAACTCACTGCCTCACGGCAACTCAAACCAGCCCCACAAACATCCCCTCTGAAAACAAGTCCCTAACCCTTTCCAGCCTGCCTCCTTCCACTTCCCATCCACCCTCCCCGCCCCCCTCCACCAGCTTAAACCTATGATTCCCACACAGTGGCATCAGCTTAAAATGCCTTCTGAACTGGTTCCACATCCTGATAGTCAACAGCACCATTGGACTCCCCGTATACTTCCGTGGGGCTAATGGAAATGGTGCTGTTATCAAGGCCTCCAAGCTAGAACCCCTGCAGGACTCCTCCACCTGATCCGTTACCCCCCCCCCCCCCCCAACACACACACACAGACCAATGCCTCACCTTTTCCACATTCGCAGCCCAGTAATAATACACCAGGTTCGGGAGCGACAACCACCTTTTCTGTCTCTGCCTCTGTAGCAGAGCCCTCTTCACCCTCGGTACCTTCCTCGCCCATATAAATTCCAAAATCAGTGCCTCCACCCTCCAGTGGAAGGCTTTAGGGAGAAAGATCGGGAGAATCTGAAAGGCAAACAGAAACTTTGGCAGCACATCCAGTAACCTCCTCCACCAATGCTGCCAAGTTCCGCCTGTGCATTGTGGCCCACTCGTGTCACCTAAACCCTGAAATACCTAAACTGCAGTCTTGCCCCCTTAAACGGCAATGCCCACAAATGGGCCCCCTGCCCTGTCGCATTCACCGGAAACAACTCACTCTTCCCGACATTCAGCTTATACCCAGAGAAGGCCCCAAACCTCTCCAGACAGGCCCATAATTCTGTGTGTCTGACACACAAACAGCAGCAGGTCATCTGAGTACAGCGACACCCGATGCTCCCTGTCCCCCCCCTCATAATCCCTCGCCACTCGGCCAGCCGCCGCAGGGTCAGCGGCAAGAGCTCAATCGCCAGCGGAAATAACAATGACGACAGCGGACACCCCTGCGTCGTTCCCCTATGCAGCCCAAAATATCCTGAATGCGTCTCGTTCGTACACACGCTTGTCATCGGGGACACATACAAAAGGTGCACTCATGCCACAAACTTCGGCCCAACCCAAACCTACCCAGAATTTCAAACAGGTACCTCCACTCTACCCAGTTAAAAGGCCGTCCATGGATCAATAACCTCCGATGCCCGACCCTTTGATGGAGCCATAACTACATTCAACAGCCACCTAATGTTGCTGGAGAGCTACCTAGCCTTCACAAAACCTGTTTAGTCCTCAGACACCACCTCTGGCACATACCCCTCCAACCTACACGCCAACACCTTCGGCAGTACTTTAACATCCGTGTACAAGGAAGAGCCTGCAGGATCCAGACTCCGATGTGTCCTTCCCCTTCTTCGGGATCAGAGAAATCCACGCCTGAGACAATGCTGCTGGCAACTCACCCCTCTCCACTGCCTCACTAAACATGCCCAACAGGTGGGGGGCCAACTCTGTCGCAAATTGTTTATAAAACTCTGCAGGAAAATTATCGATCGTGGGGCTTTCCCTGACTGCATTCCCCTGATACTATCTATCACCTCCCTCCGCCCCAGCGGCTCCTCCAATGCCAGCCTCTTCCTCTCCACCAGCTCTGGGAACTCAAATCCATCCAGAAACTGCCCCATATCCTCCACCTCTCCCCCCCCCGCTGGCTCGGCCTTATACAGCTTCTCGGAGAAACCCCTGAACACCTCATTTATCTTTTCCGGCTCTGATACTAATTCCCCCTTCTCCGCCCTGACCAGAAAAATATCCCTGGACGCTGCCCGACTCTGCAATTGGTGGGCCAACAGACGTTCACCTTCACTCCACACTCATACTGCGCCCTCTTGTCCTCCGCAACTCCCTTGCCTGTCGTCAACCTGTCAAATTGCCCTGAAACCTCTTCCTTTCTGCCAACAATTCCTTCCTCGGGCCGCCGAATATCTCCTATCCATCTCGACTGTCTCGTCTAACAGCCGCCAGTGATCCTCCCTCCTCCTCCTATCCCACTGAGCCTTAAACAAAATAATCTCACTTCGGACCTCCGCCTTTAAGGCTTCCCAGAACGTGGCCGCCGACACCTCCCCATTCGTATCAAGCTTCACATTCCTAATCACCACTCTCACCTTCTCACAAGAAGCCTTGTCCGCCAGAAGTCCCGAATTCAACCTCCACCCCAGTTTCTGCAACTGCCCTGAACTAAGTCTCACATCCAGCCAATGTTGTGTGTGATCCAAAATAACAATTCTCACATATCCTGGCCCCACCACCCTCATCAGCACCACCCGACTCACCTGAAAAAAAAATCAATTCTAGAGTACACCTTGTACACGTGCGAGAAGGAGAGCTCCCTCCGTCCCGAGTTCCTGAACCTCCACGGATCCACCATTCCCATTCTATTCATAAATCCTCCTAGCTCTCTCGACCATCCTCGACCTCCCATTGACTTGGGGCTTGACCTGTCCACCTTCGGCTCCATCACACAGTTGAAATCCCCTCCCATGATCAGCTAGTGCAAATTCAAGTCCAGAATCACCCCAGTACCTTCTTTACAAACCCCACGTTGTCCCAGTTAGGCGCATAAGCATTGACTAACAACACCGGCGTCCCCTCCGCCGCCCCCTCACTATCACAAATCTCCCCCCATCCTTGGGTCTCACACCTTCCTGGCCCCCACAAATCCCATTTTGTTGCTCAACAAAATGGCCATTCAGAGTCAAACCCTGAGTGAAATACTGGACCCACTCATCCCTTCCTCAGCCTAACCTGATCCGTCACCTGGAGATGCGTCTCTTGCAGGAAAATCACCTCCGCTTTCAAACCCCTCAGGTGTGCAAAAACCCGAGACTTCTTGACCAGTCCGTTTAGCCCGCAGACAAACCATGTCACAATTCTTATCGGAGGCTTGCACCTCTACCCCCCTCGATTGTCCGCCATCATCCCCCTTCAGTTCTGCTTCGCCCAATCCCACTCTGAACCGGGCCCATCTAAGATGGCTCCCCACTCCACCCATGACAACGCTCATCCTCCAAACCTGCCATGTTGCACTCCCCCAGCAGTCCACCCTAACCTGGCCAACATCCTTGAAACATACTTTGCGGCACTCGTTCCCCCACACCCTCCGGCAGACCCACAATCTGCAAATTATGTTGTCTGGCTCTGGTCTCCTGCTCCTCCACCTTCAACCGTAATGACTTGCATAGATCCTCCAGGATCCCCACCTCCGCCTCCAAGGTCACTCGGATCTGACACCAACTTTTTCACCTCCCAGATTGTTGCCCCTTGCGCTTCGAGGCACTTTTCCACCCGATCCAGGGACCCGCGAAGAGGTGCCACTGCTCCCTCAATCGCCTTTGACCAGTCACTGTGCATCTCCGCCCTCTGCTGTTGAAATTCCTCCTTGATGAAGCACGTCAATTGCTTTCCCTCTGCTGCCGACCCTTCGCGCTCCACAATTTTCTCAATTGGTGCTGCACCACAAGTCTTCTCCAGCTCCTTAGCCAGATCTTTCACTGCCTTCAGCCAGATCTGATAGCCAATAGATATGCCAAACTAGCGCACTTTACGCTTCACTTTTCTGCTGAATCTACCCAATACACAGGTGAAAAAAGCCAAAACCAATGTCTTCGAGCCAGAGATGCCCTGTGTGCGACCACTCCATGGCCGCCACTGGAAGTCCATGCACCGCCATATATGGGCAGCACAGGTGGTGGCTTTGCCACTGAGGCCCATGTCAGTTCAGTGAGGTGAGTATAGACAATAGAGGATTCACTTACCCTGGTGGTACGGGCGAGGCCTTTCATCCTTTTCCAGCACTGCAGGATGGTCCTCCTGTGTATAGAGCTGGCACTAATCACCCTGGTACTGCCTCCCATGCTGGGTTGGTGAGCCAGACGGGCATCCTCCTTTCATCCCTTGGGTAGAGGACGTCCCTCCTCTTCTCCACTGCATGCATTAGTACTTCCAATGAAGCATCGCTGAATCTGGGGACCAGTGCTCCTTAGGTTCTGCATTTCATCTCCTGATCCATAGATGAGAGCGCGATAAAGCAGTAGCTGCCTGGCCGCCTTTTAAACATGGTACCTGAATATGACAGCACGGTGTGTGACATCCTGCCCGCCCTGCCATGAACAGCACAGGGAAATCCCTGGCCGCATCATTAATTAGTCCACACTTTGGTGTGATTTCCCAATGGGATCTGCAATGAATAGCATCTGGCTTCCCACTCCCACCATGGGAGCTCAGCCCAGAACGGTAAATCTTGGTGTAAGTGTCGAGGTGGGAGCACTCATTGAATACGGCCACAGGCATGACCGAGTGGTTGAGACGGGGGATTAGAAATCTGCTGGGGTCTCCCCAACGTAGGTTTGAGTCTGATTGATGACACTTCTCATTATTCCTCATTTTAACCACGTGTCTTTGCAATAAATTGCTGGTAAAATAGAATAAAAAGAAACACTTATTGACACTGATGGTGGTTGTAGGGCTAAGAGCGAAACAGTCATAATGTTGCACTTTGTGAATAAACCAAAACTGAGTAAAGATTGATTTCTGGTCTGCTCCTCCATCAGCTGGCTTTAAGACATTTAACATTCGGGGTGGGTGATCAATGCTGGCTTTGGCCATTGCTGCCAACATTTCCCCCCAAATAATAAAACAATTATCTGCAAGTTACATGATCCGAAAGTCATTCTGATTCTGAAAACTTGGCTGATGTTTATTGAAATGCTGGCTTTGTAAGGGCCAAAGAATTTGTGAAGCCAGTCCCATCCTATCAACGTGGCATCAGGAGTCCAACGTGAATGCAATTTATCCCACCAGACATTATAAATCCTTCCAAAACATTCGAAAGCCTACTTTCTAATCCTTCATTTACACATTAGGCTCAAGCATCTACTTTTTTTGGTTAACTCCCTTCAGTTTGGTCTGAAGCATAATGCATCATCATGGTCAAAATGGTTCGGGGTTAATAAATCCTTAAGTGAACACACACTTTCAGCAACCGTTACTGTACACTGAGAGATATTAGGCCGCTGTGACCAGTGGCTTGAACCTAAAAATTGTCCAGCAAAAACATCTGAAAACTGTGCCACCAAATAGTTTATATGAAAGTACTATATAAATGCAAGTTGTTGTTGCTGCGTCTGTGAAGCAGGGCTTTATACAAGTTATTTTTCATGCCTTTCAATGGAATTTTACAGTTCTCCATTTTTCTAAATCAGTTACTGGGCCAGGTTTGGTCAGATGACCCTAACATTGCTGAGATCTGGATTGTGGTTTGCGACATGGTAAATAGGTGGCTAATGCAAAATAAAATATTAATTTGTTTTTTTTTAATAAATAATTTTTATTCAAATTTTCACAAAATATCAACAACAAAAAGAAAAAAATTACAAAGAACAGAAAGAACAACCCCCCCCCCCCCATGCATATACAAAGGAAGAGATAAATGAACACCCATCATTCCCACAAAACAACTGTCCGTCCCTTCAACAGAAAGGACAGAACCCCCCCACCCCGTGTATACACAAAAGAAGAAACAAATAGCGCCCGTCATTAGCACAGAACATCTATGCCAGTCCCTTCAGTCCAAAGCAAAGAAACGACCCCCCCCCCCCCCCCCCCCCGGGCTGCTGCTGCTGGCCTTCTCCTATAGTCTGCCAGGAAATCCAGGAATGGCTGCCACCTCCTGAAAAAACCCTGCACCGACCCCCTTAGGGCAAATTTCACCTTCTCTAATTTAATAAACCCCGCCATTTCGTTGACCCAGGCCTCCACGCTTGGGGACCTCGCATCCTTCCACTGAAGAAGAATCCTCCGCCGGGCTACTAGGGACACAAAGGCCAGAATGCCGGCCTCTTTCGCCTCCTGCACTCCCGGCTCCACCGCCACCCCAAATATTGCGAGCCCCCAGCCCGGATTGCCCTGGATACTACCACCCTCGACAGCGTCCATGCTACGCCCTTACAAAACTCCCCCAGCGCTGGGCATGCCCAGAACATATGGGCATGATTTGCTGGGCTCCCTGAGCACCTAATACACCTGTACTCGCTCCCAAAGAACCGACTCATCCTTGTCCCAGTCATGTGAGCCCTATGCAGCACCTTAAACTGTATGAGGCATAAAATATTAATTCTAATGGCGTTTAGTCATTTATAACATTTAAAAAATAGTGGCGACCATTTTAAATGTATGCAAATTGCACTGTTGCAGTGGTGAAACAACCACAATTGTTTTTTGTTACGCCTTTAATGGCAGTGATTGTATTAGTGCCCAGCATCTATATTGGACAACAGCAGAGCAATGTGACCAAATAGGCTGTTTATCTTGGTTATTCATCTTATAATTACGTTAGGGCCTGCTTCAACCATGGCCTAATCAAAATTATTGAAAGCTTGTTACAGAAAATGCTGTTCAACTGTATTGAGTATAATACCAAATCAATTATCCTTTTGAACAGCAATTTATTTCTAATCTTTTCATTCAAAGAACGCAGGTAATTAGGTTATAAATTCCACAGTGACTGATCTTCATAATAGCATCCTCATCATATAATGTCCATGTTATAGGAGTGTCACAAATAGTGAAATTTGTGCTGGGTTATTTGAAAATGGGCACAGATGTGCCATGCTTGGCTTCCTTTTATTAAAAAAAACTAGGTACCTTTGTTGTGGAGAAAGTAGCTGCATTATTTTGAAGTACTGAGTGTAAAATGACAGATTCCCAATGTTTCTCGTTTGATGAGATGCAAATCGGTTAATTGGTCCCAGCTCCTTAATTCCGAATCAGAAACTGTGTGAATGGGCAAAGAGGAAAATGTGGGTTTGCTATGCTTGCATGTCTAAACTGGCTAACTGATGTGGATAAACGTGGCTGTAACGATTCTAAAATCAAGAAATATTATCCATTGTATTTATGTACAGTAATGTATGTTACATTAATTTTTTTCCTTCCTTCCATAAGTTTAACAAGATAAAGAAGGTGACGGGGAGATAGTTGGGTGAGGGGAGGTGGTGGGGGGGGGTGATGGAGTGGGGAGGTAGTGTTTCCACTGGTTTTGTGGTTGGAGGCTGACTCTTTTCTCAAAACTGGACACGTCCCCAATCAAATTAATCAATGTGTTGAGTTTCCACCAATTCTCTGTATGGAGGTCTTCAAGGAGGTTCATCAAATTAAGTACATTTTAGGTAACCTTTAGGTTTTTAACATTTAATAATATAGAATTTACTAAGACATGGACCAGCATGCATTGATGGTTCTGCACAATTTTTCTTAAAGGCATTTAAAGTTATTTTTAAGTTATATTAAAGTTATTTTAAATCTGATTCCTCACAGGTGCTGCTGGGCACTCTTACTAAAGGTATGGATTATTTATGATCAACCCATTTTCAGCTGCATTAATAAAACCATCACAGTTCCCAGTCATAAATACTTCAAGGAAAAGAATGTTTTAAAATGCTGCCCAACTGCATTGGTTCATGAAGGATTTTACATTTCTGAGTTTAAGTGGCAACTTGAACCATTGCTTCCCTTCAGAAAACCAGCACAATTTCCCATTGCATTTGTGCTCACACTGTCGATTGTGTTTGAAGTAGAACTCTACCCCAGAGTCTTACTTTACCGCCTTAAGGATCTCTAGTAAAAAGGTCTGGAATACAAAGGGTTAGTGTGGGACTGAGAATACTAACCCCTGCACAGTGATGTAAGAAGACACCTATTGGGAAGGGCTAGAGAAGCCACTGGGCGGGGAGTACGTTCCGAAGGCAATCGGAAATATGCAGATGAGCAAGGCGCTGGGACCAGATGGGTTCCCGGTTGAATTTTTAAAAAGCTTTGCCAACCGGCTGACACCATTGTTAGTGGAGGCATTTGAGGACTTAATGGCTTGGGGGTCACTCTCAGAGATGATGATACAGGCAGCTATCTCGCTCCTTCTGAGAAAGGAGAAGGACCCGATAGACTGTGAGTCCTATCAGTCGATTTCATTACTGAGCATTGGCTGCAAAGATCCTGGGAAAAGTGCTGGCACTCAGAATGGAGGATGCCTGCCGAGCCTTGTTGGGGAGGATCAATCAGGGTTTGTGAAGGGTAGACGGTTGCCCTTTAATGTGCGGCGCCTGTTGAATGTGATCCTGTCCCTGCTGGTGGGGAGGGAAGCAGGATGTCATTGTGGTGCTGGATGCAGAAAGGCCTTCCATATGATTGAGTGGAACTATTTGTTTGCAGTTTTAGAGCGGTTCAGATTGGGTCCAAGTTTGTGGGTCGTCGGTGAGGGTGTTATAAAAGAACCTCGGCTAATATTTACATGAATAATATGAGCTCAAAGAATTTTCAGCTATATAGGGGAACTAGGCAGCGGTGCCTTATGTCTCTGCTATTATTTGTGTTGGCAATAGAGCTTCACCATCGCATTGAGGAATTTGGGTGGGTGGAGGGCGGTAGTGAGGGGGGTATGTGGAACATAGGGTTTTTCTATACGCTGATGATCTGTTACTGTACTTTTCAGACCTGGTTCCTATAGTGAAGGGCATATTGGTGCTGTTGAAGCGGTTTGGGTCATTCTTTGGGTATACGTTAAACCTGGGGAAGAGTGAGTGTTTTTCGGTTACCCCGCCAGAGAACAGAGGTAATTTGGGGATGATGCCATTTTGTTTGGTGACAGACATTTTAGGTATTTAGATCTGCAGGGAGCATGGGATTGGGCTCAGCTTATAAATTAAACTTTACGAGTTTGGTGGGTATGGTTAAGGTGGACTTACAGAGGTGGGATCGCCCCCCTCTCTCCTCGGCAGGCCGAATGCAGTCCATGAAGATGAACATTTTGCCAAGTTTTCTGTTCCTATTCCAATGGTTTACCTTTTGTTTTTGCCAAAGATGTTTTTTGTAGGAATGGAGAGACTGACTGTCCTTTATTTGGGTGGGTAAGGTTGCTAGGATTTGTCAAAACGGTCCTGCAATGGGACTGGCAGTCAGGGGGTTTGGCATCACCAAGCTTGATTTACTATTGGGCGGTGAATGCAGAGGTGTTGGGTTGGTGTGGGGACCAGGAGGCAGTGTGAGTGAGGATGGAGTTGGGCTCATGTAAGGGGATGGGGCTGCGGGTGCTGGCAACCCACAGATAATCTCAGGTAGTTACTCAGGTAATCTGGTGGTGGTTGCGATGTTGAGATTCTGGCATCAATGTTGGCAGCATTTTAAACTAGGTAGGATCTCGAAGCGGGCACCGATTTGTGATAATCATGTGTATGAGCTGACAAAACTGGATGCCAGGTTTCGGGGCTGGTTGGATAAGGGGTGGATGTCATGGGGGAATTGTTGTTGAAGAGGTGGCTCGCGAGCCTGGAGGAGCTGTCAGCAAAGTTTGGGTTTTTGCAGGCTGAAAGCTTTAGATATCTGCAGGTGAGGGACTTTGCGAAGACGGTTTCCCCATCTTTTCCGGTAAGTAGTGCCTCCGCCCTCATTTAGAAAGGGTTTTGACGTTTGCAAGTTTGGAAGAGGAGTGTACCTCGGAAATGTACGGGAAAATAATGGTTCAGGATGCTATGCCCCTGGTGGGGGTTAAGGCAAAGTGGGAGGGGTGGCACTGGAGGAGGGGTATGGTGTGAGACCTTGTGTAGGGTGAACACCACTTTGTCATGAGCCAGACTAGAGTTGATATGGTTGACGATGGTATACTGGGCACACCTTACAAGAGCTAAGTTGAGCCGGGCGCCGAACAGAATGCCGTGCTCTGGTCCCTCGACAACGGCATGAATGTGTTCCACGCACACATGGCGTGGCCCTGCAAATTGTACAGTAAATGCTGTTCGTATATTAATACTAATGATAATCTTTTTACTGTTCGGGTACATAGAGGGAGAATGTCCAATTCACCTAACAGCGCGTCTTTCGGGACTTATGGGAGGAAACTGGAGCACCCTGAGGAAACCCACCCAGACACGGGGAGAATGTGCAGACTCCGCACAGACAATGACTCAAGCTGGGAATCGAACCGGATCCCTGATGCTGTGAATCAACAGTGCTAACCACTGCATTACCGTGCCGCTCGTAGAAAACGTTGGATGACCAATTAACGGCTACCTGGGGGGTTGTGGCCAATTCGCGGTGCAAGTCGTGGGGGGGGGGTGTCTCTGCGTCATTCAGGAGTCTGGGCCAGGATGTCATCCGGCAGAGGAATTATCCTATGAACTGTAAGAAGGTTATTATTACACACTTTGATCTATCAATCTCTTTTTTAATGGGATGCTGAAAAAATATAGCAATTGAACTCCAAAATCATACAGATGTTGCCACCTTGACCCACAGCAGAATTTGCTGCTACATTCAGCCATAGTCCTGGTGACAGCCTTTTCTTTCAACCTTGTTGTCATTGCCACCATAAAGCACTTGATGCACGATCAATTGCACAAAGACGAGAGTTGAATACAACTGAGGCTTTATTGCTCTAAGATGTGTGGCCTCCCACAGCAGCTGGCGAAATGGCTGCAGCATGGAGGACACATATATTTATACTCCGACTACTGGCCGAAGCCAGCAGGCAGGGACTATCGTCATACCTGCAGTACAGGTCCTACCGTACATCACCTAATATAGGTGCAACAGTAGTTTACCACAATCATCCCCTGTTAAAATTGAGTCCGGCAGGGTTGGTGGAGAATTATATACAACAATTGAATTTAACATTTACAATTTTTGTGAGAAAAGAAATGTCTTTTGAAGTCCAGTGGACCAGTTAGAGATTTAACCGGTCCGGGGCCTTGATGTGCCGCTGGGAGCGACGCAGTGGTGGCGGCTATGTCGAAGCTGCTCTGGTCTTCGATGACTCTGGGAACGTGCCGAAATCCTCTTCATCCTTGGTCGTGGACAGGGGGTGGACGGATGGTCCTTGGGGGGGTTCTGCTGGAAGCGCTGGGGGAGGGGAGGGTAGCGCCGGGCCAGAGGGATGTGTGTGGGGGGAACCTGCTGGTGTCAGGTCCCTGAGAGAGACAGTATCCTGGCGGCCATCGGGGTACGCCACGTAGGCATACTGGGAGGTTCGCATGGAGCAACTGCACCCTCTCCACCAACGGGTCCGCCTGGTGGAGTCGGACGTGCCTACGGAGAAGAACGGGTCCTGGAGCTGCGAGCCAAGTCGGGAGCGACACCCCGGATGTGGGCTTCCTGGGGAAGGCAAAGAGACGTTCATGGGCTGTGTTGTTAGTGGCGGTGCACAGTAGTGTCCGAATGGAGTGGAGTGCATCAGGGAGGACATCCTGCCAGCGGGAGGCCGGGAGGTTCCTGGACTGTAGGGCCAGTAGGACAGCCCTCCATACTGTCTCATTCTCCCTCTCTACCTGTCCATTTCCCCGTGGCTAAAGCTTGTTGTCCTGCTGGAGGAGATACCCCTGCTGAGCAGGAACTGACGCAGCTCATCACTCATGAATGAGGATCCCCTGTCACTGTGGATGTAGGCCGGGAACCGAACAGAGTGAAGATTGTGTTGAGGGCTTTGATGACGGTGGCAGACGTCATGTCGGGGCATGGGATGGCGAAGGGGAATCTGGAGTACTCATCGACCACACTGAGAAAATACTTCGTACGGTCGGTGGAGGGGACGGGCCCTTTGGAATTCACGCTGAGGCGTTCAAAGCGGCAAGACGCTTTCACCAGGCGCGCGGTTCGGCTGATAGAAGTGCGGTTTGCACTCCGCACAGACCTGGCAGTTACTGATGATTGTCCGTACTTCCTCGATGGAGTGGGGCAGATTGCGGGCCTTTATGAAATGGTACAACCGTGTGACTCCCGGGTGACAAAGGCTGTCGTGCTGGGCCCGGAGTAGGTCTACTTGTGCGCTGGCACATGTACCTCAGGATAGGGCGTCTGGGTGTTCGTTGAGCTTGCCGGGGCGATACAAAATCTCATAATTGTACGCGGAGAGCTCGATCCTCCACCTCAAGATCTTATCATTCTTGATCTTGCCCCGCTGTGAACATGAAGGCTACCGACCATTGGTCAGTGAGAAGAGTGAATCTCCTGCCAGCCAGGTAATGCCTTCAATGCCGCACAGCTTCAACGATAGCTTGGGCCTCTTTTTCAACGGATGAGTGCTGAATTTATGAGGCATGAAGGGTGCGGGAGAAGAATGCCACGGCTCTGCCTGCCTGATTGAGAGTGGCGGCTAGGGCGACGTCTGAAGCGTCGCATTCCTCTTGAAAAGGCAGCGATTCGTCTACTGCGTGCATCCCGGCCTTGGCGATATCGACTCTGATACCGGCGAAGGCCTGTTGAGCCTCGGCGTAGGATGGGTGGGCCGCACGGCTGGGGGTGTAGGCCTGAACATTGCGCGAGGCGACCGTCATAGAGAGCGCTAGCTTCTTTGTGTCTGCGAGATCGAGTGTGACCCCTTCTAAAAGTCGTTGCCGTATGAGGTCCGACCCAATCCCCGTAACAAAAGCGTCCCGCATAAGGAGGTTTGAATGTTCCGTGGCCGTAACGGCCTGACAGTCACAGTCCTGGACTAGTGGGATTAGGACCCGCCAGAAGCCTTCTATGGACTCACCAGGGCGTTGAGAGTGAGTGGCGAGTACGTGCCTGGCGAAGAGCGTGTTCGTCTTCTGGGCGTAATTTTCTTCAAGTAGTGCCATGGCTTCGGCATAGTTTGGCACGTCCTGGATCAGCAGAAAGACGTTGGAGCTCAACCTCGAGTACAGTATCTGTATTTTCGGAGCCTCCGAGACAGGGCTTGGTGCCGAGTTGATGTACGCCTCGAAACAAGCTCGCCAGTGCTGAAAGTCCCTTTTGGCGTTGCTTGATTGCGGATCCAGCTGCAGGCGATCCAGCTTGATACGGAGGTCCATCTATTGAAAATCTTAGAGCAATAAATTGATGCACGATCATCAGCCCCGAGCCAAGCGCGATATCGACGTGGGCCTGCGCCAAATCCATCCCAGGATCTTCTGGCCCCGCCACAGTCATGGCTCGCCCACCCAGAGAACCCACTGCGAGGGGTCAATTTCAGCAGGACTGGATCCCACCCATTGGGTTTATTTGTTAATGAAGAGATGAAAAAGTTTATGCGTCCTATGCTGAAACTTCCTATATCAAGTTGAAATTGAATTTTCAGGACAGTTAAGACCCACCTTGTTGCCCGAAGAATGTTTAAAATTTGAATTGACATTCAATTTTTAATATATAAGATAGGAAATATTCTTATTACCTTGCAACAAAACATAAGAAATGTCTTACTCTGCTTTGGAATTGTGACTTCTATCACAATGGTGATCGCAGTGTCCTTTCTCTCATATAACTTACACTGAATGCAAAACATAGTGATGTGGTGGAAGAAAGACCCCAGATGGTGATGCTGGAACAGCAGAAACTGCCCATTTACATTAGAATCTTGTCAGTGCCCCCCTCTGTATCTGTGGTATAAAAGAACATTTGTTCGGAAATATATTACAAGCTGTTATGCCACCTTAGGGCTTCTGCTGACTGCACACATCTTGGAAGAGCTTTGTCTTTATGGTTTAGGACCCGCTGTGGTTTTACAGACTTACAATACACCCCCCAGCCAGATTTGTTCTGTATTTTATTAGGGATGCAACCAGGTTTAAAATAGGCTGCGACAACTAAAAATGATCTGACTAGATTGTTTCAAAAAATGTCGGAAGAAGACAACCAGCCCACACTGGGGGCGGAATATACTTTCCTGATTTGAGATTATACTGGAAAAGTTCAGTTCTGTCGATAGATTCTCCTTGGAGAATAGAATATTAAAAGGAGATTTGATTGCGTTCAAAGTGACGAGGGGTCTGTCGCGAGCCAGAGGATGCCAATTTAAGGTGCTTGTCAAAATCGGCGATGGGAAGAAAAGCCTTTTCCTGTTGCAAGTGGTTGGGATCCAGAATACACTGCCTGTGTGGAGGAGGCAGATTCGATCTTGGCTTCCAAAAAGGAATTGGATAATCATCTGAAGAAAAAAAATATTTGTAGGGCTATGGAGAAAAGGTAGCGGAATGGGCTTAATTGTGTTGTTCTCGCAGAGGGCCGGCACGGATATGAATGTGCTAAATATAAATAGCCTTGTTTTGCGCCATATGATTTACTAATGAAACCCAATGATGTTTGTTTTAGTCAGTGTGTGTTTAATGCAGCAACAGGGAGGCTGCATTAAAATTAGAAAGTGTGCAGCATTTCTCATGATCAAGAGTTGAAATATGTCCACAACAAGAAAATTCTTATATGTCCAGGAGATGTAAATATGATCACAATGCATATAAAACCACATTGCTCTGATAGCTTGAGGGACGGTGGAGTTTCAAACAAACATAATGGGAACACACATTGCGATATTTACAGGCTTGTCACCGTCTTACTATCCTGGGCACAGCACTGGTGCCACCCACCAGTTGATTAGCAGGAGGGAGGGACAACCACTCCCATGACCACATTTCCACCCCCGTTAAGTTCCTTACACAAAGTACACAACACCAGCGGTGCCTCTCTAGCTTTAGCTGCCCCTCTTCTACGAACTAGGTCTCTGAGGGGATGGTCAGAGTGACACAACTCCACCGTGCAGTTCCTGGAACAGGAATCATGGGGTCCTTAGCTGCAGAAAAAGACACGCCTCTGCACTTGTAGCTCGATTGGTGGGTATATCAGGAAGAACAGCTGTAAGGTGACCACACATCCCAGAGTCGATGGTGGCCATGATGTGGAAATGCCGGCGTTGGACTGGGGTGGGCACAGTAAGACACCTTGCAACACCAGGTTAAAGTCCAACAGGTTTGTTTCGAATCACTAGCTTTCGGAGCACTGCTCATTCACCTGTGACTTCCAAGGTCTGGAATGTCTTTCAAGTGCATCCCTGCTTCCATAAATATTTTCAACACTTAGTTAAGGTTGGCTAAATGTTCAGCTTCAGTCCGCCCAGTGACGAGGAAATCACCTAATTACATGAACAACCACGCACGGAAGTCCCTGCAGGAGACTCTCCATAGCTCATTGAAAAATGGCACATGCAGATGAAACTCCAAAAGGCAGCTGGGTGGACTGGTAGTGGCCTCTGCGAGTATTGCCCATCATATACTCTCTTGACATGCTGTCCAATTCAAGCTGCTGATAGGAATGACTCATATCTAGCTTGGGACTGACTTGCCTACTGCAAACTCGTGACCAAGTCATCTATTCTGGGAATGGGATTCTTGTCTAACTTTGCTGCTCTGTTTACTGTCAATCTGTGGTCATATGGTCGTCTGGCATATGGTCTGGTCTCAATTAAGAGCTGGGACGATGTGGCCAAATCAGAAAACTGGACAAGCTGAATTATTCCCAGAATTTCCAATCTACACAACTCTGCTTCCACTATTCCTCTAAGGGAGTAAGGCACCCTACCAGGCCCTGAAACAGTGTGGGAATGGGCATGTATTTTAGCTTGCATGCCCGTCAGTTTTCCCAATTTATCCTGAAAAATTGTGTCACATTCCTTCACAAGCTCCGGAATTCGATCAGCATCATATGGACTATCTCTGACCAGTCTATTTTGATTTTTCGCATCCAATCTTGGCCCAAAAGGTTGAGCCACTCTCACTCTATGACCATCACAGGAAGCTGGGCTATCTGCTGTTTGCAGCAGACTGTAGCAGCAGCAAGGCCCTTGACATGGATGCAATCTTCAGTGTAGGTTTTCAGTTGGATGGACATGCGCTCCAATATCAATGGTTTACTCGCTTCACGAGGTACTTGACTGTGTGCTCCTCAACAAAAGTAACTGAAGCACCAATGGTCACTTCCAGCTGCAGTTGTTTACCATTCACCTGCGCTGTCACCATAAAGAGCATAAATTCAACAACAGTCACATAATACAGAGAGTATGCAGCAGCAGCAACTTCCTCAGTGTCAGTTAACTTGATCAGATTCGTTCTCTGCTGTGCTGTTGGTTGCTTTTTGGTCCTACATCGCTGGAGTCCTACCTTGTAGCAATAATGGCCCTCTGCCTCTCTCAATCTGCTTCACGGTTCCCTCCAGGTCCGTACCTTTTCAGCTGGTACATTGCAAATAGGCTTCCTGACTTGTCATTTGACAGACAGAGAATTGTGTTGAAAATCTGCTGTAACACTCCTTGCGTCAGTGATTGGCTTCTGTCTAAAATGGTGCAAATCCTGAGAATTGCTTGCTGCACTCTCCATGGCGAGAGAAATTCTGGAGCATGTTTGAATTCAATATCCGGTTCAGCAAGCAAACAGTGCTGTATGGCGTTGTCAGTCACCCCACATACCAACCTGACCCACAGCATATCATTCAAGACATCCCCAAACTCTCAGTGTTTAGCGAATTGTTTTGAGTTCAGTACAAAGATAGCAATAGATTCCCCTGGTGCAAGAACTCTTGTGCTAACCTTGAAGTGATGCATAACTACAGATGGTTTTGGCTGAAAATGGGGTTTCACCAGCTCCACTAACTCATTGGATGACCTAGTACTGGGTGTATCCGGAGCAATGAGGTTCCTGATAAGGTTTACATTTTACATCTACTCACGCTTAGCAGGATAGTTCTATGTTTCCCTGCAACAGTAATTTAATTCACCATGGAATAGAAAACGAGCCTCTCAAAGTACTGACTCCAATCCTGCATCGATCAGTGGTGCAATCTTAAGTCTTCTTTCTAGTTTCTTCTGCAGGTTCTGGCTATGTTCTTTGTGTGTATGTGTGTGTGTTGATCACGTTGCATTGCCCCTTTAAGTCCTGTCACTGCAAGTTCCCAGTTGTGAGTTTGTGTTTTTCCTGCCCTTTTATGAGTTAGGCAGACTCTCCAGTGACTTGGGCCTTCTTTGACAAACTTTTAAAGTCAGAACACTTTTGTTTTGCAGACATGTTGAATTCTGTTGGCTTTGACCTTGCCACAATTTCGGAGTCTCAGCAGCCATGCTTCTTTGTAAAAGTTGGGAATTGTCAGCTCTGCAGCAATGTGTTCCTTCATTTGACTTTCAAAACTGGATCTTGACTTAAAACAAACACTGCAGCAATTTGCTGGATTTCAGGACAATTCCTTTTATAAAGCGGCAGGTATTTTTCTTTCCCTATTTTTGCCCCGCACTTTTCCGGAATCTTCTTCAAGCCTGAAAAACGTTTAAGACTTCTTTGCTGTTCTTTGAACTGTATGGTACCTGTGGCAAAGTAAACAGCATCAGTCACATATCCTTGTCGTTATCTTGAGGCGGGAGCCGGTTTGTGGCAACTAAACTTTATTGGGCACACACATTGAGATATTTACAGGCTCGTCCCCATCTTATTACTCCGGGGCACTGCATTGGCACTGCCCAGGGTTGGTTGGCAGGAGGGAGGGGCAAACACCCCCGTTACTATAACTACCAACAGCACCAATTATTTTGGAACAAAGTGTTAATGATAACTGTAGATTGTGGTGATATGCCTGTTGAAGAGATTGACAACTCAGAGTGAAACAGTGGAGGAGCTGATGACTATCTCACTATGCAGCTCAATGGATCACTCGTATATTCTCGAACAAGAGCATGATGACCCAACACCTGGATCATCATGACCAGAGAATGTAAGCATAGTTATTTCTAGTGAAGAGGAGCCATTGAGCGATGTTCCAACGAGCCAAGAAGGGGCGGCACCAGTTGCCGTAGATCTAACCTCCACCCAGGCATTAGAAAGCGAGGCACTCCAACATCCTGTTGAGGCTGCGGAAGTGAGCTTGGCCAAACAATCCAGTGATGACACGCTGGCACCTCAGGATCTACCTGAGATTCCACAAACCTCTAAGCATAGGGTGTAGACCAGCACCAAACCAGAGGCTGCCAAGCCCAAACATAAAAACTAAAGAATTCACAAAACAATTGTCAAAACAAGAAAGAGGAAGAGGAGAAGACTGGGAGAACTAGCTCATCCCACTGACAAAAGTAAAAAAGGTGAGGTCATGACTGACAAGCTGGAGACAAAGGAAATGGCAAAGACACAGAGAAGCAGCAAACAGCGTCGTGGCTAGAAGAGGAAAAAGAAGCTGGTGATACAAGCGTGACAATCACGAATGCAGGCCTTCCAGAGGCACAGAGCAAAGAGGAGATGAAGCAAGAGACCGGCATGCAAACCAGTCTTCGAAGAGGCTGGCAACAGCCCAAGTGATCACAGGGGTGATACCGTGAGGGAGGCACAATGACTTGTGCGAAAGAGATGGACACTGACCAGGCATATCATGTCTATGGACACCCTAGTTAAACTTGTTCACATTGTTTAAACATATCACAAATGTATAAAGTAATAATGGTTGTAAACAAACATTAATGTTTTCTGAGGATGCGGGATGTGGTGATATGCCTGTAAGCAATATTGTAGATGCTGTTGGTGCGACCTCCAATCAGCAGATGGCGGTACAGACCCACCATGCGGTGTCAAGACAGTGGTCATGTGACAAGGCACTCAGATATCAGTGCTGGCACATCTGGTGCTCAAGAAATGGTTATAAGACGTACATGAGGACATTAGTGCATAGGGGTAGTTCCAGGGGAGTACAGAGAAACTCCATGATAACTTGCTCTGTATCAGAACATTATCTTATCACGTGTGATTTAATAAAGATCCTGGTTTGGACAAGTTACAAGTAGTTTGACAGATTCCTTGCTAGCCAACGAACATAAAACAAGTATTCTGGAATAGTTCTTCTAAACCTAGTCCCAAGACAATCTATTTATATTACCTTTAAAAGACAAAGGGATGAATTCTCCATCCCGGGAAGCCTGAAGTGCATTTCCTGATGTGAAGGAGAATTGTAAAATCGGGATCGGCACCAGATGTCAGCAGATGCCAATCTGTTTACGCTGGCGGAGTGATCAGAATCCATGCCAGCGAGCCAGCGGGAGGATATAAATGAATGCAATTCTAATAACCCATTTGCATTCACTTGGCCAGCCTGGGCCCCTAATCCCCGGTCCTCTGTGATTCTCCTTTCCCCAGGGCCAGGAATTAAGTGGTCCATCCGAGGGCCCTGCGCTCTCCCCACCCACCCTCCTCTACCAGAAGCCCCCCCCATGTCCCCCCAAGTCATTGTTAAGATTTTAGAGTCCATTATTAAAGATGAGCTGGCGGAGTACTTGGAAGTGCATGATAAAACACGACTGAGTCAGCACGGTTTTGTCAAGGGGAGGTCATGTCTAACAAATCTGTTAGAGTACTTTGAGGAGATAACAAGGAAGTTGACAAGGTGCCGCATAGTTAAATAAGTTAAGAGCCGATGGTGTTAAGGGTAAGATCCTGGCATGGATAGAGGATTGGCTGACTGGCAGAAGGCAGAGAGTGGGTATAAAGGAGTCTTTTTCAGGATGGCAGTCGGTGACGAGTGGTGTGTCTCAGAGGGCGGTGCTGGGACCACAACTTTTCACAATACACATTAATGATCTGGAAGAAGGAACTGAAGGGACCGTTGCTAAGTTTGCAGATGATACGAAGATCTGTAGAGGGACAGGTAGTATTGAGGAAGCAGGCGGGCTGCAGACGGACTTGGACAAGCGAGGAAAGTGGGCAAAGACGTGGCATATGGAATGCAATGTGGAAAAATGTGAGGTTATTCACTTTGGAAGGAGAAATGGAGGCATAGACTATTTTCTAAATGGAGAAATGAGTAGGAAATCAGAAGCACAAAGGGACTTGGAAGTCCTTGTTCACAATTCTCAAGGTTAATGTGCAGGTTCAGTCGACAGTTAGCAAGGCAAATGCAATGTTAGCATTCATGTCGAGAGGGCTAGAATACAAGAGCAGGGATGTACTTCTGAGGCTGTATAAGGCTCTGGTCAGACCCAATTTGGAGTATTGTGAGCAGTTTTGGGCCCCGTATCTAAGGAAGGATGTGCTGGCCTTGGAAAGGGCCCAGAGGAGGTTCACAAGAATGATCCCTGGAATGAAGAACTTGTTGTATGAGGAACGGTTGAGGACTCTGGGTCTGTACTCGTTGGAGTTTAGAAGGATGAGGGGGGATCTTATTTAAAATTATGGGATACTGCAAGGGCTGGATAGAGAGGACGTGGAGAGGATGTTTCCACTTGTCGGAAAAACTAGAAGCAGAGAACACAATCTCAGACTAAAGGGACGATCCTTTAAAACAGAGATGAGGAGGAATTTCTTCAGCCAGAGGGTGATGAATCTGTGGAATTCTTTGCTGCAGAAGGCTCTGGAGGTCAAATCACTGAGTGTCTTTAAGGCAGAGTTAGATAGGTTCTTGATTAATAAGGGGATCAGGGGTTATGGGGAGAAGGCAGGAGAATGGGGATGAGAAAAATATCAGCCAGATTGAATGGCAGAACAAACTCGATGGGCCGAGTGGCCTAATTCTGCTCCTATGTCTTAAGATGTTATGGGCCCTATCCGAACCTCAGGGACCCCATAAATAGACCCCCGAGGGACTCCCTGAATAGGGAGAATCCCCCAGGGACCCCATTAATAGGAGAACACTTTTAGGGATCCATTTAGTTAGGGGGCCTCTGTGAGGGTCCCTTTTGTCAGGGAGTCCCTGTGGGGAAGTCCCTTTAGTTAGGGAGTATTTGCACGGAGTTCCATCAGCTAGGAGTCTCTGTGGGGAGTTCCTTCAGTTCATGGGGTCGGGGTTGGGGTGAAATCTCCTATTCAGTGGGTCCACTGGGGGGGGGGGGGGGGGGGGGTGAGCGGTCTCTCTAGTTAGGGAGTCCCTGGGGAGGGGGGGGGGGGCAGGTCGGGCCACCACCGTACTTGGGGAAAGGCAGGCACCCAGGCAATTGGGCAGTGGGGGGCTGCTTTGCAGAGCAGGGTGGGGGTTGTGGCTGGCTGCAGGATTTCCCTATTGGGCTGCCCGCTCAAAATGGCAGCCGGATAGCGGGATTCCCTTGGCAAACCTTTCCTTTCCATGGCAAGGGATATGGAGTTGCTTTCCGATTTGCTTCTGTTCGGGGAACAGTCTCCTAAACAAAGAATCTCCCTCAAAGTCACCATAACTAATAACCCTTCCAAAGATTAGTGGGAGACTAGAGGACTGGGCAATCTTTAGAGGGCAACAGAAAGCTATGAAAAAAGCTATAAAGAAGAGTGAGATAGATTATGAGATTAAACTTGCTCAGAATATAAAAACAGATAGTAAAAGTTTCTACAAATATATAAAACCAAAAAGAGTGGCTAAGAGTGGTCCTTAAGAGGGTGAGAAGGGAGATGAGGAAATGGCTGAGGAACTGAGCAGGTTTTTGGGTCGGTCTTCACAGTGGAAGACACAAATAACATGCGAGTGACCGATGGAAATGAGACTATGACAGGTGAGGACCTTGAGATGATTGTTATCACTAAGGAGGTAGTGATGGGCAAGCTAATGAGGCTAAAGGTAGACAAGTCTCCTGGCCCTGATGGAATGCATCCCAGAGTGCTAAAAGAGATGGCTAGGAAAATTGCAAATGCACTAGTGATGATTTACCAAAATTCACTGGACTCTGGGGTGGTCCCGGTGGATTGGAAATTAGCAAACGTGACACCACTGTTTAAAAAAGGAGGTAAGCAGAAAGTGGGTAATTATAGGCCAGTTAGCTTAACTTCGGTAGTAGGGAAGATGTTGGAATCTATCATCAAGGAAGAAATAGCAAGGCATCTGGATGGAAATTGTCCCATTGGGCAGACGCAGCATGGGTTCATAAAGGACAGATCGAGCCCAACTAATTTTGTGGAATTTTTTGAGGACATTACCAGTGCGATACATAATGGGGAGCCAATGGATGTGGTATATCGGGATTTCCAGAAAGCCTTTGACAAGGTGTCACACAAAAGGTTGCTGCATAAGATAAAGATGCATGGCATTAAGGGTAAAGTAGTAGCATGGATAGAGGATTGGTTAATTAATAGAAAGCAAAAGGTGGGGATTAATGGGTGTTTCTCTGGTTGGCAATCAGTAGCTAGTGGTGTCCCTCAGGGATCAGTGTTGGGCCCACAATTGTTCAGAATTTACATAGATGATTTGGAGTTGGGGACCAAGGGCAATGTGTCCAAGTTTGCAGACGACACTAGATGAGTGGTAAAGCAAAAAGTGCAGAGGATACCGGAAGTCTGCAGAGGGATTTGGATAGGTTAAGGGTCTGGCAGATGGAACACAGCAGGGGCTGTTTAGCACAGGGCTAAATCGCTGGTTTTGAAAGCAGACCAAGCAGGCCAGCAGCACGGTTCGATTTCCGTAACAGCCTCGCCGAACAGGCGCCGGAATGCGGCGACTAGGGGCTTTTCATAGTAACTTCATTTGAAGCCGACTCGTGACAATAAGCAATTTTCATTTCATTTCATTTCATTTCAATGTTGACAAATATGAGGTTATCCATTTTGGTAGGAAAACAGCAAAAGGGATTATTATTTAAATGATAAAATATTAAAACATGCTGCTGTGCAGAGAGACCTGGGTGTGCTAGTGCGTGAGTCGCAAAAAGTTGGATTACAGGTGCAACGGGTGATTAAGAAGGCGAATGGAATTTTGTCCTTCATTGCTAGAGGGATGGAGTTTAAGATTAGGGAGGTTATGCTGCAATTGTATAAGGTGTTAGTGAGGCCATGCCTGGAATATTGTGTTCAGTTTTGGTATCCTTACCTGAGAAAGGACGTACTGGCGCTGGAGGGTGTGCAGAAGAGATTCACTAGGTTAATCCCAGAGCTGAAGGGGTTGGATTACGAGGAGAGGTTGAGTAGACTGGGACTGTACTCGTGGAATTTAGAAGGATGAGGGGGGATCTTATAGAAACATATAAAATTATGAAGGGAATAGATAGGATAGATGCGGGCGGATTGTTTCCACTGGCGGGTGAAAGCAGAACTAGGGGGCATAGCCTCAAAATAAGGGGAAGTAGATTTAGGACTGAGTTTAGGAGGAACCTCTTCACCCAAAGGGTTGTGAATCTATGGAATTCCTTGCCCAGTGAAGCAGTTGAGGCTCCTTCATTAAATGTTTTTGAAATTGCAACAGTAGACTATGTTCGAAATCGATTCTTCTGCATAATGGGGACTTTATTGCACATCATAAATATCTGAGTCATTCCAGGAAATCGTTGGTCACAGTTTTTCTAAATCTTGCCCCTCTGAACAGAAACAAGGCTCCAAAGTTCTGCTAATGAAGTGGTCCATTCCTGCATACAGCAAGACCTGGACAACATCCAGACTTCGGTTGATAAGTAGCAAATGATATTCATGCCGCACAAGTGCCAGGCAATGACCATCTCCAACAAGAGAGAGCTTAACCACATCTGATTGACATTCATGGCATCAATATTCTAGGGTCACCATCAACCAGAAATTGAACTGGACAAATAATAATCTTTATTGTCACAAGTAGGCTTACATTAACATTGCAATGAAGTTACTGTGAAAAGCCCCTAGTCGCCACACTCCGACGCATGTTCGGGTACACCGAGGGAGAATTCAGAAAGTCCAATTCACCTAACAGCACGTCTTTCAGGACTTGTGGGAGGAAACCGGAGCACCCGGAGGAAGCCCACGCAAACACAGGGAGAACATGCAGACTCCACACAGACAGTGACTCAAGCCGGGAATTGAACCTGGGACCCTGGCGCTGTGAAGCAACAGTGATATTGTGCAAATGTTATTACTATTGGGGCAGTTGCAAGTAACATATTCTTGATTTAGCAGTTGATACTTGGAAACTAGAGGGAACCTTGTTACAAAGTTTAGATGTGTATGACAGTTATACTAGAAAGGCTATACTTCTAAAATGGTAAAATAAGATGTAGATATAGGCCGGGAATTTCTGAGCCTCCGAGCCGAAATGGCGCTTGGTGCAGGGCTGGAGAATGGGGCCCCAGACCCGCGATCGGATCCGGGACGTGATTCTCTGGTACCGGAGAATCAGCGGCAGTCACGCGCGCAGTCGACGCGGTGCCAGTCGGGGACCGTTGAAAGAGGCCCCCGCAGCGATTCTCCGCGGTTGACTAGTGGAGTTCCCACCGCGTGGTTCACGTATGGTTCACGCCGGCGGGTGCTCGGCGTCGTGGCTGCGGTGGCTGCCCTGGTGGGGTGGCGGGGGATCAGTGTCCGGTGGGGGCTGCCACGACAGCCAGGCCCGCGATCAGGGGCCACCGATCAGCAGGCGTGTGTGGTCTGGGGGGGGGGCGGGCTACCTGCGTCCGCGTCAGCCCGCTGTGTCGCTCCGCCATGTTGCGTGGCGCCGGCACGGACGTGGCCGCTGCGCGCATGTGCGGACCCATAGCGAGCAGTGCAGGGCCACGTATGGCAGCTGGAGCAGCGCGGAGCACTCCAGCGCAGTGATGGCCCCCTGTGGGCTACAGAATCGCTGGGCCAAGAGGCCTGTTGATGCCGGCGTTAAACACTCTGGAATCCCGGCCATAACCTCCTAAAATCTCCAAGGTTTGAGGTGATTGATTGCTCTGAAAATATTTAAGATCCAACACTTCTATACTCTGCTTGACATACATTTCATTCATCATTTGTTATATCATAGAATCACAGAATTTACAGTGCAGAAGGAGGCCACTCAGCCCATCAAGTCTGCACCGGCCCTTGGAAAGAACACCTACTGTAACCCACGCCTCCACCCTATCTCCGTAACCCAGTAACCCCACTCAACCTTTTTTGACACTAAGGGTAATTTGGCATGGCCAATCCACCTAGCCTGCACATCTTTGGACTGTGGGAGGAAACCGGAGCACCCGGAGGAAACCCACGCAGACATGGGAAGAATGTGCAGACTCCGCACAGAAAGTGACCCAAGTCGGGAATCGAACCCGGGTCCCTGGCGCTGTGAATCAACAGGAACATGAACTTCCATTTTGTTCCTGAATGTCAATCAATTTCCATACTCCTCCAGCCTCGGGTTAGCAGCTTGGAAGCATGTGGGAGAAGTGTACTGCAGTGTTCATCTTTAAAGTAACCAGGGAGTACAAAGCCTTGTTTGAGCAACACTTGGAGAACTGTGAGCTATTCTGGGCACCACTCTTTAAGAAGGAAATATTGGACTTGGAGGCTGACCAGTGTAGATTTACAAGAGCCAGACTGGGACTTCAAGGATTAAATTGCAAAGAGAGAGATTGGACAAACTATTGTATTGCAACATTCACGCCACGCAAGTTCCAGGCAATGACTATAGAACATAGAACATAGAACAGTACAGCACAGAACAGGCCCTTCGGCCCTCGATGTTGTGCCAAGCCTTGTACAATGGGCAGTTATCTATTATTCACATGTGGGTCCAACCTTTCCTCATAACTACCCATAACGGGTATTAATGCGGGAAACCTTCTCTGGACTGCTTCCAACGCATTTATATGCATTTGCAGTATTCAGCTTCTCCTACAAGAGAGGATCTAACCATTGCCCTTTGACATTCAATGGCATTACCATCGCTGAATCCCCCACTTTCAACATCCTGGGGGTTACCATTGGACGAGAAACTGAACTGGACTAGCCATATAAACACTGGCTACTAAAGCAGGTCAAAGGCTAGGAATCCTGCTGAGAGTAACTCACCTCCTCAACCCTGTTCACCATCTACAAGGCTGATGCACAATCAATGGACACGAAACGTAGGTGAAGTCCGAAACAAAAGGCTTTAATCAGCAAGAAGTGAGCCCGGCAGCAGACGTACAGAAATGGCCTGCCTGCTGGGAACACGGGTTCTTATACTACCTCCCTCTTAGCCAATAGGAATACGGAGAACACGATAGCTGGGCCAATGGGCAGCGAGCCCTCTGCACCAATTGCAGCTCACACTCCCAGGTACCATAGTACCCCCTAGTCATACTACCACATTCACCCCTTGTTGAGAAAGGAACCGGTGGGGGGGGTGGGTGTACGGGGAATGTAGACATGGAGAGAGAGAGGGGATGTCCCGTGCGAGTGGGTAAGAGACTGGTAGAATGACTAGTGATGTCGGATCGTACCTCTTCAACAGTGGCTGCCCACTGGCCCGCAACTATGTACAGGGACAAGTCAGAACACAGTAACTATATACAGGTTTGAGAGAAAAAAACGAGAGAACAAGCAAGAACAAGGGTCCATCAACAGTTCACATAGACTCGATCAGCCGATCGGGGGCCTTGATCGTCCTGTGCTACCTGCGGAGCTTCGCTGGAGACGTTGGAGTTGTGGGTGTCCGTGACTCCGGGAGCGATGACCCGGTCCTTGCGGCTGCGTCTGTACCCCTAGTTGGAGCTGGCGAGGGCCGGGCCGGGGGAGGGTCGTCCGGTCCTATAGGCAGCGTGTGTCAGGGTGTCGGTGGGCCAGGGAGGGGAGCGCCTGCCGGGAGCAGTTGCGGTTAGGGGGTGGTTGGGAGGGCTGGCACCGGGGGTGGTTGTCGGGATCCGGCAGGTGCCAGGTCCCGTAGGGAGACCGTGTCCTGTCGGCCGTTGGGATACTCCACATACGCGTACTGTGGGTTCGCGTGGAGCAGCTGGACTCTGTCGACCAACGGGTCCGACTTGTGCACCCGCACGCAGGATGGGCCCGGGGGAGCCAGCCAGGTCGGGAGCGGGGTCCCTGAGGAAGACTTCCTGGGAAAAACAAGAAGGTGTTCGTGAGGCGTTTGATTAGTGGATGTGCAAAGAAGTGACCGGAATGAGTGGAGGACGTCTGGGAGGACCTCTTGCCAGTGGGAGACTGGGAGATTTCTGGACCATAGGGTCAGCAGGATGGTCTTCCAGACCGTACCGTTCTCCCTCTCGACCTGTCCGTTACCCCGGGGGTTGTAACTGGTCGTCCTGCTTGAGGCAATGCCCTTGCTGAGCAGGAATTGACACAGTTTGTCACTCATAAAGGAGGACCCCCTATCGCTGTGAATGTAAGCGGGGAATCCGAACAGGGAGAAAATGGTGTGGAGGGCTTTAATGATGGTGGGTGTGGTCATGTCGGGACAGGGGATGGCGAACGGGAAGCGGGAGTACTCGTCAATCACGTTGAGGAAGTACGTGTTGCGGTTGGTAGAGGGTAGGGGACCTTTGAAGTCCATGCTGAGGCGTTCAAAGGGGTGGGAAGCCTTTATCAGGTGCGCTTTTTCTGGCCGGTAGAAGTGTGGCTTGCACTCTGTGCAGATGTGGCAATTCCTGGTGGCTGTCCTGACCTCCTCGATGGAGTAGGGCAGGTTGCGGGTCTTGATAAAGTGAAAAAAGCGGGTGACCCCCAGGTGGCAGAGGTCCGCATGGAGGGTTCGAAGGCGGTCCACTTGTGTGTTGGCACAGGTGTCGCGGGACAGGGCATCGGGAGGCTCGTTCAGCTTCCCAGGACGATACAAGATGTCGTAGTTGTAGGTGGACAGTTCGATCCTTCACCATAAGATCTTGTCGTTCTTTATCTTGCCCCTCTGTGCATTGTCGAACATGAAGGCCACTGACCATTGGTCTGTGAGGAGGGTGAACCTCCTGCCGGCCAGATAGTGCCTCCAATGTCGCACAGCTTCTACTATGGCCTGTGCTTCCTTCTCGACCGAGGAGTGGCAGATTTCGGAAGCGTGGAGGGTACGGGAGAAGAAGGCCACGGGTCTGCCCGCTTGGTTGAGGGTGGCCACCAGAGCTACATCGGACGCGTCGCTCTCGACCTGGAAGGGGAGGGACTCGTCGATAGCACGCATCGTGGCCTTTGCAATATCTGCTTTGATGCGGCTAAAGGCCTGGCAGGCCTCCATCGACAGGAGGAATGTGGCTGATTGGATGAGGGGATGGGCTTTGTCGGAGTAATTGGGGACCCGCTGGGCGTAATATGAAAAGAAACCAAGACAGCGCTTGAGGGCTTTGAGGGAGTGGGGGACGGGAAGCTCCTTCAGGGGGCGCATGCGTTCAGGGTTGGGGCCTATTACTCCGTTACGCACTACGTAGCCGAGGATGGCTAGACGGTCGGTGCTAAACTCGCATTTGTCCTTGTTGTAGGTCAGGTTCATGAGTTTTGCGGTTCGGAGGAATTTACGGAGGTTGGTGTCGTGGTCCTGCTGATCGTGGCCGCAGATGGTGACATTATCGAGATACGGGAAGGTTGCCCATAAACCGTATTGGTCGACCATTCGGTCCATCTCCCTTTGGAAGACCGAGACCCCGTTTGTGACACCGAAGGGAACCCTTAAAAAGTGGTAGAGCCGCCTGTCCGCTTCGAACGCAGTGTACTTGCGATCACTCGCGCGGATGGGAAGCTGGTGGTAGGCGGACTTGAGGTCCACCGTGGAGAAGACCTTGTACTGCGCAATCCTGTTGACCAGTTCGGAAATACGTGGAAGAGGATACGCGTCCAGCTGCGTAAATCTGTTGATGATCTGACTGTAGTCTATGACCATCCTATTCTTCTCCCCGGTCTTTACCACCAGCACTTGTGCTCGCCAGGGGCTGTTGCTAGCCGCTATGACCCCTTCCTTCAGAAGCCGTTGGACCTCGGACCTGATGAAGGTCCGGTCCTGGGCACTGTACTGTCTGTTCCTCGTGGTGACAGATTTGCAATCCGGGGTGAGGTTTGTAAGCAAGGATGGGGGATCGACTTTGAGGGTTGCGAGGCTGCAGACAGTGAGGGGGGGGCATAGGGCCGCCGAATTTGAATGTTAGGCTCTGGAGGTTACACTGGAAATCTAACCCCAGGAGTGCTGCCGCGCAGAGGTGAGGGAGGACAAATAGCTTGTAGTTTTTAAACTCCCTCCCCTGGACCGTGAGGTCCGCTATGCAGCACCCCGTGATCTGTACTGAGTGAGAGCCGGAGGCCAGGGCGATTTTTTGCTTAACCGGGTAGACAGGGAGAGCGCAGCATCTTACCGTGGCAGGGTGGACGAAACTCTCTGTGCTCCCGAAGTCCAGCAGGCAGTTCGTCTCGTGGCCATTGAGCAGAATCTTCATGGTCGCTGTGGAGAGGGTACGGGGCCGAGACTGATCCAGCGTGACTGAAGCGAGTCATGGCAGATAGTCGGAGTCTTCATCAAGCAAGGAGTAGTCACCCGCAGGTTCCTCGGAGCCGATCCAAGATGGCGGGGCCCATCAGCCGCACATGGTGGGGGGTGGACAAAATGGCGGCGCCCGTTCCCTGTACGTGGAGTCGGGGGTCCAAAGTGGCGGTGCCTGGGGGTCGCACATTGCGTCTGGGGCGTAAAATGGCGGCGCTCGGGGATCACACGTGGCGTTGGGGGATGGGGCAGCGAGATCCGTGGGCCGCACGGGGCCCTTGAAGGGAACGAGGGGGGAGTCCCGCAGTCGCTGCTTGGGACCGCAGCGACCACCTTACTACCACAAAGGCACTATTCATCCCCTTGCCTGGATGAGTGCAGCTCCAACAACACTCAAGAAGCTTGACACCATTCAGGTCAAAACAGCCCACTTGATTGCTCCCCCTTCCACAAATATTCACTCCCTCCATCACCGATGAGCAGTGTCAGCAGTGTGTACCATTTACAACAGCATTTTTCAAAGTGACGGCCATGGGGTGATGTAAAAGTGGGGAAGAGAGAGGCCGAGTTCCACGCTGTCCAGGGGGCCGCTGAACGGTCGGGGGCGGACGAGCGAGCGTTTCGATTTGCGACGTCTAGGGAGGAGGCGAAGACCCATGCCTCCGTGAGGCTTAAAGTTTCTCTCTCCAACAGTTTTTGGCGGATCTGCGAGGACTGCATACCTGCAACTAAGGCGTCCTGAATCAGAAGTTCAGTATGCGCAGCAGCAGACACCTGTGGGCAGCCGCAGTTCCTCCCCAGCACGAGGAGGGCACGGTAAAAATCGTCCAGGGCTCACCAGGTATCTGCTGCCTTGTGGCTAGTAAGTGCCGAGCGTAGACTTGGTTCACCGGCCGTATGAAATGTCCTTTGAGCAAGTCCATAGCCGCGTCGTAGTCTGTCATGTCCTCTATGAGCGTGTATATGGTGGTGCCGACGCATGAGTGGAGGATGTGCAATTTCTGCTCCCTCGTCGGGACGTTTTGGGCCATGCTAAGGTAACTGTTGAAGCAAGCCAGCCAGTGCTTAAATGCTGCTGTTGCATTCACTGCGTGGGGGCTGAGTCGAAGACACTCCGGCTTGATGCGGAGCTCCATCCTTTAAAATATTGCTGATTAAATTGATGTACAATCAATGGACACGAAACGTAGGTGAAGTCCGAAACGAAAGGCTTTAATCAGCAAGAAGTGAGCCCGGCAGCAGACGTACAGAAATGGCCTAGCTGCTGGGGAACACGGGTTCTTATACCCCGCCTCATAGGCGGAGCTACCTCCCTCTTAGCCAATAGGAATATGGAGAACACGATACCTGGGCCAATGGGCAGCGAATCCTCTCCACCAATGGCAGCTCACACTCCCAGGTACCGTAATACCCCTAGTCATACTACCACAAAGGCACTATTCATCCCCTTGCCTGGATGAGTGCAGCTCCAACAACACTCAAGAAGCTTGACACCATTCAGGTCAAAACAGCCCACTTGATTGCTTCCCCTTCCACAAATATTCACTCCCTCCATCACCGATGAGCAGTGTCAGCAGTGTGTACCATTTACAACAGCATTTTTTAAAGTGACGGCCGTGGGATGATGTAAAATGGGTCGCCAAAAATGATCCCCAAAGATTACCTAACCTGGCTGACCGGCGAGTTTAGTCCTTCCGCGCAGAATTTGTTTCTGTTAATGCTTCAAGCTCTTTCTTTTCCAGGGATGCATCTCCTACCCAAACCCAAATGACTGCCTACTGGCATATGTTTCCACAAGTATCCCAGTCCGCAACTTGTAGCCGGAGGACTCAAAGTACAAGATTTAACCTGTGGGGATCTCCCGCCTTTCAGTTGGTCCATTGTTATGAAGATGATTCATGTTTGCCCCATTCTGAACTTGGCCATGGGGCAAGGGGTGTGGGTTTGGGAACGCCATCAATCCCAGTCAAGGGGGAAATGCATCTGTTCAACTACAGCTCATAGGAAGCACAGAGTCAATGATCACACAAAAAGTCTGACTTCAGGGTGAAAGTTCTGAAGTGGATACATGTTTAATATCTGCCACTGTTACCATTGTCAATGAACCTTGAATTTCTCCAACCTACATTGTCAGTGTTGGTTAAATTTCTGCTACAGTTAATCATGTTGATGTCTGTTGAATTTCTGTTATGCTTAGCCTTGTCAATCAGATTTATCTTTAATGTTGTGATGTTTGTGCATAAGAGGTTTGATGTACATTGAAAATGGGGAGCAGCTCTCCGCCCACTTTCTGAGATCATTCAATCTTTCAGTGAGACTGACATTATGATTAATGTGAGCCTCCTTCCTTCCCCATCCACCCCAAATCCAAGCGTGATCCAACAATTCTCTCATTACCCTTCAAACACCAGGGGCTGGATTCTCCGTTTGAGAGACTAAATGCTGACACCGGGACTGAATCGCGAGTATTCTCCGTTCACAAAAGCGGTGCTGGTCCTGGAACAATTCAGGTCCCATTAATGGGCTGGAACTAGTGCAATTCCAATGCATGCCGATTTGATTTGATTTGATTTATTGTCACATGTACCGAAGTACAATGAAAAGTATTTTTCTGCGGCCGAAGGAATGTACACAGTACGTACATAATAGACAAAAGAATAATCAACAGAGAACATTGACAAATGGTACATTGATAAACAGTGATTGGTTACAGTGCGGAACAAGGGGCCAAACAAAGCAAATACATGAGGAAGAGCAGCATAGGGCGTCATGAATAGTGTTCTTACAGGGAACAGATCAGTCCAAGGGGGAGTCGTTGAGGAGTCTTGTAGCTGTGGGGAAGAAGCTGTTCCTATGTCTGGATGTGCAGGTCTTCAGACTTTTGTACCTTCTGCTGGATGGAAGGCTATGGAAGAAGGCAAAGCCTGGGTGGGAGGGGTCTCTGATAATGCTGACGCCTTCCTGACGCAGCGGGAGGTTTATACAGAATCAATGTGCGGGTGGCAAGATGGTGTGATGCGTTGGACTGAGTTCACCACACTCTGCAGATTCTTGCAATCTTGGACCGAGCAGTTGCCAAACCAAGCTGTGATGCAGCCGAATAGGGTGCTCTCTATCGCACGTCTGTAGAAGTTTGTGAGAGTCAATGCGACATGCCAAATTTCTTCAGCTTCCGTAGGAAGTAGAGACGTTGTTGGGCTTTCTTGACTATTGCGAGTGGACCAGGACAGACTGTTGGTGATGGTGACCCCCAGGAACTTAAAGTTATCGACCATCTCCACTTCAGAGCCATTGATGCAGGATGTGAGCGTGTGTTGTGCTGTTTCCTGAAGTCAATGATCAGCTCCTTGGTCTTTCTGACATTTAGAGAGAGGTTGTTTTCGGTACACCATGCAACCAACTGATTTATCTCCCTCCTGTAGTCTGATTCGTCGTTGTTTGAGATACGGGCCACCACAGTCGTATCATCCGCAAACTTATAGATTGAGTTGGAGTTAAATCTTGCCACACAGTCATGTGTGTATAGCGAGTACAGTAGAGGACTGAGCACATATCCTTGCTGATCCTCATCGCAGCCAAGATGATGGCATTAGCCCATCCTGTTGATGGGTCATCTGAGGCCAGAGGGTACCTAGGGTGGTGGCCTGGGACCGGGGATAAGCCCCTCTCCCTCAGCAGTCACAGTGCTTGTGTCCTGATTGTCAATACCACAAGTGAACCTCGCCATTGGAAATTCCTCCTGGTGGAGGTGCAGCATCACGGGAGGCCGAGAAAATACCGGGTCGGGCCCGTTAGGGCAGCAAGTAGCACAATGGCTAGCACTGTTGCTTCACAGCCCAGGGGCCTGGGCTCGATTCCCTGCTTGGGTCACTATCTGTGCAGAATCTGCACGTTCTCCCCGTGTCTGCGGTACCCAAACAGGTGCCGGAATTTGGCAACTAGGGGATTTTCAAATAACTTCATTGCAGTGTTAATGTACTTGTGACACCAATAAAGATTATTCTTATTAATGATATACCAATTATATTTACTGGTCAATTTCTAATAATAATCTTTATTGGAGTGCGATATAGCACACATTCATACTGCTGTTGAGGGATCAGAGCATGGTATTCTGTTCGGCACCTGGCGCCAGCCTCGATTTTGGCCTGACGCCCAATTCTCCGCCCAATCGTGTTTCCTGATTCCGGTGTCAGTCAACAGAGAATCCCGCCCCAGGAGTCTGCGATCAAAAGTCTTGCATACTAATCTGTGCAGAGATTCTTATTACAAGTTATTTATATCTCCAACTAACAACAAAAAATAGAAAATATATTTTTATTTATAATTTTTACATTTAATAATGCTGAAGTGCCAACAATAAATGTGACATTTTAAAAAGTAACTACGGAGAGTCTATTGTGAACGTGGTGTGGGTCGTGAGAGTCAGCCATTTTGTAAAAGTGGGTTGCCGGAAAAAAAGTTTGAAAAACACTGATCTACAAGATACACTGAAGGAACTCACAAATGTTCCTAAGGAACACCTTACAGACCCACGACCACTGCCACCTAGAAGGACAAGAGAAGCAGATACCTGGGTTCCCCTCCAAGTAACTCACCATCCTGACTTGGAAATATACCACTGTACCTTCACTGCCGCTGCGTCAAAATCCTGGAACTCCCGTCCTAACACCATTGTAGGTGTACCTACACCTTAGGGACTGCAGCGGTTCAAGAGGCAGCTCAGCACCACCTTCTGAAGGGCAATTAGGGATGGGCGATAAATGTTGACCTAGCCAGCTATGCTCATTTCTCATTAATTTTATTTTAATTCCCCGGAATTAGAGGTAGGCCTTTTAGGGGTGAAGTTAGGAAACCCTTCTATGCCCAAAGGGAGGTAGAAGTTTGGGACTCTTTTTCACAAAGATCAGTTGATGCTGGGTCCATTGTTAATTTGAAACCTGAGATTGATAAATTTCTGTCAACCAAAGGTCATTGAATCATAGAATTTACAGTGCAGAAGGAGGCCATTCGGCCCATTGAGTCTGCACCAGCCCTTGGAAAGAACACACTACTTAAGCCCACACCTCCACCCTATCCCCGTAACCCAGTAACCCCACCTAACCTTTTTACGACACTAAGGGTAATTTAGCGCGGCCAATCCACCTGACCTGCACATCTTTGGAGTGTGGGAGGAAACCAGAGCACCCGAAGGAAACCCATGCGGACACGGGGAGAACGTGCAAACTTCGCACAGACAGTGATCCAAGCCAGGAATGGAACCTGAGATCCTGGTGCTGTGAAGCAACAGTGCTAACCACTGTGCTACCATACCGCCCGTAATTAAAGAACATAGGGTAAAGGTGGATATGTGGAATCTTCTTCTTCGGCAATCACTCGCTAACGAGTATGATTGTCCACCGAAGAAACTTTGTTCGTAGTCATGGGTTCTGTGGGTCCTTGCATGGCTGATGAGCCCGATTCTAGAGCCAGATCTCCAACCTTACACTTGGCAGGTGTTTCTGGGAGGTCCTTATATTCGAGATCACTGATAGTTCTTTCTCAGGCTCCTTTACCAAACCTCTTCTTGCCATTGGGTGTTTGCGATGAATTGTGTCCCTTCGTTCAGAAGAGCTAGGGAATTAACGTTTAACTGGAGGAACCTTTAACAGGCTTGAGGGTCTAAATGGCCTGGTCATGTTCCCATGCTGCTATGGACACTGCTGGCCTCAGTGTTAACTTTATAAGAAGCTGAGGGTAAGGAGTAAGGGAATGTCATTGAAATTCACTGTAAAGGCTCATGTGATAACTGTGCCTGAGGGCTGGGGTTAAGGGTGTACTAGCTAGATGGATAAAGAACTGGCTGGGCAACAGGAGACAGAGAGTAGTGGTGGAAGGGAGTGTCTCAAAATGGAGAAAGGTGACTAGTGGTGTTCCACAGGGATCCGTGCTCGGACCACTATTGTTTGTGATCGACATAAATGATCTCGACAAAGGTATAAGTGGTCTGATGAGCAAGTTTGCAGATGATACTAAGATTGGTGGAGTTGCAGATAGCGAGGCGGACTGTCAGAGAATACAGCAAAATATAGATAGATTGGAGAGTTGGGCAGAGAAATGGCAGATGGAATTCAATCCAGGCAAATGCGAGGTGATGCATTTTGGAAGATCTAACTCAAGAGCAGACTATATGGTCAATGGTGGAGTCCTGGGGAAAATTGATGTACAGAGAGATCTGGGAGTTCAGGTCCATTGTACCCTGAAGGTGGCAACGCAGGTCGATAGAGTGGTCAAGAAGGCATACAGCATGCTTGCCTTCATCGAACGGGGTATTGAGTACAAGAGTCGGCAGGTCATGTTACAGTTGTATCGGACTTTGGTTAGGCCACATTTGGAATACTGCGTGCAGTTCTGGTCGCCACATTACCAGAAGGATGTGGATGCTTTAGAGAGGGTGCAGAGGAGGTTCACCAGGATGTTGCCTGGTATGGAGGGTGCTAGCTATGAAGAAAGGTTGAGTAGATTAGGATTGTTTTCGTTGGAATGACGGAAGTTGAGGGGGGACCTGATTGAGGTCTACAAAATTATGAGAGGTATGGACAGGGTGGATAGCAACAAGCTTTTTCCAAGACTGGGGGTGTCAATTACAAGGGGGTCACAATTTCAAGGTGAGAGGGGAAAAGTTTAAGGGAGCTGTGCGTGGAAAGGTTTTTACGCAGATGGTGGTGGGTGCCTGGAACGCTTTGCCAGCGGAGGTGGTAGAGGTGGGCATGATAGCATAATTTAAGATGTATCTGGACAGATATATGAACGGGCGGGGAACAGAGAGAATTAGACCTTGGAAAATAGGCAACAGGTTTAGATAAAGGATCTGGATCGGCACAGGCTGGGAGGGCCGAAGGGCCTGTTCCTGTGCTGTAATTTTCTTTGTTCTTTGTTCTTTTGTTCTCTTTGTTCTTTGACAAGCATGTCCTTGCAATCATAGTAAGGAAGGATGTCAATGGATTCAGCAGAAGAGCGGGGGAGTAAAATCAGAGTGATAAAACAGTAAAAAAAAATGATGAGGTTGTGGTCAAAATCCAAAGATGTGCGGGTTAGGTGGATTGGCCATTCTAAATTGCCCGTAGTTTAAGGTTAATGGGGGGATTGTTGGGTTACGGGTATACGGGTTACGTGGGTTTAAGTAGGGTGATCATTGCTCGGCACAACATCGAGGGCCGAAGGGCCTGTTCTGTGCTGTACTGTTCTATGTTCTATGTTCTAAAATGATCTTTTCCTGGTAGTAAAAACTCTTGATCTCATTTAAAGCAGCTGTGCCATTTACTTAAATTACGTCAAGTAGAGAGTGGACTTTCTCTCATAAAGAAAAGTAACGTGAACTATCTTTCCAAAATTGGAAGCTATAATGATGCTGTTCAGTGTATCAGCAATTTTGCTAATTGCCTTTGATTTACATATGTAAATAGGGCAAATTAAAAATAGACTTTCTACTTTAACAGAAGAAAGCGTAAATCTTTTGGTTAATAAGGCAGAGGCTATCATTTCCTTGGAGTTAAAGGTTAATAAATTAAATTTTGAAAATTAGTCCACTTTATTATTTTATCTAGACATATGTTAGATTAATTATAAAACAGAAAGTCTTGCAACAAATTAAAAACTCATTTAAGTCTACGGTTGTAAAATGCGGTGTGAAACAAAATAATATTGTACAGTAACACATTATGCAAATATATATTTTAGTATCATATCAATACAACTTACGTATGCATTATTGCCAATTAACTGCCTGTTATCAAGAAAATTAGAGCACGCCACATTAGCACAGTAGTTATCGCTGTTGTTTCACAGCGCCAGGGTTCCAGGTTCGATTCCTTGCTTGGGTCACTCTCTATGCAGAGTCTGCACATTCTCCCTGGGCGGGATTCTCCCAGCCCTGGGCTGGAGAATCCCCGCAACTGGGCCACGCCGCCCGACGCTGGCATGCGATTCTCCGCAGATGGGCCGAGCGGCCGCGCTAAAAAGGCTGCGTCCCGCAGTCGCCATCCACCTGGTCGCAGCCGGCGGGAACTCTGCGCGCAGGGTCGGGTGGGTGGCCTGTGATGGGGGGGGGCGGGGTGGGCTCTGACCCTGGGGGGGGGGGGGGTGGGCTCTGACCCTGGGGGGGGGCTTCCAATGGGGCCTAGCCCGCGAATGGAGCCCACTGATCGGCAGGCCGGCCTCTTGCTCCCCGGACCTATATTCTTCCGCGCCATCCCCTGAACTCCTGCGCCATGTTGCGTCGGTGCTGGCGCGTTGAGGGAGGCCACCGCGCATGCGCGGGTCCCGCGGTGCACAGTTCTCGCCGGGATGGGAGGCTGGAGTGGCGTTAACCGCTCCAGCACCGTGCTGGTGTAGCCACCGAAGTTGGCCATTCCCTCAACACAAAATGGAGGAACGCAAAGCTTGCAGGTTAAAATGGACAAAGTTTGCAGCACAAGCAGGCTGCACCAAGCCAATGTGTATTCTGTCTGCTAAGAGAGCAGACAGCACCGAAATGAACATTCCACATACTAATGAGGCAATCTCCGGGACAGTTAACATGGTAATGGGACGATCCCAGGGACAATGGACACAAATAGGGAAGTGATTGCAACAGTGTATGGGAAACCAGACACTCCGGCACCAGCGGGGTTAAAAAAAAAAGCACCTGAAGGCCCGCCCAGCAACCGAGGGACAGCCTCAGTATTGGGGGGATTTAAACAAATCGATTGGGAAGAGACCCAATCGATCCCCAGCAGATAGAGGGTCCGTTCAGAAGGGCGCGAAGCCCTGGGACCTATAAAAGACAGGTCCCAAACTTAGTTCATTCTTCTTGACAAGCCCTCCTCTCTTGACCAGCCCTCTCGACCAGATTTTACCAAAGAAGACGTTGAGGAGAGGTTTGGGACAGCAGCCACCAGCAAGTAAGTGTCTCACAACGATCGCTACCAGAGATAGACACTCCTGACCCCTTTTTAACCCGTACCAACCTAAAGTCTGCGGACCCAGAGCAGAGCAAGAGGCCTTGTCCCCTGATCCGGCAGTTCCCTTTAAGATAAGTATTGGTTTATTTAGTGGTAGGAATAGTTTAATCATCTTAGTGTGTGCATGGGTAGTATTATAATTGTATTATAATAAACTCATTTGTTTGAACTTACTAATTGGTGTATGGTTTATTGCTTTGAACTTGACCTTGAAACTTGTGGCGGTATCTTAACGATACCTGGCGACTCCAGAGCTAAGTAACGAAACAGAGCCAAATCGAGTGTTAAGCACACTCACCCAGAACGAGCAACACTGTAGGGGCCAGAATCGGTACTCCCAGCAGCCCGTTCACGCCATTGTGCAATGCGACGGCATTTCCAACAGTGTGGACACTCTGCCACCGAATGGAAGAATCCCGCCCCCTGTGTCTGCGTGGGTTTCCTCCAGGTGCTCCGGTTTCCTCCCACAGGTCCCGAAAGATATGCTTGTTTGGTAATTTAGACATTCTGAATTATCCCTCGATGTACCTGAACAGGCTCGGGTATTTTCACAGTAACTTAATTGCAGTATTAATGTAAGTCTACTTGTGACAATAAGAAAGATTATAGATTATTATTATGAATAGATCTGGGTCCTGACCTCACACCACTTAAGCGTCCCTCTTGAAGTGCTATTTTCGTATGCAATACTCCAGTTTGTCTGGAGGCTTGCTCCATGCCCAATTAATAGTGCCAAGTGCTGCCTGGAGGCAATAACTGTTTTTTCAGGGTTATTGTCAAAGGCAGAGAGGCTGCCATGGCTGGTTATACAGTTGTGTTAGAGAATGGAGCATGCAGGAGACCAGAGAGCTGGGAACCTCACAGTCCAAACAAGTCCCCAAAATCCTACTCACCAGGTACAGGTTTGCTGAAGTGATGGCAACTTTTTATCATGACTTCAGTATCTCTTTTTGAATTTCTCTTTGTTTGAAAAATAGTTCAAATCAACAGCAACAAGAAATAATGGCTCCCTGTTGTGCTCCCGAGAGCTGTGCACCAACATGTCCCAGATTGTTTGCTCTTCCCATTCTCATCTTTCTGTCCCTCACCAGCCGATAAACAAACTGAGCAGTGAGTTAATCGGAAGGCAGTGGGTTGCCAGATCAAACCATCCTCGCTTTGAAAATTCTGGAGACATCAACAGGCTAACAAGACATTCAGGAGCATTGTTTACAAAGTGCACCCACACCCTACCTGACCCGCAAGGTATCCATTTTGCAGTGAAATATTGCCGTTTTAGGAGGTTTTCCTTGGGATTACAAATCTATATAAACAGCAATTTATGCATTTGCCTTTTTTGACCAAACGATCTGTTGCTTTTAGGTTTTTGTATCTAATATTATAAGCAAAAATAAATAATGTACTCTTCTAAGGTCCTGTTACAGGAGAAATATTGTTGTTTGGAGTTATAGATAACATTTTGCAAGACCAAAGGAAGCTGCAAGAGGATGTTGATAAGATTAAAGACTGGGTTGAAAAGCATTGAGTTGGAATTTGTAATAATCTTCATGAGACCCACGGGGTCGGCCTGATTGATCTCCCCATGGGGCTCGTGGAATATGAGCTTCCCTGCTAATGGGCGGAGGCCTGTCAGCTGGGGTTCATAGAATCAATCCTTAAAAACCGGCCTGGATTGGGACCGGTATTCCCGGTTGGGACCAATGTGCTGTGTTGCGGCCTTTTCTTTTGGATGAAAATAAACTGCCAGTTTGATTCACCCTCTCGAGTCTCCTGAGCTTTTAAAAATTTCCTTGCCAGTAAGTGTGAGATGAAAAAGTTTTATTTAAAAAAATGAAGAAGGCTTGATGCTTTGGAAAAGCGGTGGGATTTGGGAGTTCAGGAATCAATGGCAACGCATTCGTTTCCAAGAATTTACTTGGGGAGAATATTGAGCGTTTGGGGCAGCACGGTGGTTAGCATAAATGCTTCACAGCTCCAGGGTCCCAGGTTCGATTCCCGGCTGGGTCACTGTCTGTGTGGAGTCTGCACGTCCTCCCCGTGTGTGCGTGGGTTTCCTCCGGGTACTCCGGTTTCCTCCCACAGTCCAAAGATGTGCGGGTTAGGTGGATTGGCCATGCTAAATTGCCCGTAGTGTCCTAAAAAGTAAGGTTGGGGGGGGGGGGGGGGGTTGTTGGGTTATGGGTATAGGGTGGATACGTGGGTTTGAGTAGGGTGATCATTGCTTGGCACAACATCGAGGGCCGAAGGGCCTGTTCTGTGCTGTACTGTTCTATGTTCTATGTTTAAGGAGGATGCAGCGCAGATTCATTCGGGTGGTGGCTGGAATGAAGAAACATTAGCACAGAGAAAGAATTAAAAACTTGTGTCTTTCACTGGAACAACACATATTGGGATAAAAGTATTTAAAATGATAAATGGATGGGACACGCTAATTGAAGCAAATTTAGAATTCAGCTCTGGGCACTACACATTAGGAAATTAGGATCTTTGAAAATGTGCAGCACCAGTTCCCGAGATCTCTTGTCCCGATTTTCCATAAATGGAGTTCACGCCCACGGACGGTGAGAATTTTAATAATTTTAATGCATTTACATAAAATTAGAAGGTCCCCCCCGGCCACCTGACCCCCCTCACTGAATATTCAACCCTCGCCAACATGATGTGACATTGGCATGGTTTACAACAGGTTTTGAAAAATGTGATTCAGTTGAGGGGATCCCCTGGGGGCACAAAGGTAAGTATAGTCCCTGGGGAATCCCCTGGCACTGCTCCCTGGCACAGGTTGGCAGTGATGGCGCAGGCCCTCTGGAGAGCTGCATTGGGTGCGGGGTTACCGTTCTGTTTGTGATGGAGGAACGAGGCCCTGATGCTGATGCCTGTGGCAAGAGGGAGGTTCCTTTCTGTGCTGGATGGGGGCACGCTTTAAAGATGGCAGCCCATCTTGAGCAGGCCTCGTCCCCAAGCCCTCAACAGTGACGGCAAAAAACATTCCCACTGAATTCTTTTTTTTCAGAGTGTCTGAAAATGTGGACTAAAAACTTGACTGTGCAGCTGGAGAGCTGTACGCTGGGTTTCACACCGAGCCTGGCACTTTGACAAAAGATCGGAAAATTCCACCCATATAATATTGTTCTATTTTGGTTGATTAAAGTGAAATTTTGTTACCATAGGTAGAAAATGTTGGAAATGGGCAACAGGTCAAATAGCATTTGTGGAATTGATAGAGAATTCAGTTCAGGAATGTTAAGCCCTTTTTCTGAGCTGGAAGATCTTATTTGAGCAGCATTTGAAAAGGAACAGAACAAAGACCCAGCAGAGGGGAAAAGAACAACATGGACAAGAATTGAAATAGAATACTGACAGGCAGTGTGCTTCCATAAAAGACAGAAGATAGCTAAATGGCAGAAGTAACATATGCATGAGAACTCATTCATATGTACTCTGTCCAATTGCAGGTCCTTGGCTCATTGCCTGCTGATACTTCATACTTTGGAGTTTTTGCCAGTGGTAGTTTGTCGTTGCCTTCCACTCTCAGGAGTAAGATCAGGAGGCAGGTCCCAGGTTTACCTTGGAAGGAACAGGAATCAAACCTGCGCTGTTGGTGTTATTCTGAAGCATACGCTAGCTATTTGAACTAACCGGCTCCCCATGCATGAGAATATAGGTAAAATAATGATAGGGTTCAATTCAGGCCTTGGGTGACTGCCTCTGTGCAGTTTGCACTTCCTCCTTGTGTCTGTGTGGGTTTCCTCTGGGTGCTCCAGTTTTCTCCCAAAGCCCAAAGATGTGCAGGTTAGGTGGGGTTATGGGGATAGGGTGGTGCAGATTTGATGGGCTGAATGGCCTCCTTCTGCAGTCCAGGGCAGTGTTCTTCAAAGTCGGGGGCGTGACCCGTGGGTGGGTCGTGGGCGGGTGTCAGGAGAGTTGCAGAGCCGTTGTCCGCGGCGCTCCCGATCGCGCAAATCCCGGCACAGCAGCCGGCTTTTCATAACACCGGATGCAAGCGGCCGCGAACATGTTAAAAAAAAAATTTGGCCGCATTGCGCATGCGCGCACGATGATCGGCCCGCGCAGCCGCTATTTTTTTAAACGGTTGCAGCTTTTTGTTTTACAAGGTCTGTAGTGGTTTTTATTCATTTATTTTATTCATTTATTTTATTCATTTTAAATTTTTTTACAAGTTCGGGGGGGGTTTTATTCATTTTTTTCATTTATTTTACTCGTTTTATTAATTTTTTTACATGTTCGGAAGGGGGGGGGGTTAATTTGATAAAAGTTTACAGGAAATAAATTCAGAACTTTGGACAGACGGAGACTCCATACTTTCCACACAGGAAAGCTTCACCTTCATCCAACAGGTTCCATTGGAGGAGCGTGTACGAGGGCCAAAGGAACCCAAAACCATTTCCCCCATTTTTGTCAGCAGCAGACAAGGTAAGAGAAAATGGTGGGTCGCGCAGGTTGGCCGACGTGGGTCGCGAAGATTGGCCAGCGTGGGTCGCGAAGGTCGGCCGGGTTGGGCCCCGAAGGTTGGCCGTTTGGTAAAAATGGGTCTCCATAAAAATAGTTTGAAGAACACTGCTCTAGGGATCCTGTGGTTCTATGAACACAAGAGACCATGTGAACAGTTCAATCCTGTATTATTCAATGTCTTGCTACCACACAAATTATATATTTGGTAACATAGTACACAATGTATCCTTTTCAGCTCATATTTCCCCATTGCTGCTATACAGTGAATATGTCGGTTGTAGGAAATGAAATGAAATGAAATGCAAATCGCTTATTGTCACAAGTAGGCTTCAAATAAAGTTACTGTGAAAAGCCCCTAGTCACCACATTCCAGCACCTGTTTGGGGAGGCTGGTACAGGAATTGAACCCTGCTGCTTGGCTGCCTTGGTCTGCTTTCAAAGCCAGCGATTTAGCCCTGTGCTAAACCAGCCCCAGAAATAAGTTATCATGTTGGGCACCATGATATTATTTTAGATTTGATACTCTCTATACAGAATGGAGAACATTCTATTCCCATTTTCACTTGCACAAAGTGTTGTCATGAAGTCACATGCTGCTATACCTGGCTGATGGCAGCGCTATTTCTGTTTGTAATGTGGGGTTTGATGCCACTAATTGTGTGTCCACGGCATAACATAGCTTTTTGCACCGATGCGGTGTAATTAGCCTCTCTGGTGTATTTAGTGCCACAGTTAGTATCATTTTATTGCTTAATAAAATACCACCAGTCACTCTCCCACACTGTTATTTATGCCATCTTCCCCATGGCATTAATCAGCAGCACAGTAATCAAACCCAGCTGTCAAAGATTTCTCGGAACACAAAATGACATCTGACTGATGAAATGTTTAAGAAATAGGAGATGAGCGCCATCCCTCAGGATTTATGCATTGTACAATATATTTCTCAGGCTGACATATTCTGGATGGGGTTTTGATTTAAAAAGTACATGCTGCAAACATGGATTAAGAGAGAAAATACAGGCTGCCGTGAATTAAAAGGTAAGCATAGTGCTGATTGTGGCATGAAGCATGTTATGTGGACCACGCAGGTAGCTGCCTGCGGCACAGCTTGCTGCTAGTGAATCAATGGCAAACTCTGTAGTGCCATTAGAAACAGAGCTGTGTAAACATATTTCTCACCCTGTATGTTTTGCAGGAGAGATGACTAAAGTATTCACTTTTTTTCTTAAACGCATTTTATTCAAACTTGTATCAAAGTAGGTTACAGCAAATAAACACCCCGGGAAGCATTCTTCCCAACAATCAACTATACAGTTTGTACAGAGTTTTCTCCTTTTTCACCCCTCCCGTCACCCACCCCCAACCCCCTGCGATGAACAGCTCCTCAAACACGGTCACAAACATCCCCCACCTTTTCTCAAACTCCCCTGCTGAGCCCCTTAACTCATTCTTTATCTTCTCTAATCGCAGGAAATCATACAGGTCACCCAACCAAGCTGCTACCCCCAGTGGAGATGCCGACCGCCACTCCAGCAAAATTTGTCGGCGTGCAATCGGAGAGGCGAAGACCAAACATCGGCCTTCCTCCTCTCCATGAGCTCCGGCTTCTCTGAAACCCCAAATATTGCCACCAAAGGGTCTGGGTGCACTCCCTTCTCCACTATCCTGGCTAAGACCGCGAATACTCCCGCCCAGAATCTTCCCAATTTTTCACAACTCCAAAACATGTGTGCATGATTCACTGGCCCCCGCCCACACCTCTCACAATCATCTGCTAAGTATTCACTTTCAATACCACAGATAATGTTCTGTCATGAATTGGCACTGTTGAAGGTCTTTGGATATAAGTTGGGGAGTAATTAAAAATAAAATGGATTCTGGAATGGGCCAGTTAAGCGGTCCCGGGTGTTCACGCACTTGAATAGTTTCAGAGTAGAGATGAGTTTCCTGCAGGAGACACACCTCCGGGTGAAAGATCAGGTGAGGTTGAGGAATGGGTGAGTGGGGCAAGTGTTGCACTTGGGATTTGACTCGAAGTCGAGGAGTTCACTATACTGTTGAACAAGAAAACGAGGTTACGGAGACTAGGGAGCTGTGGGACCAGGCCGGGGGTGGGGGGGGGGTGGGGGGTTTATAGTAAGCGGGGTGCTAGTGGGGACTGCGGTGGTGTAGGTAAATGTGTATGCGACTAATTGGGACAATGCTGGATTCATGAAGAGGTTATAGGGGCGATTCCAGATTTGGACTCTCACCAGCTGATTATGGGGGGTGGGATTTTAATTGTGCATTGGAGCCAAGGGTGGTAGGTAGATGGGGAGGTCGAGAATAGTGCAAGAGCTGGGAGGGTTTATGGAGAGGATAGGGAGGCTGGATCTGTGGAGGTTTGGGCAGCCTGGAGAGAGGGAGTATTCCTTCTTCTCGAATGTGCATAGGGTAGATTCCTGGATTGACTTTTTGCAGTTAGCTGGGCAGTGCTGATGGGGGTGGAAGGTGCGGAATATGTGGGAATAGTGATTTTGGACCACGCCCTGTTCGGGTCAGGTGCAGAGGCCGGTGTGGAGGTTGGATTCGGGGCTTTTGAGTGGCAAGGAGTTCTGTGAGAAGGTGGCAGTAACGTTTAACAATCATACTGAGCCTAATCAGAATGGGAAGATTTCAGCAGCCATGTTTTGGGAAGCCTTGAAGACAGTGGTGCGGGGGAAAGTATTTTGTTCAAGGCCCATAAGGGTAGGATGGGGAGGGAGGAGCATCGGCGAGTGTTGGGCGAGATAGTTGAGGTATATAGGAGGTACTCTGTGGCCCCCACAAAGGAGCTGTTGGCAGAAAAAAAGATATTGTGGGGCATCTCGATTAGTTGACAGTGGGAAAGGCCGTAAGTCAGCTATGGAGGGTGCATTATGAGTATGGGGAAAAGGTGCATGCTCGTCCATCGAATGTAGGGAAAAGCGAGATGTTCCCAGTGAATACAGTGGGACGGAGGTAGGGGGGGGGGGGGGTGTGCGAACCTGGGGTCACTGCCATTTAAGGTGGCAAGGGAACATTTCCGGTACCTGGGAATTCAGATAGCGCATGAGTGGGCCATGATGCATGGGTGGAATTTGGCGCCGTTGGTGGAGGATGTTAAGGGTGACCTTAACAGGTCGGATGTTCTGCACCTGACATTGGCAGGGAGGGTGCAGGTGGTGAAGATGAACATACTGCCAAGATTCCTGGTGGCGGAATCCTGCCTATCCCTCTCATCACAAAAACCACTGACTGTCGGGAATGGTGTTGGGAAACCAGCATGAGCGATCAGCATTAGAAAAATTCTGCATTCAGATCCCATCCCCATTTTGCCCAACAAAATGCTGCCCCATATGTTTGACTGAGTTTACAATCTTTTGCAATAGAAATCTCATTACTTATATTTGCATGATGTTGACAGCTGTGCATATATGTAACATTACATACAATTACAAACTTACCGTAAGTGATTCCTGCATCATCAAAGTTGACTGTCTCAAATCAGTTTGTCATTGAATACAGACCATGGCAAAAGGCTGAATCTAATACCAATAACATTAATGCAACTGCCTTATTCAGCGAAACCACATTGATGTTGAGTTAGAATTCAAAATATTCCGCTCTCACAACTAAGGTGTGTGAGTATTCCTGAGAGATTAGCATTCAGGTAATGTACATTATCAACAAGGGAAGGAAGTATGATTAACCATGCTTTGACCTGTATTTGATGCTGTGAATGGTTACAAAAGATTTCACTCCCTCACACTTTCATTTATGTGCATATTGTCAGTTTATTTAATTGAGTTTTGCAAAAGTTTAATTTAAAACACAAAAGAATTTTGCTTAAATGACCAAATTTAGCATTGCCACTGTGTAACACTGATCACAGGAATTTGGCCTGTCAGGCAAAATGAAAGTTGAAAGTTCCACTGTCTCTGACTGTAATTAGCCTTCACCAGAGCTCTGGGGAAACAATTAGCGTGTAGCAGATCCAATACTTGAACTGGGAACTCAGGGAGCCGCACAGTGCTGGCTGGAAAATCAGATAAATAAGTTGAATACCCATGTATAATTTTGGTCTGAGAAGTGTCTGAAACCCAACATTTGCAGATAAGATCTGGTCGGAGCAGGTCTGAACATTGTGGATTCATTTGGATACCCAGCGTACCCTTTTGGGGACGTAAAGTACCCCTCTGGATATGGTCCAGCAACATCTTTGGGAGAGGTCAGGTTCCCTTGGGAGAGGTAAGGAGTCCTTTGGCATTACTAAAAGCAGTCATAAAAGTGCATAAAACGTGCATAAACTCATTGGAACTGTGAAGCCCATTGGATCTGTGAAAAATAACTGTCAAACGTGTCAAGGTGAGCTGTCAATAGAAGCTGCCAAGGCATTTAAAACTACTGCCCTTTAACTCTTTGAAGAAACTATCTGGAGTTTAAAAGAATAATTGCTTGCTATTTCACTCCAACTGTTGACATATGCGCGGGGCAACTAAAACTGGATTTATGCTGCATGACTGATTTCTCATTATCACAGTGGAGGGCCACCATTTCATAATTTGACTGACAGCTCCAACTGGTTATGGGCTCTTTGAAGTCAGATTATAAAAATTACTACTTGTTTATATGCGGGATTGTGCAATTGAATGAAATGTTTGCTGTTTGTAGTAGAAGGAATGTACATGGGTTTTCATGTAGCCTTAGAGACTAGAGGACTGGGAAATCTTTAGGGGGCAACAGAAAGCTACTAAAAAAGCTATAAAGAAGAGTAAAATAGTTTATGAGAATATAAAAACAGATAGTAAAAGTTTCTACAAATATATAAAACAAAAAAGAGTGGCTAAGGTAAATATTGATCCTTTAGAGGATGAGAAGGGAGATTTAATAATGGGAGATGAGGAAATGGCTGAAGAACTGAACAGGTTTTTTGGGTCAGTCTTCACAGTGGAAGACACAAATAACATGCCAGTGACTGATGGAAATGAGGCTATGACAGGTGAGGACCTTGAGAGGATTGTTATCACTAAGGAGGTAGTGATGGGCAAGCTAATGGGGCTAAAGGTAGACAAGTCTCCTGGCCCTGATGGAATGCATCCCAGAGTGCTAAAAGAGATGGTTAGGGAAATTGCAGATGCACTAGTGATAATTTCCCAAAATTCACTAGACTCTCAGGTGGTCCCGGCGGATTGGAAATTAGCAAACGTGACACCACTGTTTAAAAAAGGAGGTAGGCAGAAAGCGGGTAATTATCGGGCAGTTAGCTTAACTTCGGTAGTAGGGAAGATGCTGGAATCTATCATCAAGGAAGAAATAGCAAGGCATCTGGATGGAAATTGTCCCATTGGGCAGACGCAGCATGGGTTCATAAAGGGCAGGTCGTGCCTAACTAATTTAGTGAAATTTTTTGAGGACATTACCAGTGCGGTAGATAACGGGGAGCCAATGGATGTGGTATATCTGGATTTCCAGAAAGCTTTTGACAAGGTGCCACGCAAAAGGTTGCTGCATAAGATAAAGATTCATGGCATTAAGGGTAAAGTAGTAGCATGGATAGAGGATTGGTTAATTAACCCCTGAGGTTACAACAGGAGAGGGGCGCAGAGGTCAGGGAATACATATAACTTAAAATTGGCGTACTCGACGCCCTGTATTGCTATGGTTGCGGTAGTGCACCCACGAATCTGCACCGAGTGCGACCCAGAAGCGAGGGAGATGTTTTGATGTGCCGGGCAGATTGGGAGCGAGCAACGTCTTACCATGTCTGGATGAATGAAGCTCTCCGTGCTCCCGGAGTCGAACAGGCAAGGTATTTCGTGTCCATTTAGCCGGACGGTCATCATGGAGCTCCGGAGGTGTTTTGGCCATGACTGGTCGAGGGTGACCACGCTGAGTTGTGGGTAGCCGGCGTGGTTGGAGGTGCTGGGGTGGTCCCAAGATGGCTGCCCCAGTCGGTCGCACGAGTCCGGCGGCGTTGCAGAAGGCAGCCAAGATGGCGGCCCCCATCGGTCGCACGTGTCGGGCGGCGAGGAAGATTGCGTCCAAGATGGCAGCTCCCATGATTCGCACGTGGCGGGCCGCGTGGGCGAGGATGGCCAAGATAGCTGCCCCCGTGACTCGCACATGTTGTGCGGGCTTAAAGATGGCTGCCCCCACGGACAACACGAGGCCGATGACATGTCCGGGGGGGGGGGGGGGGGGGGGGGGGGCAGGCTGCTACACTACGGGATCTGCGGGCCTGTGAGTCTGAGGGTCGGGCCTGTGATTTTGAGGGCTTGGACCTGGCCAGGCAAACCTTAGCGAAATGTCTTTTTTTTTCCACAGTTGTTGCAGTTTGCGTTCCAGGCCGGGCAGCGCTGCCTGGGGTTCTGATGCTGGCCGCAGAACTAGCAGGGTAGCCCCCTGTGTTGGGCGGGCAGCCGTGCGCACAGGTCTGGGGTACTCTTTGGTCGGGGGTCCATGAGAGGGTCGCGTGATCAGACAGGAACGCGTTGGGGCTTTGGAACGCTAATTCTAGGAAGGAGGCTAGCTTTACCGTCTCTTCCAGGTCGAGGGCACCCTTCTCGAGTAGGCGCTGTCTCACGTAGTTGGACCTGACTCCAGCCACATAGGCGCTCGGACGGTGAGGTACATATGTTGAGGTGCCATAATGGCCTGGTAGTTGCAACTTCGCGCAAGGACTTTGAGGTTGCGTAGGTACTCCTCCAGCGATTCCCCGGGGCGTTGGCGATGAGTAGTGAGGAGATGCCACGCATACACCTTTTTCACTGGTCTTACATATAGACGTTTCAGCATCGCGAGGGCGTCTGTGTAGGTGGAAGGTTCCTCGAGTTTTACAGAGATTCGATGGCTCACCCGGGCGTGGAGGAGGCTCAGCTTCTGATCGTCGGAGACGGAAGGCGAGGAGGAGGCGGCGAGGTAGGCCTCGAAACAGCGGAGCCAGTGCGAAAAAATCCTTTTCGCCTCCGCGGCTTGTGGGTCGAGTTCCAGTCGGTCAGGTTTGAGGGCTGCTTCAATAGCGATGTTGTAGTCGATTAAATTGATGCGACCATCAATTCACGCAAAACAAGGAGGAGAAGTAAACTGTGGCTTTAATCGACTAGAACAGTGCCTGCCTGCAATTGCTCTGCTACTGAGAGCCGCCTACAGGGCTACTGCTCTTTATACCTCCCCTCAAGGAGAGGAGCCAGAGGTGGAGCCCACAAAGACACCAACATGATACATTCCATGTAATATCGTACAATGGTCCATAGGTGGAGCCCACATGGGCAACAGCGTGATACAGTTACATACATGGTGAATGGTTAATGCAATACGTTCACCACAACGGTCTTGGGCCGAGCAGTTGCCATACCAGGCTGTGATGCAGTCAGATAGGATGGACATGTCGAACTTCCTTAGTTTCCTGAGGAAGTATAGGCCCTCGCTGTTATGCTTTCTAGGTAATAGTGTCGACGTGGGTGGGCCAGGACAGATTGTTGGTGATTTGCACACCTTGGAATTTGAAGCTGTCAACCATCTCCACCTCACTGCCATTAATGCAGACAGGGGTGTGTACGATACCTTGCTTCCCGAAGTCAATGACCAGCTCCTTAGTTTTGCTGATATTGAGGGAGAGATTGTTGTCGTTACATCACACCACCAGGTTCTCTATCTCCCTCCTGTACTCTGACTCATCATTGTTCGAGATCCAGGGTGATCCAACCCCGGGGAAGGGCACCCAAGGTGGCCTGACCCGCAATCGGGGCCTACTGATCTGCGGGTGGGCTTGTTCCGTGGGAGTACTTCTTTCCTCCATGCCAGGCCCCTGTAGGACTCTGCCATGTTGCCTGGGGGCCAGCGCGGAGAAGAGAAACCCCTCACATGCACAGTAATATGCCAGCCACTCCACGCAGGCGCATGGTCACACCGGCCATTCCGCGCATGCATGAACCCGCGCAGTCCCTTCGCTGCCGGCTGGAGCAGCACCAACCCCTCAGCCGTCCACCTAGCCCCCGAAAGTTCGGAGAATTCCTTACTTTCGGGGACTGTTGATGCCGAAGTGTTTGGCACCGGCGTGGAGACTTAGTCCACAGAAGGGAGAATCCCGGCCCATGTGTCTCATGACGAACCTCTCGAAGCACTTTGTAATGATCGATGTCAAGGCCACTGGACGGTAGTCGTTGAGGCACGTTGCCTGGTTCTTCTTTGGCACCGGTATGATGGTGGTCTTCTTAAAGCAGATGGGAACCTCGGGAGAGGTTAAAGATGTCCGCTAGTTGGTCCTCACAGGATTTGAGTGCACGCCCAGGGACGCCGTCTGGACCTGTTGCTTTTCGAGGGTTCACTTTCAAGAAGGCCGATCTGATTTTGGAAACTGTGACAGTGGGTATGGGTGTGTCCGAGGCTGCTGGGGCTGTTGACAACGGTTTGTTGGTTTCCTGCATTGGGTTCATTGGGGAGGGGTGCGCTGTTGCTGGAATTCTAACGGCTTTGCTTTGTAGCCCATTGTGTTTAAGCCTTGCTGCAACCAACAAAAATCTGTGTTGTTAGTCTGTGACTCTAGCATATTCTGGTATGGTCTCTTGGCATCCCTGATAATTTTGCGGAGGTCGTACCTGAGTTTTTTGTATAGGCCAGGGTCACCTGCCTTGAACTCCTCAGACCTGGCCTTCAATAGGCAGTGAATCTCCTGGTTCAACCATGGTTTCCAGTTGGAAACATACGTACTACCTTCTTTGGCACGCAATCTTCTATACACTTGCTGATCAAGTCTGTGACGTGGTGGCATACACGTTTAGGTTGGCTGTTAGGTTCTTGAATATAAACATGTCCACTGACTCCAAGCAGTCACGTAGGAGCTCTTCTGTTGCCTTGGACCAGCACTGCACGAGCATCCTAACCGGATTCTCCCGCTTAAGTTTCTGCTTGTATGCATGGAGAAGGAGCACTGTCCTATGGTCCGATTTTCCGAACTGCGGTCGGGGAATGGATCGGTAGGCACCCTTGATTTTGTGTAGCAGTGGCCAAGGATGTTTATGCCCCTGGTGGGACAGGAGGTGTGTTGGTGAAATTTTGAGGTTTGCCTGGTTGAAGTCCCGGCCACAATCAACAAGGTCTCCGGGCATTCTGTTTCATTGTTATTTATAGCGGTGTACAATTCACTAAGTGCCTTCTTCACTTCCACCTGGGGTGAGATGTAGCCCTCTGGGATGATGGCTGAAGTGAACTCCCGTGGAAGGTAGTATGGGCGGCACTTCACAATCTGGGTATCCCAGGTCCGGGGAACAGTAGATCGGCAGGGTTGTCACATCCGAGCACCAGCAGTAATTGATGAGGAGGCATACCCCTCCATTCTTTGCTTTGCGCGATGAGGCCTTGCGGTCCGCCCGATGAATTGAGAAGCCTTCAGGTTGTATGGCAGAGTCTGGTGAGGCAGGAGTGAGCCATGCCTCTGTGAAACAGAGCACACAGCAATCTCTGACTTCCCTCTGAGAGGCAAGTCTAACATTAAGTTCGTCCAGCTTGTTTTCGATCGCTTAGACTTTTACCAGGAAGAGGAGACTTGAAGCCGCATTGTTTCAGTCTCAACTGCAGGCCGCCATGTTTTCCTTGCTTCCTTGGTCGGGGGCAGCTTCTGTATGGTCCTGAGATCCGATAGGAGAGGTCTGATCTTGTGGAGGGTAAGTGGTTGCATCTGGCGGGCTTCTGGGTACTTGATGCGATTTTGGGGTCATATCTGGCAGGGCACTTGTGATTTTGGGGTTGCTGGGGGTGGGGGGGGGGGGGGGCATACCCTTGATCCAGTCGACCCCGGTGTTCTGCGAGGACAAGTCTACCTTTCGGTAAGTCCTCGTCCTCTCATAGGGTCGACGGCTTTTTGGGGGTCTTTAGTCTCGCAGGCAGGGTCTTCCTGGGTCAGTTTGGGCTGGGTCATGTGTTCGGTTCCAGCGTTGATGGTCAGGTCGGGCGCTCCTGGAATGGGGCTTTCCTCCATCTGCCGGTAAGTCAGAGCGCAGGGCAGGACTCTCTGGGTTGGGTCTCATGGTCGGGGACCGGGTCGGGCGTTCCGGGAGCTGGATCGGGCACTCAGGGGGCCAGCATTGCTTCCCAGGCCAGGTGTGGTGCTCCGAGAGCCGTGTTGGGTCGGGGTCGGATTTCAGGGTCGGGCCTCATCCACTTCCAGGTCAAGGCCAGGGTCGGGTCGCTGGAGGATTCCTGCCGGGTCGGGTTGGGTCAGGTCATGTAGGCCAGCCCACGGACGTCAGAGGATCTTCAGACCTGTAAGGGAACAAAAAGGGAAAGGTTAAAGATAGTGGTAGTGTTAGAATTAAGTTTTAAACGGTTAGTACGGTTATAAGAGATGTTGGAAGGCGATCTGTGGAAGAGAGCATGCTGAGAGTCACCATTCTCCGGTGCCATCTTGGGCTACTGATCACTCATTGATTAAATAATATTATGTAGCCACTTGTGGAATGGATGGCTTAACTCAAGTAGTGAAGATCCTGGAGCATTCACAGACACACACATCTTCCCACCACCAATAAATCTGTAAATACACAGGAGGAAAAAAAACATAATTGTCATGCTATTCAACGCTTAAGTAAAATTTCCATAATTTTTGTGCTTTCACCTTCCTGTGACAATATAGTGTTGCTTCATTGCAAAGACCTTTATTAATGAAGGTATTGAATTTAGTCCTTTTTTCTGAGCGTCTATTTTAAAGATTATTGTCCAGTACAGGCAGCATTACAAAGCTGATGTACTGTGATTCATTCCTGCTTCCTCAATATCAAAATCAGGTTGATGTTTATGTTTTGAATTGCCTAAATCAGGAATCGTGATCCCAGTTTGTGCACTTTAAACCTGACAGTACCATAACTCTGGCTGGACAGAAAGTACCCATACATGGCTCGACGTGCTTCAGCATACTTGCCAATCATTAACAGTTTACACAGTCACCTGATTTCAGTACACATTCCCATAAATAAAAATGAGATAAATGACCAATTACTTTGCTTTGGTTCAGGCAGAAATGTTAGCCAAAATAAATTGAAAGAGTGCCGTTGGATGTTTTACTTTCACCTCAGCAAAAGGATCGGGCCTCGGTTTAAGTCTCAGTCAATAATGTAATGCTTCAGTGCTGTCTTACATTATGGGCGTGATTCTCTCAAAAGGGAACAAAGTCCCATAGCAAGCACGTTTAGCCGTGTGTTTCCAGCACTCGTGTTGTATATGGGCCCTGAATGGGGAACGCATGCCTAAGGCTGAACATAGCCCTATTTTGTACATTGGGGAGCCCCTAAAGCGATCCTCAACTCCCCCCAGTCCTAATGGACTATAGGAGACCCCAAACCCCACCAACACCCACGCAGGGCACCCCAGGCCAAAAGCACACATGCAAAAAATGCCAGCTTGGCACTGCCAACCTGGTCACTGCCAGGGTACCCAGGTGACATCGCAGTGCCAGGGCACCACCCTGCCCAAAGGGTATGCAGCTGGGGTCCTCCAATTCCCTGGGGGACCCCCATGAGCGCCATTCTGTCTGGTTCCCTTTTATGGGGACCAGTGCTGAACAGCGCTCGCCTGAGATCTCTAAGGGGTTGGATTCCAAAGCCTCAGGTACCTCAGGAATCCGCACATTATAGTGAGGATAGCTGTCTCGCTCTAATGTGCAGATTTTCCAAAAAGTGATTCCGCCCACAATGGGCGGGATTTACATCGCAACTTCTCGTAAGATCGGGTTGGATCTTGCGAGGTGTTGCAAATTGGGTATATCCCGGGAGCGGGGTTTCCCGGTTTCTATTGGCCATGTAACGCCATGGTGAGCTTGTTTTCCAGCACAGCGTGGCAATTGGGTTGCACCCTATGTTTTATTTTGTTAAAATCGAACTAAAACCCAGGAGCCTCTGTCTAGAAGGTGAAAGTGCCACTGCTGAGTCAAGTTGACACTTTCGGAGTATCTAGCCCAATGCTTGTTAGTTCATTGGAAGTATACAGCTCACAGACTAACAGCCCTCACTATTGGTTACAAGGCAATTTGATCCTCCTTACAACAGCCATGGTTGAACTATATCCCAACAAGTGATATTTGATCACTGCCTGGAATTCTACAATTGCCAAGTAGTCGTGAGACATGTTATTAGGGGCTAAATTAGCACAGATATTTCCTCGCCAACATCTGAACCAGTTTCCTGCACAGAGAAAGCAGTTTCGCAACTGCAAGCAATTCATAAACAGTCAAGAATTATATATTTTTCTACATGCAGCATGTCATCAAAACGTACAACAGCTTCCAGAAACATATTTGGAAACAGAAAACATAGTCTTGAAAATGAAATAATTCGAAACAAAGAGGGAAAAGAATTGTTACTTCTGTATTGTAAAGGTTTAAAAATCTAGATAAAATACCTTCACATCCCATAACTGCTCTCAGACGTAATTCTGTTTCTACTTTCACTTTAAAGTTTTAAAACCAGAATTATAGTTCCTGATTTTATGTTGTTCTGTGGAAAATCCTGGACATGAGTCTGAAGTTGCGCTTTTATACTGTGATTATACTTCCAAAAATACTTAAGCTGTGTTTCAAACTGCCCTGCTCTTGTCCCAGGTTACAGCAATTTCTCATATTTTGTAAAAGTGGTTTTAATAAATGATTATGATCAATTCCTATTATAAGCTAATGGATCATCAAGGGCAACTCAGTGTACTTAATTAATGAGGCAATAGAGTCATTCTAATTCTCACTTGGCGAAGCATGTTAATACGGCAAGGGATAGCCAGCCTAGATTTAAAGGCAAACTGTGTCTGATTAACCTGGTTGAGTTCTTCAGTGAAATAACATAGAGAGTTGATGAAGGTCACGAAATAGATGTTATATATGCGTGGACTTTCAAAAGTCATTTGATAAAGTATGGCAAAGCAAAATTATTCAGGAAATAGAACCAGATGGTTAAAGGAACAGGGGTAACTTAGGTATGTAACTGGTTAAGAGAAAAGAGACTGAGAATGGTGGTGGAGAGCTTTTCTGACAGGAGTAAAGAAGTTGAGTCTCCCTGGAGTCGGTATCAACATGATTTTTCTTGTTATGTATAAATGACCTGGAGTTGGGTTTGGGAGCACAGTTTTGAAGTTTGTGGATCGTCCAAAACTTGACAACAAAATTAATGAACAGGATAGTAACGGTTTCAGGAGCACATAGTCTAGTAAATAAACAGACGCATAGTAGATGTAATTTAATATGGTTAAATGTGAATGATGCACCTTAGTGTCAGTGTCATCTAAATGGTATTGTATTGATCAGGGTGCAAAAGCAGATGGATCTGGGATATTTACAAATTATTGAAGGTGGAAGGACATGTTGATAAGGCAGTTAAGAAAGCAACAGTCTGTATTGCAAATAATTGAATGTAAAAACAGTCATACTACATAAGAACACAAGAACGTAAGAACTAGGAGCAGGAGTAGGCCATCTGGCCCCTCGAGCCTACTCTGCCATTCAATGAGATCATGGCTGATCTTTTGTGGACTCAGCTCCACTTTCCGGCCCGAACACCATAATCCTTAATCCCTTTATTCTTCAAAAAACTATCTATCTTTATCTTAAAAACATTTCATGAAGAAGCCTCAACTGCTTCACTGGGCAAGGAATTCCATAGATTCACAACCCTTTGGGTGAAGAAGTTCCTCCTAAACTCAGTCCTAAATCTACTTCCCCTTATTTTGAGGCTATGCCCCCTAGTTCTGCTTTTACCCGCCAGTGGAAACAACCTGCCCGCATCTATCCTATCTATTCCCCTCATAATTTTATATGTTTCTATAAGATCCCCCTCATCCTTCGAAATTCCAACAAGTACAGTCCCAGTCTACTCAACCTCTCCTCATAATCCAACCCTTCAGCTCTGGAATTAACCTAGTGAATCTCCTCTGCACACCCTCCAGCGCCCTCCAGCGCCAGTACGTCCTTTCTCAGGTAAGGAGACCAAACCTGAACACAATACCAATGCATTATAAATCACTGCTCAGGCCATAGCTGGATATTGTGGGAATCACATTTTGGCAAGGATGCCAAGATTTTGGGGAGAGTATAGAGGAGGTTTACAACAACGTCTATTTACATAGTGTCCATAATGTAATAAAATAGCCTGCAGTTCTTCACAAGAGATATATAAAACAAAATTTGACACTGAGGCACATCAAGGGGCATTGGGGCAGTAACCAAGTAGGGGTTCTCCATTTGGGGGATGATTTTCTCCCACCGGAGGCAAATCATAGAAACTTTCATAGAAACTTTCATAGAAAGTTTGGAATTGGAATTCAGCAATTCAGCATTTCTCGCCATGCAAATAGATGCATGGTGAGGAGTACGAGGGATTCCTGAGGGGATCCTGCTACTGGGCCACTATTTTGTGTGGGCAGCGCGAGGTCCCCGCAGATAAAAAAGATGAATGAAGCAAGGCTCACAGCTGTCAATCACAACCCACTAAGGGAAATGAATGAATGGCTTGCAGCTCAATGATTTTAGGGGTTTAAACACAGATCACTATTTTACTCTTTCCAGGAACTGACACGTGGTGCTTCCTCTGTCTGAGCCAGCAGCAGATGAGTGTTACAACAATAATTTGTTTTCACTTGTCCCTGTCTGGAAGGCATTCTGTGGGATCTGTGCACCTTGGAGGTTCCCTTTGTTTATGGAATATCTGGGGGGGCATTTATATAGGGGGCCTCTGGGGGTCCCTTTATTTATAGGCTCGCTGGTTGAGTCCCTTAGGGGATCTCTGGGAGTTTCCCTATTGAGGGGATCTCTGGGGGGGGGGGGGGGGGGGGGGGTCTCCCTATTTAGAGGGACTCTGTGCGACATCACTTTATTTAGGGGGTCACTTTATTTAGGGGGTCTATAGGGGGCCTTCGGGTGTCTGATGGGGGTGGGGCAAGTCTGGCATTGTGGGGAATGAGGGTGGCCCTCAGGTGGACTTTGGGGACAACTCCCTGAAGGGCCTACCCCCTTGACCCACGGCAAGGTCCATCATATCTGGGCCATGCTAGTAAATACTAGTAATGTTCCCTGCCCACATGATTCACAGCCTGAAATGGTTGTATAAATTAAATTCCACAGGAACTTTCAAAAGGATTTGTGCAGGTATTTGAAGAAAACTGATTAACAGAGTTGTGAGGGAAAGCTGGGGTGTGGGACGAAGCTTCCAAATAGCTGGCATTGACAAAATGGACCGAATGGCCCCCTTCTGTGTTATAACTCTGTTGTCTCCTGCATTATGATTCTATTGGCTCAGAAGTTTGGAGTGTATCATTGACAGCATGATCAAGCAGCACAAACTAATAAATAATCTGCTCACCTATGCTCCAACTGGGCTCCAGATTGTGAAGGCAGTCTATTTTACTTAAAGAGAACCTGTGCTGAAAAAGATTACTACAATTTAAAATATGGAAAATGGGACACCAGGGTAGAGAGAGAAACGGTTCCAGAGTAGTATATGTGGTGCTGGAGGTATTAGAGGTGGATCATGGAGAGATGCTGTGGTTCTCCGGAGACACTAGAGGACTACATTCAAACAGGTGGCCAGGGAGGTCAATTCCTGTATCTGAGAAGGTGGCAGCATTATCACGACTCACATGAGTGGCCAAGGTCAGTGAATGCATCTTCACATGACATCTCTTACCCACCACACCACCAACCTCTCGCATTGCTCAATAAACCACACTCACCCATTAGCAATCCTGGACACTCAGGACTCTTGGCTTGCCTCCATATGCTCCACCTCACCTTCACACACTTAGCACATGTGTCAGCCTCAAACCCAAATCTCCCTGCATCCACATACCTCCAGCTATTCAGCTATGTGGGACATCACTCCAAATACAGTGCGACACAAACACTGATCTTTTGCTTTGTTGCAGGACCAGATGCAATAGAAGGGTTGGAGGATAAACTCTTAGGAATATAGAAAGTCAGAGAGATCTGGGCGTGCATGTCCACTGATCTTTGAAGGTGGCAGCACAAGTGGGCAAGGTAGTCAAGAAAGCATACGGAATGCTTACCTTCATTGGACGGGGCATCGAGTATAAAAACAGGCAAATCACATTACAGTTGTACTGAACCTTGGTAAGGCCACGCTTGGAAAATTGCGCACAATTCTGGTCACCACACTACCAGAAGGATGTGGAGGCTTTGGAGAGGGTGCAGAGGAGTCTTACCAGGACGTTGCCTGGTATGGAGGGTGTTAGCTATGCAGAGAGGCTGAATAGACTCGGACTGTTTTCATTAGAACGACAGAGGTTGAGGGGCGACCTGATAGAGGTCTACAAGATTATGAGGGGAAAAGCAAATTACTGCGGATGCTGGAATCTGAAACGAAAGGGAAAATGCTGGAAAATCTCAGCAAGTCTGGCAGCATCTGTAGGGAGAGAAAAGCTAATGTTTCGAGTCCGATGACTCTTTGTCAAAGCTTTGTCAAAGATTATGAGGGGCATGGATAAAATGGATGGGCAGGCACACTTTCCCAGATGGAGGGGGTCAGTCACCAGGGAGCAACGTTTAGAGGAGATGTGCGAGGCAGGCTTTTTACACAGAGGGTGGTGCCTGGAAGGCATTGCTCGGGGAGGTTGTGGAAGCAGATACATAAGTGGCTTCAAAAGGCATCTTGACAAACACATGGATGGATGGGTATAGAGGGATACGGAACAAGGAAATGCTGAGGGTTTTGGCAAAGGTTGGTATCATGACCGGTACAGGCTTAGACGGCCGAAGGGCCTGTTCATGTGCTGTATTGTTCTTGTACTTTGATAGAGGCAACTTCATCTCCTGAACTCTGTGAAGCAGATGGTTCTCAGCATCATGGACCCAGCTGCGACAGAGTCCATGGCATCCTGTGAAAACATTGAGGATGATGGTATAATCCTGCTTTATGCCCCTTCTCAAAACACAGATCACTCTCTTCCTGTGAGCTGGGCTGGTGAGCAAACTGTGGATGGTGCGACCATAATACTCTTGCTCTCCCTTCACATTAAAATTCCCGTCTGACAAAACACTCAGCAGGTCAGGCAGCATCGACAGTTAGAGAAACAGAGTTAACATTTCGACACGAATATGACTCTTCTTCAGAACTAAAAGGAAGGAGAAATGGAAGTTTATATCGTTGGAAGGGGAAAGTGAAAGAAAGAACAAAACAAAAGGCCTGAGATAGGACAGTGGGCAGGAGAGAGATTAAATGAAAATATATTTTAGAACAAAAGACAAAAGGAGTGCTAATGGTTGTAGTAAAGAAACAAAGTATTAGTCCAGATGGCAGAAGAATGAATATTTCTGTCCAAAAACAAAAAAAATGAAGATTCAGACTGGCGCCTTAAAAAACAAATGAGTAGCATAGTTCAAGGAATGCAATTGTTGAACTGTGTGTTGAATCCAGAAGGTTGTAAAGTATCTGATCAGAATGTGAGCTACTGTTTTGTGAGTTTGCATTGGCCTTCACTGGAACATTGCAGCAGGCCGAGGATAGAAATGTGAGCCTGAGAGCAAGGTAATGAATTAAAATAGCATGCAGCTAGAAGCTTGTGGATTAAGTGGAGGTGATCCACAAAACTGTCACCCAGGCTGCCTTTAATTTCCCCAGTGTAGAGGAGACGGCATTGTGAATAGTGAATATAGGACACTAATCGAAAAGAAGTACAAGGAAATCACGGCTTCACCTGGAAGGGTGTTTGAGGCCTTGAACAGTGAGGAAAGAGGAAGTAAAAGGGCAGGTGTTACACATCCTGTGATTGCTTGGGAAGATGCCATGGGAAGGGGGGCACGGTAGAACAGTGGTTAGCACAGTTGCTTCAGAGATCCAGGGTTCCAGGTTCGATTCCCGGCTTGGGTCACTGTGCGCAGTCTGCACGTTCTCTCTGTGTCTGTATGGGTTTCCTCCGGGTGCTCCGGTTTCCTCCCACAGTCCAAAAATGTGCAGGTTAGGCGGATTGGCCATGCTAAATTGCCCTCAGTGTCCAATAAGGTTGGGTTGGGTTGGGTCACGGGGATAGGGTAGGGGTGTGGGCTTGGGTAGGGATGCTCTTTCCAAAGGCCAGTGCAGACTCGGTGGGTCGAATGGCCTCCTTCTGCACTGTAAATTCTATGGAAAGGGCTGAGGTTTTGGGGGTGATCGAGGAGTGGACCAGGGTTTCACAGAAGGATCATTCCCTTTGGAATTCTGACAGTTAAGGTGAGAAGATGTGTTTGGGGTGGCATTATGCTGGAAATGGCAGAAATGGCAGAAAATGACCCTTTCCATGTGAAAGCTGGTGAGGTGGAAAGTGAAGACAAGGGGAACACCCTCAGGGTGGGAGGGGCAGGCACGAGAGCAGAAGTGTGTGGGAAATGGATTGGATATGGTTCACAGCCCTGTCAACCACAGTGGTGAATCGTTGGTTTGTGTAAAAGGATGGTCAGAAACTTCCCCTTCTGACTTCTGTTTTCAGACATTCACAAGCCAGGACCCACCCAGTTAGAGCAGCCTGAGGAGAAGAGAGAGAAATACTACGGCAATGACACAGAGACCCCATCACTTGACCTGAGACTTCCAGCTCAGGTACTGTCACTGCACCTACCTGGAGGCAGGCTACTGGAGAGTGGCAATCAGTGTACGGTAAGTCATACTCGGGGTAAAGGGTTAATTTGCCATCTCATTGGAGGGCTCAGCCACACAAAAATTTACTGGACAACACAGGTGAGGGCCTCGATCTGATGTCAGGAGAGCGCTGGTGGGCATGCATGTGGCGATGCTGGGTGCATTGACAGACCAACCGAACAGCCATCTGTCACTGCCAAGGAACATGGAGATACTTCCGGTACCTGCATGTAGTGAGCACTTGCACACATGGTGGTTCCCACCAGGGTACTTTGTTTTTGACCCTTTCCGCCTAGTTTCTGGGACTGACTTGAAGCGGTCTGACCTTGGCCGGCAGCGTTCAGAGTGTAAAATGAACGTTCTCCCGAGGTTTTTGTTTTTATTTCAGTGCCTCGCACTTTTTCTTCCCAAATCTATCCTCCTTTATTTGGACAGGCAACGCCCCACGGATTTGTAGGATGTTTCTACAGAGAGAGCGAGGCAGTTGGAGGCTTGGCGCTATGTAATATGTTATTTTATTATTGGACTGAAAATATTGAAAAGGTGTGAGGGTGTCTTAAGGATCCAGATTCTACATGGGGGGGGGGGGGGGGGGGGGGTGGAGGTGTGCTCTTGTGAAGTTTTGAGTTTGAAGGCCTAGTTACTGCCCCACTTCCATTTTCTCCTGCAAAATTTACTTTGAGCCTGGTAGTGGTTGAGGATGTGGAGGTAGTTCAGGCAGCATTTTATGCTGGGCCCCATGTCAATGTTGGTCCCTATTTGCAGGGATCACTTCTTTGTGCCGGTGGGTTTGGACTTGATGTTCGAGGCATGGGGGAGGAAGGGGCTGGAGAGGTTTGGGGACATGCAAGGTCCCACCTCCCGAGAACTAATATGTTTTAGATATTTACAGGTTCGCGACCTTTTGCGTAAAGACATTTTCATTTACTCTGGCATCGTCGCACTCGCTCTTAGACACAATCCTGTCTCTGGCCGAGTTGGGTGAGGGAGAATTTCAAATATCTATGGTTGGATCCTGTTGACAGAGCAGGCTTCGTAGCAGGAAGTAAAAAGAAAGTGGGAGGGTGAACTGGGTCTGGTTTTTGAGGGGGGTGTGGTGTGGTGTGAGGGTCTTCACAGGGTCAACTCCACCTCCTCAGCTGGGCTCAGCTTGGTGCAGTTCGAAGTGGTGCACAGGGCGCACTTGACCAAGGTGTGGATGAGTGGCTTCTTCTTGGGGGTGGAAGATGGGTGCGGATGTTGTTCTAGGGGGTCGGTAAACCATACGCATATGATCTAGTCTTGTCCTAAGCTTGTAATTTCAGGATCTCCTTCCTCAGCACCATGTAAGGGATTCTGGGTATTCAGCTGGAACCTTGCCTGTTGGTGGCCATTTTTGGTGTTTTAAACTGCCGGTGGTGCAGGTGGAAGTGAAGGCGGATGCCCTCGCCTTTGCTTTGTTTATAGTCCGGAGGCGGATTCTGCTCAGGTAGAGGTCCCCGGCGCCACCCAGTGCCTCGCCCTGGCTGAGTGATCTACTGGAATTTTTGTATCTTGAGAAGTAAAATACATCTTATGGGGCTCGGTAGAAGGATTCCACTTGAGGTGGTAGCCTTTAATTTCCTTTTTCAAGGAGTTAGTCATCGTCAGTTGTTAGGGGGGGGGGGGGGGGTTGTTGGTTTCTGTTAAGTTTTGTTTGTTCTTGGGAGTGGGGTTGGATTAGGGGGGTTAGAAATGGGTGGGATTATTTTGAAATCTTATTTAGAACATAAGAACATAAGAACTAGGAGCAGGAGTAGGCCATCTTCAAGCCTGCTGCGCCATTCAATGAGATCATGGCTGATCTTTTGTGGACTCAGCTCCACTTTCCCACCCGAACACCGTAACCCTTTATTCCTTTATTCTTCAAAAAGCGATCTATCTTTATCTTAAAAACATTCAACGAGGGATCCTCAACTGCTTCACTAGGCAAGGAATTCCATAAATTCACAACCCTTTGGGTGAAGACATTCCTCCTAAACCCAGTCCTAAATCTACTTCATCGTATTTTGAGGCTATATTTCTTGTATGTAATTGTTTTTTATCTTGTTGTAATGGAAAACTTTTCTCAATAAAATTATTTAAAAAAAAGGAACATGGAGATGTACAAACTCTAGCTTGGCAGAAGGTATCATGAAGATCTTGCCCACTCCACAGCCTCTGTTTCATCTCCCTGCTGTGCTGCAGACCCAGATGCACCGCAACTGCAGCCTGCATGGACTTTGCAATGTTTTGCATGGACACAACATCCACACCTTCGCCATCGCTGCGAGGATGCAGCTACACTCCCTGCCATGCTCAGGAATTCACCACAACACCTGCAAAAACACTCCACTGCACTTCAGACAATTTGCTAGAGTAGAAGTTCTTCAAAATTACCTCCCCAGCAAATCGGAGACCTGCACTTTAAATACGGTTCATACAGGTTCCATTTCAGCACAACACTTGCTTGCAGAGTAAAGGGTGAACTGCCTGATTGGTCTAAATTTGGAAGTTTAGTGTTATTGCAGGCAGCAGTTGTGTTACATCAGGATAGTGCTCCATCGTTAGTTTCCAGGACACGAGATGACTCACTGTGCGGACTGTGCCAGAAGAAGCTGACGGAGAAACGCAGACATTCAGAAGCCCCGTATAGCAGAAATAAAGTCAGTGACCTTTGATTCTAGATGACAGGACTTCATGCCATGGGTAAAGTGCAGAGAGTGAATTCCTTAGTAAGAATCAGGGGAAATTCCAAGCAGAACTGAGTCCTGTCGATGTTCACTGTATTAGAACTCATTCTGAGAAGCTAGAAAGTAAAGGCGCCACACTCCAAGATGACCAGAAGCTGCTTACAAATATCTGGCAATGAGAGTGCAGTGGTTAGCACTGTTGCTTCACAGCGCCAGGGACCCGAGTTTGTTTCCCGGCTGGGTCTCTGTGTGGTGTCTGCACGTTCCCCCATATCTGCATGGGTTTCCTCTGGGTGCTCCGGTTTCCTCCCACAAGTCCCGAAAGACGTACTTGTTGGGTGAATTGGACATTCTGAATTCTCCCTCACTGTACCCGAACAGGTGCCGGAGCGTGGCCTCTAAGGGATTTTCACAGTAACTTCATTGGTGTGTTAATGTAAGCCTACTTGTGACACTAATAAAGATTATTATTATTATTAGTTTTGTTCTGCAAAATTGTTTTGCCTAATACTGATGCTAAGCATAGTGTGTGACCACCACATGAAGACCATGCACATTTATGCACATTTCCCAGGGAGTGTGTGTGGTGGCATGATTAACATAGCTGCCTGCCATTGGTGCAGAACACCGGCTTACCATTGGCCCTGGTCAGTCATGTGCCTCTCGACCGATTGGTTGAGACCAGTCATGTGACGGCTCCCCGATTGGTCGAGAGGCTGAGTTAACCCCCGCCTCCAGGGCGGGGTATAAATACCCAGTACGCACGGCGGTCGTCCATTTACTGTAGTCGACCGCAGGGTTAACATCTAGCTTATTAAAGCCATACTTTTGTACAGCAACTCGTCTCGCGTTCAATTGATGGTACATCAATTTAATAAGCTAGAATTTTGAAGATGGAGCTCCGGATCAAGCCCGAATGCGTCCGCATCAGCCCGCAAACTCAGAACGCTTTGGAAATCTTCAATCATTGGCTGGCATGTTTCAATGGTTACCTGGCGTCTGCAAGCAGCCCCCCCCCCCCCCCACCATGGCACAGAAGCTTCATATCTTCCACTCCAGCGTGGGCATGACGGCCTACGCGATGATTGTGAAGGAAAAAGATTACGATGCGGCCATGCTTAAGCTGAAAGGCGTTTCTTAAACCAGTAAACAGAGTATTTGCCCAAAATCTGCTGGCTACCAGACAACAGTTCCCCGGTGAGTCATTAGATGAATTTTACCAGGCCCTCGCTGTCCTGGGGAGGAATTGCACCTGCCTGCAAGTTTCAGCCACGGAGCACATGGAACTTTTGATTAGAGATGCTTACGTGGCTGGGATGCAGTCTGCCGCTATCCGCCAGCGGATGCTGGAGAAAGACGACCTCAGCCTAACTGAGGCACGGACTCTCTCCACCTCCCTGGAGGTCGCCGACTTAAACGCCCGTGCCTATGTCCCCAGCCGTGCTGCAGCACCCTGGGCCTCCTGGCACGCTTCCCAACCGCCATCCGCCGCTCCCGACCCCCCTCAGGCCTGCACCGTGGGACGCCCCGACAAGTCCGCGGGGCCCTGCTGCTATTTCTGTGGGTTCGCAAAACACCCTCGCCCGCGCTGCCCAGCCCACTCCGCCCTCTGTAAGAGCCGCGGGAAGAAGGGCCATTTTTCGACGGTCTGCCAAGCCAAATCGTCCGCTGCTGTACTGTGCAGCGACCGGGGATCCCCCCCTCCGGGCCTTTCCGGGCCCTTCCAGCGCACCGCACCAATCTCTCCCCCCCCGCCCCTGGGCCCCTGCGCCCGGCCTGCGCGCCTTTCCTCCTCCTCCGGGCCCTTCCGGGCCCTTCCAGCGCACCGCGCAAATCTCTCCCCCGGGCCCCTGTGCCAGGCCTGTGCGCCTCTCTGCCCCCGCTCTCAGCCGCTCCGATCGGCCCGCCGGCACCACTAGCCCCGCCCCCAGAAACCGCGAGGGTCCCGCGGGCACCGCCATCTTGGGTGCAGGACGCCACGTGCGGGTCCTGGGCGCCGCCATCTTGGGGCACGACTCCACGTGCGGGTCCTGGGCGCCGCCATCTTGGGGCCCCGACTCCACGTGCAGATCCTGGGCACCACCATCCTGGACTGGCACACAAGGTCCTGCCAGCACCTACTCGGCCGCCGCCGACTACGACGATGGATCTTCTCCACGGCTCACGGCCATTCAACTCGACCAGTCACGGCCATGCACGCTCGCCAAAACAACAACGCTGATCCACCTCAACGGCCACGAGACGGGCTGCCTGCTGGACTCCGGGAGCACGGAAAGCTTCGTTCACCCTGCCACGGTAAGACGCTGCGCGCTCCCTGTCCACCCTGTAAAACACAAAATCGGGTTAGCCTCAGGTTCGCACTCCGCCCGCATCACCGGCTGCTGCATCGCGGACCTCACGGTCCAAGGGAAGGTTTTTAAAAATGATAAACTCCTTGTCCTCCCTGACCTTTGCGCACCGGCACTCCTAGGACTGGACTTCCAGTGCAACCTGCAGAGCTTGACCTTCCAATTCGGCGGCCCTATACCCCCCTCACTGCTGCAGCCTCGCGTCCCTCAAAGTGGACCCCCCTCCTTGTTTGCTAATCTCACCCCCGATTGCAAACCCGTCGCGACCCGGAGCAGACGGTACAGCGCCCAGGACCGGACCTTCATCAGATCCGAGGTCCAGAGGTTGCTGACGGAAGGGGTCATCGAGGCCAGCAACAGTCCCTGGCGAGCCCAAGTGCTGGTGGTCCGGACTGGGGAGAAAAACCGGATGGTCATCGACTATTGCCAGACCATCAACCGGTTTACGCTACTGGACGCGTATCCTCTCCCCCGTATTTACGCCATGGTAAACGATATCGCGAAATACAAAGTCTTCTCCACTGTGGACCTCAAGTCCGCCTATCACCAGCTCCCCATCCGCGCGAGTGACCGCAAGTACACCGCGTTTGAGGCAGATGGCCGCCTCTACCACTTCCTCAGGGTTACATTCGGTGTCACAAATGGGGTCTCAGTCTTCCAACGGGAGATGGACCGAATGGTCGACAAGTACGGATTATGGGCTACCTTCCCGTATCTCGATCATGTCACCATCTGCAGCCACGACCAGCAGGACCATGACACCAACCTCCGGAAATTTCTCCAAACCGCAAAACTCCGCAAAAGTTCCGCAAAAGGGAACCGTGGTTTACTAAGAAAGTTGAAGCACTTGTCAAGAGGAAGAAGAAGGCTTATGTTAGGATGAGACATGAAGGCTCAGTTAGGGCACTTGAGAGTTACAAGTTAGCCAGGAAAGACCTAAAGGGTGAGTTAAGAAGAGCGAGGAGAGGACACGAAAAGTCATTGGCGGATAGGATCAAGGAAAACCCTAAGGCTTTCTATAGGTTCTATAGGAACAAAAGAATGACTAGAGTAAGATTAGGGCCAATCAAGGATAGTAGTGGAAAGTTGTGTGTGGAATCAGAGGAGATAGGGGAAGCATTAAATGGATATTGTTCGTCAGTGTTTACACTGGAGAAAGACAATGTTGTCGAGGAGAACACTCAGGTTCAGTCGACCAGGCTAGATGGAATTGAGGTTCACAAGGAGGAGGTGTTAGCAATTTTGGAAAATGTCAAAATAGATAAGTCCCCTGGGCCAGATGGGATTTATCCTAGGATTCTCTGGGAAGCCAGGGAGGAGATTGCAGAGCCTTTGTCCTTGATCTTTATGTCATCTTTGTCGACAGGAATAGTGCCGGAAGACTGGAGGATAGCAAATGTTGTCCCCTTGTTCAAGAAGGGGAGTAGAGACAACCCTGGTAATTATAGACCTGTGAGCCTTACTTCGGTTGTGGGTAAAATGTTGGAAAAGGTTATAAGAGATAGGGTTTATAATCATCTTGAAAAGAACAAGTTGATTAGCGATAGTCAACACGGTTTTGTGAAGGGTAGGTCATGCCTCACAAACCTTATTGAGTTTTTTGAGAAGGTGACCAAACAGGTGGATGAGGGTAAAGCGGTTGATGTGGTCTATATGGATTTCAGTAAGGCGTTTGATAAGGTTCCCCACGGTAGGCTATTGCAGAAAATAAGGAAGTATGGGATTGCAGGTGATTTAGCGGTTTGGATCAGTAATTGGCTAGCTGAAAGAAGACAGAGGGTGGTGGTTGATGGCAAATGTTCATCCTGGAGTTCAGTTACTAGTGGTGTACCGCAAGGATCTGTTTTGGGGCCACTGCTGTTTGTCATTTTTATAAATGACCTGGAAGAGGGTGTAGAAGGATGGGTTAGTAAATTTGCAGATGACACAAAGGTCGGTGGAGTTGTGGACAGGGCGGAAGGATGTTATAGGATACAGAGGGACAGAGATAAGCTGCAGAGCTGGGCTGAGAGGTGGAAGATGGAGTTTAATGCGGAAAAGTGTGAGGTGGTTCCCTTTGGAAGGAGTAACAGGAATGCAGAGTACTGGGCTAATGGCAAGATTCTTGGTAGTGTAGATGAACAGAGAGATCTCGGCATCCAGGTACATAAATCCCTGAAAGTTGCCACCCAGGTTAATAGGGCTGTTAAGAAGGCATATGGTGTGCTAGCCTTTATCAGCAGGGGGATTGAGTTTCGGAGCCACAAGGTCATGCTGCAGCTGTACATAACTCTGGTGCAGCCGCACCTGGAGGGCCCGTACTGCGCTGTAGTGTTCTATGTTCTATGTTCTACTCCTTAACCTCACTTACAATAAGGATAAGTGCGTGTTTAGCACCGACTGTCTAGCCATCCTCGGCTACGTAGTGCGTAACGGAGTGATAGGCCCCGACCCTGAACGCATGCGCCCCCTGATGGAACTCCCTCTCCCCAATACCCTCAAATCCCTCAAACGCTGCCTGGGTTTCTTCGCTTACTACGCCCAATGGGTTCCCAATTACGCTGACAAGGCCCGTCCCCTCATTCAATCCTGCCGTCGACAGAGGCCTGCCAGGCCTTTAGCCGCATCAAAACAGACATCGCAAAGGCCACGATGCGCGCCATCGACGAGTCCCTCCCCTTCCAGGTCGAGAGCGACGCATCAGAAGTAGCTTTGGCGGCCACCCGGAACCAAGCGGGCAGACCCGCGGCCTTCTTCTCCAGAACCCTCCAGGCTTCCGAACTCCGCCACTCCTCAGTGGAAAAGGAAGCCCAGGCCATAGTCGAAGCTGTGCGACATTGGAGGCACTATTTGGCCGGCAGGAAGTTTACCCTCCTCACAGACCAACGGTCAATGGCCTTCATGTTCGATAATGCACAGAGGGGCAAGATTAAGAATGACAAGATCAGTGCCGGCCCTAGGGTTGCTGGCGCCCCGGGCAAGCTGAACTTCGGCGCCCTTGGGGGGGGGGCGGGGCCGAGAGGGGGCGGGGCCGAGGGGGGGGGCAAGAGGGGGGGGGGCCGAGGGGGGCGGGGCCGAGAGGGGGGCGGACCCGGGGGGAGCGGACCCGAGGGGGGGAGCGGACCCGAGGGGGGGGGCGGGGTGGGGCGGGGCGGGGGGGCGGACCCGCGGGGGGGGGGGCAGACCCGAGGGGGGGGCGGGGGGGGCGGACCCGAGCGGGGGGGGGCGGACCCGAGGGGGGGACGGGGCGGGTGGACCCGAGGGGGGGGGGCGGGGCGAGCGGACCCGAGGGGGGGGGTGGGGGGACGGACCCGAGGCGGGGGGGGGGAGCGGACCGAGCGGGGGGGCGGACCGAGGGGACGGACCGGGGGGAGTGCGGCACTGGGGGAGTGCGGCCACCGCGCATGCGCTGGTTGGCGCCGGCCCAACTGCGCATGCGCGGGACCCGAGTCTGGCGCCCCCTAGCACATGGCGTCCCGGGCAACAGCCCGAGTTGCCGGTGCCTTGAGCCGGCCCTGGACAAGATCTTACAGTGGCGGATCGAGTTGTCCACGTACAACTATGAGATCTTGTATCGTCCTGGGAAGCTCAATGAGCCTCCTGATGCCCTGTCCCGCGGTACCTGCGCCAGCGCGCAGATAGACCGCATCCGCTCCCTCCACGCGGACCTCTGCCATCCAGGGGTGACCCGCTTCTACCATTTCATAAAGGCCCGCAACCTGCCTTTCTCCATCGAGGAAGTCAGGACAGTAACCCGTGACTGCCACATCTGCGCCGAGTGCAAACCGCACTTCTACCGCCCCGAGCGCGCACACCTGATCAAAGCATCCCGCCCCTTCGAACGTCTTAGCATTGACTTCAAGGGGCCCCTTCCCTCTAACAACCGCAACATTTACTTCCTGGCAGTAATTGATGAATTCTCCCGCTTCCCCTTCGCCATTCCCTGCCCTGACATGACCACATCGACTGACATTAGGCCCTCCTCTCCATCTTCTCCCTGTTCGGCTACCCCGCATACATACATAGCAATCGGGGGTCCTCATTTATGCGCGACGAGCTGCGTCAATTCCTGTTCAACAGGGGCATTGCCTCTAGCAGGACGACCAGCTATAACCCCCGGGGTAACGGACAGGTCGAGCGGGAGAATGGTACCATCTGGAAGACCATACTACTGGCCCTCCGGTCCAGAGATCTCCCTATTTCCCGATGGCAAGAGGTTATCCCCGATGCCCTACATTCTATCCGCTCACTCCTCTGTACCGCAACAAATCAGACACCTCATGAACGTCTTCTTGTTTTCCCCAGGAGGTCGTCCTCCGGATCCCCTCTCCCGATGTGGCTGGGCGCCCCTGGACCCATCTTGCTCTGGAAGCATGTGCGGGTGCACAAGTCCGACCCGTTGGTGGAACAAGTCCAGTTACTCCACGCTAACTCGCAGTATGCGTACGTGGAGTACCCCGACGGTCGGCAGGACGCGGTCTCCCTCCGGGACCTGGCACCCGCTGGTAATGCGGCCCTCCCCCCCTTCACCACAGACCCCCCCCCTGTTCTTTTTCCCCCACCGCCCCACCCAGGCCACCCCTCCCCCATCCATGGCGTCTCCACCACCAGCCCGGGTGACGGAGACAGTTCAAGGACCATCGCTCCCGGACTCCAGGACATTAGCGGAACCACCACCATCGGCTGAACCAGCATCACCAACTCCACTGTGGCGGTCTGCCAGGACGTCACGGGCAACGAAAAGGCTGATCGAGTCTATTTAACTTTCAACACCACCATGGACCTTGTATGGACAGTATGTACTATTGTTAAATGTCTGGGCCAGTGGGAAGCCAAGGATACATTTTTTTTCCTTCTCTCGCTACTACTCATACCACCAGTTCTCCCCCCCCCCCCCAGCTCTCGTTGACCCCCCCCCTCCCAGGCTTCTTTCTCCGCAAGGAGTGAATGTGGTGGTATGATTAACGTAGCTGCCTGCCATTGGTGCAGAACACCGGCTTACCATTGGCCCTGGTTGGTCATGTGCCTCTCGACCGATTGGTTGAGACTAGTTATGTGACGGCTCCCCGATTGGTCGAGAGGCTGAGTTAACCCCGCCTCCAGGGTGGGGTATAAATACCCAGTACGCCCGGCGGTCGTCCATTTACTGTTGTCGACCGCAGGGCTAACATCTAGCTTATTAAAGCCATACTTTTGTACAGCAACTCGTCTCGCGTTCAATTGATGGTACATCAGTGTGCACGCTTCCCAGCTACATCATGGGGCAGTTGGACATCCCCGGCCTCTTTGAGGACCACCCAAGATGGCCTGTTGGCTCTTGGGAGATAAGGGGTACCCACTGAGGATCTGGCTAATGATGCCAGGATGAAGGGTGGTGACCAATGCGGAGACCTGATACAGCAGTGCATTGGACTCCTCAAAATGTGGTTACGATGCCTCGACCACTCTGGTAGTGCACTGCAGTACCCCCCCCCCCCCCCCGCCCAGAGGGTCGCCCGCTTTGTGGTGGTCTGATGTGCTCTCCACAACCTGGCACAGCAGCGGGGCGACATGCTGGAGGTGGAGGGGGTGGGAGGATCACGCGGAGGAGGCGCTGGACCAAGAGGGAGAGGCTGGAGGATGAGCCTGGGGCGGACCCGCACGACCAGCTGGTGGATGAAGGACAAGTGGCAGTGGCGAGGATCAGTCAAGCCTGGATGGTCAGGGAGGACATTATCCTCACCTGCCGGGGGGCGGGATTCTCTCAGCCTGGGGCCAGGCCGGAGAATCCCCGTGACCGGCGTGAATCGTGCATGCCACCCCGGCACGCCATTCTCCACAGAGCAGAGCATCGGCGCCATTGGCACCAGCGTGGTTGGCATGGCGATGGTCAGGGGCTGCTCTACACGGCCTGCCGCTGATTCTCGGCCCGGGATGGGCCGTCATGAAAATGCCGAGTCCCGCCTGCGCCGTCCATACCTGCTCTCAGCCGGCGGGAACTCGTTGTGGAAGGGTCGGGGCTGTGGTGGGGGTGGGGTGGTCCGACCCCGGGGGGGGGGTCTCCGATGTAGCCTGGCCCACGATCGGGGCCCACCGATCGGCAGGCCGACCTCTCTGCCTAGGGGCTTCCTTTCTCCTGCGTCGGCCTCTGTAGTCCTGCGCCATGTTGCCTCGGGGCCGGCGCATTGAAGGAAGCCACTGCGTATGCGCGCGTTAGCGCCGGTGCCACTGCACATGCGCGGATCCCGCGGCACCCAGTTGACGCCGGGATCAGCGGCTGGAGTGACGTGAACAGCTCCAATGCCGTGCTGGCCCCCTTTAGGGGACAGAACTGCTGATCCTGAGGCCATGTTGACCCCGTCGAGAAACGCAACGGCGTTTCCGACGGTCTCAACACTTAGTCTCAGGATCAGAGAATCCCGCCCAGGATGTGGCTTCATCAGTCATTTCACCCCCCCCCCCCCCCACCCCACCACTCTCTCCCCCCTTCCCCCCCACTCATTTCCACCCCTCCAGCACCACCAGCATGCTGTTCCACCCTCCCAAGGTCTCTGTGACATCACCCCAGAGGGACGGGACTGATTCAGCACTGTCAACGAGTTCCTGTCAAAGGCAGGAGGGTGATGATAACCCATTGAGGGCTCCACAATCTACGCCATTTTCTGACCCGTGCCTGTCTGCTGAGTGCTTGCTCACACCCATCACCTGCATGTGGTGTATCTGGGAGTGGGGGGTGAAATCCAGGGCCACCATGATCGAGGGGCTGGGCAGGGGATTGGCGATTGGCCCGCATTGCGGAAGAAACTGCCAGAGATGTCATATTTCTGGGTGCAATGTAATGCTGTACATATGTGTCCCTAACTGCCCCAGCCCCCGATGGTGCTACACCGCCCCTTTCCCGATTAGGACCCGCCGATCCCTGGGGATCAACAGATGGATTGAGCTCCAGCTGCCCCTCGTCAGCTGGCTCTGTCAGTCCTGGTGGCTCCCAATGTCTACACCATGGTGTCGACGCCCTTGGCATTGATCCTGAGTGACTGAGACATGCCCTGGAGCACCTCAGAATGGTTCACCTGGGACTGGGACGCCATCTCCCAGTGACCGGGACATGCTCTGGAGTGCCTCGGCAATGCTCACCTGGGACTGGGACATGTCCTGCAACAAGTCAGACATGCTACTGAGGCTCTCAGCCATGGCTTTCACTGACTGAGCCACGCCTTGGACACCACCACTCTGCTGACGTCGTGCACCAGGTTCTCCACTGCGGTCGCCACCCTAGCAGTGTTGGCCTCGGTGTCACTCATTGCCTGTTCCATCTCCTGTAGCCTCTGGACTCTTCCAATCGGCTATGGACCTGCTGGAGTGTCACTGACATCCCCCTCTGAATAAATATCATGACCGCATCCTATCGTCTGCAGCAGCTCTGGATAAATATGGTCCAGGGCTTACATTTGACTGGGACCCAGCTGGGCCCTGGGGTCTAGCAGAGATCCGACTGCTGTCTCGCCTGGGGAATTCCTGCCTCCACCTGATGTGCATCAACAGCTGTTTGGTGCTCACCAGAATGTGCCCCAGAAGCCTGAGCACTACTGTCGCCCATCGAAGTGTGTGTCTCTCCGCTGATGGAGGTTGGAGATGACAGTTGTCCCGCGATTATGGTTGTCTCCTCAGAGCTCTCCTCCGAGATGTTCCCATGGGAGGCGGGACCACCACGGATGGGCCCGCACCATCGGATGGAGATCCTGCGGGATAATGGACATGTGGTAGGTGAGAAAGAAGGATCATTTTGTGTGGCATTAAGAACTCACGTGTGGCATGTCACTTGGATGGGGGACGATGGATCCTCACCACTGCGTCTCATGCCAATCTCTACGTTGGTGACCGATCTGTCCTCGGCCATCCCTATGACCTCCACGGCCCGCTCCTCATTTGGGTTGAGACTCTGATGTCCATCTCGACCCTCTCCCTTCTGTTGTGGGCCAAATTCTCCTGCGATGACACAGAGTGGCCGCAAACATTGTTCATCGTGAAGGGAGGAGATGGGGAAAGGGGGACCAGGTGTGGGCAGCACTTCTGGACACGGTGGGCTAGGGCACGATATGGTGCTGGGTGGGGGAGGTGTCAGGCACATGATCCTCGGGGGAGGATGGCGGGAAGGGCTGGTGCCGGGGGGTCGGTGCCAACTCACCCGTGCGGCCCAATGGAGGTCGTTGATCTTCCGGCACTCGGTGCCAGTCCTGGTGATGCTCCCTGAGCTGACAGTCGCTGCCACCTCCTCCCAGGCACCACTGGCATTCCTCTGACTGACCTTCCAAACCCCTTGGGGGAACAGGGTATCCCGTCTGGACTCGACCGTGACCAACAATGTAACCAGAATGTGCCCCAGAATTCGGCATCCCCAAATCGTGATTCTGGTGTCCTCGGAAACATGGCTGCGCACTGTGTAGGGTTTGCTCTGCAGGATCGGTTTAAGTACTGAATCAGCCGGTGGGACCATCATTTGCGGCGTGAAGCCTGTGAGGCTTCATTAAGTGGACCAATTAACATTTGATACTGTTGACAGTCTCGCTGAGTCGAGTGTCGGGAAGCTCGTGGCAGTTCCCGCTCGCTCCCACACTTGGAAACCTCTTCATAAAATATCGCCCATGAGGTAAACCATTTTGGAATCAAGTGAAATTATTAGCTCAAAGCCAGTTGGATCTGCAGCTTTCCTCCTGTTTCCTACTTAGACATTCTGCAAATGTGGTGACATTGGAGATATAGTGGTATAAATACGAATTTGTTTTTGTGATTTCGTCCACATTCTGAGCACAACTGAGCCAGTTAATTCAGATCAAATAGATTTCTCACATACATTCTGACGTGTTCGTAAGTCACGATCAACGAGAATATGTTTTCATGAACGTAGTGAATTAATTGCTTCTGTGTAAATGGGATATTAAACAAGTCTGAACTGGTCTACAAATTGCTTTATTACAAAGTGAATAAATTGATATGTGTGTGAAGCCCCTGTTACAATTTCCCGCTAACTGACAGGTTAATAGGTGGTACCAAGCTGGGACAATTAAATCAGTTACTGAGAAATATGTAGTTGCTGACAGTCAATCAGCTAAAAATTGATGTGCTTTGTCAAAAAAAAGTGTATGGCATAACGCCCAAGTGGAGTTTACCTTAAAATGTAGGTCCACCAGATGGCGCTGTATAGAAGCAAACAGAGAAACATTTCTCGCATATTAAGCTTGTTTTGTCATGTTCCTCCTCAATTTGAAAATGCTATCCACATGGGCCTTTAAATGCTTCCTAAGGGATATCATTGTGACTGCAGTTTAGCAGTCAAATACTGACATAAAATAGATGCTGCACATCACAACAGCTGTTAAGTGCTGTGATATGGTGGTGTTGTGACTTTTGCAAATTCCCTGTTACTCAATAATTTTAATTGCTTCAACTAATCTATGAGGAAATATTTGTTTTTGTGCCTTTATGTGTGTAGTTTTTTTGGTTTTATGGAAGGAAAAATATTAAATTTATATTAAGTACATGTACAACCGACAGCTCAAAAGATGGAGATTTTGATTTTGGCCATTTTAATCGCAGTTCCATTAAAGTTTCAGTCGCTTTAATTTAGTTGAAGCATTTACATCACCATTTGCTTTTGTTTGTCGCAGGTGATGGTTTGGGTGAATTATGGGAAAATGAGATTTGGTGGCACTTCCAATCAGTGCTTACGTAACATATTTTGGGCATCAAATTGAAATGATCTCCTATTTTATGATAGTTTTCGGGGTATATATGGCTTTGCAACTAATTTTCAGATGGGAGTGTGCCTTCACATTCTTAAGTTGAGTACATTGCTTGTTATTTTATAAAACTGTTGACAGTAGCCTATTGACTGCTTTAGAATGGCTTATGTGGGAAAATAAAATTGATTTTTAACATTTTATATGGTTGGGTATTCAGCTTCAAGGAAAGAGGTAGGTAGCAAGCAGAAATGAAAAGTCTTTAAATGTTCCTGGAACCGCATTCTTTTACCAAACAGACAAATGGATGTACTGGGTAAGATTGCATCTCTCTATTAACTTCAGTGCCTCTTCAAGAACAGGTGAAGCTATCATTCTGATGGAGAAATATGACATTATTATGCTCATAGCCACTGGAGAATACCATCTGGACAATTGATGTCAGAGTCAAGCAGCACCATCCTGTCATTTTTCCTGAAACTTTGTAACAGAAGGTGTAGGGAAGGTTTTAGAATCACGTGTCTGGATTTCCGCTGCTTTTGGCAAAGATCACAATCAGTGGTAGTTTTCTGAATTTGTTGCATCAAGGCTAATTAGGTTAACTTTATTCACAGGCAGCATTGGCTGACAATGCTAACAATAAAGCCTCAGCGTTTCCCACTGCATCAGTTTAAAGTGTAATCTTTAAATTCACGGGCAGCACGGTAGCATAGTGGTTAGCACAGTTGTTTCACAGCTCCAGGGTCCCAGGTTCGATTCCTGGCTTGGGTCACTGTCTGTGTGGAATTTGCACGTTCTCCCCGTGCGTGCGTGCGTTTCCTCAGGGTGCTCTGGTTTCCTCCCACAGTCCAAAGATGTGCAGGTCAGGTGGATTCGCCGTTCTAAATTGCCCTTAGTGTCCAAAAAGGTTAGGTGGGGTTACTGGGTTATGGGGATAAAGGGGGGTATGGTGGAGGCGTGGGGTTTAAGTAGGGTTTTCTTTCCAAGAGCCAGTGCAGACTCGATGGGCTGAATGGCCTCCTTCTGCACCGTAAATTCTATGATTCTATGATAAACTCTTCACAAAACATGGGTCGGGATTCTCCGTTCCAGAGTAGAAGTGCTGCCACCGGCAGAGAATCGGGACAGATCCCTGCTGGTGCTTGGAGCGCCCCAGACGTACCATTCCATGGCACTTGGAAATTTTATTGGGAGAAATTGGGTTTTCCGTGCCATGGAATGGCACATCAGATCTGAGCTGCAAATGAAAGGTGCAGGGCCTAATCTCGCAAGACAGGTCCCGCACCTTTGTGATCGGGGTTCCCTTTTTAAAGGGCACTCCGACCTCCACTGGCTGTTGCAGCCTTTCTCCCCTCCCTCGGATCGCAGACAGGACACAACGCCACCCTAATCGCCAGCAAGGCCCCTCCTCAGAGTCTCCCCTCAGGCCCCCCAAGGCCCGCATTCAGCCCCCCTCACTCTGCCACACCCCCTTTCAGCCCCCCTTTATCCCCCCTTCACGCCCTGCCTCGGCAGTGCCAACCTGGCATCTTGCAGTCTGAGGGGTGGTAAGCACACTTGCAACAATAGCTGCCAGGGTGCCAAATCGGACCTTTGTGGGAGGTGAGGGGGGCTTGTTCTGGATTGGAGGGGCTCAGGTCTGGTGTCTTCCCTGGGATGGGGCGCTGGGATGGTTGCTATCCCAATCTGCAGCCTTTAAAAGCATTGAACAGGCACTCAATATGTAAAATTTAACGTTTTCCTATAATAAAGTGAAAATGTTCACATCTGCACCCCTATAAACCCTGTAAACAGTAAGCCAGTAAATAGGAAATAAAGTTTTCTCATGATAAAATTAAAATGATCCCATCTGTACCTCTAAACCCGTTAAAAATTCAAAAACAATGCCAAGTTTCAAGGTCTGTGAGATGAAGGTGAAAGTTATGCCTTTACAGTGGTGGAAACCTTTGAAATGGTTTTCACGCAGTTAATTTCATTGCTTTTTGAGGGATTGAAGGCGTTGTGTATGGCTAGGAGGCTGAATGCTTTGAACTGGATTGTTTACATTGAAATTCGCACTCCATTGCTTACTAAAAGCATTGTGATTGACAGCTCGTTGGAACTTCAAAGTGATGAATCAAATTGTATATTAGCCAAGTCCTATTTCTTATGTTCTCACTCCTGGAACGAATCGGCCTTTCTGCACCGGTAAGTCAGCCGGGGCCTTCCGGCTCTAAGCCCCAGACGATGCCTGCCAGGGGCATCAAAGGCCACAGGACGTGACAAGCAGCAGGCTGGCTCCACCTGTGATGTGCATCTAGAGGATACAATTTGATGTAGTGGCAGAGCACAGAAGACGAAGAAGATTGAAGATCACTGAGTGGGCACTTGGGGGGAGGGGGTAGGGGGGCACCATCTGTAACTAGGGACAATAGGGGTTGTGAATGCTCACTATTAAAACATGTTACATCTGATACATGTGAAGCCTGTGTCAGGTTATTGTTCACAGCGGGCTTGCTCCACCCCCACCCCCGACAGTGCTCCTACAGCAATAGTACCTGATGCAGGATGAGGGCCTCCCTCACTGTCAGGGCATGCCGGACCCTCGCTCAGCCTATCCTCCTTCTTCTGGCTGCTCCCACATGTTATCCGAGGGCTTGTCCTTCGTGTACCTCCTCCTCTACAGCATGTCACCCCACTGCGGTGCCAGGTTGTGGGAGGCAGAGTAGACCACCACAAAGTGGGAGACCCTCTGGGGGGTGTACTGCAGTGCACCGCCAGAGTGGCCCACGCATCAGAACTGCATTTTCAGCCTCCACACTGGCATCATCAGCCGGGACCTCAGCAGGTACCCCTTATGCCCCAAGAACCAACCCGTCATCCTGGGGTGGTCCTCAAAGATGCTGGGGATCTCCGAGTGTGCCAGAATGGAGCTGCCTGGGAAGCATGCTCACATGTGCATGATGCGGAGGCGGTGGTCGCACATGAGTTGAACATTCACGGAGTGAAACCCTTCCCTGTTAATGAAGGGCATTCCCTGATGCCCCGGTACGCACAAGGCGACATGCATGCCATCTATTACCCCATGACCATGTAGGGGCTGGTTTAGCACACTGGGCTAAATAGCTGGCTTTTAAAGCAGACAAAAGCAGGCCAGCAGAACAGTTCAATTCCCGTACCAGCCTCCCAGAACCGCGCCGGAATGTGGCGACTTGGGGCTTTTCACAGTAACTTAATTGAAGCCTACTGTGACAATAGGCGATTTTCATTTCATTTAATGACCTGGGGCATCCGGCGACTGCAAAGAATCCTGTTGCCCAGGCATCCGTGGCTCCATGAAATGAAATGAAAATCGCTTATTGTCACGAGTAGGCTTCAAATGAAGTTACTGTGAAAAGCCCCTAGTCACCACATTCCGGCGCCTGTCCGGGGAGGCGGTTACGGGAATTGAACCGTGCTGCTGGCCTGCTTGGTCTGCTTTAAAAGCCAGCGATTTAGCCCAGTGAGCTAACCAGCCCCAACCATGGATGCACTTGTGGGCTGTAGTTTTGGAAATGCCCCACAAGACCCCACTCGAGCCCTGGAATGAACCCGTTGTATAAAAGTTTGGGGCTCTGGTGACCTTCACAGCCACTGGGAGCGGGCATCCTCCTCTTTCACGGTCGTCCTCCTCCTCCGCAAGGACATGGTACAGATGCTGTACTGTCTCTTTGTTGAGACGGAGTCTCCAATGGCACATGTTGTCCATCTTATTGAACGACCAACTGCGCCTGTACACCTTGGGCCGTTGTTGGTGTCCTCCTTTGCGTCCCTCCCCAGCAGGGTCTGTAGGATGTGTGGCGGCCCCCCGTACATGCTGCTGTCGCCTTCTTTGGCGTCTGGCCGCCTGGACTGCCACCAGCACTGCTAGGGCTGCCACTGCGGGGACAACACCATCCATCTTGGTTGCCGAAAGGGATTTGAGAAGGAGAGAGACCGACAATCAGTTAGGGCTTCCACCCCGAGACCGTCATATACTCCGAGCCTCCCCCGCCTTCTCTCAGAGTGCCACTCCCCGAGCCAGTTGTGCACACTGGCCATAGCAGGAGCCCCTTGACCTCTGCATTGGAACATTGGGGAGACCGTGCTCAGGTACCCTTCCCTGATCCACACACTCGCCCTTTGGTTGTGGAGATATCCCCAGTGCTGAAGCCCAGCTCTAGGATGTTTGATTGTGGTGTTGATGCCCCAGGAGTCAGGAAAAGTGTCCAGGCCTCACAGTTTCTTTGGAATGCTCGGCAATAACACTCGTCTGAGACATGGCACGTGTATCCACGAGAATGCACTTGAGAATATTTTGTTTATTAAATGGCCAACAGTACCTTTATCTTTTTTATCAATTCAGAGTACCAAAATCATTTTTTTTTCCAATTAAGGGGCAATTTAGCGTGGCCAATCCACCTAGCCTGCACATCTTTGGGTTGTGGGGGTGAAACCCACGCAGACACGGGGAGAATGTGCAAACTCCACACGGACAGTGACCCAGAGCCTGGATTGAACCTGGAACCTCGGTGCCGTGTGGCAGCAGGGCTAACCCACTGCGCCACCATGCTGTCCGAACAGGACCTTTATACTGAGAGATGAAAACCAACAACTTAACAGTTCATAAATCACACTAACCATTAATCAACAAGGAAAAGGCACCATGCCATACACATAGAAGTACTTTTCCACGAAAGACTATCAGTACAAACATAAAACTATAACAATTCCTTTGTACAAAGGAAACCAAACACCCCAGGTAGGAATCTCTGTTGGCTGATACCGAAATCGTAAAACAGGATTGGGCGGAGAATAGGTTCCAATGCTAAATTGCGGCGTACGCCGATTTGACGCCAAATTGCAATTCTCCATCACCTCGACAGTGGTGTCCACGCAGTCCAGAACGCACATACAGTAAACACCGTCTGCATGTCATTAGTGGGCCCCTCCCAGTATTCTCCGGGGCCTCCAAAATGCTCTGCCTCTGAGTTCTGGACGTGAAAAAATCGTGGCTGATGAGGAAAAGTGTGGGGGTACAGAAATTGTCCAACATCGCCATAGTTTGCTGACAGTTGTGCCGCTGGCCAGGGGGTTTCTGCCAAGACCAGGAGGAGTAGCAGGTGTTGATCAGGAAGTGGGCTGTGGGGTCGAATTGGACAGGCATGGAACACCATTGCCATAGCTGGCAAGGCAGCCATGCAGCTGCACACGGCACTAACAGCCCACTGCGAACTTAGGGCCACGGGTCATACAGGTGTGCCCCCATGCCTCCCCCCCAGGTTACCTTTGGCCCCAGCGGACCCATCAGCTGAATGGACACGCTCCAGCACAACCAGAGCCACCCTGTTGGCTGGGATGAGTGTGTGTGGGGGGTGTAATGTGTATGTGCGGCTGCAGCTTGTCAGCCTCCCGAGAGTCAATCATGGACCCAGTGAATCCCACACAGTTTTTCATTGGAATTGATTGGCGCCGGTGCTAGCCCCCCCACAGTTGCTGAATTGATCCAGGTTTGGCGCCACTGCTGCTGTTGCAAATGTCCACGAATTCTGCGTCAGCGTCAACACGTAGTCTCAGAAACGGAGAATCCCGCCCACTGTATTACCCCACGCAGGTCCTCAACAAAATGGAGGATCCATCTGGGTTCGTGTGAGGCCGTTTTACATATCAGTCTCTGTCCATGAGCCTCCATTTTACAGGCCTTCTTATACGGCCTAATATCATTGGAACCAAAGCTCAGTGTCCACATGTTCCGCTGGCATTCAAGGTGCAGTAAAACAGCCTCGACATCCAGCGTGTTTGACTCACGGCAACGTGCTAGTCGATGTGGCAACACTCACCACACTCACCATAAAATAACCAGCAATCTGCAAAAGCTTTTCTTTAATCCCTTCATCAAGTTGTTCATTCGGATCAATCCACTTCTCTCACCTCCTCTTGCAGCTCCCAGCAGTAGACTCCCCACAAGTGGAAAATCACACCAACCCAGAGCACACCGGAAGAGAGAAACAGCTTCCCTTCCCCTTCTCCAGCAGATCATCTTTCATCCTCCCATTCCTTATTCCAGGCTAAAGCCAAAAGCAAACAGCAGCAGCCCCCAGACATTTGCAGCCACAAGCAGCAGCAAGCTGCAAACACAACCTGCAGCACCATTTGAGAATATTTTGTTTATTAACAGTTAGGGGTTGGTTTAGCTCACTGGGCTAAATCGCTGGCTTTTAAAGCAGACCAAGCAGGCCAGCAGCATGGTCGATTCCCGTACCAGCCTCCCCATCAGGTGCCGGAATGTGGTGACTAGGGGCTTTTCACAGTAGCCTACTCGTGACAATAAGAGATTTTAATTTTTTTTTCAACTTTAGGATTTGGATTGGATACATTGTCATGTGTACCAAGGTACAGTGAAAACTGTTCTGTCTACAGTCCAGACAGATCGTTTCATACAAGAAGAATAAATAGGACATACAATAAATACACAATGTAAATACATAGACACAGACATCAGGTGAAGCAAACGGAGTGTAGTACTACTCAATAGAGAAGATGTGTGGAGCGATCAGTTCAGTCCGTAAGAAGGTCATTCAAAACTCTGGTAACAGCGGGGAAGAGGTTCGGTCGGATTCTCCATTCTTGAGTCGAAGTGCTGACACCAACGAAGAATCCGTGGAGTTTCACGTGAGAAAGATCGGCGCATCACCTGCACCAATTCTGCTACCGGTGAGGAGCCAGCACCAGCACTGCATGGAACACCATCAAAACCCACAGAAAATGGTGTGGGAATCGCTGGGGCCATGCTGGACACTCACAGAGCTGACAAGCTACAGCCATACTGAAACTATACACCCCCCCCCCCCCCCCCCCCCACACACATACTAATCATGGCCAAAAAGATGGGACAGGTTGTGCTGGACCACCCATATAGCTGATGGATTGGCTGGGGCCAGGGGATAGCCAGGGGGTGCCCCGTAAGGGGGGGGGGCACCTGCATGACCCAGGGCTCCAGGTAAAGAGGGCTGTCAGCAGCATGCACAACTGCATGGCTGCCTTGCCGGCTGCAGTAATGCTCTTACAAATCATGAAACCAGCGTTGTGGTTGATGAGGGAGAGAGAGGAAGTAGGACGCAGAGAGGCGCGACTGTCGGCTGCCAGGCCGGACACTGGATGGCTGGCTAGGGTGGGGGTGGGCCTGTCAAGGCCGGGGAGGGGGGTGGTGGGGGAACAGGCTGAGTGGCCACCATGAGGAGGAATGCCAGTCCTCACCCGACGTGGAGGATGTGGGGAGGGGGAGGATTGGCAGGACATGGAGCCCAAGCAGGCACATGAGGCGGCATGACGTGTGCGCCAGGGCCAACGCACATGGGATGCTCTGAAATCCTCCAGATTCACGAACTGGGAGGTGACCTCCCTCATGGGACAGGGGGGTTGTTCAGTCACGGATCGCCATTGCCACAGCCTGCAAGGCAGCCATCTTTCTGCACATCCCACTGACCATCCACCTTGGCCCCTGGTTCTGCAGTGTGACACCGACCGTACGGGGGCGCCCACCCCCCCACGCCCGCACCCAACACTCCACCATACCCACCCACCAGCCGCCACCCGCTGGCAGGTCGTCAGGAGGTCCATCCAGGGCTATGCCCACAGGAGCCCCTGTGGGGGCGCTGGACAGGGGCCGCGGAGCGCACCACAGGCAAGAGCAGCCAGCGCCAGGCGACGGTACCCTTGGCAACAGGGATGGGTGCCAGAGCCAGTGGCCCCTGCGGTGCCGGCCACTGATGGGGTCAGGGGTACAGAGGCTGGCGGGGGGGGGGGGGGGGGGGAGATGGGACATGTGGGGGTAGAGCCCAATCAGGGTCATCAGGGTCACCATGTAACCTGTTGGACCTGGCTGAGCACGGGGGTGCTAAGATGTTGGCTTTTCACCCCCTGCACACAATGGATACTGGAATTCAACCAGCAATGGTGGACTCCCTGCTAGTCGCCGCAGCCCTGAGGGAAGCCCTACAAGTTAGAGCTGCCCAAAGAGGAGGAAGCTGCAGCAGCGGACCGTGCCCCAGAGGAACAGGACGGCGAGCCTCTCAACAGGCAGAGGAGGAGGAGGTGCCAAGGAGGCAGCACAGGAGGCCTCATGTGTACCAGCAGCACCTATCACTCAAGGACCTGCCGGACCGGACATGCCATCAAAGACTCTGGCTGAGCAGGGAGACAGTGCGACATATCGGCCAGATAATCGCACACCTGGCACCGCGGGGGTATGGGGGAGGACACCTGCTCCTGGTGGCCGACAAGGTGATGGTTGCCCTCAACTTGTATGTCACGGGGTCCATCCAGGGGCAAGTGGGAATCTGTCTGGGATCTCACAGACCTTAGTGCACAGGTGCATCTGTGCCATCACGGAAGCCCTATATGCCCAGGCAGCTCAATACATCCACTTCAATGTTGGCCGAGCCCACCAGGACAGTTGTGTTAGCCGCCATCGATGGGATGGCCCGGGTCCAGGGGGTGATCAACGGGATGCATGTCCCCCACGATCACCTGCAGATGACAGGCCGCTCTGCACCACCCGAAAGTCGATTACACTCGATGAATGTACAGCTGATATGTGACCATCAGCTGCGCATCATATACGTCTGCACCCGATACCCGGACAGTGCGCACGACACCTTCATCCTGGCACACCCAACGATTCCTGACATATTTGAGATGCCGCTCCCAGCTGGGAGATTGGCTCCTGGGCATACAGCGACCAGGTACGTAATTGAGTGGTGCGTCGGCCCAGGCCACCCACAACGTCCACTCATTCCCACCCCCGACTCTGGCCAGCCCAGACCAGCCCACCCCTCACACCCATCTGACCGAGGCAGGTTGTAAGAGTGTGAACAGATGTTTCATGTGACAACATATATACAGATTTGTACCCTAGCATCTATAACAAACTGTGCCATGCACCTGCGCCAGCTTAACTAGTGTCTAACTCTCTGGCCTTATGGGCTCTAATGCTACGTCTAGGTGGTTCCCCAGACGTGGAGGTGGCTTGTGTGATTCCAGCCTTGCGACCTGGGTCCCCGTTGGCGGGCGTCTTCTGGGGTGACCGGGCCTGGATGAGCCCGGCTGCTGCACAGGCATCTCAGGTGACGTTGTGCCACCCTGTTCTGCCCACTGTCCATCAGATGCACCAAGGACAAGAGGGAGGGGGGAATTCCCAGGTGCTGCGTCGCCTGGGCGTTGCGGCCTCCACCTGATGTGCATCAATGACTGTGTGTTGCTCGCCAGATTGTGCCCCAGAAGCCTGGCAAATAAAGTTGCCAACTGAGGTGCGTGTCTCTGTGCTGGTGGAGGGTGGGGATGACAGCTGTGAGGCATCGACTGTGGCATCCTTGGAGCTCCTCTCTGAGGTGGCCTCATGGGAGGCAGGGGAGGGGCCACTCCAGATGGTCAGTGCCGTTGGCTGGAGGACCTGTGGGAGAATGGGAGTGGTCAGTGGGAGGGATGGGTCATTCAGATTGACAATAACAACTCACCTTTGACAGGTCCTCCGGGTGGGGCCCAGTGGATCCTCACTACTGTGGCATCCACCCACTTTGGTATTGGTCACCACTCTGTCTAAGGTCCTTAACCTTTAGAGCCCGTGCCTCGAAGGTCATGAGGATTCTTACGTCCAGCACCTGTCCGCCAGTCAGGACCCTCTCCCGACAATTGTGGGGGAGCTTCTCCTGTGGAGACAGAGAGGGCATCGTTAGTCCAACTGCGGCAGATCTGGGGAGGCTGCGAAACACCGTGGAGGCCAGGAGGGATGTCCTGTTCCCCGAGGATCCCGGAGGGTGAGCCACAAGGCAGCCAGTGCTGCCTGGGATGAGGTGGCGGCAGCTGTGAGCGCAGGGGTGTGACCAGGAGGACTGGCCTTCAGCGCCAGAAAAAGATCAACGACCTTCACCGGGCCGCACGAGTAGACACCAACGCTCACCGACCCCCCCCCCCGCCCAAGGGAGCATCCACTCTCCAACTTCCCATGCGACCCCCCGCCCTTCAATCCCCCAACCCTCCCTTCACACCCACCTTTGTTCTTTCTTTGGAGACAGGTTTAGATAAAGGATCTGGATCGGTGCAGGCTGGGAGGGCTGAAGGGCCTGTTCTTGTGCTGTAATTTTCTTTGTTCTTTGTTCGCACCACTGTGAGCCACTCATGTGGCGAACGATGCCATCTCTATGTCTCCTCAGGAAAAGCTCTCCCATAATGGTCGGAGAGGGCCCAGACTGGCTATGGGGTTCCGGACTTGAAAATCCTCAACTCATTCGAGGAGCGTGCCCTGGAAGTGACTGGGGTGACCGAGGACAGATCGGTCGCCAATGCGTTGGCTGGTGGATGCCACAGAGGTGAGGAACCACCAGGCTCCACCCGAGGGATCTGTCAAACTTGAGTAGTGATTGCCTTACTGACTGAACCATCCCTCCCACTAACCACATGTCCATTCTCCCGCAGGTCCAGCAGCCGACGGCGCTGATCCATCCTGGGCGACCCCCTCTCCTGACTCCCAGGAGAACACCTCAGAGGAAAGCTCTGGGGATGCAACCGTTATAGTCGCGGCACAGCTGCCACCCCCACCCTTCATCAGCGGAGATACATGCACCTCGGTGGGACGTTAGTGGACAGACTTCTGGGGATACAATCTGGTGAGCACCACACTGCTGATGATGCACATCAGGTGATCAGGTGGAGACAGGAACCCCAGGCAAGATAGTAGTCAGAGGTCTGCTGTATCCCAGGACTCAGCTGGATCTCAGCCTGATGCTGAGCCTGTGGTACAAAGATACCCGGAGCTGATGGAGATGATAGGGGCAAACCTGGACATTCAGAGGGAGATGTCAGCATCAGCAGATCCATTGCCGCTTGGAGGAGTCCCAAGTGCTAGGGCCGCTGGAGATGTCACTGGCAATGCATGGCACCGAGGCCAAAACTGCTGGGGTGTAACCGCAGTGGAGAACCTGTGCACGGTGTCGGCACTATTAGCGAAGCGTTCCAAAGCGTCGAGCAGTTGGAGACGGCCATGGCTGAGGGTCTCGGCAGAATGTCCGAATCGCAGAATGTGACCCAGTACCAGGCCGATCTTGATGAGGTTCTGTGGGACATGTCTCAATCTCAGCCGGGAATAGCCGAGGGGCTGCAGAGCATGTCCCAGTCACTGAGGGACATTGCCGAGGGTGTGGACACAATGGTGTAGACCATGGGGACCCACCAGGATTGGCAGAGCCAGATGATGCAGGGGCAGCCGGGGCTCAAACCAGCTGCCCCTCCGTCCCAAGGTGAAACCTAGGGCCCTTTGGGCACCGACTGAGAGGAGGGGGCTGTGAGTGCCAACCTGGGCCCATCCCATGGAGTGGTGACGGTGGCCACCAGCTCCTGCACGTTCACCCCTCTGATGAGGCCACGTCTCAAAGTCAGCACTCGGGACAGGGCAGCGCGGTTGTGCGTGTGTTGTTGATAAATGCGCCGGGGCCCTCCAGCCTCAGAGCCCGCAGAGGATGCCCGCCAGGGGCATTGAAGGCCACGGGATGAAATAGGCAGCTGGAGGCCTCCACCTCAGAAGTGCATCTTGGGGAAATACCTATATGTAGTAGTAGAGCTAGGAGGGCCAAGCACGTTGAGGATCACTGAGGGCACCGTGGGAGGGAGAGGGGGGTATATAGGGTTATGGGGGTTGGGGTGCGGCACCATCCGGAGAGTGGGGAAATTGTAAAATACAGCAGACACCTTTGTGTCACTTTCTTTCACAATGCGGGCCGACATCCGAACCCTTGGCCCATCTCTCCAGGCACCCTCTCTCCCCGATGCACCCAACCATACTTGGCCGCGGACATGTCCCCAGAGCTGTGTCCCATCTCCTGAGTGTTCGGATGTTGGCTGCTGCTTGTGTGGTGTTGTCTCCCGCAGTGCTCAAGTACAGTTTCCAGGCATCAAGGTGTGATTGGGATGCTAGGTGATGTCTCCCACATGCTACATGGCCCACCTACCCACAGGAATCCACTTGGGATATGTGAAATGTTGACTTAACCATGATTGCCAATTCGCTATCAGCAATAGCCTTCAGCCGCATGGCCAGAAGTCTTAGCAGCCTCTGAGGGTTATGGGTGGTCCGGGGGCAGACAGCAGGGACAAGGGTAAACGATCCAGAAGTTGGCATGGTAGTGTCGTGAGCAGTTGCCGCCCAGTAGCCCCCCCAGAGCCTCTCCCCCCACCCTTCTATAGCAACTCACCCCTGTGGAGGTCCCCCACCCCCAGACGAGTGCCCCACCCCCCACCGAGCCCTGGGGCGGCAACCACAGCACCTTCCGGCTCTTTTCCTGTGAGAAAAGATGGCTACTCACCTCCTCGGCTCCTCACAAAAGTCCTTCCGCCTGGTTCACATTTTTTTTAAAGGAGTACTAATCATAGATCATAGAATTTACAGTGCAGAAGGAGGCCATTCGGCCCATCGAGTCCGCACCAGCCCTTGGAAAGAGCACCCTACCCAAGGTCAACACCTCCACCCTATCCCCATAACCCAGTAACCCCACCCAACACTAAGAGCAATTTTGGACACAAAGGGCAATTTATCATGGCCAATCCACCTAACCTGCACATCTTTGGACTGTGGGAGGAAACAGGAGCACCCGGAGGAAACCCACGCACACACGGGGAGGATGTGCAGACTCCGCACAGACAGTGACCCAAGCCGGAATCGAACCTGGGACCCTGGAGCTGTGAAGCCACTGTGCTATCCACAATGCTACCGTGCTGCCCTGCATGGCACCTGCATGGAGAGCCCTTACTGGAGAGGCCGCTGAATGACAGCAGGCTCTTAGATATGTGGTGGCTCCCGTTAATTGCATGGAAATTGGGCTTAAGTGGCGATAATTGGTGTCTCTCCTTACGATGGCGAGATCCTGATTTTGCCTACGGGAGTGGATTGGTTGCATCGCAAACTGTTTGGCGCCTGGCGCGGGTCTCGTTTTTGGCCTCTCCCGCTATTCACCGTCCTCGTTTCGCTTGTGTGGGAGAGTAACGAGGCTGGAAAATTGCTCCCATAGTCAGTCAGAAGCTGGAATGTAAAGGAATACATATTTCATATTATTGCAAAGAACTATGTACCTCGACGAGAACAAAAAAATTATTTTTCCCACAGCTCCAACAATGTCAGGGACCTCCTAATCCTATTGGATATAACCTACTTAGCATGATCTGAGTTCAAGACTTTGAATTTGGGTATGGATGAATTTCAGTGAGGCTTTGCTTGAGATCATTTTAATTGCTTGAGACTTGCTATTCCATTAATCAACTCCTGTTTAACCCCAAGTTAATAGACTATTAGGTCACAGAGCTGTTTCTTACAGTAAGAAGTCATGATGATGAGTTGCGAATTCCATGACCTTATACACCTTCTCTGACTTTGAAAGGAATAACATCCTTACCAAATTATTTCAGAGGCAAGCTTCTAAATTTAATTGCTTTAAACTTATTCCAGGGTAACAGCCTGCGGACTTGTTGAAGGATAATGAAAGGACTGAAATGTGGTCCAAGAACTGGGTCAGAGAGGAGCAGCAGGCCCTTTTCTTTCCACTAATTGTCTAATTAATCTGTGAAATGGTGTTATCCTGCAGGGAATAGACTCTGTGGCTGATCAAACCATTATAGAAGGTGCTGACAAAAATATTATCCACCTGTTTTAATGCGCAAGCATGGATATTTGCCCACCACATGAGAGACTGTATACCATATAATGCCTGTAGGTGGGGGGGGGGGGGGGGGGGGGGGAAAGGGAGTTATAAAACATGACTGTTTCAGTCAAATGAAACAAATATACTGCTTCCGTTACCATGAACCTGTCCTGATCTACTCAACTTCTGCATGAAGCAACATTAAAATCAACACCTTTACCATTTTATTGATCTCTTTAAAAATGATAATAACTGTCTTGATTTTATCAATACTTACCTTTTCATCTATTGATACCTTGGTCTGAATCTTAACTCCCAATCCGCAGTGGACAGCTGGGCCTGCATTTGTTGTCGACCCCAGGTTACCCTTGAGAAGGTGATGGTGAGCTGCTCCATTCCAGCTGATGCAGATACATTCACAGGGCTGTTCGGAAGGAATTTCCAAGATTCTGACCCAGTGACAGGAACGGCAATATTGTTCCAAGTCAGGAGGTGTGTGGTTTGGAGGGGAACTTGTAGATGGTGGTGTTCCAATAAGCCTGCTCTTCCCCTGTCTTTCTAGATGTTAGACATTGCTGCTTTGGAAGGTGCTGTTGAGGGAGCATTGGTGAGCTGCTGGAGTGCTTCTTGTCTATTGTGTACACTGCTGCCACTGTGTGTCGGTGACGGAGGGAGCAAATGCTCAAGGTGGTGGATGGGCTTCCGATGAAGTGGACTACTGTGTACTGGATGGTGTCAAGCTTCTTGAGTGCAGTTGGAACTTCACTCATCCACGAAAATAGAGGGTATTCCATTGCAATTCTAACTTGTGCCTTGTAGACAATGAACAGGTTCTGGGGAATCAGGAGGTGAATTAATCATCGCACAATTCCCAGCCTCGACCTGCTTTTGGAGCTATCAGGTGTGATTTAAGGACCGCGTTGGGCCCAGCGCAGATCCGTGCGTGTGGGTAAATCATGGGAGAGGCCAAAATTGGGTTCTGTGCCAGGCGTCAATTGGTTTACAATCTAACCAGCCCGCTCCCGATGGTGGATTCCAGATCCCACCTAGAAATGGCAATATTGACACCAATTAAGAATAATCTCCATCTCATTAACGAGATGGAAACCCAATCTAACAGCCTCCTGGAACTAACTGGCTCCCCAACGAGAGGTCGCACGGGCACCCCTGTATAAAAACGGGAACCTTGTCCTGCTGAGTATATCGGAGAAGGTGAGTAGCCATTTTTGTTTTCGGGCATGCAGCCCAGGGACATTGGAGCTGCTGCCCCAGTGCTTGGGGGTTGTGGGAGAGCCCCGGCCGGGAGGGGGGGGGGGGGGGGGGGGGGGGGGGGGGGGGGGGGGGGATGGTGGGGGGTACGTACCTGGTCGAGAGCTGGGTGCCATCAGTCGAAGGTCACCCCTGGGCTGGGTGGGTGAGGGGCTGGGTGGGTGAGGGGCTCAGCGCCTGAGGGTCTTACAGGCCATTCCCCCGAATTGTGTATACCCATAATAGGGGCAACTGCTGCTGCTGCCTGTTTGTCCAACTAAACACTTCTAGGTCAGAGCCCTGTTCGTGGTGATATGCTGAAGGTCACTTTAACTCCTTTTGGCTGTGAGCAGCCTCTGGCTGCGCGACTGAAGGCTATTGCTAATAAGGAATTGCCTATGTTAGTTATGTGAGCACTTCACAGCTGCAGGTTGTGTTTGCTGCTTGCTCCTGCTCACGCCTGCAATTCCCTGGGAGCGGCTGTTGCTGTTTCCTTCCTTTTTTGTAGCCAGAAAGGACAAAGAAGGATACCTGGGTCCTGGAACACCAGGCTCAGGGGGAAGTCTGAGTCCAGAAGGCAATCCGGTTTGAAGCACGAAGATGCTGCAGGATATGGTGCTCGACATCGATCCAAATGGGCCATCTGATGATGCCGTTGAATAAATGCTTTCACAGATTGCTGATGCTTTTGTTGCTGGTGTTGTGGGTGCTGCATGTGACTGGCACGTCACCACAGGGTCAAACATGCAGGAAGTCAAGGATGTTCAACTGCACCCTGAGCGCCAGTGGAATATGTGGATGCCAGGATTTGGTTCCGGTGAGATTGGGCCGTGTGGGAGGGGCCTCCACAGCTGTGCTCCTAGATGGAGAATGGCACTGATACATGGAAAAAGTGGAACATGGAACATTGATGGACAGATCATTCCTATAACAAAGTTCTGGACATGATAACACAGTCTCAGGCCTATCCTCCATTTCTGTATGTGAAAATGAGCTGATATAAATTTGTATTGATGCCAATATGGAACGGTAACGTTTCCTTGTTGTATAATAATTAGTGTGATATGTGGAATGTTACGTAGTTGATTTTCAAATCTTTGTTACTGTTCATCATTTAATAAATAAAATATTCTCAAGTGGTGCTGCAGGTTGTTTTTGCTGATTGCTCCTGCTGGTAGCTGCTATGCCTGAAGGCTGTATGTTTGCTGCTGCCTCTTTTGCTTCCGTGGCCTGGAGTAAGGAAAGGGAGGATGTAAGATGACCTGCTACCAGTGCTGGGGAAGGGGAGCTGTTTCTCTCTTCTCGCGTGCTCTGCATCGGTGTGACTTTCCACTGTTGAGCAGTCTACTGCTGGGAGCTGTGAGAGAGGGAGAGGTGGATTGAACCAAATACAGCTGCAGCTGCCTGGAGGTTGTATGTTTGTTTGCTGCCGCACCGTTGCTTTTGTGGCCTAGAGTAAGAAAAGAGACTGTAAGGTGAGCTGCTGCCAGGGCTGGAGAAGGGGAGCTCTTTCTCTCTTCTGGTATGCTCTGTGTCAGTGTGATTTTCTCCAGCACGGGTCTACTGCACAAAGCTGCAGGAGGGGGAGAGATAGAGGCGGATTGATCCGAATTAGGACCTGATCATTGGACATTAAAGCTGTTTTATTGTGCTTTGACTGCCAATGGAACATGTGGATACCAAGGTTTGGTTCCGATTAAATTACATCATATAAGGTCTGTACAAGTGAGTCTCATGGACAGAGAGGAGCAGTATCCCATTTTCCAGATGCTGAGCTTGAGAACCTGCCGTGGAGGAGAGGTGGGTCACCCTGTACCATGGCCCAGGCAGTAGGCTGCTAGCTGCCACTGTTTGCCATGCCTGGGCGCAAGTAGCAGAGGCTGTAAGTGCCGTGAGCAACACCGTCCCGACGGTCAGCAGTGCCAAAAGAAACTGCGCACTTTCCTCAGGGTGGCCAGGGTGTGTCGGCAGCAGTGTGTCCTTGGCACCAACCCCTGCCACACACCCGTAGGCCGTAGCCCCACCACCCCCTCCCGGAGGAACCCCTCCAGGAGGAACCCCGACCTTGCATCACATGCTGGCACCCATACCGTCTGCCATGGTGGGTACCCTGGCCACTGAAGCCACCAGCTACACATGCGTCAGACTGTCTAACACTGCGATTTCCCATTGCAAACACTCCACATCACTGGGAAACCCGCTGCAACGGCCAGAGAATTCCGTCTTTCATGCTTCTCCCCCTGTGATTTACACAATACTTGAGCCGATCTCCCTCCATTGTCTGCTTTTTAAAATCATCAGGTCTTATTCCATCCGCTATTGCGATGGCAAAACATATATATTCACTGTGCCTTTAATTCCCTGTTAATCAGGCTGTTTGTGGGCAAAATCTCATAGAAAATATGTAAGGTACCTGAAACATTAAAAAAAATAAATTTAGACCACCCAATTATGTTTTCTTCCAATTAAGGGGCAATTTGGCGTGGCCAATCCACCTAAACTGCACATCTTTGAGTTGTGGGGGTGAGAGCTACTCAGACACGGGGAGAATGCATAAACTTCACACGGACAGTGACCCAGGGCCAGGACTGAACCCGGGTCCTCGGCGCCATAAGGCAGCAGTGCTAATCACTGCACCACCATGCCATCCTGGAGTGCACGGTAGCACAGTGTTTGTTTATCACCTCCAGGGTCCCAGGTTCGATTACTGGCTAGGGTCACTGTCTATGTGGAGTCTGCACATTCTCCCTGTGTCTGTGTGGGTTTCCTCCAGATGCTCCGGTTTCCTCCCACAAGTCCCGAAAGACGTGCTTGTTAGGTAAATTGGATATTCTGAATTCTCCCTCTGTGTACCCGAACAGGCGCCGGAATTAGGGCATTTTCACAGTAACCTCATTGTAGTGTTAATGTCAGCCTACTTATAACACTAAAGGGACATGAGAAGTCTTTGGCAGGTAGGATCAAGGAAAACCCAAAAGCTTTCTATAGGTATGTCAGGAATAAAAGAATGACTAGGGTAAGAGTAGGGCCAGTCAAGGGCAGTGGTGGGAAGTTGTGTGTGGAGGCTGAGGAGATAAGCGAGATACTAAATGAATACTTTTCGTCAGTATTCACTCAGGAAAAAGATAATATTGTGGAGGAGAATGCTGAGACCCAGGCTATTAGAATAGATGGCATTGAGGTGCGTAGGGAAGAAGTGTTGGCAATTCTGGACAAGGTGAAAATAGATAAGTCCCCGGGGCCGGATGGGATTTATCCTAGGATTCTCTGGGAAGCCAGGGAAGAGATTGCTGAGCCTTTGGCTTTGATTTTTAGGTCATCATTGGCTACAGGAATAGTGCCAGAGGACTGGAGGATAGCAAATGTGGTCCCTTTGTTCAAGAAGGGGAGTAGAGATAACCCCGGTAACTATAGGCCGGTGAGCCTAACGTCTGTGGTGGGTAAAGTCTTGGAGAGGATTATAAAAGATACGATTTATAATCATCTAGATAGGAATAATATGATTAGGGATAGTCAGCATGGTTTTGTGAAGGGTAGGTCATGCCTCACAAACCTTATCGAGTTCTTTGAGAAGGTGACTGAACAGGTAGACGAGGGTAGAGCAGTTGATGTGGTGTATATGGATTTCAGTAAAGCGTTTGATAAGGTTCCCCACGGTCGGCTATTGCAGAAAATACGGAGGCTGGGGATTGAGGGTGATTTAGAGATGTGGATCAGAAATTGGCTAGTTGAAAGAAGACAGAGAGTGGTAGTTGATGGGAAATGTTCAGAATGGAGTTCAGTTACGAGTGGCGTACCACAAGGATCTGTTCTGGGGCCGTTGCTGTTTGTCATTTTTATAAATGACCTAGAGGAGGGCGCAGAAGGATGGGTGAGTAAATTTGCAGACGACACTAAAGTCGGTGGAGTTGTAGACAGTGCGGAAGGATGTTGCAGGTTACAGAGGGACATAGATAAGCTGCAGAGCTGGGCTGAGAGGTGGCAAATGGAGTTTAATGTGGAGAAGTGTGAGGTGATTCACTTTGGAAAGAATAACAGGAATGCGGAATATTTGGCTAATGGTAAAATTTTTGGTAGTGTGGATGAGCAGAGGGATCTCGGTGTCCATGTACATAGATCCCTGAAAGTTGCCACCCAGGTTGATAGGGTTGTGAAGAAGGCCTATGGTGTGTTGGCCTTTATTGGTAGAGGGATTGAGTTCCGGAGCCATGAGGTCATGTTGCAGTTGTACAAAACTCTAGTACGGCCGCATTTGGAGTATTGCGTACAGTTCTGGTCGCCTCATTATAGGAAGGACGTGGAAGCTTTGGAACGGGTGCAGAGGAGATTTACTAGGATGTTGCCTGGTATGGAGGGAAAATCTTATGAGGAAAGGCTGATGGACTTGAGGTTGTTTTCGTTAGAGAGAAGAAGGTTAAGAGGTGACTTAATAGAGGCATACAAAATGATCAGAGGGTTAGATAGGGTGGACAGCGAGAGCCTTCTCCCGCGGATGGAGGTGGCTAGCACGAGGAGACATAGCCTTAAATTGAGGGGTAATAGATATAGGACAGAGGTCAGAGGTGGGTTTTTTTACGCAAAGAGTGGTGAGGCCCTGGAATGCCCTACCTGCAACAGTAGTGAACTCGCCAACATTGAGGGCATTAAAAAATTTATTGGATAAGCATATGGATGATAAGGGCATAGTGTAGGTTAGATGGCCTTTAGTTTTTTTTTCCATGTCGGTGCAACATCGAGGGCCGAAGGGCCTGTACTGCGCTGTATCGTTCTATGTTCTATGTTCTATTGTTAAACATTGTGGAACATTTAGGAAAGCCATTTTTCCAGGTTTGTTGACTGTCCCCAGCACGAAACGAAACTCTTTGATAAAATCTAGGCCCTTCAGCTTGTCGGTAATAATGACTCATAATTCATTTGCAATATGCGTGACAATGAAGGAACTGATTTGCCCAAACATTTATGTGTGCGGAGGTGGGTGAGTGACACTGAGTCGGGAAAGAAGTTAGGAACAGTTTGCATTTTTGCTCTGTCGTTGCTGTCTCGCAATACGAGGCCAGTGAACAGCGGGAGAGGCCAAAAACAAGAACAGTGCCGGGCGCCAAACAGTTTATGATGTAACCAGCCCAGTCCCGTAGGAGAAGTCGGGATCCCGCCATAGCAGAAACCGATTATCATCACTTAAACCCTACTTTCATACAATTAACGGGAGCCACCCACATCCAATGGCCTCCTGTGATTCATTGGCCTCCCCAGCAAGTGTTCACGCTGGTGCTGATTAGTACTCCTTTTGAAAAACATGAATCTGGCGGAAGGGCTTCTGTGGGGAGCCGAGGAGGTGAGTAGCCATCTTTGCTCACAGGAAAAGAGCCCGGTGTGCGCTGGGCTTGCCACCCCATTGGGTGTGTAGGGGACCCTCAGCTGGGGTTGGGGGAACCCCGGCTGGAGTGGGGGAACCTTAGCTGGGGTGGGGGACTCTCTGCACGGATGGGCTGCCATGGGAGGGTGGGGGCGAAGGTTCTGGGGGGTCAACCGGGGGGGGAAATCGCGTGTGGCACCACCATGCCAACTGCTGGATTGTGTGTACCTTATCCGGAGACAACACTTGTTCCTGCCCATCTGCCCCACCGACCACCCAGAACATCCATCGACTGCTGAAGCCTCTGGTTATGCGGCTGAAGGTTATTACTAATAGGGAATTGACAATCGTGGTTAAGTGAGCACTTCACACAACCCAAGTAGATTCCTGTGGATGAACTGGCCATGTAGCATGCGCAGCTCATTGCCTACCATCCCAATCACACCTTGCTGCATGGACACTGCGCCTGAACACAGCGAGAGGCAACACCACACACGCAGCAGCCAACATTCAAACACCCAGGGAATGGGACACAGCTCTAGGGACACGTCCACAGCTGAAGGGTGGGCGCGTGCCAAGGGGAGGGGGGATGCCTGTAAAGATGGGCCAAGAATTTGGAGGTCAGCCCGTATTGCGGAAGGAAGTGACAGAGGTGTCATACTGGTTGTGCACAAGGTGTTTCTGGTGTTTTACAATTCCCCCCCGATGTTGCCGCCCCCTACCTCCCCACACTCACCCCATACCTACCCTCTCCCCCCTCCCCTGGAGCCCTCAGTAATCCTCGATATGCTTTGCCTTCCTAGCTCTATCGCTACACCTAGGTGTGTCCCCACAATGCACATCAGAGGTAGAGGCAACCAGCTGCTTACCATGTCCCATGGTTTTCAATGCCTCTGGTGGGTGTCCTCTGAGGGCTCGGGGGCCGGAGGGCCCTGGCTCAATTATTGTTGGCACATGCACAGCCGTGCCAGCCTGTCCAGTGTGCTGACTTCAAAACCCGGCCTCATCAGAGAGGTGGAACTCAGGGGAGCTGGTGGCCATTGTCACCACTCCATGGAAACGGCACTCAGTGCCCCCTCCTTTCGGTCGGTGCCCAGGGGGCCCTGGGATCCACCTTGGGATGGAGGGGCAGCTGGTTCAAGCCCCTCCTGCCCCTGCATCGTCTGGCTCTGCCAGCCCTGGCGGTTCCCCATGGTTTGCACAATCGTGTCAAAGCCCTTGTGATCCTCCTCAGTAACTGGGACATGCTCTGCAGTGCCTCGGCAATGCCAATCTGCGACTGGGACAAGCTCCGCAGCACCTCGTCCATTCCCATCTGAGAGCAGGACATGTCCCGCAGAACCTCATCAAGGTCGGCCTGGTACTGGGTGACATCTCCCAGTGAGACAGACATTCTGCCGAGACCCTCATGGCTGTCACCGACTGCGTGATGCTTGGACACTTCCACTAATGGTGTCGACGTTGTGCACCAGGCTCTCCACTGCAGTCCCCACCCGAGCAAGTGTTGGCCTCGGTGCCACGCATTGCCAGCGACATCTCCTGCACCCATAGCCTCTGGGACTCCTCCAATCGGCCATGGATCTGTTGGAGTGTTGCTGACATCTCCATCTAATTGTCCTGGCAGCTCCCTAATGTCTCTATCAGCTCCGGGACGACCTCTTCCACAGGCTCAGCACCAGGCTCACACCCAGCTAGGTCCTGGGATCCAGCAGACCATCGACTATTGTGGGGGTTCCTGCCTCCACCTGATGTGCATCAGCAGCAGTGTGGTGCTCATCAGGTTGTGCCCCAGAAGCCTGACCATTAACGTTTCCCACTGAGGTGTGTGTATCAGTGCTGGTGGAGGGTGGGAATGACAGCTGTGATACCTCGATCATGTCGTCTCCTGTGAGGCTGGAGGGATGTGCCACCCGGATGGGCCATCACCATCGGCTGGAGGACCTGCGGGAGAATGGACATATGGTCAGTGGGAGGGATGGGTTTGTCAATCAGACAATGACAACTCACATTTGACAGGTCCTTTGGCTGGGGCCCAGTGGTTCTTCACCCCAGCGGCATCTGCCAGCCTCCGCGTTGGTGACTGCTCTGTCCTTGGTCACCCAGTCACCTCCGGGGCCGCTCCTCGAATGTGGTGAGAATTGTTACGTCCGGCACCCCAGTGCCAGTCTGGGCCCCCTCTCGGCGATTGGGGGAGAGCTTTTCCTGAGAAGACATAGAGAGGGCAATGTTAGCCACATGCATGGTTCCCAGTGGTGGGAGGGAGTGTGAAGAGAGTGTTGGGGGTGGGGTAGAAGGGAGAAAGGGAGTGGAGAGAGGGTTGGAGGTTGCATGGGGAATTGGGGGGTGGATGTTGGCGTGGGAGCGCAAGGGTCTTGGCGTGGGAGCGCAAGGGTCTCAGTGGAAAGAGGAGGGGGGCAAGCGAAGTTGGTGTCTACTCACTCGTGCTTCCCAGTGTAGGCTGTTGACCTTTTTCCGGCGCTGGAGGCTGCTCCTCCTAGTCACACTCCCACAGCTCAGAGCCGCAGCCATCTCTTCGCAGGCAGCACTGGCTGCTCTCTGACTGACGTTCCAGGACCCTTGGGGGAGCAGGGCATCCCTCCTGGCCTCCACGGCATCTAGAAGCCTGACCAGGGGCTGGATTCTCCAATAATGGCGCTATGTCCCCATGCCAGCGTAGAAGCGCTGGCGTTTCACTCTGGACTTTCCTTAAGGAAGTCCTGAGCGATTCACTTCCCTGCAGGGGGTTGGCAGGCCCTCGGAGTGCTCCTCGCAACTCTGGCTGCGGATACGGGGCCCTGCACTTCTGGTCGTGAGTCCACGCATGCGAGCGGCAGCAGCTTGCGGCGGCCACCCCATGTGACATGGCGGACTTGCACCGCGGACCGTGATGAAAGAAGTAGGTCCCCCGTAATCGCGTGCGCCCGCGGATCGTTGCTGCCCGATCGCTTGTCTAGCCATCCATAAGCCCCCCCCCCCCCCCCCCCCCAGTGAATGATCCCCCTGCCCTCCACCAGGACCATGCCGTCGGGAACTTGGCCAGTTGCGAGTGGAGAATCGCGGGGACCTCTGTCAATTGCCCCCTACCCGCGCTGCATAGTTCGCGCGCGCGCAATTCTCAAGTGATCCTCTGGGGACCGGAGAATCATGGGAACAGCGCCGGTCCGAATTTCCGGTTTTACGACCATTCTCTGCCCCCCCCCCCCCCCCCCCCCGCCGCCGCCGCACCGAACGTAATTTTGCCACAGAGGCTCGGAGAATCCAGCTGCAGATCTTCAACCCCAAGTCCTGGGGCCTGTTTCCTGGACACCATTGTTGTGTGCTGGCTGGGGTTGGCTGAGGAAGAGCTGTTTAATTGCTCCTCGACCTTGTTAGCGGGGGGTTGGTGAGCGCGGTGACGGTGAATCAGCTGGCGTGCCTTCATTTGCAGTGAGAAGCCCATGGGGTCTCGCTAAATGGACCAATTAATGTTGAATAGCATTGCTGGCCTTGCTAGGCCGAGCGCTGGGAAGCTCAGAGCAGTTCCCACTCGCGACCACGCTTAGAAATCTTTTCGGAGAATCACACCCATTGAGTTTATCTTGCTTTTTTTTAAGGGTATCATGCGATTTGGAAGAATAGAGAAAAGAATAAAAACTAAGACGATCTTAGCTGTAAACAAATGTATTTGTCACAATTATAAATATTAATAAATAACCTTTATTGTCACAAGTTGGGCTTTTCTCATTGCAGCGAAGGAGGATGAGAGGCGACTTAATAGAGGTTTATAAGTTGATGAGGCAGATAGATAGAGTGGATGTTCAGAGACTATTTCCTCGGGTGGATGTAGCTGTTACAAGGGGGCATAACTACAAGGTTCAGGGTGGGAGATAAAGGAGGGATGTCTGAGATACGTTCTTTACTCAGAGAGTGGTTAGGGTGTGGAATGGACTGCCTGCTGTGATAGTGAAGTCAGACACTTTAGGAACTTTCAAGCGGTTATTGGATAGACACATGGAGCACACGAGAATGACAGGAAGTGGGATAGCTTGATCTTGGTTGCGGACAAAGCTCAGCACAACATTGAGTGCCGAAGGGCCTGTTATGTGCTGTACTGTTCTATGTTCTAAGTAGGCTTACATTAACACTGCAAGACGTTACTGTGAAAAACCCCTAGTCGCCACGCGCCTCCTCGGGTACACAGAGGGAGAATTCAGAATTTTCAATTTAGAGACTAATCTCATCACAGCATGACAGACCTTTTAACAGAAGTCCCAAATACCACAGCACAAGCTTATGACTCTTACGTAAATAATTTAATGCAGTAGCTGCCATTTTGTGCCATAAGCATCATGCTTTCCTTTGTCTCACTGTAGTTTTGCAGGCCGCTGCAGGATTGGAATGTCATGGGCAGCACGGTAGCATTGTGGATAGCACAATTGCTTCACAGCTCCAGGGTCCCAGGTTCGATTCCGGCTTGGGTCACTGTCTGTGCGGAGTCTGCACATCCTCCCCCTGTGTGCGTGGGTTTCCTTCGGGTGCTCCGGTTTCCTCCCACAGTCCAAAGATGTGCAGGCTGGGTGGATTGGCCATGACAAATTGCCCTTAGTATCCAAAATTGCCCTTAGTGTTAGGTGGGGTTGCTGGGTTATGGGGATAGGGTGGAGGTGTTGACCTTGGGTAGGGTGCTCTTTCCAAGAGCCGGTGCAGACTCGATGGGCCGAATGGCCTCCTTCTGCACTGTAAATTCTATGATCTATGATCTATGATATGCAGACACACACATAATGATATACAGACAAGCAGCTAATGGACACAGAGAACAGGACTTGACCAATTAGCAGGGTGGGATCTGACTATAAAAGACACGAGGCACTCACACTCCGCCTCTTTCCACTGATGAACATCTAGAGAGTCAGTCAAGGGTGTTGTTACAATCTCACACCCCCACCACGTGGCTAAGAGCTAGTCTGGTTCAGTCAGACAGAGTTACCACACTTAAGTTAGCAGAGAGTCAAACTCACAGAGAACTGTGCTAACTGTGCTATTAGTTCAATAAATCTGATTGAATGAACTTCAAGGCCTGGAATATCTTTCTGATCTAAGATGCATCCAGTTGCAGCCAGTGTTAGACCAGTGTACCTAACACGACATGATACAAGGAGAATACTAATTTAAGGTGGCTTACCTCAGTCCATTCCGTGACGACCAGCAAATGTATCCCGGCACCATGGAGAAGATTCAGGCACCTCACCAGCTCAGGACCTCTGGCAATCTCAGTGCCAACTGGCGGGTATTCAAGCAAAAGTTTCTGCTGTACATCAAAGCCTCAGACCTCGACGGTGCGTCTGATGCAAGAAAGATTGCGCTTCTCCTCTCAACAGCTGGTGATCTAGCCATCAAACTCTTCAACTCGTTCAACTTCACCGAAGGCCAGGACAAGACAAAGTTTCACATCATCCTGGACAAATTCGATAGTCATTGTGAAGTGGACACCAATGAAATCTTTGAATGCTACATATTCAAACAATGTCTTCAAGGTAAAGATGAATATTTCAATGCCTTCTTAACTAGCCTCCGCCTGCTAGCGCTGTCCTGCAACTTTGGTAATATTGTTGACTCCATGGTCAGAGACTAAATTGTGTTTGGAGTTCACTATGATCGTCTGAGAGAGCAGCTCTTAAAAATCAAGCATATGACCCTGCCAGTCGCGATTGAAACATGTACAGTGCATGAGCACGCAAAAAAGTCGGTATACCCAATACAAATCGGCTGAAAGTGAGAAACTTGCCTCTCACGAGGCAGTGAGTGTGCAGGCCATCTCCAGGATGCAGCGCCTCAGCATTGAAGACAGCGGCCATCTCGCGCGCTTTTCCCGGAGCCCCACGCATGCGCGATGCGAACGGGAAAACGAAGCAGCCGACACCCACACTGCGCAGGTGCAGACGTCTGCCGATCGCACTGCGCATGTGTGACAACGTACACCATGTCACGACGCCGACGTCATGATGTGCCCAAACTGTGGCGACGCCTACCTAAAGGGACACTGCCCTGCAAGAGGCAGGCGATGCTTAAACTGCAGGAAGCCTGGACACTAGAACATAGAACATAGAACAGTACAGCACAGAACAGGCCCTTCGGCCCTCAATGTTGTGCCGAGCCATGATCACCCTACTCAAACCCACGTATCCACCCTATACCCGTAACCCAACAACCCTCCCCTTAACCTTACTTTTATTAGGACACTACGGGCAATTTAGCATGGCCAATCCACCTAACCCGCACATCTTTGGACTGTGGGAGGAAACCGAGCACCCGGAGGAAACCCACGCACACGGGGAGGACGTGCAGACTCCACACAGACAGTGACCCAGCCGGGAATCGAACATGGGACCCTGGAGCTGTGAAGCATTTATGCTAACCACCATGCTACCCTGCTGCCCATGCAGCCTTGTGCAGGTCTGCATCACCAGTCAGAGGCCAGCGCTCCCAATTCCAACGACGGCACGTCCAGAATGTGCAACGACGATTACAGGATTCTGATCCTGGCAGTACAACGGATCCAGAGGACGAGTGCCTGGAGTCCGCCTACCGAGTGGGCTTCATTACCACACGTGACCATGCCACACCTAACTCATCTCGCATTCAGTCCATCCTTGCTGTGGATTCGGAGGATGAATGGCGGCGGTGATGCAGGTCAACCGCTGCTACATCCAGTTCAAGCTGGACACAGGTGCTTCTGCCAACCTCCTCTCACAGGCAGACTTCAAACGCATCAAGAAGGTCCCCCAAGGTCCTTCCAGCAGCCTGCCAGCTCCTGGATTATAACGATAATGCCATCATGGCACTGGGGTCCTGCCATCTACTCGTCTCCAACTGGAGTACCCATGCACGGCTAAGGTTTGAAATTGTCGAGCCGGACAGGGCATTCCTACTGGGTGCGCATGCCTGCAAAAAGCTAAACCTGGTGCAGCGGGTTTATTCAACGACATCCTCCAACATGGATGTTCAAGCTGGCATTGACGACATCCTCGCTCAGTATCCAGATGTGTTTGACAGGATGGGCACTTTGCCATATCGGTACAAGATCCTATTGTGACCTGATGCCAAGCCAGTGGTCCATGCACCACGCCGGGTCCTGGCTCCGCTGAAGGAGCGCCTGAAGGAACAGCTCAAAGAGCTGCAGCAGCAGGGAATCATCTCCAGGGTAACCGAACCGACTGACTGGGTCAGCTCGATGGTGGTGGTTAAAAAACCCTTTGGAGATCTTCACATCTGCATTGATCCCAAGGATCTCAACCAGAATATAATGCGTGAACCCTACCCCATCCCGAAGGGGGAGGAACTCACCAGTGGGATGGCACATGCACGGTTTTTCATGAAGTTAGATGCGTCACATGGATTATGGCAAATCCAGCTGGATGAGTCCAGCAGAAGGCTCTGCACCTTCAACATACCGTTTGGCAGATACTGCTATAACCTTATGCCGTTCGGCATCGTCTCAGCATTGGAGATATTTCATCGCATCATGGAGCAGACGATGGAGGACATCGAAGGGGTTTGTGTGTACATGGATGATGTTATCATATGGTCCACGACCCCTGAGGAGCATGTTTCCCGTCTCCAGCAGGTATTCCGCCGTGCCCACGCCAATGGCCTAAAGCTGAACAGGGCCAAATGTTGCTTTGGCGTGACGACATTCAAGTCCTAGGTGACCAGATCTCTCAGCAGGGCGTGTGCCCCGAGACACGAGGCACTCACACTCCTCCTCTTTCCACTGATGAACATCTAGAGAGTCGGTCAAGGGTGTTGTTACAATCTCACACTTCCACCACGTGGCTAAGAGCTAGTCTGGTTCAGTCAGACAGAGTAACCACACTTAAGTTAACAGAGAGTCGAACTCCCAGAGAACTGTGCTAACAGTGCTATTAGTTCAATAAACCTGATTGAACTAACTTCAAGGTCTGGAGTATCTTTCTGATCTAAGCTGCATCCAGTTGCAGCCAGTGTTAGACCAGTGTACCTAACACAACATGGAAAACAAGATTAGGTATGCCATGATGACCTGGCTTTAACCACGCTGTACAGGGGAACATAATGTGAAATTTGCTTGCAATGAACATACTTGTCACAATCAGGAAAGAGCAAAAGTTCATTTAGTTTTGTTATGGAGTGTCAAGTTTCAAAATGTGTTAGGAAATGTGTCACATTAGTGTGGTTAGAAACGATCACAGTCAAATGTGAAGGTGAAAGAGAGGACATCAATGTGCTTCTGAGAAACGTGATGGGTGTTTTTTGTCTAGTACAGATGGGAAAAAGAAAAAGACTACATTTAACAGTTTTCTGGTTAAGTGTTGTAAAACAAGTCAGCAGGAGGCTTGCTTAGCTAAGGATTTCTTTAAATAGTAATGATGTGCATTAGTAGATACAACACATTCTTTACTAAACTGTTGCATTTGAAATCATTTTAGTGGCTTCTTTATATAGCACCAGATGGGTGACTAATGATATATTTTTAAGTATTGATCTATTTGAATATTACTAATCCTGCATGTTTGTGTGAGTGTTCTTTATAACTCTCCACTTGGTAATGCTTTTGCAATGCTGTGTGCAAAACTATTGTGAATTTTCTCCTTAGGGCTGGACTCAGAGGTCCCATCATATTGTAATTTATTTTTTTAAAAACAGTTTCAAAATGGAACTGCAAACTGAAAGAAGCAAACGTCTGTACAGAATGGGAGGGAATGTAGTGGGGGAAAAGTACCAACAAAGCTTCTCCAATTGCTAAGAGGGAATTAATGGGTTAAATGACCTTGAGAGGGAGGATGAAATAAAAGATAGCATCAACGAGGCAATACACCTTCTTGGCACAACAGTAACAAAGTTGGTGAAAAGCAGGGAAAAGGACCATGCACAGCCAAAAACAAGTAAATGGCCGAGGGGAAAAAGCGAAGATGAATGAAGCTTGGAATCAAAAGCAGAGATGCTGGAAAGGTGCCACAAACCCACCACCAAAAAAAACAGAGATTAACTGCTACAGATCGTTTTTCCAGAAAAGCTTGTAAGAAGTTACCCATTTTTTTTTAACATAATGGAACTTGATTCATTCAGTTGGAAAGAAGCCTATCACATCATTACATATTTTGGTGTCATGTTTTTGCTGGGTGATTTGTCTAACACTAGAGCTGTGGCAGCAGATGCTTTATCGCAAAAAAATAAAACGATGGCATCCCAAATTGAGAAGTACAGAGGGAATAGTATCTTAAATCTGTTCCCTGAGCTCTCTAAAGTTGGAGATACCAAGTGAAATTGATACAATCAATATATGTGCCAAAATAAACCTCCTCCTTGCAAATACTTGCAAGGTCACCCATAGGAACTTCCAAGGTGATCAGAATCTCTTGCAATTATTGACCCCCTTCCCCCAAAGTCCCAACCCGTGCTGTACCCATAGCCCATCCCCTTACTTATTGATTGATTGAGTGATATTTATTATCACATGTGCCGAAGTACAGTGAAATGTATTTTTCTGCGGCCAAGGGAACGTACACAGTATGTACATAATAGACAAAAGAATAATCGACAGAGTACATTGACAAATGGTACATCAACAAATAGTGAAGGGTTACAGTGCGGGACTAGGGCCAAACAAAGCAAATACACGGACAAGAGCAACTTGGGGCGTCGTGAATAGTGTTCTTATAGGGAGCAGATCAGTCCGAGGGGGAATCGTTGAGGAGTCTTGTTGATGTGGGGAAGAAGCTGTTCCTATGTCTGGATGTGCGGTTCTTCAGACTTCTGTACCTTCTGCCTGATGGAAGGGTCTGGAAGAAGGCAATGCCTGGGTGGGAGAGATCTCTGAATTGAAATTTAAAAATGAAATGAAAAATCGCTTATTGTCACAAGTAGGCTTCAAATGAAGTTACTGTGACAAGCCCCTAGTCGCCACATTCCGGCGCCTGTTCGGGCAGGCTGGTACGGGAATTGAACCCTGCTGCTGGCCTGCCTTGATCTGCTTTGAAAGCCAGCAATTTAGCCTTGTGCTAAACCAGCCCCTGTGATGCTGCATTATTATGCTCTGATAATGCTGTTTGGCTTCCTGAGGTAGCGGGAGGTGTAGACAGAATCAATGTTGGGGTGGCAACCTTGTGTGATGTGCTGGGCTGAGTTCACCACACGCTGCAGTTTCTTGCGATCTTGGACGAGCTGTTGCCATACCAAGCTGTGATGCAGCCGGATAGGATGCTTTCTATGGCACATCTGTAGAAGTTTGTGAGAGTCGATGCAGACATGCCAAATTTCTTCAGCTTCCGTAGGAAGTAGAGATGTTGTTGGGCTTTCTTGACTGTTGCATCAACATGAGTGGGCCAGGAGTGTTGGTGATGGTGGCCCCCCAGGAACTTAAAGCTATCGAACATCTCCACTTCGGAGCCATTAATGTGGACGGGGGGGTGGGGGTGGGGGAGCATGCTACGCTTCCTGAAGTTGATGATCAGTTCCTTGGTCTTTCCGACATTTAGAGAGAGGTTGTTTATGATACACCATGCAACCAAGTGAATTATCACCTTTCTGTCATCTGATTTGTCGTTGTTTGAGATACGACCCACCAGAGCCGTATCATCCGCAAACTTATAGATTGAATTAGAGTTCAATCTTGCCACACAGTCATGTGGTATATGGAGTACAGTAGAGGACTGAGCACACATCCTTGTGGGGCCCCGGTGTTGAGGACTATTGTGGAGGAGGTACTGTTGCCTATCCTGACAGATTGTGGTCTGTTGGTGAGGAAGTCAAGGATCCAGTTGCACAGGAAGGGGTCAAGTCCAAGATAGCGGAGTTTGGTTATTAGTCTTGTCAGGATACTGGTGTTGAAGGCGGAGATGTAGTTGATGAACAGCAGTCTGACATAGGTGTCTTTGTTGTTGAGGTGTTCGAGTGCTGATTGTAGAGCAAGAGAGATAGCAACTGTTGTGGATCAGTTGCGGCAATAGGCAAACTGCAGTGGATCGAGACCGTCCAGGTGGCTGATGTTGATCTGTCTCATGACTAGCCGCTCAAAGCATTTCATGATAACATACTTCAGGGCTACCGGTCGGTAGTCGGTGAGGCAGGCTATCTTGTTCTTCTTTGGTACTGGTATGATGGTGGTCTTCTTGAAGGAGGTGAGGACCTGAGAGAGGAGGAGTGAGGTGGTGAAGATATCTGCGAATACACTCGGGAGCTGATCTGCACAGGCTTTCAGCGCTCGCCCAGGGACTCCGTTGAGGCCTGTCGCTTTCCGCGGATTCACTTTCAAGAAGGCAGCTCTTACCTCTGAGACTGTAACAGTGGGTATGGGTGTCTCCAGGGCTGTTGGGGCGGGTGGCACTGATACATTGGCTGACTGCTCAAAGCGGGCATAGAACTTGTTCAGATCATCGGGTAGGGATGCTCCAGTCCCAGATATTCCGCCTGGACTTGCTTTGTAGCCTGTGATCCTATGTAGGCCCTGCCATAAACGTTGTTGGTTAGTGTCGTTGGCCTGGGACTCTAGTTTGATGCGGTATTGACTTTTGGCATCCCTGATGGCTTTCCGTACGTCGTACCTAGATTTCTTATGTAGGTCAGGGTCGTCAGAATTAAACACCTCTGTCCGGAACTTCAACAGGGAGTGAACCCTTTGGTTGAGGCAGGATTTCCGATTGGGGAACACCCGTATTGTCTTCTTTGGTACACAGTCCTCGACACACGTATAGATGAAGTCTGTAATGGTGGTTGCGTACTCATCCAGGTTAGCTGCCGCGTCCTTGAATATGCACCAGTCCACAGACTCCAAGCAATCACAGAGAGTATTCTCTGATGCCTTGGACCAGCACTGCATGGTTTTCTTGACTCAAAGCAGCAGGATCTTTACTCAAAGCAGAGGAAAACCTACCTGAACCTGGGCTTTGGCCACTTCTGGACCATTCCCTTCCCAAACAGGAGCCAAACCTATCATCACAGTGGTTTCTGGACAGAAAACATGGGTGGGATTCTCCAATAATGGAGCTATGTCCCCACTCCCACAAAAAAACGTGCGCGAATCACTCTGAATGGGTGGGAAAAGTGGTGTGCAGTCTGCCGGCTGTGCTCGAGACGTGTCCCACAACAACATACTGTTGGGACAGGCTCATTCTGCGGACAAATTCGGCCTTTCGCCCTAAAATGAAACATTGATCACCTGATGGACATGGGACAACCTCCCACAGCCCACAGACACGGGACCCTCGCAGGGACAAACCCCCCCCCCCCCCCCCCCCACCCCGTGCACCACGGTAGCATTGTGGATAGCACAATTGCTTCACAGCTCCAGGGTCCCAGGTTCGATTCCGGCTTGGGTCACTGTCTGTGTGGAGTCTGCTCATTTTCCCCGTGTCTGCGTGGGTTTCCTCTGGGTACTCCGGTTTCCTCCCAGTCCAAAAGATGTGCAGGTTAGGCGGATTGGCCATGATAAATTGCCCTTAGTGTCCAAAATTGCCCTTAGTGTTGGGTGGGGTTACTGGGTTATGGGGATAGGGTGGAAGTGTTGACCTTGGGTAGGGTACTCTTTCCAAGAGCCGGTGCAGACTCGATGGGCCGAATGGCCTCCTTCTGCACTGTAAATTCTATGATAAACCTTTCCCATAGATAGCCATGCCAGGGAACACACTCCCAACCCCAAACCTCTGCAATGGAAGACCCCAGAGTACTGCCCTAGGGGCAAGGGTAGTGCCATGGTAATGCCCGGGCATTTCACTCTCCCCTCTGGGGGCAATGGTTATCTATGCCCCCTAGTGGGGACCATTCGTCAGGTTCTCGTTTTGCAAAAGGGAAATCCTAACATAGGGGGATAGTCCAGCAGAGAAGCCCACTAATGATATTCAAACATATTTAAATAGGCGGGCTGAATTCTCCGCTGGCGGGATGCTCCATTTTGGTGGCAGCCCGGGGGTTTCCCGACGGCGTGGGCTGCCCCACAATGGGAAACCCTATTGACCGGCCGGCGTAACGGAGCATCCCGCTGGCGTGCTGAAACAGAAATGTGGTGGGGCGGAGAATCCAGCCCAGGGTTCCTGTCATTGTATGGCGGGAACCCATCATATAATTGGCGGGGGAGCAGGGAATTATGTACACAATTTTATGTTGAGTAGTATTTTGAAATAAATGTTTAAAGTGTTCAACATAAATAACACTTAAAATTAAAGCCACAGAAGTATAGAACAACTCAATGGTATAATAAAGACAGCTTGTATTTACCATTGCTTATTAATATACAATGACAAGATTTTGAGCTGTAATCTGCTTTCCAATTTTCTTTACTTTTAGCTTCCAATGAATTATAAATTAATTTGCATAAATCCGTTGCAGCTGATCTGAATGTGTGTCTCTATGAGTCGCAGGCTCAGGATCTCCATGGAACACACGTGAGCTGAGGGACATGGTGCAGCCAAACAAGAGCTGACAGGAGAGAGCCTGTAGCTTTCTACTGACAGACAGATTCAGTCAGCAAAAGACAAAGCCCAGAGCTGTATTCAGAATTGAATCTGCTTCACAGGATGAGACAGCAAACTCAAAAGAGGCCATGATAGGCGGCAGTAATTGTAGGTTTGTGCTGCAATATTTAATTGCTATTTAAGCACATCTGTCCTTAGCATCAACATCAAGGTAGAGTATTAGGTTGTCAAAAGTTTGCAAGTTTGGTACCAGCAGCAAAACTGAGCAGAAAACTGGATGCAACCATTGTGAAGCCCATTATATACTTAAATTTTTAACCGGTAGTCAACCTTCTTACATTCAAGCTGAATATCCGATCATCCCGCTTCAATCCTCAGGAATCCCATCATTCCTCTTCAGTCCTTAGTTTAGGGTGAGAGGGTGGCATAGTGGTAATGTCACTGGGTTAGTAATCCAGAGGCCCAGGTTAATGCCTAGGGGACATGGCTACAAATCCCAACATGCCAGCCAATGTAATTTAAATTCAATTCATAAAAAATTGGGACTGAAAGCTAGCCTCAGTAATGGTGATCATGAAACTATCATCGATTATGGTAAAAAGCCACCCAATTCACTAATGTTCTTCAGGGAAGGAAATCTGCCACCTTTGTCTGGTCTGGCCTACATGTGACTCTGGATCCATAGCAATGTAGTTGTCTCTTAACTGGCCTTTGAAGTGACCTAACAAGCCATACAATTCAAGGCCATTTAGGGATGGACAACAAATGCAGGCCTTGCCAACGACGCCCACATCCCACGAAAGAATAAAGGAACGAAAAAAATAGAATAAAGAATCCCACTGACAGTCAAGGGTCGGTAATCAGCAATCAAAACCTGCGCTGGATTTTTCCTGCAGGCTTCTGAATTTCACTGACAGACTCCAGTGTGGGTCAGAGGTCATACTGTGTAGGAATCATCGCTCATTAGGCGGCAGAGGTAGCCCGCCATTGGCCAGTGGCTAGATCTTCTGGTTCACTGGGGGCTTGGGGCAGGGGTCCACCATCAGGGGGACTGGGAGATCCCGCCGGCGGGAACGGCCGGAAAATCCTGTGGTGGCCAATTAATGACCAGAGGATGTGTTCTTTGTCCAGAGACCTTCCAGCTTGAAAACAACAGCAGTTGCAATGGATGATAAGTGAGTTTCTAAATGATAGTGCCCTCTCTTCAACTTTTGTATAGATTAAATAGAAAATGGCATTTGCAGCCAAGCCACCACTGTTGGGGAGATGGAGTCACTATAGAAGGTGGCCTATAGCTGCTGCAGCATCCTGACAGGATAAGAAGGTTTCTATGCACAGCTGGAGAGCTGTCACCCCAGTTTGTTGCTGGGTGGCTGCCTCCAAGTAGTTAAACTGGCCCCCCGCAAACCTCGAGGATGACTGTACAATCCATTGACAAGGGTCCTGCGTTCGAATCCCACCAGGATGGTGAAATTCGAATTCAATAAAAATCTGGAATTAAAAATCTGATGATGACTGTGTAAAACCATTGTCATATAAAAATCCATCAGATTTAGTAATGTCCTTCAGGGAAGGAAATCTGCTGTCCTTACCCTGTCTGGCCTACATGTAACGCCAGACCCACACAACGATGTGGTTGACTCTTAACTGCCCCCCCCCCCCCCCCCCAGTGAAATGGTGTAACACGCTACTGAGATCAGCGACACAGTAGAACAGTGGCTCGCACTGTTGCTTCACAGCGCCAGGGACCTGGTTTCGATTCCCGGCTTGGGTCACTGTCTGTGTGGAGTCTGCACGTTCTCCCCGTGTCTGCGTGGGTTTCCTCCGGGTGCTCCGGTCTCCTCTCACAAGTCCTGAAAGATGTGCTGTTAGGTGAATTGGACATTCTGAATCCTCCCTCAGTGTAACCGGACAGGTGCCGGAGTGTGGCAACTAGGGGATTTTCACAGTAACTTCATTGCAGTGTTAATGTAAGGTTACTTGTGACACTAATAAAGATTTCATTTCAAGGGCAATTAAGGATGGACAACAAATGCTGGCACAGCCAGCGATGCCCACATCCCAAGAATGAATTAAAAGTCAATAAACCCACCTCTTTTTTCAATCACTGTTAAAATATAATTGATAATGCAGATGCAATTGGGAATTTCCATAACTGCCATGCAAGTGTCTTATTTCAGTTGAAACAGCTACCCCTTGTGAAAACTTTGTGTTCATGTTTCAATTTTGAAAGATTAAAATGAAATGCGATGCGTGTACTTTATTTGGAACTGTTATTGTGCATCAATATATACATGGAGGTCTCGTGGCACAGTGAATAGTGTCCTTGTCTCTGACCCAGAAATTCCGGGTCCGGTCCCACCCAAGGAATGTGCATTCATAACGTGGCCAAACAGGTTGAACATCCCAACCTGCAAATCCTTCCAAACACATCAATGGCTGGTGGTAAGAGCAGAAGAGACTCTTGGTCAGCTATGCTCGGTGTGGATGGCTCCCCTCAAGCTATAAGACTCTGGCGACAGCAATCTTTTCCCAGAATCATTAGCTATGGAAACAGACAGAAGTCTGCCTTAGTGCACCGCTAGGTGCAGGAAGAGAATTGAAATTGGAGTATATACACGTCTAGTAAGTTTTCACTGGAGCTGACTTAAATCATTTTGATCAATATTTACATTCATTAATTTTTCAGTGTAATTCCTGAATGACTTTTGAAAATGATAAATGTAAATCCATTGTGTTGAAGCTTATTTTTGACAAAATATTTGTTTGCAAGGGCGGGATTCTCTGTCCATTCCCGGTAGCGGGATTCTCCATCCGTTCCCGGTAGCGGGATTCTCCATCCGTTCCCGGTAGCGGGATTCTCCGTCCGTTCACGGCAGTGGGATTCTCCATCCGTTCCCGGTAGCGGGATTCTCCATCCATTCACGGCAGAGGTAATTCTCCATCCATTTACGGCAGCGGGATTCTCCGTCCGTTCCTGGCAGCGGGATTCTCCATCCATTTACGGCAGCGGGATTCTCCGTCCGTTCACAGCAGCGGGATTCTCCATCCATTCCCGGCAGCGGGATTCTCCATCCGTTCACTGCAGGAGAATTCTCCATCTGTTCCCGGCAGCTGGATTCTCCATCCGTTCACGGCAGCGGGATTCTCCATCCGTTCACTGCAGCAGGATTCTCCATCTGTTCCCGGCAGCTGGATTCTCCATCCGTTCCCGGCAGCTGGATTCTCTGGGCGCGATTCTCCGCACCCGCGGAAAATCGCGAAGTTGGCCGTGAAAACGGCCGACTTTTGCGACGGCCCGACACGGGCCATTTCCCGAGGTATTCACGTCCAGGAAATGGGCTAGGATCGGGGCCGCGTCAATCACGTGCGCAATGACGCCGGAACGCGGCGTCGCTACGAACATGCCCACGTGACGCCGCCCAACGCTGTAAAAGGGCGCGGGCGAGCACAGAAACTAGGCCAGGATGTCGGAGCTCAGGAGAGCAGCCCCGCAATTCGTTGAGGCTGACGTGGAGATGCTGCTCGAATCAATCGAGCAGAGGAGGGGCATCATCTGCCCGCGTAGAGGGCATCGGCACCCTGCCAGCGCGGTGCGCCAGGCCTGGCGTGAGGTGGCTGCTGCTGTTAGTGCTGTGGGGCAGACCCCTCGCTCAGCAGACCAATGTCGGAAGAAGATGCACGACCTCACCAGGGCTGCCAGGGTAAGTGCCAAGAGGGTGCCCCCGGGTCACAACCATCCCTCCTCCCTTAACTTAATCACCCACCTCCCCCCCACCCGGCACGGGGGTGGAGGGGGATTGGGGCAGAGTGAGTGGATGGTGGTTCACTAAGTAGTCACAGACCCAGCGCTCTGGCCCCCGTGGAGAGATGCAATGGTCTTATTACAACTTGACCCCCAAACTGTGCCAGTATCTGAATGGACTGCTGATACCTGCCGTATTGTAATGATATACCTATGCCCCCTCCCCCAACAGGACAAGACCGCTCACAACACCCGTGAGCTGAGCAAGACTGGAGGGGGTTCGCCCATCCTGCGCCCCCTCACCACGTTTGAGCAGAGGGCACTGGACCTTGTTGGGGGATCTGCCACCCGGGAGATCGCGCAATGCGAGGTTGGCGGAGCTGCAACAAGTGAGACAAGCCTGCATGATAAACAACCCCCCCACCCCCATCCTCTGTCCCTTCACACCCTGCCCACTGGGTCACCTCCCCCATCCTCTGTCCCTTCACACACCCTGCCCACTTGGACACCTCCCCCATCTTTTGTCCCTTCACACACCCTGCCCACTTGGACACCTCCCCCATCCTCCGTCCCTTCACACCCTGCCCACTGGGTCACCTCCCCCATCCTCTGTCCCTTCACACACCTTTCCCACTTGGACACCTCCCCCATCCTCTGTCCCTTCACACCCTGCCCACTTGGATACCTCCCCCATCCTCTGTCCCTTCACACCCTGCCCACTGGAACACCTCCCCCATCCTCTGTCCCTTCACACACCCTGCCCACTGGAACACCTCCCCCATCCTTTGTCCCTTCACACCCTGCCCACTGGAACACCTCCCCCATCCTCTATCCCTTCACACACCCTGCCCACTTGGACACCTCCCCCATCCTCTGTCCCTTCACACCCTGCCCACTGGGTCACCGTCCAGCGCCCGGCCGAGCAAATCTAAATAACCCGTTTCATTCTCTTCCCTAGGACGTGATGCCGAACGACCAGGGCCGTCTGCCTCCAGGCAGACACAGGCATCTGCCCCCACCTCACCCAGGGCCGCACAAGAGAGGGTGCCCGATCAGCGGGGAGTCCCATCCTCCCCAACCGAATCTGTGGAGCAGGACATCCAGAAGGCGGCGACAGAGCAAGAGAGAGAAATGGCCTGCGAACGCCCTGAGGCCTCTCAGCGGGCCGATGACATAGATGAGGCGTCAACCCAAGACGACCTCAAGCTTGCGGCACAGCTATCTCCCACACCATCCACCATCCCAGAGACACTCACCCCGGTTGGGCTATTTAGTGATAAGGCTCCTGTGTCACAGTCTGGGTCGCACATCACAGCTGAGCAGGTACAGCAGGTGGAGGTCGGAGCAGCCGAGGGCCCGGACTGGCGGAGGCCACACCAGGCCCAGCATGCAGCTGGCTCCCAGACGTTTCCCGAGTACCTGGACTTTCTCAACCCACCCGCACAGCCGATGCATCAAGAAACCCAGGGAAACAATGACGGGATGAGGGCTGTCTTCCAGACTCTGCAGACGCTGTTAGAGGAGTCGAACCACGTCCACGAGCAGGGAGTGGTGCCGCTCATGGCAGCAACCCAGGCCGACACCGCATGGGTGGCATCCGCGTTGGAGGCAATGGGTCAGGTTATGCAAGGCGTTGGACTTAATGTGCACGCGTCATCCTCGGCCCTGGACAGGGTTGCCCTCTCACAGGCAGCAATGCGCCAGAGCCAACACGACATTGCCGGCGCGCTGCGGGCCTTGGCCGAGTCTCAGCAGGTCATGGCCCAGTCGCAGCACGCCATGGCACAATCACAGAAGTCGCTGGCACAGTCACAGCAGTCGATGGCACAGTCCCAGCAGTCAGTCGCGGAGAGCATCAACCGCCTGACACACGTGCTGGATGGCGTCATGCATTCACAGGTTGAGATCGCACAGTCCCTGGCGGGAATGTCTAACTCCCTGGACTCCGTCTCTGCAAACCTTCGGATCCTGGTGGATACCGTTGCAGGCCTCCAGGACTGGCAGCGCCAGGTGTCGGTGGTGTGACGGGGCACCTCCCCGCTCGCACCTCTGTCCCAAAGTGAGGCCCGGGGGCCACCGGGCTCCCCGAGGGAGGAGGAGGTTTCGGGGCCCGTCCCATTAACTCCATCACGGGACGTCCCGGAATTCCCGGCCTCCCCCCGTCCCATCCCTGGTGCATCGGGTGGGCAGCAGGCAGAGCAGGGTGGCACAACGTCACCCAAGACGCCCGCAGAGCAGCCTGGCCCATCAAGGCCGGGTCGCCCCAGGAAACACTTGCCGAAGGAGAAACGAGTCGAAGGGACGATTCGCAGCAGTCCTCCTCCACTCCTGCTGTATCATCTGGGGAATCACTTAGACGTAGTGGTAGGGCCCGTCAGGCAACAAGAGAGACACTGAGTAAGTTGGCACGGGTGAAGGGCACAGTTTAGTTGTAGGGGCTTGGGCACCTGTAAATTTTTGTTCACATTAAACGCACTGTTCCACCTTACTTGTAATACCGTGTGATTGTTCCACAGCCACAGGATTTGTGATGGTGACCGAGTGTCGCTGGGGTTGACGAGCGATGAAACTTCGGTGCCGGGTGTGCAGTCCCTTCCCCCCCACCCCCTCCCATAGCTAGCCCACGCGGGCACGTGATGGAGTGTCCGTGACGATCTCAGCGGCCACCAAGGTGGATGGTTCAGCTATTGCCATGGGTCAGACTCTCTCTAACGATTCTGAGCTCACAGCTCTTCGCAGAGCGGGCTGTCATCATTCCACATGGCACTGATCACACCCGCTGACACAGCCATCAATGTTGTGCCATACCGTCTGGACCCAGTGGTAAGGGTGATGTCGAAGTGGAGCAGTGTACACTGAGAGGGAGTGGGGGGGGGGGGGGGGGGGGCTGTGGTGGTGGCAGTTATGTGTTGACCCTCTGCACGACTAGCGATGCAGGTGGTGGTTTGGTGTTCAGCGGGGACGTCGCATACGACGCGTGAACCGTGCTGCCACCAAGGCGTCGCGTGCCCGCCGCCCTCGCCGGGTCCGTCGTGCCGCCTCCTGGACATCACCAGCACCAGGGTCGTGTCTGCATGCTGCGCCCGCCACTCCGCCAGCCTCCCCCTCCTCCTCCTCCTCCTCTGTGCTGGCACTACTGCCACTTGCTTCTCCCTCCGCCTCCTTTAGCAGGTCATCTCCCCTCTGCATCGCGATGTTGTGCAGCGCACAGCAGACCACAACAATGCGAGCGACCCTGTCGGGCTGGTACTGCAGGGCCCCTCCAGAGCGGTCCAGGCACCTGAATCTCATCTTCAGGAGGCCAAGGCAGCGCTCCTCCACGCCCCTGGTTGCTGCATGGGCATCGTTGTATTGGGTTTCCGCATTGGTCTGAGGCCTCCGTATAGGCGTCATCAGCCAAGACCTCAGCGGATAACCCCTGTCGCCTAGCAACCAGCCCCTCAGCCGGGGGGGACGTCCCTCAAACATCGCAGGGATGAACGACTGCGCCAGTATGTAGGAGTCATGCGCACTCCCTGGGAACCTTGCACAGACGTTCATGATCCTCATGTGGGAGTCGCATACTACCTGGATATTCATGGAGTATGTCCCCCTCCTGTTTGTGAGCACGTCCCTGTCCCCTGCAGGCGGGCGCATGGGGACGTGAACACAATCGATTGCCCCCTGCACCATCGGTATCCCGGCCACGCTGGCAAATCCACGAGCTCGTGAGTCTTGAGTTGCTCGGTCCTCGGGAAAGGTGACGTAGCGATCGGCGATGGCATAGAGGGCGTCGGTCACATCCCGGATACACCTGTGCACCGATGACTGGGAGATCCCGGAGAGGTCCCAGCTCGGAGACTGGAAGGAGCCGGTCGCATAGAAGTTAAGAGCGACCATCACCTTGATGGCAACTGGGATCGCATGTCCTCCCCCCGTTCCACGTGGGGCGAGGTGCGCCACGAGGTGACAGATATGTATCACCGTCCCCCTACTCAGCCGGAGTCTCCTCTTGCAGGTGATGTCCGTCATTGTTAGGAAAGAGACCCGGACACGGTACACCCTCGGCCTTGGACGTCGCCTCTGGTGCTGTGGCTGCACCCTCACTCTCTCCTCCTCCCTCTCCTCCTCCTCCCCCCCACGCTGCTCGACGACTGGCAACTCCTCGAACCTTCCCTCTGCTGCTGCAGCTGGCCCTGCATCCACTGCGGGTTGTGGCTGTGGATGCTGCTGCATCGCCAAATGCAGTGCAGCGGCCCCAACCACTGCGCAGAACATAGACATTCTGTTCACAGACATTGTGCTAACCTACAGAAGGGTGGTGGGGGGCAGAGAAACGGGCCATGTTAGACGGAGGTTAGTCGACACCTGGGCAGCTGCCTGCCACGGGATACCTGTGTGTCCCGGTGGCCTGGTCGCGCTGCTGACACGCGGGCAGCCTAACCCATGGTCACTTTCTGCATCCAACGGACAGTTAACTACGTCCTCTTCACCGGTGCGTCAGTGGCCTGTGGCCGTAAGCCACAGGGCAACCAGCGGCCGTGTCCTCGTGACCGGCACGCCATGGCATGGTGGCAGACATTTTGTAACGGGGTTGGACGGGTCACTCGCTCACTCTCCCTACTCCCCCCCCACTCCCACTCCCCTCCCCCGTCTCCCCCACTCCCCCCTCAGTCTCCCCCACTCACCCCTCCATCTCCCCCACTCCCCCCTCAGTCTCCCCCACTCCCCCCCTCCGTCTCCCACACTCCCCCTCCGTCTCCCACACTCCCCCCTCAGTCTCCCCCACTCCCCCCTCCATCTCCCCCACTCCCCCCTCAGTCTCCCCCACTCCCCCCTCAGTCTCCCCGCTCCCCCCTCCGTCTCCCCCACTCCCCCCTCAGTCTCCCCCACTCCCCCCTCAGTCTCCCCACTCCCCCCTCCGTCTCCCACACTCCCCCCTCAGTCTCCCCCACTCCCCCCTCCATCTCCCCCACTCCCCCCCTCAGTATCACCCACTCCCCCCTCCGTCACCCCCGCTCCCAAATCCATCTCACCCACTCTCCCCTCCGTCTCCCCCACTCCCCCCTCCGTCTCCCACACTCCCCCCTCAGTCTCCCCCACTCCCCCCTCCATCTCCCCCACTCCCCCCCTCAGTATCACCCACTCCCCCCTCCGTCACCCCCACTCCCAAATCCATCTCACCCACTCTCCCCTCCGTCTCCCCCACTCCCCCCTCCGTCTCCCCCACTCCCCCTCCGTCACCCCCAGAACTTTCACAGATTGCTGATGCTTTGGTTGCTGGTGTGGTGAGTGCTGCATGTAACTGGCACGTCACCACAGGCTAAACACACTGGGTCAAGGATGTTCAACTGCACCGTGAGCATAAGTGGAATATGTGGATGCCAGGATTTGGTTCTGGTGAGATTGGGCCGTGTGGGAGGGCCTCCACAGCTGTGGTTCCTGGATGGGAATGGCACTGATACATAGAATAGCCAACCAGTAACACATTGATGGGCAGATCATTTCTATGACAAAGTTCTGGACATGATAACACTGTCTCAGGCTTGTCCTCCATTTCTGTTGAGGAACCTGTGAGGGGTGAGTAGAGATAACCCCGGTAACTATAGACCAGTGAGCCTTACTTCTGTTGTGGGAAAAGTCTTGGAAAGGTTTATAAGAGATAGGATGTATAATCATCTGGAATGGAATAATTTGATTAGAGATGGTCAACATGGTTTTGTGAAGGGTAGGTCGTGCCTCACAAACCTCATTGAGTTCTTCGAGAAGGTGACCAAACAGGTGGATGAGGGTAAAGCAGTTGATATGGTGTATATGGATTTCAGTAAAGCGTTTGATAAGGTTCCCCACGGTAGGCTATTGCAGAAAATACAGAGGCATGGGATTCAGGGTGATTTAGCAGTTTGGATCAGAAATTGGCTAGCTGATAGAAGACAAAGGGTGGTGGTTGATGGGAAATGTTCTGACTGGTATCCAGTTACTAGTGGTGTACCACAAGGATCTGTTTTGGGGCCGCTGCTGTTTGTCATTTTTATAAATGACCTGGAGGAGGGCGTAGAAGGATGGGTGAGTAAATTTGCAGATGACACTAAAGTCGGTGGAGTTGTGGACAGTGCAGAAGGATGTTACAAGTTACAGAGGGACATAGATAAGCTGCAGAGCTGGGCTGACAGGTGGCAAATGGAGTTTAATGCAGAAAAGTGTGAGGTGATTCATTTTGGAAGAATAACAGGAAGTACTGGGCTAATGGTAAGATTCTTGGTAGTGTGGATGAGCAGAGAGATCTCGGTGTGCATGTACATAGATCCCTGAAAGTTGCCACCCAGGTTGAGAGGGTTGTTAAGAAGGCGTACGGTGTGTTAGGTTTTATTGGTAGAGGAATTGAGTTTCGGAGCCATGAGGTCATGTTGCAGTTGTACAAAACTCTGGTGCGGCCGCATTTGGAGTATTGCGTGCAGTTCTGGTCGCCACATATAGGAAGGATGTGGAAGCATTGGAAAAGGTACAGAGGAGATTTACAAGGATGTTGCCTGGTATGGAGGGAAGATCTTATGAGGAAAGGCTGAAGGACTTGAGGCTGTTTTCGTTAGAGAGAAGAAGGTTAAGAGGTGACTTAATTGAGGCATACAAGATGATCAGAGGATTAGATATGGTGGACATTGAGAGCCTTTTTCCTCGGATGGTGATGTCCAGCACGAAGGGACATAGCTTTAAATTGAGGGGAGATAGATATAGGACAGATGTCAGAGGTAGGTTCTTTACTCAGAGAGTAGTAAGGGCGTGGAATGCCCTGCCTGCAACAGTAATGGACTCGCCAACACTAAACGCATTCAAATGGTCATTGGATAGGCATATGGACGATAAGGGAATAGTGTAGAGGGACTTTAGAGGAGTTTCACAGGACGGCGCAACATCGAGGGCTGAAGGGCCTGTAATGCGCTGTAAGGTTCTATGTTCTATGTGGTTTTTTTTGGATGATATTTTTTTGGATGGTATTGGTGCCAATATAGAACGGCGACGTTTCCTTGTTGGTTAATGGCTAGTGTGATATGTGGAACGTTACATAGTTGATTTACAAATCTTTGTTACTGTTGACTGTTTTTGCCAATAAAATATTACTCAAGTGGATTCTCGTGGGTACACATGCCATGCCCCAGATGATGATTATTGCATTGCCCTTCTGCACTGTAAATTCTATGATTCTATGATGGCATTTTCTATAATGTATTTTATTCCAAACTTATATAAAATGTTACAAAACATAAACAATTTAGGGAGAAAACTCCCCAACAGACAACTGTGCAGTTTGTCCAAATGTTTCCGTTTTCCCCCCTTCTCCTCCCACCCCTGACCACTCCCACCACGATGAATAGCCCCTCAAACAGCGGCCATGAACATCCCCCCACCTTGCCTCGAAGCCCTCCGCTGAAGCCCTTAATTCGTACTTGACCTTTTCCAGCCAAAGAAAGTCACATAAGTCCCCCAGCCAGGCCGTCACCCCCCGGTGGCGTTACTGACTACCACTCCAACAATGATAAAGTGACTAAAATCGGGGATACTCAAAAGACCAGAGCTGGAGGAGCACAGGTATCTCAGAGGATTATAGAGATGGAGTGGAATAAAGATAAGGAGGGGCAAGCCCATGAAACCACTTGAGAACAAGGATGAGGATTTTAAAATGAGGTGTTTCTTAACCTTGTAATGGTATAGATGAGCGAGCAGATGGTTGATGAATGAATGGGATTTGGTGAGGGCGAGGTCACAAGCAGCAGAGTTTTGGATGGCGTTAAGTTTATGGACTGTAGAACATGGAGAGATGACCATTGGAATAGGCATCGATTAGGGTTTCAGCAGTAGAGGAGTTGAAGAAGGATTGAAATCGGGAGATGTTGCTTTCAAGGCCCGAATCTCTGGAATTCCCTTTCTAAACATCTCTGCCTCTCTCTGTTGCGATAAAATCTTAAAAAACTGTCTCTCTGTCCAAACCTTTGGTTGTTGTTCCTAATATATTTTATTGAGATGCCCACGTGAAGCATCTTGGACATTTTATTATGTTAAAGGCACTATATAAATAAGTCGTCTTGCTGTTTGATCAAACAGGAGAAAAAGGATGGACTATGAAACATACCATTCTACTGTGTAGAACATAATGGAACAGTCATCTAATTTAATCACCAGTAAATGTGCAAACGAATGATAGCTGATGCCAGGAGTGTAAACCTCGGCATGCTTGGTGTCTGGGCACTATGGGAAGAACTTGTTATGATAAAACTTCATATTAACTTACACATTTTTAACATTATTTAGGTATTTTGACAGCTTCTCAATTTTATCATCTAACTTGTCAATTTGAATTTGCTTTTAAAAAGGTGAGAATTGTTTCTTTAACGTGACCTGTCGGAGGTGCAAATGAACATTAGCACAGCGTAACCAAAAGTGCAATAACCATTGAAATAGTTATATTCTGCCTCAGAAAAAGAGTGGTGAAGGCTTTGCTTGAATTATACTGACTGTGAATCTTTGCAGTTGCACAATCTGAGAACTGTTAATGAGAAAGTGTCTGAAGTGGAAAGTAGATGATTAGGGCACATCAGACGATTAGGACATGGCAATTCGCAGCCCTTATATTCTTCATACGTTAAACAATGATATTGCTGTCGGACGATATTTAAATTCTGGAAGACCTGCCTTTTTGTCGGAAATGTGAAAATTCTTTGTTCCAATCCTATTTGGGCTCCTGCCCTCACCTCTTTTCTACCTCTTTGTACATTGTAATCTTATTGTTTTCTACGCTCAGCCTAAACTGGAAAATGTCATCAGATTTGCCTCCGATTTCCACCTTCCTCATCTTCACATGGTCTATGACTGATTCTTCCCTTCCTTGACTTTGTGTCTCCATTTCTGGGGATAGGCTTTCAACCAATATTGAATAGAAACCCATTGACTCCCACGACTAACTTGACGACACTTTCTCACAGCCAGCTTCCTGAAAGGATTCTATTCCATTCTCCCAGTTTCTTTGTCTCTGTCACATTTGTTCAGATGATGCTATGTCCTGATATGTCTTTTTCCTCAATGTGGTATCCACCACCCCACTGTTGTAAATGGGGCCCTCGACCACGTGTGTCTGTTTCATATAGCCTTCTGCTCTCAGCTCTCACCCCTTCCCCTACTTCCCAGTTCATGGAGATCTTTTACTCTCACTACCCAACCAATCTCTATATTCAGCAGATCACCTTTGCCAGAGTACTGCATTTTATGCTTCAGAACTTGTATCCTTAGCCAAGCTGTTCCAGTACAGCTACAAAACTGGTACCTACCTGACAATATGGAAAATTGTACAGATATGTCCTGTCTATAAAAAGCAGGACAAATCCAACTCAGCCAATTGCTGCCCAATTAGTCTACTTTCAATCAGCAGCAAATTGATGGAAGGTGCCATCGCCAGTGCTATGATTTGGCACTTTCTCAGTAACAGCCTGCTCATTGATGCTCAGTTTTGGTTCTGCTGGGGCCACTCAGCTTCCATCATGAGGAGGATGCAGAGATGCTTCAGCGAGATTTGGACAAGCTGAGTCAAATGCATGGCAAATGCAGTATAATGTGGATAAATGTGAGATAACCCCTTCTGTTGCAAAAAAGGAAGGCAGATTATGTGAATGGATGTAAATTGATAGAGGACCTGGAGAACAGGTCAAGGAGGCAAAACCTTCAGATCGTGGGTCTGCCGGAGGGGGTGGAGGGCCAAAGGCTGACCTGGCAGAGCTGATGGGGGAGGGGGAAGAGCCTTCCCGATACGAGCTGGACTGGGCACATCGGTCACTCAGGCTGAAGCCAAAAATGAATGAGCTGCCAAGAGCAGTTATACTTCGCTTACACATGTATCGTACAAAGGAAAAGGTCCTAAATTGGGCAAAGCAAAGGCAAGAGATAAAGTGGGAGGGTGCTGGTACACAAATATACCAAGATTTGACAGTGGAATTGGCGAGAATGTGGGTAGCCTTTGGTTGGGTGAAGGCGGCACAACAAAGGTGTACGGCTTGGAGTGGTCTATCCCGCGAAGTTGAGGGTGATGTACAACCCGAAAGATCTCTACTTTGGAGCAGTGGAAGCATTAGTGAAGGTCGAAGGACTGGGATTGAAATGAGAAACTGGTCTGGAAATGAGATTTGGACTGAGGGGAAGAGAACTGGATTTTGTCTTTGTTTCCCTTTTATGGTGTCCATTTCTGTATTTGGTGGTGGGAATGTAGCGGTCTTGGGGTTGGTTTAATGTGGGAGGGTAGTTTAGCTGTGTTTAGAGTCTGTTAAAGAACATAGAACATACAGTGCAGAAGGAGGCCATTCGGCCATTCGAGTCTACACCGACCCACTTAAGCCCTCACTTACACCCCATCACCGGAACCCAATAACCCCTCCTAATCTTTTTGGATACTAAGGGCAATTTAGCATGGCCAATCCACCTTACCTGCACGTCTTTGAACTGTGGGAGGACTCAGGAACAAACCCACGCTGACACAGGGAGAACGTGCAGACTCCACACAGACAGTGACCCAGGAGGGAATCGAACCTGGGACCCTGGCGATGTGAAGCCGCAGCGCTATCCACTTGTGCTGCCATGCTGCCCGTATTTTGGGCTTGGGGGGGGGGGGGGGGGGTATGTGCACTAGCTTTGGAGGGGTGATGGGTGGGGAGGTTTCTTTTACAGGATTGGGCTATGGAAGGGGGGATTGGGAGGAGGCAGGGGCCCTCGCATTCGCAAGCAGAGTTTGGCTAGTGAATGGGAGTGTGGTAGGAAGAGGGGCTGCAGTGGTCGGAGCCCGGTCGAGCAAGTTGTGATGAGCCTCGTAGGTGTGAATGGGGGGCTGGCGTGGAGGGGAGTGATACTGGGATACTGCGATAGGGAATGGTAACGGGAAGTAGGTGGGGGCTTTTAAGGGGGGTTCGACGGTAACAAAAGGATGGGGGGGATTCGGCCTGAAATGCAGGACCTGGAGTTACGATGGTGCGGATAGGAAGGGTGGGGGGAGAGGTGAGAGACCCTCAGTCAGAATAGTAATGTGAAATGTGAGGGGGTTAAGGGCACCTGTGAAGAGACGAAGGTTTTCACACATTTGAAGAGCTTAAAGGCTGATATAGTGATGCTGCAGGAGACACATAAGAACATAAGAACTAGGAGCAGGAGTAGGCCATCTGGCCCCTCGAGCCTGCTCCACCATTCAATGAGATCATGGCTGATGTTTTGTGGACTCAGCTCCACTTTCCGGCCCAAACACCATATCCCTTAATCCCTTTATTCTTCAAAAAACTATCTATCTTTACCTTAAAAACATGTAATCCCAATAACCCAGTAACCTCACCTAACACTAAGGGCAATTTTGGACACTAAGGGCAATTTATCATGGCCAATCCACCTAACCCGCACATCTTTGGACTGTGGAAGGAAACCGGAGCACCCGGAGGAAACCCACGCACACACGGGGAAGATGTGCAGACTCCGCACAGACAGTGACCCAAGCAGGAATCGAACTTGGGACCCTGGAGCTGTGAAGCGATTGTGCTATCCACAATGCTACCGTGCTGCCCTAGGATGAAAGTTCTGAGGATGAAAGTTGAGGTGAGGCTTAGGAAGCTCTGGGTGAGTCAGGTATTTCACTCGGGGTTTGACAGTAGGGCTCAGGGTGTGGCGGTATTGGGGTTAAGGGGGTGAGGTTTCAGATGGAGAAGGTGGTGGTGGACCAGGTACGTATGGGTGTGCTGGAGGGGAGGTTGGTGACATTAGTAAGTGCATATAGTCCCAACTGGAATGATGCGAGGTTTGCAAAGAGGGTGCTGGGTGCTATTGTGGATCTGGATACCCATGAGCTGATAATAGGGGGAGATTGGAACATGGCTTCGGAACCGTAGCTGGACAGGTCCCACTGCGTTCGTTGTCACAATCGGTTGGGTGGGGGGCATGGTGGGGGGTGGGGGCGGTGCAGGGGGGGGGAGCGCTGGCTGGGCTTATGAGGGAGGTGGGAGGAATACAACATGGAGGCTCCTACAACCAGAGGTACGGAATATTCTTTTTTTTCACTGGTTGATAAGGTGTACTCAAGAATTGACTTCCTCATGGTGGGATAGGCGCTATTGGCTGGGATTCGGAGATCCGAGTACACAGCAATTGTGAGGGTTATTAGCGGACCGGAACTTCTGTGAGAACATCGGGAAGGTGATTAAGGAGTATGTGGTGTTTCATTGTATGGGGGAGGCCTCGCACCGGTGGTCTGCGAGGCGCTGAAGGCGGTAGTAGGGGGGGAGGTGATTTTGTTCAAGGCGAAGGTAGACAGGGTGGAGAGGGAAGAATGGCAAAGACTGATAGAGGAGATTTTAGTGGTGGATGGGAGGTATTCTTAGGGTGTCTCCTGATGGTGATCGGGGAGGAGGAGACAGGGTTCGTGAAGGGAAGACAATTGTTCTCGAATGTGAGGAGGTTGTTGAATGTGGTCCTCTCTCCAGCGGAGGGAAGGGAGATGAAAGTGGTGTTGGCTCTGGATGCAGAGAAGGTGTTTGATCGGGTAGAATGGGGTTATACGATGGCGGTACTGGAGAGGGTTGGGATTGGGCCGAAGTTTGGGGCATGGGTGCGGCTACTATAAGGAACCAAGGGCAATTGTGCGCACAAATAATTCAAACTCAGGGTATTTAACATCGGGGCACGAGGCAGGGGTGCCCTATGTTTCCCCTTCTGTTTGCATTGGCTATAGAGCCCTTGGCCATTGCTCTAAGGAACTTGGGGCTGTGGAAGGGGATAGTGAGGGGCGGGTTAGAACATAGGGTGTCCCTATGTGCAGATGACCTGCTCCTGTACATTTCGGAGCCAAAGGTATCAATGCGTGGTATAATGGAGCTGCTTCAGAGGTTTGGGAAGTTTATGGGTACAGGTTAAACCTAGGGAAAAGTGAGGTTTTCATGGTCTCCCCTCTGGGAAAGGGATGTGGGGTAGGAGGGCTGCCATTTTGCTTGATGGTGGCGTCTCACTCCCCTCCGGCGGGTGGGAGGTAGTATAGGCTGGGTTAGCGAGGTGAGACAATCTTCCTTTGTCGTTGGCAGACGGGTGCAGCCAGTCAAAATGAATATGTTGCTGCGGTTCCTGTTTTCATTCCAGTGTCTGCCGGTTTTTCGACCTAAATCGTTTTTCAAGGGGGTGGTTGGATAAGTTGATCTCATCATTCATTTGGGGGCGGAAGGTGTCCAGGATTAGGATGGTGATGTTGCAGAGGGAAAGGTGGAAGGGGGGACTAGGCCTCCTAAACTTGCTTTACTATTATTGGGCGGCAAATGCTGAGAAGGTGAGGGGATGGTGCAAGGAGGAAATGGAAATGGAAATGGAAATGGCTTATTGTCACGAGTAGGCTTCAATGAAGTTACTGTGAAAAGCCCCTAGTTGCCACATTCCGGCGCCTGTCCGGGGAGGCTGGTACGGGAATCGAACCGTGCTGCTGGCCTGCTTGGTCTGCTTTAAAAGCCAGCGATTTAGCCCAGTGAGCTCTGTGGGAAAGGATGGAGGCGGGATCTTGCAGGGGGTTGGGTTAGAGGGCGCTGGCAACGGCCCCAAGAAAGTATTCCGGGAGTCAGGTGTGGTGGCCACACTGAAGATATTGAGGCAGTTTAGACTGCACTTTAAACTGAGGGCTGGGTCGGGGGGGGTGGGGGGGGGGGGGGATGCCGATTAGGAGGAATCATGGGTTTGAGCCAGGGTAGGAAGGATGGATGCGAGGTTTTGGGATTGAGAGTAGAAGGGGTACCAGTGAAATGAAGGATTTGTTCCTTAGGGGATGATTCGCGAGTCTAGAATAGTTGGGAGAGAAATATGGGTTGAGCAGAGGGAGGGGTTTACGTACATGCAGTGCAGGATTTCACAAGGAAGGTATTCCCCACCTTCCCGGTAGCGTTGGCCTCCTTGTTATTGGAGGAGGTGTTGTCCACGGGGGGATTGGCGAAGGGAGTCGTCACGGCGATTTACGGGAGGATACTGAAGGAAGATGGTGTGTCCATGGAGGGGGATAGGCAAAGTGGAGCTGGGGGTGGCACGAGAAGAGAGATAGTGGTGTGATGTGCTGCGGAGGGTGAATGCCTCGACTTCATGTGCGAGGTTGGGGCTGATACAGCTGTAGGTAGTGTATAGGGCGCACCTCACAAAATCAAGGAAGAGCCGGCTGTTCGAGGGGTTGGAGGATAGAACATATAACTGTATAGCTTAGTACAGGCCCTTCGGCCCATGTGTTTGTGAACGTTGTGGAAGGGGCCCCACGAACAATGTTCACATGTTTTGGTCCTGTGCAAAACGAGAAAACTTTTGGGGAATGATATTCAGGACAATTTTGGGGGTCTTACATGTGGACGTGAAGCCCGGCCCCCGAGAAGCCATGTTTGGGGTGGCGGAGCAATTCGTGCTGCAGGCGGCCGTGGGGGCAGATATCTTAGCCTTCACCTCATTGATCACTTGAAGGTGGGTCTTGCTGGGGTGAAGGTCAGCCTCTCTACCCTGCACCTCATGGTGGCGATGGGAGTTCCTGGAGTTTCTGACCCCAGAGAGGGTGAAGTCCGAGCTGAGGGGGATGAAGGAGGGGGTTTTACAGTTGTTGGGGTTTGTTTATCGTGCATTTTTGGGATTTGGTTGCCGTTGACTGTTGAGGGGGGAAGGTAGGGGGATATCTTGTTTGTTTATTTGTTGTGGGGGTTGCTTGGGTTGTTTGGGTGTTGTTTTTTGAAAATGTTGCCAATTTGTTGAATAAAAATACTTTAAAAAAAGAAGTGGGGATTATTGTACAATGTTCACATTTGTGCTACTCAAATGCCAGACAATTACCAGGGGCTGGTTTAGCTCACTGGGCTAAATCGCTGGCTTTTAAAGCAGACCAAGCAGGCCAGCAGCACGGTTCGATTTCCGTATCAGCCTCCCCGGACAGGCGCCGGAATGTGGCGACTAGGGGCTTTTCACAGTAACTTCATTGAAGCCTACTCGTGACAATAAGCGATTTTCATTTCATTCATTTCATCTTCAACAACAAAGAACCAACCATCTCCCCATGACATTCAATGGCATTGCCATCGCTGAATCCCCCACTATCAATATCCTGGGGGTTACCATTGACCAGAAACTGAATAGGACCAGCCATATAAATACTGTGGCTACAAGACCAGGCCAGATGCTGGAAATTCTGTGGCGATTAACTCACCTCCTGACTCCCCAAGCTTGTCCACCATCTACAAGGTACAAGTCAAGAGTGTAATGGTATATTTTCCACTTGTGTGGATGTGTGCAGCTCCAACAACACTCAAAAGCTCAACATCATCTGGGACAAAGCAGCCTGATTGAGTGGCTCCCCATCCACCATCTCCACATCCACTTCCTCCACCATCAATGCACAATGGCAGTAGTGTATCATCTAAAAGATGCCACAACTCCCCAAGACTCCTTCAAAAGCACCTTCCAAACCCGCAACATCTACACCTCAACCGACAGGGGCAGCAGATGCATGGGAACTCCACCATCTGCAAGTTCTTTTCCAAGTCACATAGCATTCTGACCTGGAACTATATTGCTGTTCCTTTATTGCAACTTGGTCAAAACCCTGGAACTCCCTCCCAAGCAGCTCAGTGGGTGTATTGGCAGCAGTTCAAGAAGGCAGTTCGCCACCATGATCTCGAGCAGTTAGGGATGGGTAATACAACCACTGGCCTAGCCAGCGACGCCCATGAAATAATTTTTTTAATTCTGTGTGTCGAGCATTTTAAAAAAATGTATTTTATTACAAACGTGGATCAAAACAGGTAACAGCTCATACATACCGCGGGAAACATACTTCCCAACAATCAACTATACAGCTTGTACAACTTTTATCGCCCACTCCGCGACAAACAGCTCCTCAAACACGGTCACAAACATCCCCCACCTTTTCTCAAACTCCCCTGCTGAGCGCCTTAACTCATACTTTATCTTTTCCAACTGCAGTAAGTCGTACAGGTCACCCAACCAAGCTGCTACCCCCGGTGGTGATGTCGACCGCCACTCCAGTAAAATTCGCTGCCGTGCAATCAGAGAGGTGAAGGCCACGGCATGGGCCCCCTCCTTCCCATGAGCTCCGGCTGCTCCGAAATCCCGAATATCGCCACCCACGGGTCCGGATCCACCTCCCCCCCCACTATCCTGGCTGAGACCGTGAAGACTCCCGCCCAGAATCTTCCCAATTTTTCACAACCCCAGAACACGTGCGTGTGATTCGCTGGCTCCCGCCCACACCTCTTACACTCATCTGGTACCCCCTGAAAGAACCCACTCATTCTCGTCCAAGTCATACAAGCTTAAATTGTGTCAGGCTCATCCTTACGCAAGAGGAGGTCACATTTACGCTACGCAGTGCCGCATTCCATTATCCCCAATTAATCTCTCCTCCCAATTTCCATTCCAATTTTTCCTTGATCTTAAGCACCTGCTCGCTTCCCTGCTCCCCCAGCCACTTGTATATATCCTCAATTCTTCCCTCCCCTTTTACATCCGGAAGCAACAGTCGCTCCAGCAGAGTGTATCCCAGCAACCTAGGGAACTCCCTCCAGATCTTTTGCTCAAAATCCTTAACCTGCAGACACCTGAACTCACTCCCTCTCGGGAGCTCTACCCTCTAACTTAGCACCTCCAAACTGGCAAACCCTTCCTCCGAATACAAATCCCTCACCTTGATCAACCCCGCTTCCCTCCACCTCCTGCATACACTATCAATCCTCCCCCCCGGCTCAAACCCATGATTCTCACACAGCGGCGTTAACACTGACATCCCCTCCACTCTAAAATGCCTCCTCAAATGATCCCAATTCTTCACCATGGACTGCTCCTGACTTGTACCTTCAAAGCTCCCTGAATGCCTACTCGGCGCCATTGGCAACACTGCTGACACCATGGCCCTTAATCTGGATACCCTACAAGATTTCTCCTCCATCCTAACCCACTCTACCTCTTCTCCTTCCCACCATCGCCCCACCATTTCAGCATCCACCGCTCAGTAATGATGAAGCAAGTTTGGTAACTCCAACCGTCCCTGATGCCTCTGCCTCAGTAGCAGGGTCCCCCTGACGATTAGCGCCTTCCCCGTCCATACAAAGTCGGAAATAATTGTGTCCAGTTTCCAAAAAAGGCCTTTGGTATAAAGATCGGGAGTGTCTGAAAAGTAAACAAAAAACTTGGCATGGTAGCTCAGTGCGGGCGGTACGGTAGCACAGTGGTTAGCACTGTTGCTTCACAGTTCCAGGGTCCCAGGTTCGATTCCTGCTTGGGTCACTGTCTGTAAAGAGTCTGCACGTTCTCCCCGTGTCTGCGTGGGTTTCCTCCGGGTGCTCCGGTTTCCTCCCACAGTCCAAAGATGTGCATGTTAGGTGTATTGGCTATGTTCAATTGCCGTTGGTGTAAAAAAAAGGTTAGGTGGGGTTACAGGGATAGGGTGGAGGTTTAGGGAGAGGATTGAGGTATGTGCTTAGGTAGGGTGCTCTTTCCAAGGGCCGGTGCAGACTCGATGGGCGAATGGCCTCCTTCTGCACAGTAAATTCTATGGAGTTTATGAATGTGGTGATCCACTGTGTAATTGTGTGTGTGCCTGTATTAGGGGATGTACAGCAGTACCTATACTACAGGTTTGCCAGTAGCCCCTGCCGGCTAGCTCCGCCCACAAGGAGCCATATAAATATGCATGAGTTCTTCTGAGCAGCCATTCTACCAGCTGCAGTTGGAGGATAAACATCTAACTGTAATAAAGCCTCTAGTGTACCCATTCAAGTCTTTAGTACGATTGATAGCGCATCAATTTATTACAGTTAGATTTTCCGCATCATGGACATCAGAATCAAACCAGATCGCTTGCAGCTGGATCCGCAATCGCCGAACGCCAGAAAGGACTTTAATCACTGGCTGGCTTGCTTTGAGGCCTATATCAACTCAGCGACCCCCGCGCCGACGGAAGCTCAGAAAATCCAGGTTCTCAACTCAAGGTTGAGCTCCAGCATGTTCCCGCTGATACAGGATGTGCCGAATTACGCAGGCGCCATGGAACTCCTTAAAGAAAACTACGTCCAGAAGACGAACACTCTATTTGCAAGGCATGTACTCGCCACTCGCGTACAACTACCTGGTGAGTCGATTGAAGACTTCTGGCGGGCCCTTATCCCTCTCATACGGGACTGCGGCTGCCAGGCCGTCACGGCCACGGAACATTCCAATCTCCTCATGCGTGATGCATTCGTGACAGGGATTGTATCGGACCCCATCTGGCAACGACTGCTGGAAGGGGCCGCGCTCGACCTAACGGAGACGAAAGCTTTAGCGCTCTCCATGACGGTCGCTTCTCGTAATGTCCAGTCCTACTCCGCTCGCCGCACGGCCCACCCATCCTACCCCTCATGGACCCCGCAACCGATCCCCCCGACTGGGGCTGCTCCTGCACAATATGCCTGCTCTGCCCACCACGCTGCGCACTCTGGGGGTCCCCGCTGCTACTTCTGCGGCCAACAGAAGCACCCCCGCCAGCGCTGCCCAGCCCGCGCCGCCACCTACAAATCCTGCGGCAAGAAGGGACACTTTGCGGCGGTGTGCCAGGCCCACGCAGTTGCCGCTATCGCGCCCGATTTTGCTCCCTTCTCCCAGCCGATCGCACAATTGGCACTGCCATCCTCTGCTCCCGGGGCCATGTGCGGCCCGTGGGCGCCACCATCTTGCACCACACCCACAATGTGCGCACCATGGGCGCCGCCATCTTCTCCCCCAGGCCCACGTGCGGCCAGTGGGCGCCGCCATCTTGCCCCGTGCCCACAACGTGCGCTGCATGGGCACCGCCATCTTGCCCCCCGCCCGCAACGTGCGCTGCATGGGCGCCGCCATCTTCTCCCCCACAGGTCCTTCGGACGTCGCCATCGCCGCCATTTTGTCTCCCCCTCGGGACTGGACCGCTGGACCCGGGTCGCTGCCGCTCCTCATCGGACTCCTCGGACAACCGCCCGCTGCTTGCCTCCATGACGCTGGATCAGTCCCGTCCTCACAACCTGGCTACCGCTTCGACGATGGTGTTAATCAATGGCCACGCGACCTCCTGCCTACTGGACTCCGGGAGCACCGATAGCTTCATCCACCCGGACACGGTAAGGCATTGCTCCCTCACGGTCCCCGCCAACCAGCGGATCTCCCTGGCCTCCGGATCCCACTCTGTCCCGATCCGGGGTTTCTGTGTGGTCAACCTCACCGTGCAAGACGTTGAATTCAGCGGTTTCCGCCTGAACGTTCTCCCCAATCTCTGTGCTACACTATTACCGGGCCTGGATTTTCAATGTAACCTCCACGTAATGCGGCCTCACGACCCTCAAGTTTGACCCTCCCTCCCTCTTTGCCAATCTGACTGCAGATTGCAAGCCCGTCGCCACCAGGAGCAGACGTACAGCGCCCAGGACAAGACCTTCATCAGGTCCAAGGTCCAGCGGCTGCTTCGGGAGGGTATTATCGAGGCCAGCAACAGTCCCTGGAGAGCCCAAGTAGTGGTGGTTAAAACTGGGGAGAAACACAGAATGGTCGTGGACTACAGCCAGACCATCAACCGGTACATGCAGCTCGATGCGTACCCCCTCCCTCGCATATCTGATATGGGCAATCAGATTGCACAGTACCGGGTCTTCTCAACGATTGACCTTAAATCCGCATACCACCAGCTCCCCATCCACAAATCGGACCGTCCATACACTGCCTTCGAGGCGGACGGTCGCCTCTATCAATTTCTTAGGGTTCCCTTCGCCGTCACTAACGGGGTCTCGATATTCCAAAGAGAAATGGACCGAATGGTTGACCGGTACGGACTCCAGGCCACGTTTCCGTACTTAGATAATATCACCATCTGCGGCTATGACCAGCAGGACCACGACGCCAACCTTGCCAAATTTCTCCACACCGCATCTCTCCTCAACCTCACTTACAACAAGGAGAAGTGCGTGTTCAGCACTAACGACTTGGCCATCCTCGGCTACGTAGTTCAAAACGGACTCCTGGGGCCCGATCCCGACTGCATGCGCCCCCTCATGGAGCTCCCCCTTCCCCACTGCCCCAAGGCCCTCAAACGCTGCCTGGGGTTCTTCTCCTACTACGCCCTGTGGATCCCACAATACGCGGACAAGGCCCGCCCGCTGATACAGTCCATTCAATTTCCCCTCACGGCCGAGGCACAACATGCCTTCGCCCGTATTAGAGCAGACATAGCCAAGGCCGGGATGCATGCAGTAGATGAGACACTGCCCTTTCAAGTAGAGAGCGACGCTTCGGATGTTGCCCTTGCCGCCACTCTAAACCAGGCAGGCAGACCCGTGGCATTTTTTTCCTGCACCCTCCATGCCTCCGAAATTCGACATTCGTCTGTTGAAAAGGAGGCCCAGGCAATTGTTGAAGCTGTGCGGCACTGGAAGCATTACGTGGCTGGCAGGAGATTCACTCTCCTCACTGACTAGCGGTCGGTAGCCTTCATGTTCAACAACACGCAGTGGGGCAAGATTAAAAATGATAAAATCTTGAGGTGGAGAATCGAGCTCTCCACCTATAATTACAAGATCTTGTATCGCCCCGGCAAGCCCAATGAGCCCCCAGACGCCCTTTCCCGAGGTACATGTGCCAGCGCACAAGTAGACCAGCTCCGTGCCCTGCACGACAGCCTTTGCCATCCAGGGGTCACACGACTGTACCACCTCGTCAAAGCCCGCAATCTGCCCTACTCCGTCAAGGAAGTACGGACAGTCACCAGAGACTGCCAGGTCTGTGCGGAGTGCAAGCCGCACTTCTACCGGCCAGACCGCGCGCGCCTGGTGAAAGCGACCCTCCCCTCCACCGACCGCAACACATATATCCTTAGTGTGGTCGATGAATTCTCTAGGTTCCCATTTGCCATCCCATGCCTGGATATGACGTCTGCCACCGTTATCAAGGCCCTCAACTCCATATTCGCTCTGTTTGGTTTCCCCGACTACACCCACAGCGACAGGGGATCCTCATTCATGAGCGATGAGCTGTGTCAGTTCCTGCTCAGCAGAGGTATCGCCTCCAGCAAGACGACCAGTTACAACCCCCGGGGAAACGGGCAGGTAGAGAGGGAGAACGGGACGGTATGGAGGGCAGTCCAGCTGGCCCTACAGTCCAGAAACCTCCCAGCCGCTCGCTGGCAGCAGGTCCTCCCGGATGCATTGCACTCCATCCGGTCTCTACTGTGCACTGCCATGAATAACACACCCCATGAACGTGTTTTTACCTTCCCTAGGAAGTCCACATCCGGGGTGTCGCTCCCGACTTGGCTCGCAGCTCCAGGGCTGGTTCTACTGCGTAGGCATGTCCGACTCCACAAGACGGACACCTTGGTGGACAGGGTACGCCTGCTCCACGTGAACCCCCAGTATGCCTACTTTGAGTTCCCCGACGGCCGCCAGGATACGGTCTCGCTCAGGGATCTGGCTCCCTCGGGTGCCAATCCCACTCCCACACACCTCCCCACCCACGCGCCACCCGCGCTCCCATCTTCAGCCCCACCAGGTCCATCCCTCCTTCCCCTGCCCACGCTACAGGGCGAGGAAGATTTCGGCATGCTCCCGGAGTCATCCAGCTACTGGCCAGCACCAACACCGCCTGCACCAACACCGCCAGCACCGACTCCGTCGACTCCGCCACCGCCTGTACAGACATCGCCACCACTGTTACGTCGCTCCCAGCGAACCATCAGACCACCGGACAGACTTAACCTCTGACGGGCACCGGGTTACAAGATTGACACATATTTTTTTTCCTCCCCTCTGTAAATAATTCACAATTCTGTATATAGTTCCACGCCACCCCCACCGGACTCATTTTTAACAGGGGGTGAATGTGGTGATCCACTGTGTAATTGTGTGTGTGCCTGTATTAGGGGATGTACAGCAGTACGTATACTACAGTTTTGCCGGTAGCCCCTGCCAGCTAGCTCTGCCCACAAGGAGCCATATAAATATGCATGAGTTCTTCTGAGCAGCCATTCTACCAGCTGCAGTCGGAGGATAAACATCTAACTGTAATAAAGCCTCTATTTTACCCATTCGAGTCTTTAGTATGATTGATAGCGCATCAATGAACAGATGTAATAACCTTTTTCCGTCTTCAGTTCCTCTTCAGCCCTCATGTGGGTGGATTTATGGAGGTTGATCGTGGTTCGATCACAAGATTTTATGGTTGAGGAAATCCATGTGGTCTAACTTAGTTCATCCAACCAGGAATACTGTAAAGTCTTTGATGACAGCATCCAATTGGCTTCTAGTTGAATCTATGGTTGTTGCATCCATTATTCCATTTCATCTGGTGATCACTTGGTGTGAAATCAGTACTACATTTAAGTTTTACAAATTTATCTTGTGTTCCCTTGTCCTACTCACAATTACATTGAAAATAATTTACTGAATTTTACTTTTCCAATTTCACAATGATATTGAAAATAATTTACTGAATTTTACTTTTCCATACAGTTTATTATTAATAATAGCTTATTGTCACAAGTAGGCTTCAATGAGGTTATTGTGAAAAGCCCCTAGTCGCCACATTCCGGCCCTTGTTCGGGGAGGCCGGTATGGGAATTGAACCCGCGCTGCTGGTCTTGCTCTGCATTCCAAGCCAGCTGTTTAGCCCACAGTGCTGAACCGGCCCCTCTTCAGTCCTCATGTGGGTGGATTTATGGATATATTATACACATTTGTTAGATCACTGCTTAGGCACTGCTCAAGTCTACAAAGTACAGATTTATTTTCTTTCCACCTAACTCAGATTTCTAATGCTGAGGGTCAATCGTGTGGTTCTGCTCCACACTAACTCCAACCCTTGAAAGAGACCTTCCTTGTACGTGTTATATCATGGACTTGGTCCAGCTTTAGTATTCTAAGAGTGTGTCTTAGTGAAGATCTTCATCTATTGCTATTATTTATTTGAGGAGGTACAGATTATAAGGTCAGTTATCAAGCAAAAGCTGCTCTATTGATTTAGTATTACTGTAAATTTTTTCTTGTCAGATACAATTCACATATTTAGCTCAGTTGGCTTGACAGCTGGTTTGTTATGCAGAGCGAGGCCAGCAGCGCGGGTTCAATTCTGCCGAGGTTATTCATCAAGGTCTGCCTTCTCAACCTTGTCCCTCGCCTGGGGTGTGGCGATCCTCAGGTTAAGTGAAAAAAATGAAATGAAATGAAAATTGCTTATTGTCACGAGTAGGCTTCAATGAAGTTCCTGTGAAAAGCCTTTAGTCACCACATTCCAACACCTGTTTGGGGAGGCTGATACAGGGATTGAACCGTGCTGCTGGCCTGCCTTGGTCTGCTTTAAAAGCCAGCGATTTAGCCCTGTGTGCTAAACCAGCCCCTTAAGTCAGTTCTCCCTCTCAAAGGGGAAAGCAGTCTTTGGTGATCTGGGACTATGACAACTTTACATTTACTTTATTTATAGCGTATGTCACGCCGCCCGATAATGCATTTATTTTTCTATTATCTGCCAAATAAGTGAGCACAAAACAGCTTAGATACAGAGTTGAACAGCGTAGCACCAATGATCTACCTCGTGTGATGTGCCACTGGTTGATTCTTGCTTTTCATAGAATTTACAGTGCAGAAGGAGGCCATTCGGCCCATCGAGTCTGCACCGGCTCTTGGAATGAGCACCCTACCCAAGTCCATACCTCCACCATATCCCCATAACCCAGTAACCCCACCTAACACTAAGGGCAATTTGGACCCTGAGGGCAATTTAGCCAGGCCAATTCACCTAACCTGCACATCTTTGGACTGTGGGAGGAAACCGGAGCACCCGGAGGAAACCCACGCACACACGGGGAGAACGTGCAGACTCCACACAGACAGTGACCCAAGCCGGGATTCGAACTGGGGACCCTGGAGCTGTGAAGCATTTATGCTAACCACTATGCTACCGCGCTGCCCCGTCAATGCAGTGTTAGTGCATTAATGAATTGATGTTATACAGAGACTCGATCTGGGTAAACAACACCTGGACATTAAATTTAGTCAGTGCATGTGCAGAACATTTATGATTCACTCCTGGAACAACAAGTATTATGAGGTTAGATAGGCTCTGTTCTGGGCCGATATCAAGAGCCACTCAACAAAGTGATGTGTATTTGACTGACCATTGCTAAAGCAAAATTGGTGGAAACACTGTGGTAAATTGCTGGGGCAATTTGAAGACATTTGCTGCACAGATGTTTTTAGATGAGGGGGGACGTAAAACAGGAAAGAATCAGCAGTGCATGCAGAATCATTGACCTGAAAATTTTCATTCTGTTCTGTGACATGACCAGGACACAGAGAGGAGGAGGCAGAGTGGAAGCTCTATGAAGAGGGAAAGAGAAGAAAGCTTATCATATCAAGGCCATACACTACAAAGGGTGTTTTGGAAGCACCACTCCTACTTAGTTATGAGTCAGGAGCAGTGCACGAGGGGATTGCAATTCACTATGTGGCAATGTTGGAATTTGTGTTACACTGGCCTGAAGCCTCAAAGCAGAATGAGGGCTGCCCGCCCATTAAGGTCATCCACGTCACTGCTGTGGACGGCACCGTAGCACAGTGGTTAGCACACCATTGCTTCACAGCACCTGGGGCCTAGGTTCGATTCCTGCTTGGGTCACTGTCTGTGCGGAGTCTGCACGTTCTCCCTGTGTCTGCGTGGGTTTCCTCCAGTTTCCTCCCAAAAGACGTGCTTGTTAGGTGAATTGGACATTCTGAATTCTCCCTCAGTGTACCCGAATTGGCGCCGGAATGTGGTGTCTGCAATGTGCAATGTTAATGTAAGCCTACTTGTGACAATTATAAAGATTATTATTATTAATTGGTCCTTCTAGGCAGGAGAAGGCAGCATAATAATAATAATAATCTTTATTGTCACAAGTATGCCAGCCAGGGTTACAGGGGACACAATATGCTGTGCTCCCATATCCAGGATCTGCCACCCGCCACCCCTAGCTGGATGATGAACACAGAAGTTGGCTCTTCATTGGCCTTCTCCCATCAGCTCACACGGAGTGGCAGATGTCGGTCACCAGCAGGACCCGGACATTGTGCCCATGTCGGATTTTTGATGTCAACAGGAAAATTTGGCTCATACATAGCAATCAGGAAGTTTTCGTTTGGAATTTGAATAATAATGGTGGCATGGTAGCACAATGGTTAGTACTGTTGTTTCTCAGTGCCTGGGACCTGGGCTCGATTCCCGGCTTGGGTCACCGTCTGTGTGTAGTCTGCACGTTTTCCCCGTGTCTACGTGGGTTTCCTCCGGGTACTCCGGTTTCCTCCCACAGTCCAAAGATGTTCAAGTTACGTGGTTTGGCCATGCTAAAATGCTCCTTGATATCCAAAAGGTTAGGTGGGGTTACTGGGTTCGGGAGTTAGGGTTGAGGCGTGGGGCTTGAGTAGGGTGCTCTTTCCAAGGGCCAATGCAGACTCGATCGGCCGAATGGCCTCCTTTGCACTATAAATTCTATGATTCTAATAATAATCTTTATTACTGTCACATGTAGGCTTACATGAAATGAAAATCACTTATTGTCACGAGTAGGCTTCAATGAAGTTACTGTGAAAAGCCCCTAGTCGCCACATTCCGGCGCCTGTCCGGGGAGGCTGGTACGGGAATCGAACTGTGCTGCTGGCCTACTTGGTCTGCTTTAAAAGCCAGCGATTTAGCCTGGTGAGCTAAACCAGCCCCAGTAACACTGCAATGAAGTTACTGTGAAAAGCCCCTAGTTGTCACATTCCGGCGCCTGTTCGGGTACACGGAGGGAGAATTCAGAATGTTCAATTCACTAAACAAGCTCGTCTTTCGGGACTTGTGGGGGAAACCGGAGCACCCAAGTATCATAAACTGGAAGGTGTAATTGCACACAAATTAAATTAATCCAGTAACAGCTAGAACCAATCATTAAATCACCAATAGTCTGATCATGCATGATGGTCATCTAAAAGTTAAACATGGAGGGTCAAAGGCACCATCAAGGCCTTCCGTGCCTGGTGGGCACCACAGGGGTTGGAATGCTTTAGCAACCCTTTTAATCACATTTTGAATTGATGTTTGACAAGTTTCCGTCGCTCCCTGAGTTTGTTTCTGTTAATGCATTAAGTTGATTGGGCCTTAAAATGCTTCAAAGTGGGGGTTTAATTGGGTTTTATTGCTCCAGAGACTCCAGAGTATGAGCCACATGTCATTCTTCAAAAGTGGGTTCAAGGTCGAGATGAGAGACTCGAGAGGATGAATACGCTTCAATGGACTGCGCAACTGGTTGAAGTTTTAAAAGTCATGTTCTAAGTTGCTTAAGTAGTTCCTTCGGTAATTTTCCTTTCCAGGTTTAGGTCCCATGATGGGGCAGAGATTTTTGTTTTTATTCGTTCATAGGATGTGGGCGCCAGCATTTATTGCCCATCCCTAATTGCCCTTGAGGGTCAGTTAAGGATCCATCACTTTGAAGTGGGTCTGGAGTCATATATAGGCCAGATCAGGTAAGGATGGCAGATTTCCTTCCCGAAAGGACACTAGTGAATAAAATGGGTTTTAAGACAATCGTTTCATGGACTTCCAGATTTTATTTTTAAATTGAATTCAAATTCCACCATCTTCAGTGGTGGGATTTGAACTTGGGACCCCAGTGTACTCTGGACCTCTGGAATACTCGTGCAGTGATAATTCCACCATGCCACTGAGGTGTGTTTCCCGTTGTGGAGGCCACCCAGAATTTGCCTGGTGTCACGTGACCCCAGCCTCATTAATTATGCAGTCGTGGTTTCCCGACGTATTGTGCGGTGGCTGGCGTTGGATGGCGTTTGCGTCGTTGTCATTTCCGGGAGTCATTTTTAAAAGGCGGCTGGACAGCAATACATCCAACCTTGTGGGAGGAGATGCCCAAAGCAGAAAGGGGAGCTCTGGTGCCCAAATTTAGCAATGTCTTTCTGAGCAGCTTGGTGACGCCTAATAGCCCCACTGCAGTCAATCTACTCTGCAGGGGAAAGGGCCATTGTGGGGCCCTCTGGCCTTCCACAGAAAATGCTATTTTTGGGGTGGTGGGTGGGGGGGAAGGGTCTCAAGCATTGAGGGCATCAATAATGAGGTTGAAGAGTCCGTCAGCCTCCTGGCTGATGACGTGGTACTGACCGGAGGTCTCCATGGAGAGGGTGGTAGACTCCATGGAGAACCTAGTCCAGCAGATTGTGCCGGTGATGTGGGCAGACCTACTGTAGCCATGGGTGAGCATTTGCAGTGGCTATATGAGAGGGCGGTGCAGGGCACCTCAACCTCCCTCCAGGTGCCCCTACCCCTCAAGGACAGTGGGGATGGTCCAAATGGTAAAAATTAATATTCATAGAATCATAGAATTTACAGTGCAGAAGGAGGCCATTTGACCCATTGAGTATACACTAGCCCTTGGAAAGAGCACCCTACTTAAATCCACACCTCCACCCTATCCCCATAACCCCACCTAACCTTTTTGGACACGAAGGGCAATTTAGCATGGTCAATCCGCCTAACCTGCACATCTTTGGGCTGTGCGAGGAAACCGGAGCACCCGGAGGAAAGCCATGCAGACACAGGGAGAACGTGCGATGAACATCTGTGATGTTTTGAATATCAGGCGATGATGTGTATCCTCTCCAGCATGTAGGGAACATGTCAGCAGAGAGACACAGCTGAGAGATTTTCTATCAACATGCAAATGTAATATGACTCGCCATGTCACTTGGATATTATAAATATAAAGATGTGATGGTTTTAAATGTGACAAAGGCCCTAACTCTCACAACACCTCTGCCATGAGTTCGCAGGAACATCACTCACCTGGAGCAATACAGTTTCCTATTTCTGAATCAACTACCCTTCTGGCTTTGCAGATTGAGATTAGTAATTGGCATTTAATTCCGGGCAGTTTCATGCTGTTGGTTTGTCCTACAAATAATGTTTAATCTGCTGAAATGTGTTTCACTTTGGATCCTTAAATCTGGTAATTTAATTCTCAGCTTTATGCCACACATGTGTCTTTGTTATTTAACATGTATCAATAATGCATGTCTTTCAACTTGTCATTAAATTAAATATATATTTCTCTTTAATTTGGACCAAAATAAAATGTGAGCAGCCTATTCAGTCCTGATCTCTTTTCCTTGTGGCTGACTACCTGAATATTTCCAACTATTCCCTAATGTGCCTCGATTGCATAGATATGGGCAGTTCACTAATAGCACAAGTGAACTTATTCCATATACTTCCTTCTTCTACCTTGAAAAATGTCACGTGAAAAGGAATGTTCGATCAGTAGTAATTTTAAGAATTTAAATTTATGCAATGAGTAGTCCAGAAATAAAGCTTTAAGTATTTGCTTCCTAATAATAATAAAAAAAATCTTTATTAGTGTCAGAAGTAGGCTTACATTAACACTGCCATGAAGTTACTGTGAAAATCCCCTAGTCGCCACATTTCGGCACCTGCTCAGGTAACTGAGGGAGAATTCAGAATGTCCAATTTACCTAACAAGCACGTCTTTCGGGACTTGTGGGAGGAAACCGGAGCACCCAGAGGAAACCTACACATAGACACGGGGAGAAGGTACAGACTCCAGACAGACAGTGACCCAAGCTGGGTATCAAACCCGGATCCCTGGCGCTGTGAAGAATCAGTGCTAACCACTGTGCTGCCGTCGTGTTTATGAGAACTGTTAGTTCCTACAGCGTGGACAATAGAAGATATCAAGGAAAGTGATGTTGTAATTGAGTCCGCTGTTGAAGGAAATATGGGTGAGGGTTTCATTAGTGGTGTGATTAAGGTTAAAGTAATGTTAACGTGGGGGAGGAACAAGTGGCCTTATTAATGGATAGGCTTTAGGCCTAATCTGGTGAAGGAATAGTGCACCATTGGACAGAAAGGAACCAACGTACCTCAGTTCTCATTGAATAGTACACCAAAGTCTCCCATTGTCTGGTTCAGCCTGAGTGAGTTGTGAGGGAAGAGGCAAGGAGATCAAATGAATGGTAAGAAAGAGGAAATTATGCTGAGAGCTAAAAATGCTATGAGAATGTGGTGGAAAAATCCTGATTCGTCCATGGATATTAGACAGGTGTTTGAATATGGAAGAGTTGGCAGGCTTGACAGATGTGATGTAAAGGAGCTGGGTCTTGCCAGCATACATGTGGAAGCTGACCATATGCCTGTAGTTCTCGTTTCCACCAGTTAAAGCTACTGAAGGCTCAATGTGCAACTCTTGATTGCTATCTATGTTTTACAATAATGTCCTCAGAGGGAGATTTCTGCATTTTACTAAATATTTCAATCCATATTGAAAGCATATATTTAAAATAATTAATAGTTATGCGATATATACACGTAGACTCAGGGCCGGCTCAAGGTACCGGCAACTCGGGCAGTCGCCCGGGGCGCCATGTGCTAGGGGGCGCCATCAACGAGTGCGTGACCGGCGTCAGAGACCTGCCGACAGAGAGACCACCCCGCCGATCGGTGAGTCCCGATCATATACCAGGTCACTCCGCCCCCCCCCCCCCCCCCCCGACCAGACCCGACCCCCCCCCCCCCCCCCCCCCCCCCCCCCGGACACCCCCCCCCCCCCTCCACCCCCCGGAACCCCCCCCCCCCCCCGGTGTTCCCCCCCCCCCCCCCGAAGGGCGCCGAAGTTCAACTTGCCCGGGGCGCCAGCAACCCTAGGGCCGGCGCTGCGTAGACTCTGGATTGATTCATTTATGTCGTAAATTCTTTCTTGAAGTTAGCATTATCTAGTCTGCTGGAATTGTGACACACACTGAAACATTTCATAAAGCAATGTGACAAATAGTTTTTTATTGTGCTTCTGCCAGCACTTTCCTATCAACTTCCAAATGTGCATTACAATCTTTGAGAATTGATGTCAGTTATCACTGGAAAACCCCCTCTGCTCTGTGTCAAAAATATTTCACACAAAACGAGAAAAGCTCAGAGGTTATGAAAACAATGATTTCACCAGCCTTCCCTGGCTAATCTGTCAGTTACATTAGATTACAGGTGGGCGCGATTCTCCCCAACGGCCGCCGCGACGAAAGGCTGCGACGAAAACGGCCGTGTTTTACGGCCGCCTCCGCCCCCCCGACCGGGAACCGATTCTGGTCCCCGGTCGGGGCTAGCATCCCGCGGCCGTGAACTCCGGCATCGCGGGCTTAACGAATTTCGTTAAGCCCGCTAGCCAGAGTTAGCGACGGCTGACGTGTCAGATGACGTCAGCCGCGCATGAGCGGATTGGACGACTCCAACCCGCGTATGCGCGGATGACGTCATCACGCATATGCGCGAAACCCGCGCATGCGCGGGCCGGTATGCCCCTCAGCTGCTCCGCGAATGGATACAGCGGGGCGGCGGAAGGAGAAAGAGTGCGCGGGGTAAGTACCCACTGCCTGCGATCGGTGGGCAACGATCGCGGGCCCATGGCACCCTTGGCACAGCCGTGGTACTGCCGTGCCAATCGGTGCCATGGTTCCCCAGATCGGGACTTTACGGCCATTTTTACGAACGGTCAGACCAGGTGTGATTTACGTTCATAAAAACGGCCGTAAAGGCCTTGGAAATCGGCCCATCGGCCAGCTGAGAATCACTGCTCGCCGTAAAAAAACGGCGAGCAGCGATTCGTGTCGGGAGGCGGCCGTGGGGGGGTGGGAGAATAGCGGGAGGGCGTCGGACCAGCGTGGCCGTAAAAATTTACGCCGCCCGCTATTCTCCGCCCCGTCGTGAGTGCGGAGAATTCCGCCCACTAGCTTTTGAACATCATCTGTAAAACCAACAGCTGAAGTTCATAAGAAGTTCACTTCTTTTTAAAAAAATTTAGAGTACCCAATTCATTTTTTCCAATTAAGGGGCAATTTAGCGTGGCCAATCCACCTACCCTGCACATCGTTTGGGTTGTGGGGGTGAAACCTATGCAAACAAGGGGAGAATGTACAAACTCCACACGGACAGTGACCCAGAGCCGGGATCAAACCTAGGACCTCGGTGCCGTGAGGCTGCAGGGCTAACCCACTGCGCCACCGTGCTGCCCTAGAAGTTCACTTCTTAAATGACATTGACTTCAGTAAAAAATGTATTAGCGCCGTTTACTGTTTCGAGGACCCTGAAGAACTATGCATCATTTTTATTACTATCTCTGTAGCGTGGGTCACACAGAAATACTTTTCTACATTGTTTATCAAGAAAAAATTATCTTTCAGCGTGACTTTGAAAAATGTAGGAGTGACTTTCAAAATATTGCAATGGGAATGTAATTTGCACTGGTGTACAAGCTTAAACTGCTAATTTCAATTTTATGGATCTTTTACGATCAAATCATTTTGTTTAGTGAGTATTCACTTTGAAAAATAACCAATGTGTTCACTGTACTGTTTGGTAATAGTTTTCTATATAAAGGTCTGAAGGTTAACACACCAATTATGGTGAGGCCATCAGCACTCACCATCACTGAGGAGTAGTAAATCAGATAGCACCCTCCAGCAACCGCACACAGGTAGTTAAATACTGATACCAGGAAGTTGCTGTCCTAGTTGCCTTGTGATGCACGATCAATCACTACTGAAGTGGGATTGTAGTCAAATTGAAGGCTTTAATGAACAAGTAGTTACCCCAGCAGCTCCGGTACAGAATGACTGCTGTGGGTGAAACACAGACTCTTATGCGCCGCCTGCTGGGCGGAACCAGCAGGCAGGTTCTACCACTCATACTACAGGATAAGGTACATCCCACCTAGGTACCGCGATACCCCTAATATAGCCTACCACACCTTCCTCCTCCAGAAATGGAGCTTCTTTAACATTCTGAAAGGTTCAGCATCGAAACATATGAATGGCATAAACGTATAAAGGGCGGCTCGGTGGCACATCGGTTAACACTGCTGCCTCACCGCGCCAGGGACCTGGGTTCAATTCCGACCTCGAGTGACTGTGCGGAGTTTGCACGTTCTCCCCATGTCTGCGTGGGTTTCCTCCAGGTGCTCACGTTTCCTCCCACAATCCAAAGATGTGGAGGTTAAGTGGACTGATAATGCTAAAATTAGTGGCCAAAGATTAGGTTAGGTGGGGTTATAGGGATAGGGCAGGTGAGTGGCCCGAGACCCTTTTCACAGGGTTAGTGCAGACTTCCTGGGAAGAATAGCCTCCTTCTGCACTTTAGGGACTGTATGGAATTCTATGGAATAAAGTTGCTGTGCTTCCGTGAAAGGTAACCAATCAAATCGCCAGAAAAAGTTATCAGTTCAAATGTAACTGAGTTTTAAATGGTGTGATAAGCCTTAGGTACAGCCAAACAACCTTGCTGACACTAAAATTGAACTTCTACAAGCGTGGAGTTGCATTCCTTCAGATTTTAACTTTTGAGATTTAAAAATGCTTAATTTTCACTTTCTTTTAATTCCATTTTTGTTTCCATCTTTTTATCTAATTTACTGTGCTTGATTTGACTTTGAATTAAATATTCTTGATAACACCTCCTAGTTCAGAATCTGCATCTGGAAGTAAGGATTGTTCTATCTGTTTAATTCAGTAGAGACACTGTTGGCCTGTCCACACAGGGCCCAGTTTCCATGCAGAGTGAGTTGCCTTGAAATTGATGTAAAAAAAAAAATTTAGAGTACCCAACTCATTTTTTTCCAATTAAGGGGCAATTTAGCATGACCAATCCACCTACATAGAACATAGAACAGAGAACGATACAGTGCAGTACAGGCCCTTCGGCCCTCGATGTTGCACCGACATGGAAAAAAAACTAAAGGCCATCTAACCTACACTATGCCCTTATCATCCATATGCTTATCCAATAAATTTTTAAATGCCCTCAATGTTGGCGAGTTCACTACTGTTGCAGGTAGGGCATTCCACGGCCTCACCACTCTTTGTGTAAAAAACCCACCTCTGACCTCTGTCCCATATCTATTACCCCTCAATTTAAGGCTATGTCCCCTCGTGCTAGCCACCTCCATCCGCGGGAGAAGGCTCTCGCTGTCCACCCTATCTAACCCTCTGATCATTTTGTATGCCCCTATTAAGTCACCTCTTAACCTTCTTCTCTCTAACGAAAACAACCTCAAGTCCATCAGCCTTTCCTCATAAGATTTTCCCTCCATACCAGGCAACATCCTGGTAAATCTCCTCTGCACCCGTTCCAAAGCTTCCACGTCCTTCCTATAATGAGGCGACCAGAACTGTACGCAATACTCCAAATGCGGCCGTACTAGAGTTTTGTACAACTGCAACATGACCTCATGGCTCCGGAACTCAATCCCTCTACCAATAAAGGCCAACACACCATAGGCCTTCTTCACAACCCTATCAACCTGGGTGGCAACTTTCAGGGATCTATGTACATGGACACCGAGATCCCTCTGCTCATCCACAATACCAAGAATTTTACCATTAGCCAAATATTCCGTATTCCTGTTATTCTTTCCAAAGTGAATCACCTCACACTTCTCCACATTAAACTCCATTTGCCACCTCTCAGCCCAGCTCTGCAGCTTATCTATGTCCCTCTGTAACCTGCAACATCCTTCCGCACTGTCTACAACTCCACCGACTTTAGTGTCGTCTGCAAATTTACTCACCCATCCTTCTGCGCCCTCCTCTAGGTCATTTATAAAAATGACAAACAGCAACGGCCCCAGAACAGATCCTTGTGGTACGCCACTCGTAACTGAACTCCATTCTGAACATTTCCCATCAACTACCACTCTCTGTCTTCATTCAACTAGCCAATTTCTGATCCACATCTCTAAATTACCCTCAATCCCCAGCCTCCGTATTTTCTGCAATAGCCGACCGTGGGGAACCTTATCAAACGCTTTACTGAAATCCATATACACCACATCAACTGCTCTACCCTCGTCTACCTGTTCAGTCACCTTCTCAAAGAACTCAATAAGGTTTGTGAGGCATGACCTACCCTTCACAAAACCATGCTGACTATCCCTAATCATATTATTCCTATATAGATGATTATAAATCGTATCTTTTATAATCCTCTCCAAGACCTTACCCACCACAGACGTTAGGCTCACCGGCCTATAGTTACCGGGGTTATCTCTACTCCCCTTCTTGAACAAAAGGACCACATTTGCTATCCTCCAGTCCTCTGGCACTATTCCTGTAGCCAATGATGACCTAAAAATCAAAGCCAAAGGCTCAGCAATCTCTTCCCTGGCTTCCCAGAGAATCCTAGGATAAATCCCATCAGGCCCCGGGGACTTATCTATTTTCACCTTGTCCAGAATTGCCAACACTTCTTCCCTACGCACCTCAATGCCATCTATTCTAATAGCCTGGGTCTCAGCATTCTCCTCCACAATATTATCTTTTTCTTGAGTGAATACTGACGAAAAGTATTCATTTAGTATCTCGCTTATCTCCTCAGTCTCCACACACAACTTCCCACCACTGTCCTTGACTGGCCCTACTCTTACCCTAGTCATTCTTTTATTCCTGACATACCTATAGAAAGCTTTTGGGTTTTCCTTGATCCTACCTGCCAAAGACATCTCATGTCCCCTCCTTGCTCGTCTCAGCTCTCTCTTTAGATCCTTCCTCGCTTCCTTGTAACTATCAAGCGCCCCAACTGAAACTTCATGCCTCATCTTCACATAGGCCTCCTTCTTCCTCTTAACAAGAGATTCCACTTCTTTGGTAAACCACGGTTCCCTCGCTCGACCCCTTCCTCCCTGCCTGACTGGTACGTACTTATCAAGAACATGCAATAGCTGTTCCTTGAACAAGCTCCACATATCCAGTGTGCCCAACCCTTGCAGCCTACTTCTCCAACCAACACATCCTAAGTCATGTCTAATGGCATCATAATTGCCCTTCCCCCAGCTATAACTCTTGCCCTGCGGGGTATACTTATCCCTTTCCATCACTAACGTAAAGGTCACCGAATTGTGGTCACTGTTTCCAAAGTGCTCACCTACCTCCAGATCTAACACCTGGCCTGGTTCATTACCCAAAACCAAATCCAATGTGGCCTCGCCTCTTGTTGGCCTGTCAACATATTGTGTCAGGAAACCCTCCTGCACACATTGTACAAAGAACGACCCATCTAATGTACTCGAACTATATCTTTTCCAGTCAATATTTGGAAAGTTAAAGTCTCCCATAACAACTACCCTGTTACTTTCGCTCTTTTCCAGAATCATCTTCGCCATCCTTTCCTCTACATCCCTAGAACTATTAGGTGGCCTATAGAAAACTCCCAACAGGGTGACCTCTCCTTTCCTGTTTCTAACCTCAGCCCATACTACCTCAGAAGAAGAGTCCCCATCTAGCATCCTTTCCGCCACCGTAATACTGTCCTTGACTAGCAGCGCCACACCTGCCCCTCTTTTGCCCCCTTCTCTGAGCTTACTAAAACACCTAAACCCCGGAACCTGCAACAACCATTCCTGTCCCTGCTCTATCCATGTCTCTGAAATGGCCACAACTTCGAAGTCCCAGGTACCAACCCATGCTGCCAGTTCCCCTACCTTATTTCGTATACTCCTGGCATTGAAGTAGACACACTTCAAACCACCTACCTGAACACTGGCACCCTCCTGCGAAGTCAAATCTGTGCTCCTGACCTCTATACTCTCAATCTCCCGTACCCCAAAACTACAATCCAGGTTCCCATGCCCCTGCTGAATTAGTTTAAACCCCCCCAAAGAGCACTAACAAATCTCCCCCCCAGGATATTGGTGCCCCTCAGGTTCAGATGTAGACCATCCTGTCTATAGAGGTCCCACCTTCCCCAGAAAGAGCCCCAGTTATCCAGAAATCTGAATCCCTCCCGCCTGCACCATCCCTGTAGCCACGTGTTTAATTGCTCTCTCTCCCTATTCCTCATCTCACTATCACGTGGCACGGGCAACAACCCAGAGATAACAACTCTGTTTGTTCTCACTCTGAGCTTCCATCCTAGCTCCCTAAAGGCCTGCCTGACATCCTTGTCCCCTTTCCTACCTATGTCGTTAGAGCCAATGTGGACTACGACTTGGGGCTGCTCCCCCTCCCCCTTAAGGACCCGGAAAACACGATCCGAGACATCACTTACCCTTGCACCTGGGAGGCAACATACCAAACTTGAGTCTCTCTCGCTCCCACAAAATCTCCTATCTGTGCCCCTGACTATTGAGTCCCCAATTACTAATGTTCTACTCCTTTCCCCCCTTCCCTTCTGAGCAACAGGGACAGACTCCGTGCCAGAGGCCCGTACCCCATGGCTTACCCCTGGTAAGTCCCCCCCCACAAGTATCCAAAACGGTATACTTGTTACTCAGGGGAACGACCGCAGGGGGTCCCTGCACTGACTGCTTCTTCCCAGTCCCTCTTACAGTTACCCATCTATCTCCAGTCTTTGGTGTAACTACTTCCCTGAAGCTCCTATCTATGACCCCCTCTGCCTCCCGAATGATCCGAAGTTCATCCAGCTCAAGCTCCAGGTCCCTAACACGGTTTTTGAGGAGCTGGAGTTGGGTGCACTTCCCACAGATGAAATCAGCAGGGACACTAACGGCATCCCTCACCTCAAACATTCTGCAGGAGGAGCATTGTACTGCCTTCCCTGACATCACCTCTAGATTAAAAAAAAAACAAGAAAAAGAAAAAGAAAGGAAGAGCTTACCTGATATTACCTCAAACCCTGCTCCCGCTGAAAGTTAAGCAAATTTAAAGGCACTCACTCACCTTCATGACAGGCCCCTGCTCCCGCTTCCCAACCACCATGGGGTGGGGGGGTTGGTTAGAGGAGGAGGTAGGGTGGGAAACACTCACGAAGTGTTTCGGGTTTAACTGTCACTTGCCAACAGCCCCTCCACAAACCACCTTCAACTTAGGCTGACCGCACTGCACGTATGCAAATTCCCCCAGAACAGCTGATCAGTAGCTCTGCTCTGCTGCCCTCTGCTGGATGCTTGTTTTCACTCAAACTCCTTGGGTCTCCTTTGCCGGTTCCCCTTCAACTTAGGCTGACCGCACTGCACGTATGCAAATTCCCCCAGAACAGCTGATCAGTAGCTCTGCTCTGCTGCCCTCTGCTGGATGCTTGTTTTCACTCAAACTCCTTGGGTCTCCTTTGCCGGTTCCCCTTCAACTTAGGCTGACCGCACTGCACGTATGCAAATTCCCCCAGAACAGCTGATCAGTAGCTCTGCTCTGCTGCCCTCTGCTGGATGCTTGTTTTCACTCAAACTCCTTGGGTCTCCTTTGCCGGTTCCCCTTCAACTTAGGCTGACCGCACTGCACGTATGCAAATTCCCCCAGAACAGCTGATCAGTAGCTCTGCTCTGCTGCCCTCTGCTGGATGCTTGTTTTCACTCAAACTCCTTGGGTCTCCTTCGCCGGTTCCCCTTCAACTTAGGCTGACCGCACTGCACGTATGCAAATTCCCCCAGAACAGCTGATCAGTAGCTCTGCTCTGCTGCCCTCTGCTGGATGCTTGTTTTCACTCAAACTCCTTGGGTCTCCTTTGCCGGTTCCCCTTCAACTTAGGCTGACCGCACTGCACGTATGCAAATTCCCCCAGAACAGCTGATCAGTAGCTCTGCTCTGCTGCCCTCTGCTGGATGCTTGTTTTCACTCAAACTCCTTGGGTCTCCTTCGCCGGTTCCCCTTCAACTTAGGCTGACCGCACTGCACGTATGCAAATTCCCCCAGAACAGCTGATCAGTAGCTCTGCTCTGCTGCCCTCTGCTGGATGCTTGTTTTCACTCAAACTCCTTGGGTCTCCTTTGCCGGTTCCCCTTCAACTTAGGCTGACCGCACTGCACGTATGCAAATTCCCCCAGAACAGCTGATCAGTAGCTCTGCTCTGCTGCCCTCTGCTGGATGCTTGTTTTCACTCAAACTCCTTGGGTCTCCTTTGCCGGTTCCCCTTCAACTTAGGCTGACCGCACTGCACGTATGCAAATTCCCCCAGAACAGCTGATCAGTAGCTCTGCTCTGCTGCCCTCTGCTGGATGCTTGTTTTCACTCAAACTCCTTGGGTCTCCTTTGCCGGTTCCCCTTCAACTTAGGCTGACCGCACTGCACGTATGCAAATTCCCCCAGAACAGCTGATCAGTAGCTCTGCTCTGCTGCCCTCTGCTGGATGCTTGTTTTCACTCAAACTCCTTGGGTCTCCTTCGCCGTTTCCCCTTCAACTTAGGCTGACCGCACTGCACGTATGCAAATTCCCCCAGAACAGCTGATCAGTAGCTCTGCTCTGCTGCCCTCTGCTGGATGCTTGTTTTCACTCAAACTCCTTGGGTCTCCTTCGCCGGTTCCCCTTCAACTTAGGCTGACCGCACTGCACGTATGCAAATTCCCCCAGAACAGCTGATCAGTAGCTCTGCTCTGCTGCCCTCTGCTGGATGCTTGTTTTCACTCAAACTCCTTGGGTCTCCTTCGCCGTTTCCCCTTCAACTTAGGCTGACCGCACTGCACGTATGCAAATTCGCCCAGAACAGCTGATCAGTAGCTCTGCTCTGCTGCCCTCTGCTGGATGCTTGTTTTCACTCAAACTCCTTGGGTCTCCTTCGCCGGTTCCCCTTCAACTTAGGCTGACCGCACTGCACGTATGCAAATTCCCCCAGAACAGCTGATCAGTAGCTCTGCTCTGCTGCCCTCTGCTGGATGCTTGTTTTCACTCAAACTCCTTGGGTCTCCTTCGCCGGTTCCCCTTCAACTTAGGCTGACCGCACTGCACGTATGCAAATTCCCCCAGAACAGCTGATCAGTAGCTCTGCTCTGCTGCCCTCTGCTGGATGCTTGTTTTCACTCAAACTCCTTGGGTCTCCTTCGCCGGTTCCCCTTCAACTTAGGCTGACCGCACTGCACGTATGCAAATTCCCCCAGAACAGCTGATCAGTAGCTCTGCTCTGCTGCCCTCTGCTGGATGCTTGTTTTCACTCAAACTCCTTGGGTCTCCTTCGCCGGCTCCCCTTCAACTTAGGCTGACCGCACTGCACGTATGCAAATTCCCCCAGAACAGCTGATCAGTAGCTCTGCTCTGCTGCCCTCTGCTGGATGCTTGTTTTCACTCAAACTCCTTGGGTCTCCTTCGCCGGTTCCCCTTCAACTTAGGCTGACCGCACTGCACGTATGCAAATTCCCCCAGAACAGCTGATCAGTAGCTCTGCTCTGCTGCCCTCTGCTGGATGCTTGTTTTCACTCAAACTCCTTGGGTCTCCTTCGCCGGTTCCCCTTCAACTTAGGCTGACCGCACTGCATGTATGCAAATTCCCCCAGAACAGCTGATCAGTAGCTCTGCTCTGCTGCCCTCTGCTGGATCTACCCTGCACATCTTTCGGTTGCGGGGACGAAACCAACGCAAACATGGGGAGAATGTACAAACTCCGCACGGACAGTGACCCAGAGCCGGGATCGAACCTGGGACCTCAGTGCCGTGAGGCAGCTGTGCTAACCACTGCACCACCATGCTGCCCTCACATGCTAGGATCACAAAATGACTAATGTTTTGATGCCACAGAGAGGTTTGACAATGGAGACAGTATGTATGGGGTGGGGAAATGAGTATGGTGTACCCATCAGATCTCATATGATGCAAATTCTGATTGGGAGCAGGACAGGTAAATCTTCCGCTTGCTCCCCATACACGTAGAAGACATTTTGGGCATTTTGTTTCTGACATTGATGGACCCAGTCAATCCAGTATCAACATGATATAAATCCTGAAGGCTGCCCAAAACAGATAATTGATTCTGGAGAAGACATTATCTTAAAAATGATGGCACTTCATTCCCTTCAGAACAATGTTTTTAAAAACCCGTAACTTCAGTTTTTACTTCTTCCCAAACCTTGTTATTCATTTAGGTTTGACTCTGATTTGAACTGTCAAAACAGAGCTGGTGTCTCTGATGCACCCCCACGGATATAAGTCACTTATGCTAGCAATGGAAATGATGAGTTCCAACAGGATCAGGGGACACAGGCCTTGCTGCACTGTCCTTCTGGAGAAAGGGACCTCAGAATTAGAGCCAAAAATAGAATATTCTGGCAATGCTCAGCAGGGCAAGCAGCATCTGCCAAGAGGGAATGATTCACCATTCTGTGCATGAACCCTTCAGAAATGGGCAATTCTCACAATGCAGCCCAAGTTGTGAACCCTGTAAATAGTTGACAACTTCATCATCTCTGATGTAAGAGATGCAACCTGGCACGGGATTGGCCATTCTATCAGTTCACACAATGGTCTGCATGGCTTTATAATATCCTGAGCCAAGAAGCAGGTGATGAGATACATCATTTGACATCCTAGGCTTCTGAGCATCTCTCCTTTTTTTAGTGTACCCAATTTATTTTTTCCAATTAAGCGGCAATTTAGCATGACCAATCCACCTGCCCTGCACATCTTTTGGGTTGTGGGGCCGAAACCTATGCAAACATGGGAAACTCCACATGGCCAGTGACCCAGAGCCAGGATCGAACCTGGGACCTCCGCGCGTGAGGCAGCAGTGCTAACCACTGCGCCACAGTGCTGCCCAACTCACCTCACCTTTAACTTAAACTCCCAACTCCATCCTTAGACTCTCCCTAAGGTATCTTCATAACTCTCCGACTTTGGTCCACTACATTTTGACTGCATATCTTTTATGATTTCAACCTCCATCTCTGCTTCTTACCCTTTCTCCTTCGAATTTATAAACAGTCTAACCTCCATTAACATCTGTATCCATATAAACAATTATTCCAATATCACAACCACGTCCATGGGTGGGATTCTCCGATTGCCGACGCCAAAATCACGTTTGGCGATCAGCCGGAGAATCCCCGTTTGCGCCGAAATTGGGGGCGTTGCTGCTTTTGCAAAGCTCCACCCCCACGAAAATGGCGTACTCTTCGAATACGCCGCACGCCGTTGGGACGGCCTCAGGACCTGAGGCCCTCCCCCGATGCTCTGCCCCCGATGGGCCGAGTTCCTAATGACGTGTAACACTCGTCCTTTTTATTTTCATGAACCCTGCGTGGCGGAGTCCTGCGCCGCCACAGTGGGGAAAGGCCAATCCGTGGGCAGGGGTGACTTTGCCAGGGGCTGAGGACACTGGTGGGGGGGGGGGGTGGTCCGGGCGCGAACCCGCCAAAGGGGGGGCACTATTTTGCAGGCCAGGCCCACAAGCGGTTGGCGCCATGTTGCATAGCGCGTGGAAAATTAGGGATTGTTAGGGACCCTCATCTTGAGTGGGTGGCCCAATAGTGAAGGGCCACAGCCGGCCAACAGCCCCCCCCCAGCACAAATCTGCCCCGACCACATACCCCCTCCGTACAGCAGCTCCTATCTCTGGATTTCCTGGATTCCACCCCCAATCCCAAGCATGGGGGTAAACCTACCTCCCAGGGACCCCTGCAATTGGAGCCTCCCCCCAGGGAACCCTGTAAGCAGGCGAACCCAAGGGACCCCTGTAATAAGGGGACCCTCCCCACAGCGAGCCTCTGCCTGCCTTCACAGGGGGCTTGGCCCATCGTGAGGTTCACCACATCAGGGCCATGCTGGTAAAAAACACAAGTGATCTGTGCCCACATGATACTTGGCCGCAGGGTCCAGAGGCCAGAGCAGAGGGCGCCGGGCCCGCTAAATAGAATTACATGGTCCTGCCGGTGCGCATTCACCCCATTAATGGGGGGGGCATATGGCGACGTTCACGATTTTGCCCTTACATCCAATTCTCTGTCCCATCAGGGAATGCATTCTGGTGTCCCGTGATGGAGAATCCCATTGTCTTTGTACCCCTCACCACCCACATCCCCTCACAGTTTCCCACTTCCCACATAGAATTCATAGTGCAGAAGGAGGCCATTTGGTCCATTGAGTCTGCACCAACCCTACAAAAGAGCACCCTAGCTCGATCCACTCTCCCGTATAATTTGCTAATTTGCTCAACTATCCCCTCATTCCCATTGTTCTTACTCCTAAATTGCAATGATGTACTGACAAATTTATAAAACAAATGTAGTGAACATCTTAATCGCACCATTGCCCATACCTAACCTAACCTGCACATCTGTGGACACTATGGGGTAATTTAGCATGACCGATCTACCTAATCTGAATATATTTGGACTGTGGGAGGAAACCGGAGAACATGGAGGAAACTCACACAGACTGTAAAGTAAAAATGGGAAAGTATGTCATTTGAAACAAGGAATTTTGGCAAAAACCTGACCTGAGGGTACATGAGAAAATGCAGGGAAAAATCCCACTAAGGGTTAACAGCAGCTGCAAAAGAAGGTTTTGAAATGCAGATAGTCTTTATCAAACAGGAGTTAAGAAAACAGCTTGTGACTGCTCAAGCTGTAAAACTGATGCCTGTCTTTCAAGTCAAAGCAGATTGAACTTTTAGTTATATAGAAAAAACAATATTTCGCACCTTCTTTGAAGTTAATTCTTTTAGTAAGCAGCTGAAAAGAATTGCCAGGATCTTCAGTTGAATTGAGTGACAAATATTTAGGTGTGAAATCCTGCTGACACCAGTTGAATATGGGTAGCTGGAGATAACGTGTCCACGTGAACACAGGTTAACCCCAAATCAGAGTCAGAGTTCTGATAATAAAGTAACTTTAGAAGTGACAGGAACCAGATGTAACATCCCTCTAGGATCAAAGCACTTTTGAACATTACAAGGGAAAAAATTTAATCAGAGCTCGATGAGCTAAAGTCATGCTCAACATGAATACATAGTCGTGTTAGAAGTAATTAAGATTATAGCTACTTTGAACAAACAAGAGCAAAATAAAGTTACTTTACGATAATGACATATAAACTTAATAACTGTGGTGAGGTAAATATAAACCCTAAATCGGTAACAGCCAGCAGAGTCTGCTCTCATAGCTGCCCTCGGTCATGGGGAGGATAGAACACAGAAACCAAGCAGAACAGCGAATCCATCAGGAGAAAACCAAAAAGATAAAGAAGAGAGATTGTCAAGGTAGACCTGATGGTCTTTTCAACCAACCAGGAGAATCCAGAAGCAAGATCTTTTCACTTTTCTGTAAAGACAGTGACTGCATCTTTTAAAAGCAAAAATGTAATAATAAAATAACTTAAAGTTTGAAATAGTGATTATTACAACGTCTACTTTACTTAACAATGCGGGACCCAGGATCGATGCTACTAAGTGATAAGTAGATGAAATATTCTATGAAGATATGGATTATACCAGGGGATAACTTGAAAATATAGATTGACCTAAATAGCACCCACCTAAGTCTGCATAGGAGTCAGGGAGTGAGAATCCCTGTTCACCATTTAGAATGTCTTATTGACCCTTTTTGGTATAGGGGAATTCTAAGAATAGTGGTGAGTTTTTTACTTCAAGACACGGTGAGAATGTGCAATCTACACAGTCCCCCAAGGCTGGAATCAAACCCAGGTCCCTGAAACAGTGAGGCAGCAGTGCTAACCACTGTGCCGCCCCCTCTGGGTACAACCCTGTAAAATCTTTCCTAACCAAACCTGTAATTGCACTTTTAATCTCCCAACATTTTGGGCTTTAGTTCACCATTCAGCATGATATTTCTACAGCTGCCAATTTGCTCAACTATCCCCTCATTCCCATTGCTCTTACTCCTAAATTGCAATGATGTACTGACAAATTTATAAAACAAATGTAGTGAACATCTTAATCGCACCATTGCCTTCATGTAATATTTATTTACAACATATTCTACATTTAATATTACAGAGGAAACTCAAAGCTAATATTTGCAAATGCATCTAGGAATGTTAGACAATAGTTTGGAAAACTAATGTAATACATGTAAGTGTATTTGTACATGGGAAGTAAAGAGACTACAGTAGTTTCGCAAACAATTTTAATTGTAATTCTGCAATAAATGTATGCATGGCATGAAGAATCAGAAATATTCAAAACTAAACACTGTTTAAAGATTGCCGGCCTCAATAGTCTGGAACAATAAGAAATATATGGCCCTAGCTCAGTTTAAACTAGCACTTAAGGGGGCAATTTTCACCCTCAAAAACTGGTGAATTTTGGTCGGATGGGAAGTGAAAATGTAAAACATCACCCTAAAGTGTTGCCCTCTTATGTATTTTCTTTTATTTCCTTTTCTTTTCATGTACTTAATGATCTGTTGAGCTGTTCGCAGAAAAATACTTTTCACTGCACCTTGGTACACGTGACAGTAAACAAATCCATCCATAATGAGCTCACTCCTTGCGATAGCAGAGATAGGATGGTAGGACAGGGTGGTCTGAGGGTTGTTGGGGGAGGAGTAGGGTAGGGGGATTGGAGTGGGGGGCATGTGGTTGGTGGGGGGCTGTGCTTGCAATTGACACATTTCCAGGAAGCAGGTTGATCACTTAAATATTTTTAAGCCTCAGACTTTAAAAAATCCTTTTAGGTTTCACCCGGAAACCTGGTAGCTGTAGGGAGGAGAATTCCACCTTTACCAATTTCCACCCCCAAAGCTTTCAGTCTGCACCTGCCCTGACACTGGCCTCGGATCTCCAGTAACCCCCCCTGCTCCACACCGCCCCACCACCCCAGTATTGGCAACTGATGCATTTGTATTATCCTCCACATTAAATGGAAGCCTTGAAGCTTGGTTAAAAACAAACTATGCGACTAATCTTCGTCATGAGAGGACTGATTTGTACAAGAAGATTAGAGAAACAGCATTAAAAGGTAGTTGATAGGTTTTTAAAATAGAACAAGAGGCAGGAAAATGGGGCAGTGATTCAAAATAGTGAAGACACATTTAAGATACACGTCTGATGTGAATGGGCCACATTGGAGTCAGATACCTGATTTACTCCCTGCCTGATCTTGCGCTCCATTGACTTCAGTTAAGCTAAAACATGGGTGAGGTATAAATCTGGCATCTGATCTGAATGCATTACGTTAATACTGCCGTAGAATGAACTTTTGTAACATTAGATCCCACACCACACAACAATACATGATGAATGAGTTAAGGTGGATCATATAGTGGCTGAGAAGGCAGATGGGATACTTTCCTTTATGAATTGAGGCATAGAATATCAGAGCAGGAGTTTATGCTTGAATTGTGTAAAACATAAGTTAGGCCATCGCTACTGCATGCAGAATTAAGGAAGGAGGTAATCACGCTAGAGAGGTTACAGAAAATATTGCCAGGAATTTACAGTGAACAGTTCGATCGGCTGGAGTTGTTTTCTTTGGAACAGAATATACTTAAAGGAGATTCAATTGAGATGTACAAAATTAATGTGGTTTTTAAAAATTCTTTCATGGTATGTCGGCAATTCTGGCAAGGCCATCATTTGTTGCCAATCTCTATTTGTCCTTTAACTGAGTGACTTGCTCGGCCCCATCAGAGGGCAGTTAAGAATTAACTGCTGTGTGCAGATAAGGATGGTGAAGTTCCTTCCCTAGAGGGCATTAGTAGCCAGGTGGGTTTTTACAACAATCAGTGACAGTTGTCATGGCACCATTTCTGAGACTACCTTATATTTCATAATTATTAATTAATTGGATTTAATATCCACCAGCTGCAGTGAAACTTGAGTTCTCCCCTCAGATCTAAATGTGTATTCACAATGAAGGCCTTTATTAGGTTCAAAAGACCCAAGTCTGAGGAGCCACAGTCAGCCTCGTGTCGGTTGTCCCCTGGTGACTTTTACAATAACTATGGATATTCAGCCCTTGCGGTAATGTCCTGATTGAAAGCACGGCACCTTGAATGCCATTGCCATGCACTGGGTTAGCCTGACGTCAGTCATTGATAAGATTTTAGAGCCCATTATTAAAGACGAGATCACGGAGTACTTGGAAGTGCATGATAAAATAGGACTGAGTCAGCACGGCTTCGTTAAGGGGAAGTCATGTCTGATTAATCTGTTCGAGTTCTTTGAGGGGGTAACAAGGAAGTTAGACAAATGAGAACCAGTGGATGTGATTTATTTAGATTTCCAGAAGGCCTTTAAAAAGGTGCCACATAGGAGACTGTTAAATAAGTGAAGAGCCCACAGTGTTATGGATAAGATCCTGGCATGGATAGAGGTTTGGCTGACTGGCAGAAGACAGAGAGTGGGAATAAAGGGGTCTTTTTCAGGATGGCAGCCAGTGATTGGTGGTGTGCCTCAGGGGTCGGTGCTGGGACCACAACTTTTCACAATATACATTAACGATCTGGAAGAAGGAACTGAAGGCACTGTTGCGAAGTTTGCAGATGATACAAAGATCTGTAGAGGAACAGGTAGTGTTGAGGGAGCAAGGAGGCTGCAGAAGGACTTAATAATAATAATCTTTTACTATCACAAGTATGAAGTTACTGTGAAAAGCCCTTAGTCACCACATTCCGGTGCCTTGGACAGTCTGGAATCGGTCTCGCTCTAAAATATTTTGGCGCAGTATCAGGGTCGACATATATCCTGGCTTTAGCTCCTCTTATTTTCCCAAGTCCTTCCTGGAAAACCTCAGGGTATATGCTGATGATTTCATACAGTCCTACCACTGAAGATTCCCTACCAGTTCAGTCAGATCCGTTGGAGTCAATCTCTCCCATTAGGCTTGGTCCTTGCCCCCCCCCCCCCCCCCCCCACAAGTGGGAGTCGGGCTGATTTATGTCTGTAAGTCACTGGGGTCATTGTGGTGCTCTTTATTTGTAGTTGTTCCCCATATAGTTGGCTAGTCTGTCCTTTGTGTCTTCTAAGCTCAAGAGTTGAATACCAGTTTGGAGATGATCATATGTCTGCACCCCAATAACGAGACTGTAGCTTCCTTGTCCACCTCCTTTTCAATGGATGACCATTTACCAGCATTTCCATCATTATTGGGGCAACCTTGGTTGTAATGATATAGTTTAGTTGCATTGTCCCTGTTTCTGGTAGTGGGTATGCCTGCATAGTGCAGATCATTACTAACCTTGGCTACTTCCCTGAACAGCACATGGTTTGTCTATTTCTATAACTTATGGCTTGTTATGCTCTTGGCATTGCATAAGCTGCTTCCCTGATGTTCACTCTGACAAAGGAAGGTTCAGACGTGGAGATAACTTCAACACGTTTATTAAACTATTTACAATTCTCCTACTCGGATTTGCCTCTACTGTTAATCCTTTTATAGCTACTCAGACTGATGAACCAGTCTGCTACAATCCACGTGGTGGGTGTGATATTGAATCAACCCTGTGTCCACTGGAAAGAGGAAGATCATGTGTGCTGTGTCCTTTATATATGGGTTGGTGTAATGCCCTCTTGTGGTAGTGTCACCTCTGTGTGTATCGTGAATGTCCATTGGTCGTGTCCTATCTTACTGACCTCTTGGTTGAGTGTCTGTGTGTCATGTCTCTGGTGCTCCCTCTAGTGTCTAGCTAGTCTACATGTACTTACATTAACCCCTTGTGTATCTACACTGATGCATATCACCACAACTTAGTTTAGCTGTGCCCTTTGTAGTGCTTGCACCAGTCCATCATCTGGCACCTGCAACTTTCCAGAGCATGTTCCTGCGTATTCTTGGGGTTGATATTGCATTTCCTTGACTGCCGGGTGATGTGAGTTGAGCTCCAATATTGTTTATCTTAAAAATATTTTTATTCTCCTCATTTTTCACATTTTCTCCCAAATTTACACCCACCAATAATAAACAATAATCGGTAACAAATATGTCAATCCCCATATCAATAACAACAATCCCATCCTCCCACCAAACCCCAAACTTTAGCCCGCATGTTCACATAAACAAATAACAAAAAGGAATCAGCAATCACCCATAGTCACCATTAACACACACAGCCCCCCTCCCCCCCCCAACTCTCCCAACCCCCCCACCCTAATGTTCGATGTAATCCAGTTCTTGAAAGTGCATAATGAATAATGCCCATGAATTGTAGAACCCCTCCATCCTTCCCCTCAGTTCAAACCTAACCTTCTCAAGGGTCAAGAATTCCAGCAGGTCCCCCCACCACGCCAGGGCACAGAGTGGAGAGGTTGCTCTCCAACCCATCAGGATCCGCCTTCGGGTGATCAACGAGACGAAGGCTACAATCTCTGCCTCCGCAGCCATTCCCCCCCCCCCCCCCCCCCCCTCCCCCGGCTGGTCCGACACCCCAAATATGGCCTCCCGAGGCCCGGTCCAGTTTCACATGCACCACTTTAGAGATAATCCTAAAAATCTCCTTCCAGTAATCCTCCAGCTTTGTGATGTGTTAGGCAGGTTGGTTCGATGTGGACTGCACTCAATGCAGGGAAGCTAGAAACAGACGTCTAACACTGGAGAAGACCCAACACTGTTTTATTCAATGATAGAACTGCTATACATATTTAGCTGTGGGTCGACATAATACTGAACTGACTGGAGACCTAGTAGTAGCCTGACCAGACTTACTAGCTACCGCATGGTGTTTGCACTTGCTAGCTCGTGGACTCTGACTGTCTCAGTGGCTGGGTCCAGAGAGAGCGGGAAACCTAGTGCCCTCTGGCTTTATAGTGGTAGTGTCCTGTCTGGTGATTGGCTGCACTGTGTTGTGTGCTTACTGGTCATCCTATGTGTCAATCACTGCCTGTCTGCATCTCATTATATACATGGGTGGATATTATGACACTTTGGACAGGATGAAACATATGAACATGATTTGCGCCCCCCCCCCCCCCCCCCCCCCCCCCCGACCCTGCAACATTCACAAACATCTTCTACTCCTTCAAAGAATCGGCTCATCCTCGCCCTCGTGAGGTGTGTCTGTATACCACCTTCAGCTGGATCAGCCCCTATCTCGCACACGAGGTGGAGACGTTCTCTCCGGAGCACCTCACACCAGAACGCCTCCTCCATAACCTCTCCCAACTCTTCCTCCCACTCTGCTTTGATCCTTCCAGTGGAGCCTTCTCCTCTTCCAAACCGCCGACACTACCCCCTTCTCCAATCCCCCTGTCGCCAGCACCGCCTCCAGCAATGTGGAGGCCGGCTCCACCGGGTAGTTCTGTATCTCCTTTCTGGCAAAGTTTTGAACCTGCATGTATCTAAACATTTCCCCCTGCTCCAGCCCATACTTCGCTTCCAGCTCCTTCAATCCTGCAAACCGACCCCTAAGAAACAAATCTTTTAGTGTCTTAACCCTCTTCTCCTCCCATTTCCGAAAATTTCCATCCCATTTCCCTGGCTCAAATCTGTGGTTCCCCCAAATCGGCATTTTCCTTAACCCTGCCCCCAACCTGAAGTGTTGGCGAAACTGCCTCCAAATTCTCAATTTTATCTCCTGCTCCACTATCGCTCCTTCTAATGTGGCCCTGTCCCCCTCCCCTAACCTCGGGTAATCCAGCCCTGCATCTCCCGGTTTCCCCCAGGTGGCTCTGACCTGTACAACCTCTCATAGAATTCCTCAAAGACCTTGTTAATCAGATCCGGAGCCACCACCAACTTCCCTGCCCTGTTCCTCATCTGAACAATTTCCCTTACCGCTGCCTCCCTCCGAAGCTGACCCACCAACCCGCCTTATCTCCATGCTTGTAAACTGCACCCCTTGCGCGCCTCAGTTGGCGCACCGCCTTCCTGGTAGATAGTCGGTCAAAGCTCGCCTGTAGTTCCTTCCTCTTTTACAACTTCGCTGTGTTCCCATCTTCTGCATACCTCCTGTCTACCTCCAACATCTCATCTATCAGCCTCTGACATTCCAACCTCTCCTCTTTGTCTTGCCTAGCCTTGAACAAGATCACCTCACCCCTCACCACCGCCTTTAAAGCCTCCCAGACAACCGCCTGTGACACCTCACCTGTACAGTTGAAACCTACATATTCCTCAATTACCTTTTCAATTTTGTCACAGAACCCTCGGTCCCCCAAAAGTCCCACATCTAATTTCCACCCCGGCCTCGGCGCTATCCCCTTCTCCAGCACCATACCAACCCAATGTGGCGCATGATCTGACACTGCTATTGCCGAGTATTCCGACCCCTTAACCCCCTCAACCCGTGAGTACACCTTATGGACTGCCGAGAAAAATGAGTACTCCCACTCCCTCGGGTGCAGAAACCTCCACGGGTCCACCCCGCTTATTTCCACCATTAGCCCAGCCAACACCTTCGTTCTCGCCTGATGGGACCAGCGAGCACGGCCATGACCTATCCAACCTTGCCTCCTGCACCAAATTCCAGACCCCCCCACCATCAGTTCAGCCAAGTCAGGGATGGCCCCAAACACCTTCTTCGCGAATCCCACGTAGTCCCAATTGGGACCGTATACACTTACCAGTGCCACTAACCTCCCCTCCAGCACCCCTGTCACAATCACATATCTACCCCCCTGATCGGCAACCACATTCTCCATCTGGAACTGTACTCTTTTGCTGAACATTACGGCTACATTTCGAGCCCTTCTGTCAAATCCAGAGTGAAACACCTGACTAACCCAGCCCATTTTTAAGTCTCACCTGGTCCTTCACCCTCAGGTGAGTCTCCTGCAGCATTGCTATATCGGCTTTCAAACTTTTAAGATGCGCAAACACCCTTGACCTCTTGCCGGACCTCCTAACCCCCTCACGTTCCACGTGACTATCCTAACAGGGGGTCTCTCATACCCCCACCCTTCTTATCCATCATCATACCACCAGGCCCTGCCCCATGAGCCTGACCCACCCCTATCCGTTATGAACATCGAACCCCCCCGCTCCCAGAATCCCCCCCTACATTTCTCTCGAAAAAACGTCTCCCAGCATCGATCCCTTCCCCCTCCGCTCACCTCGTAGGCCCATTGAAACCTGCTATCCAGGCTCTAATGTCCGCAGCCCTCCTCTCACCTCACCTCCATTCGCTAGCCGACTTTAGTTAGCTAGCGCGGGTGGCTCCCCCCGCCAAGATATACTGTCCCCTCCCACCCAGTCCCAGAGAAAAGAAAAAGCAACAATCCAACCCATACATTTCACTAAAATAAGATATAACCGTCGCAACACAGAATGCCAACCAATAACGTGAACGCTGTAACAATGTGAAGTGAAGTAAATTACAATAAACGTCAATGAAAAGAAAGTTGTAGCATTTATACATTTTCCAGCTCCCCAATCACAGTCCACAGTCTCTCTTCCAGCTCCGCTCCTCATGTCTGTCCCAAGCCTTCTGCCCTCACGAGTGCTTCAGCCGCCTCACTGTTTTGAAATAAAAGTCTTTGGTGTTGTACGCCACCCTCAGCTTTGCCGGGTATCCCATGCCAAATCGCCCCGCCTTGTTGTACAGTGCTGCCTTCACTTGGCCGAACGCCGCTCCTCTTTTTGCCAACTCCACCGTCAAATCCTGGTAAATCCGAACTCTAGCATCATCCCACTGCACCGCGCGCTTCTGCTTTGCCCAGCTTAACATATTCTCCTTCATGCAGTACTTATGGAAACAGATGATTACTGCTCTGGGCGGCTCATTTACTTTGGGCTTCGGCCTTAATGACCGATGAGCTCGGTCCAGCTGATACTGGGAGGGGTTCTCACCCTCCCCCATCAACTTCGCCAACGTCTTAATGAAGTACTTTGTTGGCCTTGAGCCCTCTGTCCTTTTGGGCAAGCCCACAATTCTCAGATTGTGCCGTCTCAAACAGTTCTCCAAGTCCTCGAGCCCTCTATTGACCTCCACCACCCTCCGCAGCTCATCCCCCATCGAGGTGAGCTGGTTGCTGTGCTGCGACACGGCCTCCTCCACTTCCTTCATCTTCTTGCCTGCTCTCTCACCTTGGCTGATGTCTTTCCCACTGCTACCCTCACCGGGGCGATTGCCTCCTCCACCAATGACTTCAATGCAACCGCCATCTCCTTCCTCCATGTGCCTCAGAAACTGCTTTTCCAGCTCCACAGCCATCAGCTCGGTCATACTTTTCACCGTAAGCAGTGCGGCCCCACCATGCGGTCCGGCATCCGCCATTATGTCAGCGCTTTTGCTGATCCTCTCATTCAACGGCGAGCCCACGTTTCCTCCCTTCTTCGACGCTGCTTTTCACATCCTTTAACGACTTATTATTTTTCTTTTTTTTTTTCCTTCTTTCCTTCTTCAACCTTGTTAAAAAAAATTTTTTCTTCCTTCAAAATAAAATTTTCTAAAACTTCCTTTAAAACTTCTTTCTCTTCTTTTTTGTATTCCTCAAAAATTCCCCTGGGACCGGACTTCAGACTTCTTAAAACAAACATATTCTAGGCGGGAGCCACCCAATGTGGAACATCTCCATTACATCACTCCCTGGCTTTGGGCCTGCCGCCTCGGCCTCAGTTTGGCTCCGCCCCCGCTGCTCCGACCTCCGCGTGCCCTGGGCCCGACGCCTCAGCTCCAGCCGCCTGACACTCGTGTGGGGTTTCTCGCCGGTTTTCAAACCAGCCCAGCTTGACACCCGGGATGGCCCCAAAGGCCGACAACAATCGGGAGGGAGAGCGAAGAATCGGGGAAACCCTCGAAAGCGCCATAGATAGTGGCCACCGGTGGGAGCTCTGCCGACCCGCTTTTGCTCTGATATTGTAATGGACTATCTGATATCTTATATACACAAGCACCTTGAGTTTAGCAATAGTCACTGTTACACGAGGCCCCTCCTCCTAACCAGAAGACATTGCTGTCTGATGCCCCTTGTAACTCCTGAGCCCCTTTTTCTGCATTTTCCAGTAATAGAGCTATTTTAGTGGCTTTTTTGAAATCCAAGTTGGGGTCTGTCAATAATTTCTTTTGGATTGTTCATTCCGCATACCAATCTGTTTCACAACATTTCATTCAGGAATGGTCCGACTTCACAATGTTCTGTCAATTTTCATAATCTGACCGAAGATTCGGTGACAGTTTACCCTGGGGTTCTCCCTGCCATGTTAAAGCAGTATCTCCGAAGCATATGGCTTCCGCGGCTCACAGCGCAAAAGTCCAAGCCCGGGGACCAACAGAATACTGGCCCGGATTGAAGCAGTTGGTTTGAAACACCGACTGCTCATTTCCCATTGGGTGAGCTCCTTCCTGCTCAATAGGGAAGCTCACATTCCATTAAGCCCATGGGTAGATCCACTGACGATCCCCCTATGGCCTTTGTGGCTAGCAGAACAGCAGTGGAAACAGAATCTTTAAAATTTCAAGGCAGAGATAAGGAATGAAAGTTTATTGAGGTTGGTGGAAGGTTACAGTCTGTGCAACCCATGACCTTATTGAATGCCTACTGCTGCTCCTCACTCATATGTTTGCATGTACCTAAGCAAGTGATTGTCTCTGTTGCCTCAGTCTTTCATGTTCATCTTGGACGTCAATTTGAGCGAATAATTCCCTTGCATTGTGTAGCTGCCTCAGTTGATCTGCTGAGGTATTGGTAAATTGTGGGATCATGTGCTGTTTTGTAAGATTTAATTGATGCTAATTGACTGCTGACCACATGGGTAGCTGATGCTGGTACAACCTCACCTGAGACAAGATCGCTCGGAGGTGGGAATGGGTCGGGTAGAAAACCTGTCATAATTTCTCCGCCATCTCACCCCCAAAGCTGCCTCTTTTGCAGTTGACAAGATCCCACCCAATGTCTCCATGAATTTCATCAAATAGAACTCACGACCAAAACTAGACTCCTGATTCTGGATTGTTTCTCCTGCAAAATGAAGGGCGTGAAGAATAATTATATAATACCAATTATGTGCATTGCATCAATCCGTCACTTATAGTAGTGTGGTCTTCAGCTGTGATTGACAGGGTATCGCCCAATCATTTGCCAGAACTTATAGTGTCGCTAGATACAGCCATCTTTCACAGCTGGCAAAATGCACACTACAGCCAGGATTTTCCCCTCCTGTTCTTTTCGGGTGGGCTGGTGGCGGGAGCTTAAAATCTTGTGACAGGTTCAAATCGTGGTTATGCATTGGTGGGAAGTGTCACTGCGATTGTTCCCGCTTCCCACCATAACGTAACAGGAATCCGAATGTTCGGGTGTTGGGAACACCATTATAATGAATTTGAATCGGTTAAATGGCTTCTGGTGGCAGCATGTAGGAGGAGGTCACATGTTGGGTGGTTCCTGCTTGAGGCTTGTTTTTTTAGAATTCAATGCCTGGTCCTGGGGCAATCTTTCAACAAATAATTGCAGGAAGAAATAAGGATCGAGGGGGAGGCCTATAAACCAAAGGAAAGCCGCTGTGAAGAAAGGGACGAATGAAGGTTCGCCATCGAGCAAAAGGGTCAGCTCAGCAACTGGAAAGATGGATGAGGCTGGGTCATTGGGTGGGGCCACACTGCTCACGGCAGAAAAGATGACCGAGGTGATGGCTTTGGAATTCGAGAAACAGTTTGCAAATCACATGGAGGTTATGAGGAAGGAGATGATGGCGGTATTGAAGGTGCTGGTGGAGGAGGCGTTTGCTTGGTGAAAGCGATGGTGTCAAAGACATCAGCCGAGGTGCGGGACCAGGGTGAGAAAATGAAGGGATTGGAGGAGGACGGGTCGCAGCACAGCAATCAGCTCACCTCGATGGGGAGGAGCTGCAGAGGGTGGTCGAGGCCAACAAAGGTCTGTGAGCCAAAGTGGAAGACCTCAAAACAGATCTAGGCGGCAAAGTCTGAGGATCGTGGGCCTGCCCAAAGGGGTGGCGGGCTCGAGGCCGACAGAGTATTTTGCCAAAATGTTGGCAATGCTTTTGGGGGAGGGGAAAGATCTCTCTGGTAAGAACTGGATCAGGCTTATCGGTCGTTTAAACCAAAAGGGAATGAGCCGCCAATAGCAGTGATTATTTATTTCCATAGGTATCACGTGAAGGAGAAAGTTGGGCAAAGCAGAAGCAGCAGGTGCCTTGGTCTGGAGCTGGTATACTTATTTACTAGGACTTAACTGTGGAGTTGGTGAGGAGGCAGGCTGCTTTCGGTCGAGTGAAGACGACACTGTATAACAGTGGGGTGCAGTTCGGCATACTGTACCTAGCTAAGTTGAGGGTGACCTACAACTCCAAAGACTTTTATTTTGAGATGGTGGAAGCAGTGGAGGCATTTGTGAAGACAGAAGGATAGAAGTGAGAAATGGGATTGAGGACTGGTCTTGGACCGAGGTAGGGGGAATGGAGGATCGTATACTGTTCTAGTTTTTATTTCATGTTGTTATATGTGTTAATGGGGTTTCCCATTGCGGGGTGGAACATAGGGGGCTGAATTCTCCGCTATCGGGATTCTCCATTGCGCCGGCAACTCGGGGATTTCCCGATGCGTGAGGCTGACCACAATGGGAAACTCCATTGGCCGGCTGGCGAGAGGGAGAATCCCGGGGTGCAGGTACAGCGGGATGGAGAATCCGCCCAGTGTATCTCTGTACGCAGACGATTTATTGTTATATATGTCAGAGCCGAGTGCATCAATGGGGAACATAATGGAACTTCTCTGAACTATTGGGTCTTTCTCAGGATATAAATTAAACCTGGAAAAGAGTGAATACTTTGTGGGGTCCTGCCCGGGAGTGGGGGTCGGAGGCCTGCCATTCCACAGGGCGGCAACCCACTTCAGGTATTTGGGGGTGCAGGTGGCGCAGGACTTCGGGGGGGGGCAATTGTAGGCACTATTTTACTAGCTTGGGGGGAGGTGAAAGTGGATTTGGCAAGGTGGGACGGTCTCCCTCTGTCACTCGCAGGTAGGGTGCAGGCGATTAAAATGAATGTGCTGCCACGATTTTTGTTTCTATTTTAGTGCCTGTTGATCTTTTTTCCAAAGGCGCTTTTTAAGGAAGTGAACAAGTTGATCACCTCATTTATTTGGGGTGGGGGGGTGGGGGAGGTTGGGTGAAGCCAGGGTTAGGAAGGTGGGCCTGCAGAGAGGGCGGCAGTCAGGAGGATTGAGCCTCCCAAATTTATAATGTTACTATTGGGCGGCAAATGCTGAAAAGGTGAGGGCGTGGGGGGGTGTCCCAGTGGGTTAGAATGGAGGAGGGTCTGTTCAGGGGATAGGGGTTAAGGCATTGGTAACAGCGCCCGATGGCCCTGGGCAAGTACTCTGGGAGTCCCGTGATGGTGGAAACACTGAAGATTTGGAGGCAGTTGAGGCAGCACTTTAAGCTGGGGGCTGGCTCAGGGGAGATGCCAATTAGGGGGAATCATAGGTTTGAGCCAGGGAAGCTGGATGGGAGGTTTCAGAGATGGGAGGGGACGGGGGGGGGGAGGGGGGGGGGGGTAGGGGTAGGGGTCAACGTATTTAAATACCTGTTCCTGGCTGGATGTTTTGCGAGGTTGGAAGAGCTGGGGGTGAAGTATGGACTGGGGCAAGGGGAAGGGTTTAGGTACCTGCAGCTCCGAGACTGTGCAAGGAAGGAGGTTCAGTGCTTCCCGATAGCACGACCCCCTCATTGTTGGAAGAGATTTCGACAGCAGGGGGGATGGGGATGGGGGTGGTGTCGGCGATATATGGGAGGATTTTGGGGGAGAACAGGATGTCCATGGAGAGGATCAAAACCAAGTGGGAGGAAAAGTTGGGGGAGGTTACGGAAGATGGTCTGCGGTGTGAGGTCCTCCGGAGGGTGAACGCCTCAACCGCATGCACAAGGGTGAGGGTAATGCAGCTAAAGGTCATGTATAGGGCGCAACCCATGAGGGCGAGAATGAGCTGACTCTTTGAGGGACTGGAGGACGTATGTGAGCAATGTAGGAGGAGCCCCTCAGACCACGTACATGTGTTTTGGTTTTCTGAAGCTGGAGAAGAATTGGAGGGAGGTTTTCAGTGTCATCTCGGGGATAGTGCACCTGAACTTGGAACCAGGGCCCCTAGGAGCCATTTTTGGATTGTCGGACTGACCTGGATTGCAGGCAGGTGCGGGGTCAGCCGTTTTAGCCTTTGCCTCGCTGATTGCCCAGAGGCGGGTCCTGTTGGGTGGAGGTCATCTTCTCCGCCCCGTGCCTCGGCTTGGCAGGGGAAGCTACTGGAATTGCTGACTCTTGAGAAGATGAAGTTTGAGCTGAGGGAAATGAAGGAAGTGCTCTACAATTCATGGGGATTGTTTATTATGTACTTTTGAGAATTGGTTGCCATTGAAAATTGTGGGGAGGAAGTGGGGTTGGGGTTATTGTTGTTCTTGATTACACTGCTTACTGATTGACTGTTAATTTTCTTTTTGACTCGGAATGTATGGGTGATGTTTGAAGTTAAAATAGTTTGATAGTAAACCTCACATAATGATTATAAGATTCTTACTGAAAAATCTTAAAATAAACACAAGTTCTAAAAGTGTGCTTTGCCTATGCGTTAATTTTTACTTTCTATATGTTTTCTCTGCAATGGTTTAATTCCTCTCATTCTTCAAATACTTACAAGTAGAGGTGCGTCCAAGCAACTGGAGTTAATGTATTTCCTCAGAAATGTGTCACTGAACAATCCCAGATAATGCAACACAAATATTCTTAAATTATATAAGCACAGTGGGATAGCTGGTGAGATTTACCATCTCTACAGGAGGCTTTGAGCAGACAGCAGGGAATTGCAGTTTACTTTCTCACTCTTCGCTGAAAGTGAAATATCCATGGTGAAATTAAGAAGGAAGAAAATTAAATCAGAAATAATTTGTTGATTTTCATTTAGAAAATGGAACCCAAGTGCTATACTAAATGAATTTATTACCTAATGCCATTTTTCTTTTGGAATTAGTTCAATCGCGTAATGTAGCGGAAGGAAATGTAAAGGATGCATGACTTAGGAATCTTTTCTTGTTTAGAATGGTTCTGATCCATTGAAAACATTTTGTAATAATCCGACTCAAAAAACATGTTTCAAAAGCAGCAAACGAGAGCTTTCTTTTCAAGGTAGCATTTGACATTCAGACCTTGATGGCAAACATGGCCTCAGCGTGCTGAAGTTATAGCACGGGAGAAGCACAGCTTCAATTCTACACTTCACTGAGTTTTCAATGTCGATAGGGAAAATAGAAAAGACAGTCACCATGGTAAGCTGTCCTCTTTCACACGACCAGCTGAAGAGCAGCATTGGCAGAGTCCAAGGAGCAGGTGGTCTTGTTATAGGAATCTGTTGGCCCAGCGAGACCTGTAAGGGGGGGAAAGCATGATATCATTTTTGGAATAATTTGACAGTTAAAAAATTGGAATCAAAATTGAGTTGGATGCTGGGCAGTGTGAGCTGGGATACTGCAGGATACAGCTTCAGTGGAGCAAACTATAAAGTTCTTTCCAATGAAGAATTGTTTATGGCAGTATTAAAAAACACACCTGGGTCAGAAGTCCACTCTCATTCTGCCCTCCACTTCTTCAGCATCCTACACTGTCCCTCAGTGAAGACCAACAGAAGCTCGAGGAATTGTAACTCATCAATTCATGAGGCATTTTACTGCCTGGCACAGTGTGGGGGTTTGTGTTGATTGTCCCTCTTAGAGCGACAGAGCAGAAGAGAATCACTTGGCTTGGGGGACCAATTGAGTCCTCTCTTAGTCAGGGGGCACGTTGAAAACAGCAGCACGTTGAGGCAGCGGGGGGGGGGGGGGGGGGGGGGGGCGGGGGGGGGGGGGGGGCTACTGCTTATACCTTTCTTGATTCTAATGAATCATTACACACACTTTACACTGAATTCAACAATTTCACATCATAATGAATGCTTCCATTTTTTAGAGAGAAGCTGTTTGTAATTATTCTGCTATCACCTTTTACACCTCCTCACAATCTATCTTTTTTCTTTACTTATCAGACTACCACCTGTGGTGATATGCATCACTGTAGATACACAAGGGGTTCATGTAAATACACTTAGACTAGCTAGACACTAGAGGGAGCACTAGAGACATGACACACAGACACTTAACCAATAGGCCAGTAAGATAGGACACGACCAATGGGCATTCACAACACACCCAGAGGTGACACTACCACAGGGGGGCATTACACCAACCCATATAAAAGGACACAGCACACATGATCTTCCTCTTTCCAGGGGAGACACTCAGTGAGTACACAGGGTTGATTTGAAACACATCACTCCCACCACGTGGATCGTAGCAGACTGGTTCTTCAGCCTGAGTAGCTTTCGCAGGATTAACAGGAGAGTCGAATCCAAGTAGGAGAATTGTTAAGAGTTTAAATAAATGTGTTAAAGCTATCTCCAAGTCTGAGCCTTCCTTTGTCAGAGTGCACATCAAGGAAGCAGCTTGTGCTACGTCAAGAGCATAACAAAACACCACCCTATTTTTATCTTGCACTATCATCTTATTCATGAATTTCTCCTCCCTTTCACCCTGTCACACATCATCATAGTGGTTAGCTCTGTGGCTTCACAGTGCCAGGGTCCCAGGTTCGATTCTCTGCTGGGTCACTGTCTGTGCAGAGTCTGCACGTTCTCTCCGTGTCTGCGTGGGTTTTCTCCGGGTGCTCCGGTTTCCTCCCACAGTCCAACGATGTGCAGGTTAGGTGGATTGGCCATGCTAAATTGCCCTTAGTGTCCAAGAACATTAGGAGGGGTTATTGGGTCGGGGAAATAGGGTGGAAGTGAGGGCTTAAGTGGGTTGGTGCAGATTTGATGGGCCGTATGGCCTCCTTCTGCACTGTATGTTCGATGTTCTACCCCTGTGGTGTTCTTTGTGTTGCTTAATTCAGGATGGTTGGCGTAGTGTTCACAAAGACCACAAAATAGCTTGAAATTAAACAAAGCCATAAATTTATTAACACTACTAATTTGGATTCCTAAAGAATACACAGTTGATTGATAACATTTAAACTATACTCATCTGTAGCTAATCTTAATACAGATATAAACTATGATCTGCTCTCACTCACACTATTTGTACTTCTGACTCTCTCTAGCTAACTCTTGCACACACTCTCCAACAAGGCTTAGCCACTGCCTTTTATGTTCTATTATATACTTGTACCTGTAGCTCCTATAGTGGCCACTCTAGACACTTCATTAACTCTTGCAGGTCTGACAGTTATGATAGTACCACAATCCCTTTCTGATGAAAGGCCTGAAATGTTCTATTTTTAATTAATAAAGTTGCACTTTTGATGCCACAGGAATTTGTTATTGCTATTAATACATTTTTTGTCCAATTGGAATATCATAAAACTTCTAGTTCTTCAGAATCGTCTCAGGCGTCCACCAACTTAACTTATTTATATTAGTTTTCGGAGGTGTGTGACCTGGTTATTGTATTCCGACACTGTCATTATGTAACCAGCCCTTACGTAGATGGCCTGTGATAATGTAGGAAATCATAAAATGAACTAGAAATATAATGCGGCTGCATAAATATTACATGAATATTACTGTGACTTTTTTTTCTCATTTGACAATAAGTTGCAAAATATGTTGCCATTGTTTTTATGTTTCAGAGAGGTGGAGATTGGGACACCGGATGAAAACAAAGGTTGGGAGCAGTGGCGTGCAGAGGTCTGGTGATGCCCGGGGCAAATCTTGATTGTATGCCCCAAAGACTCAAGTATAAGGCCTAATATACTGAGAAATATTATGAGAAAGGAAAACATTTTGAATATATAAACACAGATGAAACATGAAATAAACGCTTTATTCGATTTTAATATAAATCAATCAAATTTATTAAGTTCTTTTCCCCAAATGATACCTCCTGTCACAAAACACCTGAACTACTTCACTTTTTACATCAGCTGTGAGAAATTCTTTTTCAATGCTTATTAAAGCCAGGTTGGTCAGTCGCTCCTGTGACATAGAAGACCTCAGATATGTTTTTATTAATTTCAGTTTTGAAAATGACCTTTCACAGCTTGCGACTGAAAATGCGATTGTAAGCAGTAATCTGTATGAAACACACAGCGTCGGAAAGACATCCCTCCCATACTGCAGTAAAGACTCCAGAGCATCTTTAGGATCAGGGGGAACTCTATTCCCTCCAGCTCGAAGGAGCATTACAAAATCAATAATTTTGTCATATAACTGAATTGCAACCACATCATTGTCATAATAATTTGCAAAGTCTGAACATTCCTTTTATAATTTCTCTCTTTCTTGTTTATCTTCAATCACTCCTGAATTCAAGTTCAGAAGAAAAGAAAATCGGTCACTGAGTCTTTGAAGACGGACACTGCGGTCTTCAATTTCAGTTTTTAATCTGTTCACAATCTCTAACATTACTCTATTCATTTCTTCTTGTGCCGTCAGTCCACTATCTCTTGCTGACTCTCCAGGCATTATTCTTCTTCTCCTTGTTCGTGCAATTGGTATTCCCCAATTTTGACAATATTCATTGGCTAAATCTATTGCATTGTGGATAATTTCGTCATTCTTCAAATTCAAGATATGAATAAGTCCTCTCAGATCACAAGAAGCTTCATGGAACCCCATTTTCGGATCCTGCAAACGTTTTGAGACTTTATCCACTGATGATAAAACTGAGTACCAAAAATTTAATAAAGCTATAAACGGGAACTGTTGAATAGAGTTCAGTAGCGATCCTGCATCAGATTTAGTTTCCCTTGAAAATTCTCCTTCCAGCAGGTGTTGAAGGCTTGCAATATCGTTGTCACACTCTTCGTGGATTACTTGCACAGCATCATGGCTGGAACTCCATCTTGTGTCACACTGTCTTTTCACAGTCCGAGTGACAAATGATTTTAACACTTCCCAACGAGAAGTAGATGAAGAAAAAAAAGTAGAGTTTTTCTAGAATGCCAAAAAATGTAACAACAGGTTGCACCTCACTTGCATGGACACAGGACAAATTGAGGCTGTGGTTCTCACAGTTCACAAACACAGCTTTGGGTTAACTTCAAGAATTTTTTGTTGAACACCTCCTCTCACTCCAGCCATAACTGCTGCGTTATCATATGCTTGACCACGACAGTCATTCATGGAAATTTTGTCTTCTTCCAATTTTTCCTGAATTTTATTTACCAGGCTGACTGCATCTTTCTTGTTGACTTGAAAAAATCCCAGAAATGTCTCCTTTAGTTCTACTTTTCTGTTTTCATCAATATGAACGTAACGCAGAATTTCAGAAACCTGATCTTCATGGGCAATATCTGGAGTTGAATCCAGCATTATGCTAAAATATTTTGCGTCCTTAATTTCGGAAATTATATTTTTCTTGACAGTTTCACCAAGAAGATTGATTATTTCGTTTTGAATTCTGTTGGACAAGTAGGTGACACTTTTTGGTTTCTCTTTCCCTCTCTGCAAGTGTTTTGCTAAGATGTCATCATATTTGGCCAAAAGTCTGATTGTTGCTAGAAGGTTTCCTGTATTTTCACTGACTGTCTCCCCTGGCTCTGATAACCCAGATATTCCTTCTCCTCAATGTCCACGATGGGCCAGATTCTGTTTTGCCAGAAAGGATATAACCTCGACAATCCGTTCAGTTATAGCTTTCCATCTTTTCTTTTCAGCAGACATTTGCTGTTGAAGTTCAGCATCTATCGTAGTTGAATGATGGAGTCGAACTACAAGGTTCAGGTATTCCCTCATGTGAGCTCTATGAGAAGGGCTTTTCTCATGGTCAGGTATTGTTGGATTTAGTTTTCTCCAAGTGGAGAAACCGTCTTCCTTTCCAAAGTTTGACACAGACGACAAATGCTCCTTTGAAAACAAAAAGCAAACAAAACAGTAGCATGCTTTCCGATATGGAGAGTATAACAACCATTTTCTCTCCACAATTTCTCCGTTTGTGGAAACTTTATCAAACCACTGTTTGGAAAATGATCTCCCATCCTTCTCAGCAAATGGACCACTTTTATTCTGATATCTTTCAGGGCCATGTTGTAATATTGTCATCTTCAAATGATCTGTAATCGGTTTCTTCAAACAGCCAAAATCGCTTCTTTGCAAAAATATGCAAATATCTTCTTTATTTTCTTCACATGGATCATCATCCTGACAACGAGACTGAGGAGAGAGAGTATGATGTTCTGACCGAGCTGAATCCGTATCAGAAAAATCCTTCTCTGTACCCACATCATCTTTTACTTCTCCAGGTTCTCCTACTTCTTCTTTACTTCTTTTTATCCATGCATCTAATGCCCCTCTTTGATGGGACTCTTCTTCGACTCTGGCCCTCTTTTTTTTCCTGTTCTGTGCTCCGCTCGGTTGTACACGAAATACTCGTAACATTTCATTTTCTATCTCAAAAACCGTAAGACGCATGAGAAAATGGGAAGAAAATGGTAAACAATCGGTCAGTTGCAGACGGATAAACCATATTTCATTTCTTTGTTCCTTCGTATCAAATTATTTCACACTGATTCTCCACTGATAATTTTGTGCAATTTATATCATAGACTTGCAAATTAGTGGTATCTGTATTCGAATATTAGCATGTTAAGGAATAAATGTCTCCTATTCCGAGATTAAATGCCATAGCAGTCCTCTGATCATCCAGGCTTCACTCTTACTACATCCCACGTAAATATTTCATTAAATATCGCCAAAAACCTATAAAAACCGTAGTTGCACCTGTTCTTGAGCTATTCACTGACCTGAGTAGGTAAAAGAACTAATCTAGATGCACAAAAAGCTGAAGAAAAGACGAGTTATGACTCGAGGAAACGCAGGAACGAACAGCCACGTCTGCTTGTTGATTTTGATGGTTGCACCACGTACATCATGCGCATGCGTGTGGGGGGGATGGGGAGAAGGACCATTTTCTCTAGACAGAAAGGGTACACCATGTTAAAGGAATCAAGGGCTAACAACTGCCTCTGCAATGTGGTGAGCCTCCAAAAATTGATTTATCACCGCTGAAATTTTAAAATTACTATCTTATTTCCTTCTCTGGGGCAGCACGGTGGCCTAGTGGTTAGCACAACCGCCTCACGGAACTGAGGTCTCAGGTTCGATCCCGGCTCTGGGTCAATGTCCGTGTGGAGTTTGCACATTCTCCTCGTGTCTGCGTTGGTTTCGCCCCCACAACCCAAAATATGTGCAGAGTAGGTGAATTGGCCACGCTAAATTGCCCCCTAATTGAAAAAAATAATTGGGTAATCTAAATTTTTTTTTAAAAAATTTTTTAAAAAAAAAAATTTTTTTTTTTTTTTTTTCCTTCTCTGATTGGATGCCCCCATCCAATGGATGCCCGGGGCCAATGCACCGTCGGCCCCCCCCCTCTGCACGCCACTGGTTGGGAGGTCAGTTGGAAATACAGGTGACAGGTGATAAAATCTAAAAGTGAGTCTGATGCTGTTTGAAGTATAATTTCAGTCTGATGTGGCACCATGTTGTAAAAATGACCAGATTGTCCACTTGACTATGTCGGCACTTCAGAAATGCACTTTATTGTTAATAAAACAATCACTCTCGGTTATAACTGCAGTTACATGCACTTATGGGTCCGAGATGGAAATATGTTAAATGCGGACATCCCAAAGACTTATCAGTGAGGCCTAAAGTTATGCAAAACCATAATACTACAGATGCTGGAAATCTGATATCTGGAAAGAAAGTGGTGAAAAATGCTCAGCTGATCTTGCAGCATCTGTGGAGAGAGAAACAGAATTAACATTTCAAGTTGAATAATCCTGTTTCTCTCTTCATAGATGCTGCCAGGCCAGCTGTGTATTTTTCAACGGTTTCTGTTTTTATTTCAAGTCTATAGTTATGCTGGCTCCATGTCCAGAAAGTTGGACTCATGACGTCACTCAGTCCTATTGGGCGATTTGATACTTTGTAAAATTGGACCAGGCAGGTCCACTCAAAGTATTTGCTTGTTACTCACAAAAGAAAAGTCATTCAGCTGTAAGAGGGCATGGCACGAGCATTATTTAAAGGTCCAAGCACCCAACTTTCAAGTAGGATCATTTAGAATTACTTCTGCTGTGGCAGATTCTTGAAAGTACTTTAGAGTGCTTTTGGAGGTGTTGTGGCGAGTTCCTTGTTTTGCCAGGGAGTATGGCTACAACCTCACAGGGAGAGCGGAGGATTTGTTGACCTGTTCATGAAAACAGCTGCAACAGGTATAGGGTGCCTACATTCACAGTTCCTCAGGGCTAACAGTGGGATTGGGAAATGGGGTAAAGGCTGTGGAAAGTGGAAGAATTACCCAGGTCCTCTGCTAAGAAGGGGCTGGACTTTTCCAGGTTCTTTGACAGCAATAGGAGGCTATCTGGCAGGCCGGCCAATGTACGTGACATTTCATCTGAGTTCCCTGTGGTAGAACCCGTCCCCCCCCCCCCCCCCCCCCCCCCCCCCCGAGTGCTGTGGCATTGCTCGCTCCTCCCCCTCCTGGCTGTGCTGTGGCTGGGATGGCAACGGAGTGGTTTCTGAAAGCAGGATATCATAAAAGAGAAAGTTAGTATGCAGGGGTGTAGTGGGAAGGAAATTAAGAGGTTTATGTTCGCAACATCTGCAGCTTGCAAATCATGTTAGATCTTAGGAAGACATGTGAACTGAGTGTTGAGAAATGGCATTAAGCAGGAACATCCTGTTGTCCTTGGTGTTCTCGGTAGCGTCAGATGCCACAGGCTCAGCTGCAGTCAGCCCCATAATAAGCAGTACTATCTCCTCTGTGGGCCTCAGGAGCTGTAGGTGACCTTGTCCCCTTCACTGATTCTGCTTCACTCCCTCCAGTTATGGGGCATTTTTTCCTCCAGGAGAAAGAGCCGAATGTTAAGGATTGCATTGCACTCTGTTTTGGTGATGTGTCTGCTACAGCGGAATAGTTGGATGCATGTAGAAGCAGTGGGAGCTGGGTGTAAGGCTGATATCATTGGAATGTATCAGAGGGTGAGGCAGAGTGTCTGGACATTAAGGGCTGGTCCTGAGTGCGAGAGAGTGCTGTTGTGTGAGTGATGGATGTGTGCATTGAGCATCGTGAGTTACTGGTAGTATGGTGGCTGAGAGATATATTGTGAAGATGCATTCACCGACCTCGAGTCCCACATCAGACTTCTTAGTAGCATTGCTGCCAGATTCCAAGAATTGGTGTCCCTATCCTCCTATCTCCATTTAAGGGCTTCCTGGTGTTCCACATATTCATGGCATCCCGTCCACGTCCTCCTCTCGTACTGCATTTTTAACCTGTTTGCCCCGGTGTTCAATTTTCTTTCCTCAATATTGCAGAATTACATTCAGCAGCCCTGGCATTCAACAGCAGCTTCCTGTTATTTAATGCAATCTCCTTTTAAGAGAGACAGACCTCCTTTGAGAGAAGCAGGCTGACTGCAGCTCATGCTAAAAGCACATGCTGCTCAGCCACCTACAGAAACCCCAACAAAGATTAGTATACTGGACTGAAACCCCAATATTTTAGCTTATTTTGCAAAACTGTGCGGAAAGAATGTGTCGCCCTAAGAGTGATTGCACAAAGAAATAGGGATTTGGCATTTTAAAACAAAACTTTGTTATTAAAACAATATTAATTTCACAACACACTAAAAATAGCTTACAATTACCTCTTAAACAATATTTACTTCTCAATGCAGTAAATACAATACCCTTAATTATGATCTCTATTCTCAAACAACAAGAAAGAAAAGAAAACAGCTCTCACTCCATCCTACATTCCAATGGCACAGATTTATACTTGCTTTCCATAACAGATTTGGCTCCTGTTAGAACCCCTGCTAACTCTGGCTGGATGCTTTCAAAAAGCTGTTTCAAATGGTTTGTTTCAGCTTCGTCCTTGTCCTCAGACAAGTCTGCACTGCTTTAAATACTATTGATCTTTTTTCATCATCCTACTGTGACAGCAAAGTACTAAACTTGTGGTATAAAGGGTAGCCAAATCAAAACTCAACTCCAAAAGCTTTCTTAAAATGTCTGATTACATTAGCTCTACCCAGAAATAACATTACACCCCCCCCCCCCCCCCCGCCCCCCACCAATCTGGAAACAAATTAACTCCCCAGACTGAAAACACATTCCCTAGTCAAACAACAGTGCATTAACTCAGGCTTGTGACTCTGATCAATTTCCTCTCTGGCTTCTAAAAGTTTTCTGGTCTTTTAAATACATGATGATTGCAGCCAAACACACTCTAAACCAGGCTTTTAACCCTTAAATTGCCAAATGTTTATAATTCAATATATCTAAAATCCGTCATAATGGAAACAGCTTTCTGGAATGATAGAAAATCAATCCTTACTTTCACTCACTCTCTCTCCACCATTACCCCCTTCCTCCAACCTATTCCCCTCCTCTCCTCTCGTTAAAAGGAAACTAAATTGTTTTTTCTTAAGGAGTGCTTCGTATCCAGCTATTTCTGCAGATTCAATGACTGGGGAACTAATATAACCTTTTTGTATACTCTTTCACAGGAACCATCTTTTTGAACCTCTGCAATTCATCTGATGCGTCCGCAGTACTCTTGGAAGGGAGTTCCAGGATTTTGTCAGTGAAAGAATAAAAATATAATTGCAGATTAGGATGGTGTGTGGCTTGGAAGGGAACTTGCAAGTTATGGTGTCCCTATGCATCTTTTCCTCGTCCATCTCTGAGGTTATATGCAATAATGGGTTTTTAAAAATTGCTCCAAAGAATGGCTCAAATTGAATTCTATTTAGGTTTTGTGAGAAATTTTAGTTGCAGCTAAAACATTGAAATGTATTTTCATGCTCGAAAACTCTCCTTGAAAAGTCATTTCCATTCTCTAGGCATTTTGGTTTAGAACACCAAAGAACATTCTGTACTCCAGGGTGTGAAAATAGCCTTTTTAAGAGCGATTGCACGAATTCCAATTGAAACATGCTGCGGGAGTATTGGTTTGCACAGCCAGTGACGGGTCTGATTTACCCCCTGTTATCTTTTTGCCTGTAGATAGGCAGTATTGAGTTCAAAAAGAGATCATTCATTACAATGTTTAAGTTGGATTCTGGCAGCGCGTTGATTTTAATGAGATTGGTGTTCCTTTTCAGTTAATATTTTTAATGAAAATGTATATCTGGGAGGGTGTGCAGTCTGTACCAACAACTAAAAGCTATAACCATGGGGGATGTGGATGCTTAAACTGTGGTAGTTAGCGTGGGAATTGGTAATTGATATAATCAATGGCCAATATCTAAAACCTTGTGAGAGGAGAGGAAAACACAAATAACTTTCACAAGGACTGTGTGGTTGGAGGTCCAACCACAGTGAAGATAACATTTTCAAAAACCGTGTTTAATTATTTAATGCAATCATGAAACATGAAGATGACCAGCAGGATTTTGTGCTTGGTGACTTTTTATTTCTTGATTTTCTTGGGGTGGGAGTTGCTATCAAGGCCTGCATTTATTGCTCATCCCTATTGTTTGAAAGGGATGCAAATAGCAAAAAAACTGGACAGAATATGTGTGAATTGTATGATAATCCAAATTATGGAATTCCTCACAATGTAGAAACAAATCATAGAAAAGTTACAGCACAGAAGGAAGCCATTTGGCCCACCTTGTCCACGCCAGCCCAAGGACACCCAGTCCCTCTCTAATCCCACCTTCCTGCATCCTGTCTGTAGCCCTAGTAGAGTCCACTAAAGGTGCAAGTCCAGGTTAAGGGTCTCTGCCTCCACCACCAACTCGGCACTGAATTCCAGACACCCAGTACTCTGCGTAAAAAAGCTCTTCCTTATGTCCCCTGAACACCTTCTGCTATCTCTCCTATCTTGAATCATAGGACAGTGCAGAAGGAGGCCATTTGGCCCATCGAGTCTGCACCGGCCCTTGGAAAGAGCACCCCACCCAAACCCACACCTCCACCCTATCCCCGTAACCCAGTAACCCCACCCAACCCAAGACACTAAGGGCAATTTACCATAGTCAATCCACCTAACCTGCACAGCTTTGGACTGTGGGAGGAAACCAGAGCACTCGGAGGAAAGCCACGCAGACACGGGGAGAACGTGCGGACTCCTAACAGACAGTGACCCATGGCAGGAATCAAACCTGGGACACTGGAGCTATGAAGCAACTGTGCTAACCACGGTGCTGCCGTGCCTCCCAATCTTTGTCCACTGGTTCGAGAATTCTCCACCATGGGAAACAATTTAATCCTGTCTATTCTATCTCTTCCCCTCATAATTTTGTGAACCTCAATTAAGTCACCCGTCAACCTTCTTTAGAACATAGAAAAACAGAAAAATTCAGCACAGAACAGGCCCTTCGGCCCACGATGTTGTGCCGAACCTTTGTCCTGGATTAATCATAGAATATAGAAAAAGATTAATAATTTCCTTTGTTCCAAGGAAAATAACCCAACCTATCTAATCTCTCCTCGCAGCTACAACTTTCAAGGATTTAAATCCTTTGAGTACTCCCTCTCTCCTCATGTTTATCCCATCCAATAGGGGCTGGTTTTGCACAGTGCTAAATCGCTGGCTTTTAAAGCAGACCAAGGCAGGCCAGCAGCATGGTTCAATTCCCGTACCAGCCTCCGTGAACAGGCGCTGGAATGTGGTGACTAGGGGCTTTTCACAGTAACTTCATTTGAAGCCTACTCGTGACAATAAGCGATTTTCATTTTCATTTCATTTCACCTGCATATTAGCACTCCACTCCCCACGCACTCATCCCAGCCAACAAGATGGCTGCACGGAGAGCGGCACCCAGTATGCGGACGCCAAGCTGGAGACCCTTCTAAATGCTACCCCATGCCGTGCAGCGGGGTGGGGGGCAGAAGGTGGCTGCCACCCACCGCAATACACTGGGCCTGGGTGCAGGTAGCAAAGACCATGAGTGCCGTGGGCCACATCGCCAGTGGCAAAAGAAACTGCATGATCTCCTCAGAGAGACCACGGTGAAGAGGCAGCACTGTGCCCTTGTCACCAACCCGTCCCACACACCCGTAAGGCTGCCCCCCCCGCCCCTGCCCCCCCAACCCGGAGGACGACCGAACCCCACCCACCGACAGTGTGCACGCTCCCCATCCTGCACCTCATGCCAGCACCTATACTGGCCTCCATGGCCGGGTGCCCTGGCCACGAGGGCCACCAACTGCCCACAACCTGTGCTGCACCCACTTTGGGTATTCACCTAGGCATAACATTAGGGCCCAGAAGGGCAGAAAGTTAGACACCAGTTAAGTGTGCATGGCTGCAGCACATAGGATAGTTAGGGGCTGGGGCACAGACCTTCATATTGGTGTTCATATGTTCTTTGCAAAATAAACACCTGAGCACAAATGTGCAGAAGTTGGAAAATTCTGACTCACTGGCAGTTAAAGAACTAAAGAAAGAACTAAAGAAAAGTACAGCGCAGGAACAGGCCCTTCGGCCCTCCAAGCCTGTGCCGACCATGCTGCCCGTCTAAACTAAAATCTTCTGCACTTCCTGGGTCCGTATCCCTCTATTCCCAACCTATTCATGTATTTGTCAAGATGCCCGTTAAATGTCACTATTGTCCCTGCTTCCACCACCTCCTCCGGCAGCGGGTTCCAGACACCCACTACCTTCTGTGTAAAAACCTGATCATCTCAGTTTATGAACTGAAAACACTGATGTAACTCACATGTAACTTTTAATGATGTTCATTGTTGTACAATTCCCATACAGTACCTGTATGAATATTTGAATGCAAGTTCAAATTTTTCAAAGGAAGGGGGATGTCCCAATATTTGGATATTGTGAAGCACATAAAGGGCTAATGTAATGTTACTACTCTAGTCACTAGATGGTGCTATAGCACAACCATATAAATATCAAATGCCTCCTTGGATCTGAGGTGTTTATGCACAGATCATAGCTGTTCTTCTTCCAGGAATGGACATGTGGAGCTTCCAGGTAAGTGTTACAGTGGTACCTTTTTCCACTGCCCTTCTCTGGACTTCTCTCTAGCTTCCAGATAGGGGCCTCTTTTCTGAGGGGGGGGCTTTAGTCAAGGGCCCCCTGGTGGGGGCCCTTTATTCAGGGTGTCTCTGTGGGGGATTCCTTTAGTTAGGGACACTCTGTGGGGGATTCCTTTATTTAGGGACTCTCTGTGGGGGATTCCTTTAGTTAGGGACTCTCTATGGGGGGTTCTTTAGTTAGGGGCTCTCTGTTGGGGGTTCCTTTAGTTACGGGGTCTCTGTGGGGGTCCTTCTAGTTAGGGGGTTGCTGTAGAGAGTTCCTCCAGTTAAGGAGTCCCAGGGGGGTATCCCTATTGGTGGGTTCTCCCATTTTGGGGGTCTCTGGGGAGGGGTTTGGTAGAGTAGGGATGGGCAGGTAGTGCATTGCGAGGGGGAGGGTGGCCCTCAGGTGGACTTTGGTGGCAACTCCCTTGAGGAGTTACCACCCTGGCCCACCGCGAGGACCACCACGTCAGGTTCACATTTGGTGAGACCTGTAGTAATCTCCACCCACATAATTCTCAGTCCAGGGGACCGAGAATCATGGAGGCTGGAGAAGCGTGCTGGGCCCACTAAAAGGGTGCCAATGCATCAATAGGGCATCAATAAGAACCATTTGCATTCCTTTACATCCTCCCACTGGCACAAGGGCATGAATGTCGATCCTGCCACCGGGGGGAGGGGGGGGGGTGGGGTCAGAGAATCGCGTTCAGATTGGCGCCTGCTAACGCCCGGCATCGATCCCGAGTTTTTGATTCTCCGCTGCATTGGGGACCCAGCTACCAGCCACAGGCGGCAGAGAAACCAGGCCATGCTTTCAAAATTAAAGCCAAACTATATAGGGTTAGAACACTGCACCTAGGCTGGAGTTCTTCGGACGTTGCCAATCACTTTTCCCATTGGCAGCGCATCCCCATGGGTTTCCCGGGCATCGTGAGGTGATTACAATGGGAAATCCCATTGACAACGGCAAGAAGACAGAATCCCGCTGCCAGTGAACGGCGCGCCTCTCCGAGAAACACACGGTTGGAGAACCGGAGAACTCTGCCCCTTTCTCAAGCTGTTGGCTCTTAAATTATTTCCTTTCCTGGTATTTTTCATCCTGCATTTTCAAAAGCATTTTCTCAGCACAGAAATTGACAGAAGTTGCCAATCCCCAAGTTTTGTTATCACTTTTTGAACTGTAAAACTAAATCCAGTCACCATTCTCTTAAGAACTGCCTTTTAAATGGCTCATGATCTTTCCCCATCTCTTCATTCTCAGGCCTAACAGAATATAATCTCTCACTGTTTACAGTCAGCGACTCGACAACACCGCGGATGGTTTGATGGAGCTTTTTGGCCATATCCATGCTGTTAATAGCCAACTGAACCTGGATACTTTCCATTAACTGAACTGAACCTGGATACTTTCCATTAACTGAACTGAACCTGGATACTTTCCATTAACTGAAGTGGAGTAGTGCCCCAATCAAACACAGGGATGAGAAGGTTTTACTGTGTTCCAGGGTTGGTTGCTGCCAGGAGGGTGGGTATTAATGTATTAATTCTGTATCCTCCAAATCTGCACGGCACTAATTCCAAATATTCTGGAACCATCGCATCAACGGGGCAATCAGAAGGGGTGATGCAGCTTAGCTCATTGACACGGAGAACATGTCTCTGGATGTTACCTGACCCCCTTTAGCATTTAAGGTTTGAATCTCGATAATGACATCCACGGCCATGGGGGGGGGGGGGGGGGGGGGGGGGGGGTTGCAGGGATCTTCCCAATCAACAAGATATGCCTTATCGCCCATTGCATCCCAATCTACTATCTGCAGTCACTCCTATCTCTGACTGTGATCTGGCAGGGGACACAGCAGCTTGTTTACTCACTTTTCCTTGTAACTCACTGTCTTAACCTTCATGAGGACCACGGGGATCACCATCTACCCAATGGGCTCGTGCAGTGCGGGTTTCCATGGCAATGGTAGAGGGATGCCCAAATTGGGCATGTTACTAAGCCCTTTAAATGCTGTCCTGGACCTGGGTCATGAGTTCTGATAGGTCTGGGCTCGGACACCTGTGTTGTGCGCTCTGGATACAGCTTTACTGCAGATTCATAGAATACCTACAATGGAGAAGGAGGCCATTCAGCCCATCGACTCTGCACCAACCATTTGAAAGAGTACCTTATCTTGATACACGCCTCCACCCTGTCCCCATAATCCAGTAATCCCACCACACCTTTCGGACACTAAGGGGCAATTTATCATGGCCAGTCCACCTAACCTGCACATGTTTGGACTGTGGGAGGAAACCGGAGCATCCGGAGGAAACCCACACAGACACGGGGACACAGACAGATGCCCAGGCTGGAATCGAACCCGGATTCCTGACACTGTGACACCCCTAAATAATTCTGTTTAAACCTTCATCTTCATGTTTCCTGGATTATTACACTCATAAACTTCCAAATTATGCTGGTTGTGATCAGCTTCTCCGTGAGGTTATGTACTGGAGGGATTCCTGTAAGTACGTCCTGTACATCATATTTAAGCTTATATTCTCATAGTATTGCAATGCTTGTTAAATTAATCTAACTCATGCAAAGCACTTGTGGCTTGGGCTGCACATAATCTTTGACGTTGCAAAATGATGACTTGTGGTGGCGATCATGGTCGCACATTTGGCAGCTCCCACTCATAGTGATCTTTTTGTGGCCTTATGCCGTTTGTTGCAGGAATTTTGTAGAGGAAAGGTGTAGAAGCAAGGACAGAAGAAATTGACCCCTAGTGTATGGAGTTGGGGTCCAGAAGTAATCAGAAAAGAATGAACCAGCTGGTGGTGGTGAGTGTGGAGTGGACAACGTGCGTGGATATGGCGGACAAACAGGTTCGGACCCCGTCAGCTCAGTGGTCGATAGGCCAGTTGGTGAGCTTCTTAAATGAGAAGTTCACCCAACAGCGGAAGGAGAATGCGGAGGACCTGGCCCGGGCGGTGGACTCGATAAAGGCGGTGGTTAACCTCTTGGAGACTGTGATATTACCTTGTGTCACATAGTATATTACTCTTTGAACCAGCCGGGTTGATGAAATGAACAATAGTCTTCTTGTAAAGATGAACTAATTTATTGAGTAATATAAATAATATTTGTGAGTCTTTTTTACTTAATACTCAACTAGTAAAAGAAATAAAATACAGCAAAGATAACTAACTAACTATGCAATGTAATAATAAAATAACTTCTAACTTCTCTCTCTCTAGCTATTCTGTCTTGTCTGTTCACTCTTCTGAAGCACACTCTCTCAGAAAGAGCGGGAAAGACTTTCCTATACCATCTGATAGTGAGACATCTAGTATTGAATTGACTGTACTAGTTTTACATACATTGATTATGTATATTGATATACAGAGATCACTACAGAGAAGAGACTGGCAGCCCGGGGACAGGCGATCCAGAGGTTGGAGGAGCAGGTGGGGGAACAGGAGGAACAGTCCACCTCAATGGCAGCAGAGATTGGAATGCTGCGTGACCAGCAGAAGAGACTACCGGAGAAAGTGGAGGACCTGGAAAATGGTTCTCATGGGCAGAACATTCGGATCGTGGGTCTGCCAGAGGGAATCGAAGGATCGGATGCTGGTGCATATGTGGGGAAGGTGTTGGAGAAGCTACTTGGAGAAGATGCATTTGATCGACTGTTGGAGGTGGATGGGGCCACAGGACATTGATGCGCAAGCCCCAGGGGGGTGAGCAGAGGGCGAAGATGGTACAATTACATCAGTTCCTGGACAAGGAACGTATTATGAGGTGGGCCAGGCAGATGAGACGATGCACTTTGGGAAGATGTCGAGATCCGTGTGTACCAAGACTTGGGAGCGGAGCTCGTGAAGAGGAAGGCGAGCTTTAATAAGGTCAAGTCGGCCCTGTACAAGAAGGGTATAAAGTTAGGTCTACTGTACCCGGCCTGCCTATGGGTGGCTTATGGGGGCTGGGAGTTGTACATTGGCTCGTCGGAGGAGGCAGCGGACTTTATGAAGGAGAATAGACTGGCAGGAGAAGGAGCCCCTTGAACTTTGACTGAGGAGAACTGAATTATGTTTTGTAAAACTTTGGGTTTGCGTTGTTCAGAGTTATTTCCAGGGTTTTGCTTGTTTCTTTCCATTTTTTCGGTCCTGTTTGGGGTTAGGCAGGTATATTGTACTTTGTTAAGGGGGGAGGTGTGGATCTTTGGGATCAGACCTTGTGAGGGATGGTTGGTTTGTTTTTACTTCTTGGGCGGGATTCTCCGACCCCCCCTCCCGCTGTGTCGGAGAATGCGAGTGCCCCCCCGGCGATTCTCCGGCCCCCGATGGGCCGTAGTCCCGCTGGTTCTTTGCCAGTCCCACTGGCGTGAATTAGACTAGGTCACTCACCGGCGAGACCTGGTGGCGCGGGCGGGCTTCAGGGTCCTGGGGGGGGGGGGGTCGTGGGGCGATCTGGCCCCGGGGGGTTTACCCACGGTGGCCTGGCCCGCGATCGGGGCCCACCAATCCGCGGGCAGCCCTGTGCCGTGGGGGCACTCTTTTCCTATGCGTCGGCTGTGTCAGCCTCCGCGATGGCTGACGTGTAGGTGAACCCTTCCCCCGCGCATGCGCGGGGATGACGTCAGCAGCCACTGACGCCCCTGCGCATGCGAGGACCCGCGCCGGCCAGCGGAGTCCCTTTGACTCCAGCTGGCGTGGTGCCAAAGGCCTTCCATGCCAGCCGGCGGGGCGCAAACCACTCCGGCACCAGCCTAGCCTCTGAGGGTGCGGAGGATTCTGCACCTTTGGGGTGGGCTGTTGCCGGAGTGGTTCACGCCACTCCGTCCCGCCGGGACCCCACGCCCCACCGGGTACGGGAGAATCCCGGCTCTTGCCATTGTTTCGATTGTTTGCACTAAGGACGGGGGGAAGGGGAACCAGTGGGGGGTAAGATGCTAGGCGCCATAGGCAGGGGCTGCCAGGCTAGCTGGGTGGGCTAGTTCACTGAAGCAAAGTGGGGGATGAGCTGAAGACCGATGTGGGGGGGATGGAGGGGGAGTGGGGGGGTTGGGTGGGGGTAGGATTAGACCGCTGACGGGGAGGGGACTTTCAAGATGGAGGAGGAGGAGGGTTGATGATGGTTGTTGCTTGAGGGCTGGCCAGGGGAGGTGCAGGGCATGGGCTGCATACTGGCCTAGGAGAGGTTATGGTTGATTGGCAAGGGAGGGGGCGGGTTGCCCCCGACCAGGCTGGTCACGTGGAACGTTCAAGGACTGAATGGGCCAGTCAAAAGGGCCTGTGTGTTCATGCACTTGAGGCAATTGAAGGCAGATGTGGCCATATTACAGGAGACACATTCTGAATGTGGGGGATCAAATTAGGTTAAGGAAGGGATGGGTTGAACAGGTGTTCTATTCGGGATTAGACTTTAAAAACGAGGCGGGTGACAATCCTGGTCAATAAGCAGGTGGCGTTCGAGGTGGGGAAGATAGAGGCAGACCTGGGGGGTAGATAAATTATGGTTAGTGGGAAATTGGAGGGAATGGCTATGGTATTGGTAAATGTATATGTCCCAAACTGGGATGACGTTGAGTTTGTTAGGCGGGTGCTGGGGAAGATCCCGGACCTGGATTCGCATCGACTGATTATGGGGGGAGATTTCAACATGGTCCTGGATCTGAGGCTGGACCCGTCGAGTGCCAGGTCTGGAAAGGTGTCAGTTATGGCAAAGGAGCTGCGGGGGTTTATGGAGTTGATGGTGGGGTTGATTTGTGGAGATTTGGGAGGCCAAGGAGTAAGGAGTTTTCATTCTACTCCCATGTGCACAAGTTGTATTCCCGGATCGACTTCTTTATGTTGGACAAAACGCTGCTGGCTGAGGTGGTAGATGCTGAATATTGAACAATTGTGGTATCAGACCACGCCCCGCACTGGGTAGACCTGCAAGTTAACAAAGGAAAGGCCCAGCGCCCGCAATGGAGGTTAAATGTGGGGCTGTTAGTGGAGGAGGAGGTGTGCGAGCGGATGAGGGAGGCCTTTCGGGGATATATAGAGATCAATGACACAGGTGAGGTTTCGGCGGGGGTGGTTTGGGGGAACTCATCTCAATTGGGGCCCATAAGGAGAAGGCTAAGCGAGTGGAGTTAGACAGGCTGGTAAGCAACATTTTACAGGTGGCAGGAGGTATGCAGAGTCTCCGGATGAGGGGCAGTCTATGAATATGGGGAGAAAACCAGCAGGATGCTGGCACATCAGCTGAGGAAACAGGAGGCGGCAAGAGAGATTGGGAAAGTAAGAGATACAGAGGGTTGGGTGGTTTTGGATCCGGCGGGGGTGAATGGTTTGTTTCGGAATTTTACAGTGGATTGTATAAATCGGACCCCCAGCCGGGGAGGAGTGTATGAAGTGATTCCTGGAGGGACTGGAGTTTCTGAGGATAGATGAGGAGTTGGTGGAGGGTATGGGAGCCCCAGTTGGGCTTGGGGAGGTTATAGACGGGTTGGGGGTGATGCAAACAGGTCAGGCCCCGGGACCTGACGGATACCCGGTAGAGTTTAATAAAAAGTCTTCCGGGCTGCTGGGGCCGCTCCTGGCAAAGGCTTTTAATGAGTCCAAGGAGCTGGGAGAGCTCCCCCTAACATTATCGCAGGCATCGATTTCCCTTATTTTGAAGCCGGTTAAGGACCCAGACAGCTATGGGTCATATGGGCCAATCTTCCTGTTAGGGCAGCACGTAGCACAAGTGACTAACACTGTGGCTTCACAGCGTCAGGGTCCCAGGCTCGATTCCCCACTGGGTCACTGTCTGTGTGGAGTCTGCATATTCTCCCCGTGTCTGCGTGGGTTTCCTCCGGGTGCTCCGGTTTCCTCCCATAGTCCAAAGACATGCTGGCTAGGTGGATTGGCCATGATAAATTGCCCTTAGTGTCCAAAAGGTTAGGAGGGGTTATTAGGTTACGGGGATAGGGTGGAAGTGAGGGCTTAAGTGGGTCGGTGCAGGCTCGATGGGCTGAATGGCCTCCTTCTGCACTGTATGTTCCATGTTCTATGTTCAAATGCAGATGCAAGATTGCTGGCAAAGATCTTGGGCGGTATTCTCCGCTCGCGATAAAAATCGGGATGGCCGTCGTGAAATCTGCCAAGCTTCACGACGGCCTCGGGGCCCACTCCCCGCATCTAATTCACCCCCACGCCGGAAATGACACGAAACGGCGCTTTTCTGATGTCATCCGCGCATGCGCGGGTTGGAACCGGCAACCCACGCATGCGCGGATGACATCAGCGCGCAGACGGCACGAACCCGCGCATGCTGGGGGCGCCAGTGTGGCGTAAAAAATGTCGGCAGGCCCTCACACGATTCTCCCACACCACGTGGGGAGCGGAGAATTCCGCCCCTTGGCCACCCGCATAGAGAATTGTGTTCCGGAGGTAATGAGGAGAACCAGACGGGATTTGTGAAGGGACGTCACCTGACGTCCAGCATTAGGCGGCTGATAATGATGCTGGCAAAGGGGCGTGATGTCGAGGCGGTGGTGACCATGGATGCAGAAAAGGCCTTTGATTGGGTGGAGTGGAAGTACCTGTGGGATGTACTGGGAAGGTTTGGGTTTGGGCAGGGATTTGTGGATTGGGTCCAGTTGTTATATCAGGTGCCAGTGGTGAATGTAAGGACCGACCGGGTTCAATCAGAGTACTTTAGTCTGTGCAAGGGGACAAGGCAGGGGTGTCCACTCTCCCCACTACAGTTTGCCCTGGCCAAAGAGCCTTTGGCAATAGAACTGAGGGCATCGAACATTTGGTGCGGGATAGTGAGCGCGGGGGATGGAATATAGGGTCTTGCTCTATGCAGATGATTTACTCCTTTATATAGCAGTCCCGTTGGGGGGAATTACAGGAATTATGGGAATATTGGAGGATTTTGGCCAGTTCTCAGGTTACAAACTGAATATGGGCAGGAATGAGGTCTTCGCTATCCAGGCAAGGGGGCAGGAGAGAAGACTGAGGGAGGATCCGTTCAAAGTGGTGGGAAGGAGTTTTAGGTACCTGGGGATTCAGATGGCAAGCGACTGGGGTCAGCTTCATAAACTAATTTTGGGCAGGGTGATTGAGCAAATGAAAGGGGACTTTCATAGGAGGGACTTGTTCCTACTGTCATTGGCGGGGAGGGTACAGACTGTGAAGATGTCAGGGGTGAAGAGGAAATGGGAGGAGGAGTTGGGATGGGAGTTAGAAGTTGGGCTATGAGAGAAGGCCCTGATGATAGTCAATGCATTCTCGTTTTGTGCCAGGCTTAGCCTGATCCAATTCAAGGTGGTGCACAGGGCTCTTATGGCTGTGGCCCAGATAAGTAGGTTTTAGGAGGTGGAGGACAGGTGTGTGTGGTGTGGGAGAAGTCCGGTGAATCATGTACATATGTTTTGGGCTTGTCTGAAGCTGAGGGGATTTGGCAGGGATTCTCAGATGTCATGTCAGAGGTCCTGGAAGGGAGGGTGACTCCGAGTCCAGAAATGGGAATATTTGGAGTGTCGGAAGATCCAGGAGCCTCGGAGGGAGGGAGGCCGACGTTTTGGCCTTTGCCTCCCTGGTGGCCCGGAGACGGATTTTGCTGGGATGGAGGGACTCGGAGCCTCCAAAGTCAGGAATGTGGGTTAGGGACATGGCGGGGTTTCTCAGACGAGAGAAAATTAAGTTCACCTTTAGGGGTTCATTACAGGGGTTCGCTTGGAGGTGGCAGCCTTTCATCGACTTCTTTAAGGAAAACTGACCGTCAGCAGGGGGGGGGGGAAGGGGAGGCATGCCAGTGAAGAATAAGGCAGGGAATTTAATATATGGGTAGCTAGGAGTTAGGGCGGAAGTTGGGTCTGTTACTGTGGGGGTTTTGCATGTGTTAAAATGTTAAAATGTTAAAATTATAAATGCCTCAATAAAATATTTTCTAAAAAAAAAGATGTTGCAAAATGGCATCAGTTTGTTTTTTTTCAAACACATTTTATTCAAACTTATATCAAAGTAGGTTACAGCAAATAAACACCCTGGGAATCATTCTTCCCAACAATCAACGATACAGTTTGTACAGATTTTTCTCCTTTTTCATCCCTCCTCCCCATCACCCACTCCCCCACCCCCTGCGACGAACAGCTCCTCAAACACAGTCACAAACATTCCCCACCTTTTCTCAAACTCCCCTGCTGAGCCCCTTAACTCATAGTTTATCTTCTCTAACTGCAGGAAGTCATACAGGTCACCCAACCATGCTGCTATCCCCGGTGGTGATGGGGCTGGTTTAGCACACTGGGCTAAATTGCCGGCTTTTAAAGCAGACCAAGGCAGGCCAGCAGCACGGTTCAATTCCTGTACCAGCCTCCCCGAACAGGCGCCGGAATGTGGTGACTAGGGGCTTTTCACAGTAACTTCATTTGAAGCCTACTTGTGACAATAAGCGATTTTCATTTCATTTCATTTTCAACCACCACTCCAGCAAAATTCGTCACCGTGCAATCAGAGAGGTGAAGGCCAAGACATCGGCCTTTTTCCGCTCCATGAGCTCCGGCTTCTCTGAAACCCCAAATATCACCACCATCTATTTGACTATAATGTGCAGATTAGCATTTATGAATTTTAATAGTTATTTTATTTCATTTCATAAGTGTAACAAGCTGCGAGAAAGCAATTTATTTGATCTCACTTAAGGCGGCATTGAATATGTTTTGTGAAGCCACTTGTGCTTCAGAGCAGTGTTACTTTACATGTGTGAATTTTGCAAACGAATGACAATGACAGCTTTGCTTTTCATTCTAAATCTGGGCCAGCTATTTCCACCGCATTGCAAATCATAGTATTAATCTTTGTTTAGTTTCATGATTAAATATGTCCCTTTCATGAATACGCTGATTTTAATTTGCTTTAACTGGTAATCCTGCGACTCTCTTATTATTCAAAAATCCATAAACAGAGAGTCTAAATATTAATGCTCTGCAAAATTAGCACCTCGAGCAGTTTGATTGGAGCACCTATATTTTTATAAGTGCTTAAAATACAGCTGCTGTGCATTAATTGCAAAGATACAGGAATGAGCATCAGTTTGAATAGATCTCGAGAATTATCATTGATTTGAAATAAACCTAGGGCGCAATTCCCCCCCCCCCCCCCCCCCCCCCCCACGCCGGGTGGGAGAATCGCGGGGGCACCGCTTGAGTCCCACCCCGGCACCCGCATGCGATTCTCACACCCTCTCAAACCGGCGCGATGAGATTTACGGCTGGCCACTCAGAGAATTGCCGCTCGCCGTTTGTAACAGGTGAGGGCCGATTCTCTGGCCCGGAGCGGCCTGCCCAATACAATGTGTTCCCGCCGACGCCAACCACACCTGGTTGCTGCCGGTGTGAACATCGCGGGAATGCTGGGGGGTTGGGCGGCCTGTGGGGGGAGGGGAGGATCCAGCACCGGGGGGGGGCGCACAAAAAGGGTCTGGCCCGCAATCGTGCCCACCGGTCGGCGGGCCGGCCTCTCTGAAGTAGGCACTCCTTTCCTCCGCCCCCACCCCCGCAAGATCACTCCGACATTTCTTGCGGGGTGCCCGCGGGTAGGACAGCAACCGCGCATGCGCGGGTTGGCGCTGGCCAACCTGCGCATGCGGCACCGCGTAATTTACGCGGCGTCAAGCCTGGCGCGCGTAGATGACATGGCGCCGCTCCTAGCCCCCTGGGAGAATAGGGGGCGAGGAGCGGCCTCCGACGCCGGAGTGAAACACTCCGATTTTCACTCCGGCGTCGGCACTTAGTCTCCCGTTGGAAGAATCCGCCCTAATGTTCCATCGAAAACTGGTGTACGTTCAATTTTGTAAGCAAAACAATGAAAAAGCCATCACGCAAGTGGTCAATAAAACGAGGCTGATGCACAAAGCTTATAATGATACCAAAGACAGCAGTGGATTAGAAAATGGTGAAATGAGCACAAAGGTTAAATGCTAAAACTAAATGAATAAAATAGCTAACTTCCTGGCAAGTAACACACAAATTAATTTATAAAATAGAAAAATAGCAGCATATTTGAATGAAAAAGGAAACGATCTTCTTCTTCAAAAGAGGAATATTATCCAGCACGCTAAGGGGTCAGATGGCTCAAGAATTGAAGCAAATATTTTGAAAAAAAGTGAGGTCTATGCTTGTTGTGACCTGCGATTTCCCTTCTTTAATGATATTTGTGCTTGCTGTAAATCCTGCTGACCTTCTTCTCCATTTGGCTACGTTTTGTGCCAATGCCATAAATGCACAGTTACTCTGTGAGCGACAGAGTAGGGAGTGAACAGGAGCGGAGATGTTAATCAGACAGATATTAAAGACTCACCCCCACAACCCAAAGATGTGCAGAGTAGGTGGATTGGCCATGCTAAAGCTAAATTGTCCCTTAATTGAAAACAAATGAATGAGATATTTTAAATGAATGACAATGGTTGGGGGAGGGGGTGGTGGATTTTCTGCTCCCATTTTCAGCAGGTGGGATTAGTGGCAGGAAATTCTGCAAAGTCCCAAATTGTGGTTTACGTCGACAAGATTTCCCATTCCATTTGTCCCTGTTCCCCAACAATGGCATAATGGGAATCTTGAATTTGATGCACATTTGATTGTATTTAAATTTAATTAACAGGCATTTACGGCTGATAGCCCCCCGCCCCATTAGATTGATCATTCACATCAACATGAGGGCACGACAACATAAATAGGTACGACCTCCCACAATGTGCACCTGGCGAGCAGAACCCACCAGAGCCCAGAGCAGTTCAAGTGAATTCTTGGCTCGGGGAAGTAGGCCTTAGTTTGGCATTCCCCTGGTGTTTTGTGGGCACTGCCCCCTTGGCACTGCCCTCTGGAACAAGGCGTTGCGTGGGGGAGTTCCAGTGAGGGTGTTGGGATGGGGTGTTGATGGGGGTGGGGGGTGGTGCATGTTGATGGGGGTGGTCTGTTGAGCCTAGTGCAGTCCGGATGGTGATCAGGTGGATATGGGGAGGGGGGTTGTTTCGGGGGGGGGGTTCTATTTTTAAAATTAGACTGGTGGTGTCCTGCCAGCGTGACATTGTGAGATCTGCCCCTTTGATTTTTTGGTACAGAATCCCTAGCAATACGGCAGAGGGATCCGCTGCTGATGCCAGCAGCTTTCATTGTGTTTTTCCCACTTGCTGCCATACCCTACAAAAAAATGAGAATGTTCCACCCCCGATTAAAAAGCCTCACCTTCTTCAGGTCAGTGAGGCGGAGGGAAGGAATGGAGCTGGAATTTGAGAGGGGGAGACAGGGGAGGCTTTTAATCCCTCCAGTGACAGCCCCGAACATGGATTACAAACTGCATAACCCATGTTTACATGTCTGGGGCTTCTCCTGGTTGAATCTCATTCAGACCCTGAAGCCATTCAGTCAGTTTGTGAGTCAGGTTTTTGAATCTCCCACCTGCTACTCTGCGGCCTCTTCCCCTTAACCTGGGCCTATCACCAGGAAGTTACCTCAGAAATGATAACACAATATATTGAAGTTGTAATCCAGAATTGCAGCCATTATCAGGTGGATCGGAAGCCACCCCTCTTTCCCATCCCGATTCCAGGAGACTGTGCGGAGGCTGCTCTCTGGTTGTCATCCACTGAGAGGCTCAGAAACTAGGTAATGCCTTCAGGATACAAATAAGATGCAACCAGCAAAGTGTCTCCCGCAAATTACATCATTGGTTTTCTGCTCATGTGTGGGCCCGAGTGCATGAGAAGATGGGTATCCTTGCCCATCTTGTGCGGCTTCTTGCATTGGCAGGAGACACAGTGAGCAAAATTCTCCCAAGCCCCCACTGGCATGTTTGAAGGAGGATATGGAGAAGAATATAGTGGGAGGCCCAGAAATTGTTTCACACTGCTGTGAATTTATAGCGGGATCTTTCACTTGGACTCGCCATGGCAGGTCGGAAAACCTGCCAGAGGCCAGAGTGAACTTCATTTGCATCCTGCTAATGGGATGCAGATGAAGGCCTGTCCCCCCACCCCCCACGTTAGATTTTTTTGCGATGCCAACGGAAAAACACAGCAGGACGGGACACACAGATCTCGGAACTCATCTGGTCAATGCCTGGGACTGCCTCCGGAGTTCAGGATGGAACCATCCATGACCCTGGAACAGCTCAGCAGTTGTTCAGGGGAGCAAATGAAGGTGGACCATCCAGATTCGGTGTCCTGAAGAAATCCATTTTCCAGCCTCAGAATGTTCCTGGAGAACTAACTTTCTCAAGAGGTTCACCTTCTTTCTTCAATAGTGAGTCAGTGATGTTGGCCTTTACTATATGGCATCAATTTATGATGCCAGTCTATGCATCATCCAGGCCAACCCTGCCACTGAATACGGCAAACAATCAGCTGGGTGCATAATTGATGAAGTCAGGGCCAGAAGATTGGGCGTGTTCTCCCACCAGATTCCAGAAAACACTCCACATTCCATCCCCTGCCATGACAACGTCTCAAATTGGGAAAATTCTGCCAAGTGTATCCAGTGACTGTCATTATTAACTGTCTGTATTTGAATAGTTGATAGCATTGTGCTCAAGAATATAGTTGGTGATGACCTTTAATCTGGAAACTGTACAATAAGGAAAGACTGTAATTTCTTGAAAATATCTGTGGAACCTGTAAATGGCTTAGAATGTTTGAAAAGGACTTTGAGAGTATCATCAATTGTAAGGGATCAATTACAATTTTCTTGAATAATAAGAAATACTGGTCATGTGACCTGGTAATCCTTGACATGTGTGTGTGCGTGTACGCGAGCTCATGTGTATGTGTGTGCATGTGTTTGATTGTTGTTATTTACTGCACAGAAGGTGGCCTTTTGGCCTTTTGTATCCGCACTGGCTGTCAAAAGAGCAACCTAGCTGGTCACATTCTCCAGCCCTATCTCCGTAGCCCTCTAAATTAATCACTTTCAAATATATATCCAGCCTCTCTTTTGAAGCCTCCTATGGAATTTACCTCCACCACTCTCCCAGTCAGTGCATTCCAACCCCCAACAACTCTCTGAGTAAAGAGGTTTCTCCTCATCTCGCTCTCAGCTCTCTTGTTGACCATCTTGAAATTGTGACCCACTAATGACTGACATACCAGCTAGTGGAAACAGAATGCCCTTATTTACCCTGTCAAAACTATTCATAATTTTGAACACCTCAATAAGGTCACCTCTTAATCTTCACTGCTTCAAGGGGAACAAGCCCAATTTCTCCAATCTTTCCTTATATCTAAAATTCCTCATTCTTGCTATCATTCTAGTAAACCTCCTCTGCACTCTCTCCAGGGCTTTAATATTCTTCCTTAAATAAGGCGCCCAGAACTGAACACACTACTTCAAATGTGGTCTGACCAATGATTTGTAGAGGTGTAGCATTAGTTCCTTGCATTTATACTCTATGCCTCTATTTATAAACAAGGATCCTATAGGAACAACTGTTTCAACTTACCTAGAGAATTATACACTTGAACCCCAAGGTCCCTCTGCTCCTATACTCCCCTCAAAGTTGTACCATTTGGACTATATTGTCTCCCCATGTTTCTTCTACCAAAATGTATTGTCTCACATTTTGCTGCATTGAAGTTCATCTGCCAGGTGTCTACCCATTTGGCCAACTTGTCAATGTCCCTCTGAATTTGCTCAGCGTCATCCTCACAATTCACTATTCTCCTTAGCTTAATATCACTTGCAAATTTAGAGATTTTGCCCTCCACACCCAATTTTAAACCATTTATATCTACCCGAAAAAGCAAAGGTCCCAACACTGAGCCCTGGGGAACACCAAACTGAGAAATGCTCATCTATACCTACACTCTGTGTTGTGAGCTAGGCATTGTAACAGGTTCTGCAGGGGTGTGCTGTTCGGATGTTGACAATCTTGGGGACCTTGGATGGAATATAGTATAGTCAATCGCGGTCTGAACTGATGAGTGGCAAAGCGAGGGATTCTACATAGCAGAGGCCGAGTTAGAGATCTTTGGAACTCCATGCGATGCCACATATCTATGGGGGGGGGTTATGCGGATGCTTGTAGTTGTGCACAACCTACCTTTGTTGCATTGACTAAAGTGAAATTTACCTTTTTATCTGTAGTATCATTTGCCTGTTAATTTACCTTTAATTTACATTGGTTCTGATTTATGTTAAAATGAAAGTTACAAAAAGTGAAATTTTGTTGGTATTTTCTTCATTTGTGTGGCATTCAGTAAATTCAGTTATATTGGCTGCAGTTCCCCCATGGGGATCGTAACAAGTTTATGTATGGTAACAACGACACTAGAAATGGACGATCAGCCTCAATGTCAATGGTTTAAGTTCTATGGTGGCAAGCTATGAAATATAATTCAATAAATCAAGAAATTTGTGGCTGGGGACTCTCATAAAAATGATCATGAAATTGATGTATGAAAGCCACTTACCTCAGGGTAGAGAAATTACCACTCTTACTCCTGTGTGTTTTCAGTCCCATTTTAATGTGGTTGATTCTTAAACTCTCAGAAGCGCTCCAGCAAGCCAGTTAGCTGTAAAACCAACCACATCAAGAAGAAAACCCATCTTCTCGTGACACCTAATGGTGAGCAATAAATGTGATATTGTCCAAAGAATAAAATAGTGCTTAAATTTTACTTTAAATGACTTGAGTAAACATGGTTTGAGGAATTTTCCATGACTGAATGAATGATTTGCACACTGAAAGAAGGCTCACATAGCCGGCTTCATCTCCTCTGGAGGTAATTTAGTATTTGGACAACTTTGCTCCTAATTACACTTTTCCATTGCATTTCTGTTATCTTAAACCAAAGCGGAAAAATAATAAAAATTATGGATATTGAAAAATGCTGAAACATTGAGGACCTATATCTTTTGTTTTTTATGTCTTATGGACCAAGATTTTTTTTGACCTTATTAAGAAGTGCATTAATATTTTTTAACAAAATGAAAAACCACACGGATTAAACGTGAATTTATTTGTTTATGCCAGAATATAAACTTTCCAATCTTAGATTAAAAAAACTGCTATATGACATAATTCTTTCAAATAAAAGGCAAAATAGTAGCTATCAGATCTATAAAAATATATGTATTAACATATACATATATATATTAATATACACATATACAATATAAACACTATGTACATGTACATACACACATTGACACGTTAGAACCGAAACACACTCAGGCAATGATAAGTATACAGAAATAACCAAACTATCATTGCCAGAGGATAGAATTTTAAGGAGAAAATAAGTTTGAAAGAAACAAAGAAATCATATTGAAAATTCAGAACTTATAAAGCACAGGAACGGTAGGTTGGGTCTGAGAATATACACATGTATTTGCCACATAGAAATCTTTGTGCATATTGGAAGTTACCTGTTGTTTGAATGGTGCCTTGTGATGAAGCCCCAGTTTAGAGTTTACTGAAGCAAACTGTCTCCAATTAGAACCTGAGCTCGGGCTGAAAATCCTTTGTGTGCATATTTTGAGCTGAAAGAGGCAACAACATCCTGAATGTGATGTGTAACTTGAGACAGAGTTGAAAATGAAATGAAATGAAAATCGCTTATTGTCACGAGTAGGCTTCAATTAAGTTACTGTGAAAAGCCCCTAGTCGCCACATTCCGGCGCCTGTTTGGGGAGGCTGTTACGGGAGTTAAGATCCTAGCAGCTAATGCCACCAAAGTATGGAAAAATATTTCTCTGCACCCAGTAATTTCTGTTTAATGATCAGAAAGACATGCTTCACAATTATATATTGTACAACTAACTGAAAAGGGATGTAAAAATTGGACTTTATTGATCTGTTTTAACAGTGTACAATGGTCAAATCATAGCTCAATTTTGGGGAAGGCCTAAAAATGCCCAACCATAGAATCCCAGACTCCGGTTGAGGTTTGTAGATGGAGGTCGCATGTTTGGTGGCTCCTACCAGAATTGGTTTTTTAGGCTCTTTACACCCATTTTTTGGGAAAATCCTTATGTAAGAAGTTGAAGAAACTCTGAGGCATTTCAAGGATGTCAAAAACCGGAAAAAAAAACCAAGGAAGAAGGCAAGTGTGTGTAAGTCCAACATCGAACGTGGTGAGGAGTCCAGTGGAGGAAAGGATGGCGGGAAAGAGCTCTTTGGTGGGGCAATGCCCATCGCAGTGGAAAAGATGGCCGAAGTGATGGCCGGGGAGTTTGAGCGGCTATTCTCAAAATATTTTGAAAGGCATAAGACAGAGATGATGACCTTGCTTAAGGAGTGGGTGGGCAAGGCACTTGCCCCTATGAGAGAGGAGTTGCTGGAGACTTTGATGGCAATGCGCGAGCAAGGAGAAAAGATGAACGGGGTGGAGGAGGCATTTCCGCAGCACAGCGACCAGTTTACCTTAATGAATGAGGAGTTGCGAAAGGTGGCAGAGGTCAACAGAGGGCTGAGAGCCAAAGTAGAAGACCTGGAGAACAGATTGCGAAGACATAGCTTGAGGATTGTGGGCGTGCTTGAGGGGCTAGAGGGCCAGAGTCCTACAGAGTACTTGGTCGAGGTGCTTGCGAAGTTGATGGGCGAAGGGGAGGACCCCTCCCACTATGAATTGGACAGGTCCCACTTGTCACTCCAGGCGAAACCAAGAATGCATGAACTGCCAAGAGCTGTGATCGCCTGCTTTCACAATTTTCAGGTAAAGGAGAAGGTGCTGAGGTGGGCAAAGCAGAAGTGGGAGGTGGAGTGGGACGACAACAGTATATGTATATACCAGGATCTGACAACGGAGCTGCTGAGGAGACAGGCGGTCTTCGGTCAGGCTAAGGCAGCGTTGTATAAACATAATGTGTGGTTTGATGTGGTCGACCCGGCGAAGCTATGATCATGCTACTACTACTTTGAGACGGTGGTGGAGGTGTTTATGAAGGCAGAAAGCCGGGATTGGACTGAGTTTGAACTTCGACTGTTGGGAGTTTGGAGGGGGTGGGTGTGGAGGGCTTTGGAGTTGGTGTGCTTTTTCGACATGGGGTAGGGGGCTCAGCCAGGGGCCGCCGCGCTAGCATACGCAATGTTGGCTATTGAACAGGAGCGTAGTGGGGGGAGGGATTGCGATCGTTAGAACCTGCATAGGCAGGTTTCGATGGGCCTGGGAGGTGTGAATGGTGGGGGATGGGGATGAAACTGGGTGAGGTGGTTTCAAGAGGAAGTGGTTGGGGGGATTCTGGGAAGGGGGAGGGGTGGGGTGTGACAGTGACTAGGGTCAGGGCTCTTGCCTATCAGGTGGGGCCTCGGGGGTGGTCATGGTGAGTAGGAAGTGCACGGGAGCTGAGAGACCCCCGGTCAGAGCGGTGATGTGGAACGAGCGAGGATTGAGTGGGCCAATGAAAAGAGCGCGCGTTTCCCGCACTTGAAGGACCTTAAAGCAGACATGGTGCTGTTACAGGAGACCAATCTAAGGGTGAAGGACCAGATGAGGCTGAGGAAGGGTTGGGTGAGCCAGGTGTTTTATTCGGACATCGACAGCAGGGCCCGGGGGTGGTGATACTGGTGGACAAACGAATGTGGTTCCAGATGGAAACGGTGGTGGTGGAGCAGGGGGGCAATTACTTGATAGTGATGGGTACATTAGAAGGGAGTCTGGTGGTGTGGCTAGCTTGCAAGCCCCAAACTGGGACGCTGCTGTGTTTGTGAGGAAAATGTTAGCTGCCATTGTGGATTTGGATACCCAACAGTTGATATTGGGGGAGGGACTGGATATTGGGGGAGGGACTGGATATTGGGGGAGGGACTGGATATTGTGGGAGGGACTGGATATTGGGGGAGGGACTGAATATTGGGGGAGGGACTGGATATTGGGGGAGGGGCTGGATATTGGGGGAGGGACTGGATATTGGGGGAGGGACTGGATATTGGGGGAGGGACTGGATATTGGGGGAGGGACTGGAATATGGTGTTGGACCCGAAGGTGGACAGTTCCCAGCCACACTCGCTGGTCCCTCCGGGGGGGGGGGGGGGGGGGGGGGGGGGCAGGGTGGGGGTGCGGGGCAAAGGTCTTGGCCGAGTTCATGAATGAGATGGAAGGGGTGGACCCCTGAAGGCTTTTACACCCACGAGATAGGGAGTACTCGTTTTTTCACCGGTGCATAAGATGCACTCAAGGACCAACCATTTCATGGTGGGAAGGCGCTACTAGCTGGGGTGAGGAAGGCAGATTATTTGACAGAGCCCTTATGGGGGTGGATGGAGGCAGGGTTCCTATAAGAGGTCAGGGTTGCAGGGACAGGCAACAGCACCACTACCTTTTGCCCCAAGGAAGTACTCGGGCAGTCCTGTGGTAGTAGCCATGCTGAAGATATGGAGGCAATTCCAACAGCAATTTAAGTTGAGGGCAGGCTCAGGGGTGATTCTGATAAGAGGGAACCATAGGTTTGAGCCAGGGGAATGGATGCAAGGGTCTGGGGATGGGAGGAGAGAGGGGTGAAGGAGATGAATGATTTGTTTTTAGAGGGGCCATTCACAAGCTTGAAGGAGCTGGGGGTGAAGTTTGGGCTCCAGCGTGAGGAGGGCTTCAGATATATGCAGGTGTGGAACTTCACGAGAAAGGACTTCCCGAACTTTCCGATGGCACCACCCTTTTCGTTGCTGGAGGAGGTGCTGTTGGTGGGGGGGGTTAGAGAGTGTGGTTGTTTTGGTGATTTATGGTAGGATTATGGAGGAGTATAAGGTGTCCATGGAAGGGGTTAAGTTGGAGGAGGAGCTGGGGATGGCGTTGGAGGAGGGATTTTGGTGCGAGGTGCTGCAGAGGGCTAAAGACTTGAACTTGTGTGCGAGGCTGGGGTTAATTCAATTAAAACTGGTGCACAGGGTGCATTTAACAAAGGCGAGGATAAGCCGATTATTTGGGGAGTGGAGGATAGCTGCAAGCGGTGTGGGAGGGGAACATGTTCACATGCTCGCGCCCAAATTGGAGAAACATTGGGGGTCTTTTTTCAGCACCATGTCTGACATTCTCCAAATGGATTTGAAGTCTGGTCCCCTGGAGACTGTATTCAGCATATCAGACCTGCTGACATTGCAGACGGGTGCATGGCGGATGCCTTAGCCTTCACATCGTTGATCGTTTGCAGGCGGGTCCTGTTGGGGTGGAGGACAGCTTCTCCCCTTATGCCTCAGTGCGGCTGGGGGATCTATGGGTGGCACGGTAGCACCGTGGTTAGCACTGTTGCTTCACAGTACCAGGTTCCCAGGTTCGATTCCTACTTGGGTCACTGTCTGTGCGGAGTCTGCACGTTCTATCCGTGTGTGCGTGGGTTTCCTCCGGGTACTCCAGTTTCCTCCCACAAGTCCCGAAAGACATGCTGTTAGGTGAATTGGACATTCTGAATTCTCACTCTGAGTACCCGAACAGACGCCAGAGCATGGCACCTGGTGGCATTTCACAGTGGATGAATTGCACTGTTAATGTGTGCCTACTTGTGACAATAATAAAGATTATTATTATAATGGGGTTCCTGTATTTGGAGAAGGTGAAATTTGCTTTGAGAGGGGCAGATGAGGGGTTCTACAAGAAATGGGGTTTGTTTACATGACACTTTGGGGCTCTGGTTGCCATCAAGGGGTGGGAGGGGGTAGTTCGGGGTGGGGGGGACGGTGTTGGGTTTGTGCTTATTTGTTGTAAAGACGTTAAAATGTTGAAAATTTCAATAAAAATATTTTTCAAAATCATAGAATCTTTACAGTGTAGAAGGAGGCCATTCAACCCATCGAGTCTGCACTGATCCTCCAAAGGAGCACCCCACCTCTGTCCACTTCCCTACACTATCCCAGTAATCCCACATAACCTTTGGACACTAAGGGGCAATTTATCATGGCTAATCCGCCTAACCTGCACAGCTTTGGACCACGGGAGGAAACCAAAGCACCCGGAGGAAACCCACGGAGATACGGGGAGATTGTGCAGCCTCCACACAGTCACCTGATGACAGAATTGAGCCCGGGTCTCTGACGCTGTGAGGCAGCACTGCTAGCCACTGTGCCACCGTGCCACTCTATGGGTCAAGTATTCTTGGCAATTGGCTAAAACAAGCATTATTTCCCTTACACGTGCAGCTGAGATGTCCAGGAGCATTCCTCCCCCTGAATTCCAGCAGGCGGAGTGATATTAAATTCTGCAGTCAGTGAACTGCTACTTCCTCCATGTTGTTTAAACGAAGAACAAAACAAAGTCCTGGGCCGGCATCAGATCTCCCAGTTCAGATGTATGTTGCAGCCACATCATTGGATAAAGTTTCCGACCCCGCCTGCCACGGGAACCGTTTAAAGATCTGTTGACCTCGGGTGTGAGTTTCTGGTCTCGGCACAGGTACAACCGGGAAATACAGTGCGGTGGCTATGGTGTGGTCACACCAATCAGTCTAAACCCGCTTCCGTGAACCCGTCCTGCTAACCGTGGCTGCCAAATTCCAGCAGAGGCGGCCAGAACATGTTTTGCAAGTTTGCAGTGGTCTTATTGGTGGTCTTAAATCTTAATCAGATTAATAAACTGGGCAATAACTTGAGTGCCTTCAGAGAGTTGGCACTTTGCCCTGGGAAGCCAGGAATGTAGACTTGGGGCGATGCCAAGGACAACACTATTTAGAGAGGTCACTGGACTATGGGGATAGGGTGGAGATGTGGGTGTTCGATTGGGTAGGGTGCTCTTTCCATGGGCCGGTGCAGGCTCAAAGGGCTGAAGGACCTCCTTCTGCACTGTAAATTCTATGATTCTATAATTAACTTCAAAAAACACCGTTTAACTGGGATTTTTAACAGGCAATTAGCTGACTCTCGGGGTGTGTTGACCCTCAGGATGAAATGTCCAAGACACTTGCAACTGTGGCGGCTGAAAGAACTGCTTCAGTCAGCAGTAACCTTTCACCTTGGCTGACACTTGCCATGCTTCGCTCCCATGTACTCTTGATATCAGCAGGTCAGTTTCGCTCTGTGAGATCCCGCTATCCAGCACTTGTGTCCAACATGGACAATAGCACTCGCAGTGTGTGTCTCATGTGATGTTGCAAATAAATACTCCCAAGCTTTAAAAGGATCTGAATTGTCTTTTAAACTATAATTGGTTTCCCACCTACCCTCGGGACTCATATGTTACCCCTGAAAAAGCTGCAAGAGAGTCGGATCACATCAAGAACCCCCCCTGCAACGTCCTTTCCCACTCCTCTCACCCTGGAAACCACCTCCAACAGCTTGGGAAAATGTTGTCTCATGTTTCAGGTCGGTGACCCTTCGTCAGAACTGCTCTGATAAAAGGTCACCAATCTGAAGTTTCTTTTCGCTCCGATGCTGCCAGATCTGCTGAGCATTTCCTGTTTCTTTTTATTACAAATGCAATGTGTTAAAATCAGATTTGGCAAAATCCACTCATATTAACTCTGCGTTTTCCATCATTTTGTGCCTCTGCTGTAGTCTTGGCCAACTCAGTAACACTGGCACTCTGACAAAGCTCAAGTCATTGTCACTCTAGCAGGCTCTCTGGCGGCACAGTGCTACTTAAATCATTTTTTTTGTTAATTTTGTGCTGATTGAGGGAAGGAATTTTAACACTGAATGTTTGCATTTCAGGCAACTTCTAACACAGTGTAGAATAAAACTGCTGCACTATGCTCAGTAATTTCCTGGGACCAGCAGAGGCACTCCCTCTGCAACACCAATTTTGATGATACCTTTATTAGTATCATTCAGGAATATAACCCCAAAACTTTCATAGAATAGAATTCTTATAGTGCAGGAGGAGGCGATTCGACCCATCGCGTCTGCATCGTCCCACCGAAAGAGCACCCTACCCAGACCCAATCCCCCCCGGCCGCTCCCCATCGAACCGTAACCCCCACCTAATATTTAGACACCAAAGGGCAATTTATCATGGCCAATCCACCTAACTTGCACATCTTTGGACTGTGGGAGGAACTGGAGCACCCGCTGGAAACCCATGCAGACACGGGGAGAACGTGCAAACTCCACAAAGACTGTCATGTCGCTGTGAGGCAACAGTGCTAACCACTGTGCCACCTACACCGTTACCCCACAACTGTCTGAAATATCAGTGGCTTTTCAGCGGGACACTAGTCAGACTGCCAATTTTGAGTTGCATGGACCAAAAAAAAGGCACAAACATTATTTTATGGCACTAATGTTCAGGGCAGCACTGCATGAACAATTGTAGGGAAGAGATTAGCAGGAAGCATCAGTGGTCATGAGAGGGGACACATTGGGGGAGGGGTTTGATGTAATTTGGGCGTGGCTTGACATCATTTGGGGTGGGCCACCACATCACTGGTGTGTGGAGCGTGATGTAGGGCCCTTCAAAGAGGGAGACCGCAGGGCCTCTAAAAGTGTCAGCCCATCTCTGCCCATGATTGGGCACCAAATAATGTCTTTGTCATGGATCTGCATGAATAGTTTCACTCTAAGCAAGAATCAAATAAAAATATTCTATTTCCTCACATCACATAACTTTTTAGTCATCTTTTCATATGCATTCTCCATCTATGGGTGGCACGGTAGCACAGTGGTTAGCACAGTTGGTTCACAGCTCCAGGGTCCCAGGTTAGATTCCCTGCTGGATCACTGCCTTTGTGAAATCTGCACGTTCTCCCCGTGTGTGCGTGGGTTTCCTCCGGGAGCTCTGGTTTCCTCCCACAGGCCAACGATGTGCAGGTCAGGTGGATTGGCCGTGCTAAATTGCCCCTAGAGTCCAAACAGGTTAAGTGGGGTTACTGGGTTATGGGGATAGGGTGGAGGTGGTGGCTTGGGTAGGCTGCTCTTTCCAAAGGCCGGTGCAGACTCAATGAGCCAAATGGCCTCCTTCTGCACTATAAATTCTATGATTCTATGATTTTATCTATGATTCTATGAGAGGCAATTGTATTTCTTTTGAAATTATCCAGATGTGCAGAATCATATAAATACAATAACATATAATTCCAATAGGAAACTGTGAGCTTTGCGCACAGCAGTGGGAGAGAGACTACATCTGGAGTGAGGCCACAGACAAAGTGAGCTTTAAACTTGGAAATCTGAATTTGTAAGTCTATTCCTTTTTTATAAGTTTAGTTGTCCAATTAAAAGGTTAATAAGTGTTAATAAGGAGCTGCCCCAAATAGCTGAATGCAGTTATCTGTCAATCTCCTGAAGCCTGATCAGCAGGCAAGAGGTGTCGATTACATAATTTGAAGCTTAACTGGTGTGTGAGTCATCTCAGACAATCTCAGCTCTATTTAAGTAATGAGCTTCAAAGCGCACTCACAGTGAGTTGTAGAAATAGCTGAGTGGCAGTTATCTGTCAATCTCCTGAACAAACCTGTACAAACTGGATGGGTTACACTTGGACAGGACCGGGACTGATGTCCTTGGGGGTGGGGGGTACTTGCTAGAGTGGTTGGGGAGGGTTTAAACTAATATAATAATAATAATCTTTATTGTCACAAAGGGGATCTGGACCTATGTAAGGATTCAGAGCAGGGGGAATCAAGAACAAGAGAAATAGACAGAAAGGAGAATAAGAAAAGTGATCGGCAGGGAAATCAAGGGCCTGTATCAGATAATGGCACTTTTAAAAATAGTAGGGATGGGACAAGGAACGTTAAAAGGACTAGTCTTGAGCTTTTGTACCTGAATACCCGGAGCATTCAAAATAAAATGGATGAATTAGTTGCGCAGACAGATGTAAAGAGATATGATATAGTTGGGATTATCACGGATGGGGACTAAACATTGAGGATTACTCAGTTTTTAGGAAGGACAGACAGAAAGAAAAAGGCGGTGGAGTTGATTAAAGACAAAATTGATACAATATTGAGGAAAGATATTAGTACAGATGATTGGAATCTCGATCGAGTTAAGAAACATTAAGGGGCAAAAAACAATCATGGGGTGCTGTACAGACCACCAAACTGCAGTGGTAATTTTGGGCATAGCATTAGACTGGAAATCAGAGATGCATGTGTCATGAGAATGTCGCTTTAAGAAATGGTTAGCTGCTCATGTTACTGCAGTGATGTCAGAGTGTGGGCGGAGCTGAGCTCTGGTTCTGCTTTTTAGTTTCACTTTGAGAAAAGCTTGGGTGTGTCTGTCTTTTTGGTTTTGTTTCAGTGTGTTGCAGATTAAGTCAGCCAAAGCAGCTGTACTGTTGATCTCTCTGCCATGAAGGACTATCTCTTGATCATTTGGTGAATTCAGAAATTTAAATGTTTTCAGTATTGAATGTACACCTTGATGTGCTTCTGTTTAAAGGTTGTTAAGTCTTTTGGATGTTAAAAGGACAGCTTAAAGGATTATTTAGTGTTGTATTCTTTTGGGGTTATCTTTGAATTAATGGTTACTAAGATATTCACTGTTTGTTTTAAAAAGGTTAACTTGAGTTCATAGAATAAACATTATTTTGTTTTTTAAAAATACTTTTCCATTTCTGCTGTACCACACCTCTAGAGTGGGCTGTGTGCTCCCCATACCACAATCTATTAAAAGTTGTGGGTCAGGTGAACTCCATGATACACTTTGGGATTCTCTAAACCCTGGCCCATAACAATTGGGGGCTCGTCCAGGATAAAAGTCTATCTATTGGATTGGCTTCATGAACGTAAAGACAGTGAAGGGTGAGCATATTGTGGTTGCTTTTCAGGTGTGGTATTTTAGTTTAAGTGTGGAGTGTGTTTTGGACAATGGCTCTTTCAGAGTCTGAGGTTTTTGGGGGTGGAGACGGTCACACGGAGTACCTACGGACAGAGACTAAAAGCAGACTGTTAGATTTGGCAAAAACATTGCAGTTAACATTACCTGACAAAATGTGAAAAGATTAGGTAATTATGGTGGTGGCTAAGCATTCTGACTCATTAGAAATGGCAAAGATTAAGCAACTTCAACATGAAAAATAATTAAAGCAGCTTGAATATGCAATGAGAGAAAAAGAAAAGGAGAGAGAAGAAAGAAACAGAGAAAGAATAGCCCTAGCAGAACAAAAAGAAAGGGAGATACAGATCAGGGAAAAAGATAAAGAGTGAGAGTTTGAACTTCAGAAAATGGCCATGAAACATGACAGTCAGTTAAAATTGGCAGACATAAAGGGAAACATACAGTTGGATGATAGTGATGAGGATAGTGAGAAAGAGCGTCATAGTCGAAGACATGGTGGGGATCTATTTAAATAGGTCCAAGCAGTGCCAAGGTTTGACGAGAATGAGGGAGAAGCCTTTTTCATTTCATTTGAGAAGGTTGCTAAACAAATGAAATGGCCACATGACATGTGGGTATTACTGATTCAAACAAAGCTGGTAGGTAGAGCTAGTGAAATATTTGCATCACTACCGGAGGAGGTATCTGGGACATATGAAGAGGTGAAAAAATCCATCTTAGGTGCATATGAACTAGTGCCTGAAGCTTACAGACAAAGGTTTAGAAATTTCAGGAAAGAATTTGGTCAAACATACATGGAGTTTGAAAGGCTGAAACAGAGTAATTTTGATAGGTGGATAAGGGCTTTGAAAATAGACCAAACGGATGAAGCTCTCAGAGAAATTATACTTTTGGAGAAGTTTAAAAATTCAATTCCTGACATAGTGAGAACTCATGTGGAAGAGCAGAGGGTTAAAACTGCGAGGTTAGCAGCCGAAATGGCAGATGATTATGAATTAGTTCATAAATCAATGCTTGGTTTCCGAGATCAGTTTCAGCCTGTGAGGGATAGAAACTGGGGACATGAGAAATACTCGAGTGGTAAAAGTAAAGGTGATCTGATGGGAGATAATAAGGAGAGTGTACCTCAGATTTGTTTTAAAATCCAGGAGGGTGGAAAAGAAATGAGAAGTTTCAAATGTTTTCACTGTAATAAACTAGACTATGTAAAGTCACAGTGTTGGTGGTTGAAGAAAAGCACTGGGAAGGCTGATGTGGTAAAACAGGATAAGACAGTAGGGTTTGTTAAAGTGGTAAAGGAAAGCCCAAGTGAAGGGAAGGAGGTGCAAAATATTGTACAGACTGACCGAGAGGTGATTGATAAGAAGGTGCCAGATCTCTTTAAAGAATTTACTTGTGTGGGTAAAGTTTACTCATGTGTATCAGGAGGAGTAGGTAAAGAAGTCACAATTTTAAGAGATACGGGAGCTAGTCAATCTTTAATGGTAAGAGATGAGGAGTTATGTAGTTTGGGAAGAATATTGCCAGAAAAGGTGGTAATATGTGGAATTCAGGGTGAGAGGAGTAGTGTTCCATTGTATAAGGTAAGGTTGGTAAGTCCAGTGAAGAGTGCTGAAGTGGTAGTAGGAGTAATAGAGAAACTATCTTGTCCAGGAATACAGTTTATCTTGGGTAATGATATAGCTGGATCGCAGGTGGGAGTGATGTCTACGGTAGTTGATAAGCCAGTGGAAAACCAGACAGCTGAAGTGTTGAAGGACGGATATCCTGGGATTTTTCCGGATTGTGTAATAACAAGGTCGCAAAGTCACAGGTTAAGACAAGAGGAGAAATCAAAGAGTGAAGATGAAGTTGAAGTGCAATTATCAGAAACATTTTTTGATTAGATGGTTGAATAAGAAAAAGAACAGGTGGAGGATGAGGCGGATATTTTTAGTTCAGGAAAATTGGCGGAGTTACACCAAAAAGATATGTAAATAAAACGGATGTATCAGAAAGCATACACGGAAGAGGAATCTGTGTGTATACCAGAGTGTTATTACCGTAAAAGTGATGTCTTGATGAGAAAATGGAGACTTTTAAATATGCAGGCGGATGAAAAGTAGGCAGAAGTTCATCAAGTAGTATTGCCGGTAGGGTATAGAAAGGAGGTGTTGCGAGTTGCACATGAGGTACAAGTGGGAGTTCATTTGGGAATAAGGAAAACTCAAGCTAAAATCCAGAAACATTTTTATTGGCCTGGACTACATAAAGATGTAGTTAAATTTTGTCAGTCATGTCACACATGTCAACTGATAGGGAAACCTCAAGCAGTGATAAAACCAGCGCCCTTGATACCCATTCCAGCATTTGAGGAACCTTTTACAAGGTCCTAATTGATTGCGTAGGACCGCTTCCTAAAACAAAAAGTGGGAATCACTATCTTTTGACTATAATGGATGTGTCTACTAGGTTTCCAGAGGCCATTCCAGTACGTAACATTACAGCTAAAAAGATTGTGGAGGAGTTACTTAAATTATTTACTAGATATGGACTACTCGCAGAAATACAATCGGATCAAGGATCAAATTTTGCCTCGAGGTCATTCAAAGAAGTAATGGATAGCTTAGGAATAAAACAATTTAAATCAACTGCGTACCATCCAGAATCGCAGGGAGCATTATAAAAGTGGCATCAGACATTAAAGACAATGTTGAGGGCTTATTGTCAAGATTATCCATGGATTGGGATAAAGGAATTCCATTCGTACTGTTTGCAATTTGGAAGCACCTAATGAGTCAACCAAATTTAGTCCTTTTGAACTAATTTTTGGTCATGAGGTAAGAGGACCACTTAAATTGATTAAGGAAAAATTGGTGAGTGAGAAATTGGAAATTACATTATCGGATTACGTGTCAAATTTTAGGGAACGATTAAATAGAGCAGGTGAATTGGTGAGACAACATTTGAAAGTTGCACAAAATGTGATGAAACGGGTCGTGGACAAGAAATCCAAAGTTCGTAGTTTTGCCAGTGGAGACAAAGTTTTAGTGTTACCAGTGGTAGGTGAGCCTTTAAAAGCTAGGTTTTGTGGACCTTATCAGATTGAAAGGAAATTAAGTGAGGTGAATTATGTGGTAAAAACACCAGATAGAAGGAAGAATACTTCCGAGTGTGTCATGTCAATATGCTTAAAAGGTACTTTGAAAGGGAAGGAGAGAAAAAGAAGGAGGTTTTAATGATTCTAACTCAAAGTGACGAACCAAATCTAGATGACTGTGAATGTGACATACTTCAAATTAAATTGGAAAATGAGGATGTTCTTAAAAATTGGGATAAATTGTTGAGTTACCTTCCAGGGGAAAAACAAACTGACCTGAAGGAGTTATTGTTATCACATGGGCAAGTTTGGGGAGATAAATTGGGAAGTACTAAAATGGCTATACATGATGTAGATGTGGGAAATGCTGTTCCAATCAAACAACATCCATATAGACTTAATCCTTTAAAATTGGCACAGGTTAACAAAGAGATTGAGAGTACGCTTAAAAATGGCATAATTGAAGTGGGTTGGAGCCAATGGAGCTCACCCATAGTGATGGTACCTAAACCAGACGGTACCCAACGGTTGTGTGTGGACTATAGAAAGGTTAATGCAGTTACAAGATGGACTCTTATCCTATCCCACGTTTGGAGGATTGCATTGAGAAAGTGGGACAGTCCGCTTTTATATCCAAATTGGATTTACTTAAAGGTTACTGGCAGGTACCTTTATCCGAAAGGGCGAAGGAGACTTCAGCTTCTGTGACTCCAGCTGGTATATACCAATTCAAAGTTATGCCATTTGGCACGAAAAACGGCCCAGCCACATAGATAGATAGATAGAGAAATACAGCACAGAACAGGCCCTTCGGCCCACGATGTTGCGCCGAACTTTTGTCCTAGGTTAATCATAGAATTTTGGACAATTTTTCATGGCCAATCCACCCAACCTGCACATCTTTGGACTGTGGGAGGAAACCGGAGTACCCGGAGGAAACCCACGCAGTCACGGGGAGGATGTGCAGACTCCACACAGACAGTGACCCAAGTCGAAATGGAACTTGGGACCCTGGAGCTGTGAAGCAATTGTGCTATCCACAATGCTACCGTGCTGCCCTTAAGAAGTTAACCTACACTCCATTATTCTACCCTAATCCAAGTACCTATCCAATAGCCGCTTGAAGGTCCATAAATTTTCCGACTCAACTACTACCACAGGCAGTGCATTCCATGCCCCCACTACTCTCTGGGTAAAGAACCTACCTCTGACATCCCCTCTATATCTTCCACCATTTATCTTAAATTTATGTCCCCTTGTAATGGTGTGTTCCATCCGGGGAAAAAGTCTCTGACTGTCTACTCTATCTATTCCCCTGATCATCTTATAAACCTCTATCAAGTCGCCCCTCATCCTTCTCCGTTCTAATGAGAAAAGGCCTAGCACCCTCAACCTTTCCTCGTATGACCTACTCTCCATTCCAGGCAACATCCTGGTAAATCTCCTTTGCACCTTTTCCAAAGCTTCCACATCCTTCCTAAAATGAGGTGACCAGAACTGCACACAGTACTCCAAATGTGGCCTGACCAAGGTTTTGTACAGCTGCATCATCACCTCACGGCTCTTAAATTCAATCCCTCTGCTAATGAACGCTAGCACACCATAGGCCTTCTTCACAGCTCTATCCACTTGAGTGGCAACTTTCAAAGAACTATGAACATAGACCCCAAGATCTCTCTGCTCCTCCACATTGCCAAGAACCCTACCATTAACCCTGTATTCCGCATTCATATTTGTCCTTCCAAAATGGACAACCTCACACTTGTCAGGGTTAAACTCCATCTGCCACTTCTCAGCCCAGCTCTGCATTCTATCTATGTCTCTTTGAAGCCGACAACAGCCCTCCTCACTATCCACAACTCCACCAATCTTCGTATCATCTGCAAATTTACTGACCCACCCTTCAACTCCCTCATCCAAGTCGTTAATGAAAATCACAAACAGCAGAGGACCCAGAACTGATCCCTGCGGTACGCCACTGATAACTGGGCTCCAGGCTGAATATTTGCCATCCACCACCACTCTCTGTTTTCTATCGGTTAGCCAGTTTGTTATCCAACTGGCCAAATTTCCCACTATCCCATGCCTCCTTACTTTCTGCATAAGCCTACCATGGGGAACCTTATCAAATGCCTTACTAAAATCCATGTACACTACATCCACTGCTTTACCTTCATCCACATGCTTGGTCACCTCCTCAAAGAATTCAATAAGACTTGTAAGGCAAGACCTACCCCTCACAAATCCGTGCTGACTATCCCTAATCAAGCAATGCCTTTCCAGATGCTCAGAAATCCTATCCCTCAGTACCCTTTCCATTACTTTGCCTACCACCGAAGTAAGACTAACTGGTCTGTAATTCCCAGGGTTATCCCTATTCCCTTTTTTGAACAGGGGCACGACATTCGCCACTCTCCAATCCTCTGGTACCACCCCTGTTGACAGCAAGGACGAAAAGATCATTGCCAACGGCTCTGCAATTTCATTTCTTGCTTCCCATAGAATCCTTGGATATATCCCGTCAGGCCCGGGGGACTTGTCTATCCTCAAGTTTTTCAAAATGCGCAACACATCTTCCTTCCTGACAAGTATCTCCTCAAGCTTATCAGTCTGCTTCACGCTGTCCTCTCCAACCATATGGCCCCTATCGTTTGTAAATACTGAAGAAAATACTTGTTCAAGACCTCTCCTATCTCTTCAGACTCAATACACAATCTCCCGCTACTGTCCTTAATCGGACCTACCCTCGCTCTAGTCATTCTCATATTTCTCACATATGTGTAAAAGGCCTTGGGGTTTTCCTTGATCCTACCCGCCAAAGATTTTTCATGCCCTCTCTTAGCTCTCCTAATCCCTTTCTTCAGTTCCCTCCTGGCTATCTTGTATCCCTCCAGCGCCCTGTCTGAACCTTGTTTCCTCAGCCTTACATAAGTCTCCTTCTTCCTCTTAACAAGACATTCAACCTCTCTTGTCAACCATGGTTCCCTCACTCGACCATCTCTTCCCTGCCTGACAGGGACATACATATCAAAGACACGCAGTACCTGATCCTTGAACAAGTTCCACATTTCACTTGTGTCCATGTCAACGGTTAACTGACAAAGTTGTTTCTGGATTACCCAATTGTGCGGTATACATTGACGATCAGGTAATTTTCAACCAGACATGGAAAGACCATTTTAAACATCTGATGGAATTATTTGATCGACTTCAGGAGGCAGGTTTGGTGATAAACCTAGCCAAAGGTGAATTTGGAAAAGCCCAAGTCACTTTCCTTGAGGATTTTCCGATACCCTCAAGACAAAGGGAAATAATGCGATTTCTTGGCATGAGTGGATTTGATCGAACATTTGTGCCAAAGTTTTGTAGCGTGATTGCTCCACTGATGGATTTGCTGAAGAAACGTTGAAAATTTCAACGTACAGCGGAAGTTCGACAGGCATTTGACTGCCTGAAAGCTGTGATAACCAATATTCCTGTGTTGGAGAATTGCAATGGACTCTGTGATCAGATTGAACTGAAGTATCTGATTTTAAAGAGAAATGCCGAGGCACAGAGGAATGGACGGATCGTGCAGACCTTCTTGTTCAAAGAGACTGTCAATCATGAAGAATTTCAGTTGAAGGAAGAAGAACAAAAATAAAATGGACTATATCATTACACCTGTTTGCTTGTGGTTTTTTTTTAAACAATAAATTATATTTACTGTGTGCATTTCTTAAAGGATGGTGAAAAGGTGAAAAATGAAACCATCTTGAAGTTGATGGTTTATTTTTTTTCTTGGGGGGAGGTATCATGAGAATGTCACTTTAAGAAATGGTTAGCTGCTCATGTTACTGCAGTGATGTCAGAGTGTGGGTGGAGCTAAGCTCTAGTTCTGCTATTTAGTTTCACTTTGAGAAAAGCTTGGGTGTGTCTGTCTTTTTGGTTTTGTTTCAGTGTGTTGCAGCTGAAGTCAGCCAAAGCAGCTGTACTGTTGATCTCTCTGCCATGAAGGACTATATCTTGATCATTTGGTGAATTCAGAAATTTTAATGTTTTCAGTATTGAATGTAAACCCTGATGTGCTTCTGTTTAAAGGTTGTTAAGTCTTTTGGATGTTAAAAGGACAGCTTAAAGGATTACTTAGTGTTGTATTCTTTGGGGGTTATCTTTGAATTAATGGTTGCTAAGATATTCACTGTTTGTTTTAAAAAGGTTAACTTGAGTTCATAGAATAAACATTGTTTTGATTTTTAAAAATACTTTTCCATTTCTTTTTTTTTATTTTTAAATTTAGTGTACTCAATTAATTTTTTTCCAATTAAGGGGCAATTTAGTGTGTTCAATCCACCTACCTTGCACATCTTTGGGTTGTGGGGGCAAAACCCACGCAAACACGGTGAGAACGTGCAAACTCCACACGGACAGTGACCCAGAGCCGGGATAGAACCTGGGGCCTCGGCGCCGTGAGGCAGCAGAGCTAACTCACTGCGCCACCGTGCTGCCTTACTTTTCCATTTCTGTTGTACCACACCTCTAGAATAGGCCATGTGCTCCCCATACCACAATCTATTAAAAGTTGTGGGTCAGGTGAACTCCATGATACACTTTGGGTTTCTCTAAACCCTGGCCCATAACACATGTGATAAAGGAACGTCTGTGATTCTGGGTGACTTTAATCTGCATATAGATTGGGTGACTTAAATTAGTCACAGTACAATAGAGGAGGAATTTCTGGAGTGTTTATGGGATGGTTTTCAGGACCTGTATGTTGAGGAACCAACAAGAGAACAGGCCACCTTGGACTGGATGTTGTGCAACGAGAAATGGTTAGTTGGCAATCCAGTTGTGAGATAACCCTTGGGGATGTGTGACCATAATACGGGAGAATTCTTTATCAAGGTGAATAGTGATGTAGTTGATTCTGAGACCAGGGTCCTGAATCTCAATCAAGGTAACTATGATGGTATGAGGCATGTGCTGGCTATGATGGACTGGGAAACATTACTGAATGACTACAGGAGACAGGAAATGGCAGTCTTTCAAGGAATTAATTGGTGAACTTCAAAAGTTGTTTATTCCTATTTGGCGCAAGATTAGAAAGGGAACTGTGGCGAAACCATAGCTTGCAAGGGAAATTAGAGATAGTATTAGATTCAAAGAAAAGACATACAAATTAGTTAGAAAAAAACAATAGACCTGAGGATTGGGAACAGTTTAAAATTCAGCAAAGGCAGACCAAGGGAGGGGAAAATACAATTTGAAAGTAAGTTAATGGGGAACATAAAAACTGACTGTAAAAGTTTCTGTCGGTATGTAAAGAGAAAAAGATTGATTAAAAACAAATGTAGGCCCCTTAAAGTGAGAAAAGGCGGAATTCATTACAGGGAAAAACGAAATGGCTGAGGAGCTACATTCATACTTTGTTTCTGCCTTCACAAAGTAAGACATGAATAATGTAGTGCATGAAGCACTTGAGCAGTTTGAGATCAGGACATCCTCCACATCCTGCACATCACCCTCACTCTTCCTTGACATAGCGTGCTGCACATCATTCCTCACACCTGGTGACCTGGGCTTCCACACACTTACTCACATTCTCATCTATCTACCCAACACGGCCAATCTTTCTCATTTTTGTGCAATTTGAAACCTCTCCCTGATAGTCATGCTCACCAAATGCACTGATCCACACAAGCCATTAGAGCCACTCATAGGTTCGCGTTTTTCCCCATTGCAGGAGATAGAGCACATAAACAAAGGAGAGGGAGAGAAACAGATATGGACTATCACAGTTCAAACAGATGACAACTGCAGGGTGGGAACACTGGGGGTGAATGGTTTCTTGGCATTACTGGCCATGGGAGATGGGAAGGTGGGATCCCACAGCCATCTGGTCATTGAATCAAATATAATGCACACACATGATATACTTCACTTCACCGTGTTGATTTGATTTGAGTGTCCAATGGTAAGTTGTAACATTCCTAGTTTACCAGTAATAATTTAGATATTTTATCTCCAATAGAGGCTTCATGCTTGCAGCAAGAGCCCAAGAACCTCTTGGCATGCTTTGAAAAAAGTTCTGACATGATTTTCGCTAACTGAAGAAAAATTGCTTCATAAATGCCAGTATTGCAGTCGCCTACCGGTGTAAGTGGAATGAGAGTTGCATGTTCATTTAAAGTGCTGTTTAATGGAAACTAGTTGTTAAGGTTAAGAAACTGCATGTAGTCTGCTATTGAAAGGTTGAAGTGCAAAAGTTTAAATGTTTTCTTTTCTTTTGTTTTAATAAGGTTTGTTTAAAACATAACTAAGTCCTATTTCTTGTGATTTCACTCCTGGAGCAAATTGATCTGTCCGCTCTGCCGTAAAACTTTAAAAAGTTGAAGCTCTGGTCAAGTCTCTTAGCCACTGTTGAGAGATGACCAGGCATCCACAACAATGCCCAATAGATACTGGACCATGCAGCAGGGAAAGAAAGAATTAGAATCGTATTTGGAAGCTTCGAGAGTTCTGTTCGTAATTAGAACTTGAGGGTTGTTGGGTTGCTGAACGGCCTGGAGCGCCTGTGCCTGACAAGGTCATGTTGCAATTGTTTTGGAAGATGGTGGAGGTGGGGGAAATGGTGACCCCTCCCAAGTTGGACCGTGCCCACAGGTTGTTGAGGCAGAAGCCCCGTGCAGGTGAACCACCGTGTGCGATCATCATGCGTTTTCACAGGCTTCAGGACAAAGAGGTTTATGTTGGGCAAAGGTCATCGTGATTGCAGATGGGAGGGCCATGTGATGAGAATTTATCAACATGTCGAAGCAGAGCTGGCCAAGAGGCATGAAGCATTTAATAAGGCCAAGGCTGCATTGTATCGCAGCAAGATTCAATTTGGCGTTGTTTACACCACGGCTCCATGTGACTTACAAACATCGAGATCATTGCTTTGAGGCTCCAGAGGAGGCTGAAGAATTTGTGGAGAGAAATGGACTGGTGTTGAGATAAATGTTTTTGTACTGGTTGGATGATATTAGTATGACCATTAATTAATCTTGAGTAAATGACTAATGTTTAATTAACTAATCACCTTTTAAGTGATTGGTAATCGGGAAGGCTCACCTGAGAATTAGAACCAATGAAAAATAAATAAGGGACTAAAGCAGAGGTAAGGATTTCCTGTAGGGTAAGATCATGGCCTCCTTCTGCACTGTAAATTCTATGATCTATGATCTTTGGGATTATTTTTAAAAAGGGCAGCACGGTAGCATTGTGGATAGCACAATGGCTTCACAGCTCCAGGGTCCACAGGTTCGATTCCAGCCTGTGCGGAGTCTGCACATCCTCCCTGTGTGTGCGTGGGTTTCCTCCGGGTGCTCCGGTTTCCTCCCAAAGTCCAAAGATGTGCAGGTTAGGTGGATTGGCCATGATAAATTGCCCTTAGTGTCCAAAATTGCCCTTAGTGTTGGGTGGGGTTATTGGGATAGGGTGGAGGTGTTGAATTTGGGTAGGGTGCTCTTTCCAAGAGCCGGTGCAGACTCGATGGGCCGAATGGCCTCCTTCTGCACTGTAAATTCTATGATCTATGATATGATCAATTGTTATGTTCTGAATTCTTGCTTTCCGGAATTCTTGAAGCATCTGTAAAATTACTTTTGTTTTAAAGCGATTTCTTTATATTTTTATTATGATTATATTTTAATGCTTTTCGCTATGTTCTGACAAGTTTATGTATTATTTTGATCTAGGTTTTGATTCAGTTCTTATGCAAGTGTATTAAAGTGACTATTTATCAATAAATCCGTACTCCAATCAACCGGACTGTTGACTCTGATTTGGAAGGTAAATAAGAGGTCCTACAGTCGTATAGGGGCGACAATCTTGGGTGGGCCTGGTGATGGCTCTTCTTGAAAGTTTGTTAGGAATGGCTGACCCTGGTATGGGGGGGGGGGGGGGGGGGGGGGGGAGAGATGACCACTCCCCCCCCCCCCCCAACAAACACAATTTGGCTGGTCACATAGAATGTGAAGGCTTTGAGTGGACCTGTAAAAAGATCAAGGGGTTTGAAGGCTGATACGGTGCTGTTTCAGGAGACCCATTTGAGGGTTAAAGATCAGTAAAGGTTGCAGAAGGGTTGGATAAGGAAGGTGTTTCATTTGGGATTTGATAGTAGGGGCCCGGGGGGCAGCGATCTTGATTAATAAGAAGGTAGCTTTTCCACGGCTACGGTTTTGATGGATTTGAATCAGAGATATGTTAGGCTTAGTGGATTGCTGGAAGGTGCCCCGTGGTGCTGGTCAATATATATGCCATTTATAAAGCCATGGAGGAGACAACACCGAGTAGTTCAAAGGAATTTGGTTTATTAAGAATAAGTGTTATGGACTTCCGGTTGCGACTATGACCAGCTAAGTCGCACGTTTGGCTGCTCCTGCGAGGAAGGTGTTTTCGGGCCGATTGGAGGGCCCCTAACGGCGCTGGAACGACGATTCCCGGTGGGGGAAGGTTCCCAGAGGAGAACCCTGCAAAACTTATGGTCGTCACCCGAAGTGGGGCAGAAAAAAAAGCGGCAGCAGCTCCCCGAAAAAAGCGGGGGAAGAAACCCAAAATGGGGGCCGGCGGCGCACCCGAGGACTGGAGGAAATGGGCGGAGGAGCAGCAGGCCGTTCTCCTGCGCTTCTTCACGGAGCTGAAAGTGGAGCTGCTGGAGTCGATGAACGCGACGACCACCAGGCTGATGGGAGCCCAGGCGACCCAAGAGGCGTCAATTCGGGAGCTGCAGCAGGAGATGGCTGTGAGGGAGGAGGAGGCCACGGTCCTCATGGGAAAGGTGGAGGTGCACGAGGCACTCCACCTGAAATGGCAAAACCGACTGGAGGAGATGGATACCCGCATGAGGCGGAAAAACCTGAGGATCCTGGGCCTGGCAGAAGGGCTGGAGGGGTCGGACCTCCCGAGGTATGTGGCAGAAATGCTGGGCTCACTGATGGGGGCAGGGGCCGTCCCTTCGCCCCTGGAACTGGAGGAGGCCTACAGAGTAATGGCCAGGAAGCCAAGAGCAAACGAACCCCCGAGGGCGGTGCTGGTTCGGTTCCAGCGACTCAGTGACCGGGAGAGGGTGCTGAGGTGGGCCAAGAGAGAGAGGAGCAGCAAATGGGAGAACTCGACAGTGAGGATCTACCAGGACTGGAGTGCGGAGGTGGCAAAGCGGCGGGCCCGGTTCAACCGGACGAAGGCGGTGCTGCATGCCAAGAGAATCAGATTCGGGATGCTGCAGCCAGCGCGCTTGTGGGTGACCTATAAGGACCAGCACCACTATTTCGAGTCGCCGGAGGAGGCGTGGGCCTTTGTCCAGGAAGAAAAGCTGGACTCGAACTAGAACCAGGGGATACTTGGCGGTCGTTGCCGCTCTGGTACTTTAAGCTGGACACGTGGCTTTCTTTTGGTGGGATTTTCACTTGGCTGTATTTTTGGACCCTTTTTTTCTCTCTACCAGTTTTTTTCTTTTTTCTGTTATTTATAATGTTATGTTGGGGGGGCGGGGTGGGGGGGGAGTGCCGGGGGTATGTGTTTCTTGTGGGGTTTTTTTTATCGGTGTGGGATCGGGGACGGGGGTGGAACTGAAGATGGAGGGGTGGGGAGTGGCAGGGCGAAAGCGCGGGCTTTCCTCTGGTTTCCCGCGCGCGGGGCAGAGGAGGGAGGAGGGTGGGAGGAAGGGGCGTGGTCAGCAATGGCTCCCTTTCCCGCGCTGGAGCGGGGTCAAGGAGGGGTGGTAAGGGGGGGGATGTCCCCCATGCCGGGAGGAGTCGGATTGTGGCAGGGGCAGCCGGGTCAGCGTAAACCAGCTGACTTACGGAAGTACTATGGAGGGTGCATCGCGGCTAGGAAGGGTCCTAGCCTGGGGGGGGAGGGGGGGGAGGGGGGTGGGGGGGGGGAGGGGGAGGGGGGAAGGGGGGGGCTACTGGGTTGCTGCTGAAAAGGCCAGGGAGGAGAAGTTGAGGACCGGAGGGGTGGGGGGAGGGCGCCATCGCCATGGGGAGCGGGTCAGAAGGGGAGGGCTGACTCGGGGCGAGCAGGTGACAGGATATGGCTAGTCGGCAGGGGAAAGGGGCGGGCTGCCCTTCGACCCGGCTGATCACTTGGAATGTGAGGGGGCTGAATGGGCCGGTCAAGAGAACGAGAGTAATCTCGCATTTGAAGGGACTGAAGGCGGATGTAGCAATGCTACAAGAGACCCATTTGAAGGTGGCGGACCAGGTCCGCCTGAGAAGGGGGTGGGTGGGACAGGTGTTCCACTCAGGACTGGACGCAAAGAACCGGGGGGTGGCGATCCTGGTAGGGAAGAGGGTGTCGTTCGTGGCGGCGGAGGTGGTGGCGGATAAAGAGGGTAGATATGTCATGGTGAAGGGTAGGCTACAGGGGGAGAAAGTGGTGATGGTTAATGTGTATGCCCCGAATTGGGACGACGCTGGCTTCATGAGGCGCCTACTGGGCCTCATTCCGGACCTGGAGGCAGGGGGCCTGATCATGGGGGGGGACTTAAACACAGTGCTGGACCCCGTGCTGCACAGATCGAGTTCAAGGACGAGTAGGAGGCCGGCAGCGGCAGAAGTGTTAAAGGGGTTTATGGAGCAGATGGGAGGGGTAGATCCCTGGAGGTTTGGGAGGCCGAGGGCGAGGGAGTATTCCTTTTTCTCCCATGTCCACAGAGTCTATTCTAGAATTGACTTTTTTGTATTGAGCAGGGGACTGATCCCGAAAGTACGGGAAGTGGAGTACTCGGCCATAGCGGTCTCAGACCATGCGCCACACTGGGTAGATTTGGAAATGGGGGAGGCGCGAGACCAGCGTCCGCTGTGGCGCCTGGATGTGGGGTTGCTGGCGGATGAGGAGGTGTGTAAGAGGGTCCGGAAAAGCATTGAAAGATATCTGGACACTAATGACACGGGGGTGGTGCAGGTGGGGATGGTCTGGGAGGCCCTGAAGGCGGTGATCCGGGGGGAGCTGATCTCCATACGGGCACATAGGGAAAGGAGGGAGAGACAGGAGAGGGAGAGGCTGGTGGGGGAGCTTTTGGACGTGGATAGGAGATATGCGGAGGCACCAGAGGAGGGGCTGTTGGGGGAACGGCGCAGTTTGCAGGCTAAGTTTGACCTGTTGACCACCAGAAAGGCGGAGACACAGTGGAGAAGGGCGCAGGGCGCGATTTATGAATATGGGGAGAAGGCGAGTAGGATGTTGGCGCATCAGCTCCGCAAGCGGGATGCGGCTAGAGAAATTGGGGGAGTGAGGGAGAGGGGTGGGAACGTAGTGCAGAAGGGGCCAGAAGTAAATGGGGTCTTCAGAGACTTCTATAAGGAGCTGTATCGGTCAGAGCCGCCGACGAGGGGAGGGGGGATGGAGGGCTTCTTGAACAAATTGAGGTTCCCCAAGGTCCAAGAGGAGCTGGTAGAGGGGCTGGGGGCGCCGATAGGGTTAGAGGAGCTAGTCAAGGGGATTGGGCATATGCAGACGGGGAAGGCGCCGGGGCCAGACGGGTTCCCGGTGGAATTTTACAAAAAATATGCGGATTTGGTGGGCCCTGTGCTGGTACGAGCCTTCAACGAGGCATGGGAGGGGGGGGGCTCTGCCCCCGACAATGTCGCAGGCACTGATCTCTCTGATCTTGAAGCGGGACAAGGACCCCGTGCAGTGTGGGACATATAGGCCTATCTCGCTCCTGAATGTGGACGCCAAGTTGCTGGCAAAGATCCTGGCTACCAGGATAGAGGATTGTGTGCCGGGGGTGATACACGAGGACCAGACGGGTTTTGTGAAAGGGCGGCAGCTTAATACGAACGTGCGGAGACTGCTAAACGTCATCATGATGCCGGCAGTGGAGGGTGAGGCGGAGATAGTGGTGGCATTGGACGCGGAGAAAGCATTTGATAGGGTGGAGTGGAAGTACCTGTGGGAGACGCTGGAACGGTTTGGATTTGGGGAGGGATTTATTAAATGGGTGAAGCTGCTCTATTCGGCCCCGACGGCAAGTGTAGTGACGAATGGTAGGAGATCGGAGTATTTTGGGCTCCACCGGGGGACCAGACAGGGGTGCCCCTTGTCCCCCCCTGCTCTTCGCACTGGCAATTGAACCATTGGCGATGGCACTGAGGGGCTCAGGGGGGTGGAGAGGGCTGACAAGGGGCGGGGAGGAGCACCGGGTATCGCTATACGCGGACGACCTGCTGCTATACGTGGCAGACCCAGAAGGGGGAATGCCGGAGGTGATGGAACTGCTAGCAGAATTTGGGGACTTTTCGGGGTACAAGCTAAACTTGGGCAAGAGTGAGGTATTTGTGATACACCCAGGGGACCAGGAAGAGGGAATCGGGAGACTCCCGTTTAAGAGAGCAGGAAAGAGTTTTAGATATTTAGGGGTGCAGGTGGCAAGGAACTGGGGGACTCTCCACAAGCTGAACTTCTCCAGGCTGGTGGAACAGATGGAGGAGGAATTTAAAGGTGGGACATGGTGCCGCTGTCGCTGGCGGGCAGAGTGCAGTCCGTTAAAATGACGGTCCTCCCGAGGTTTTTGTTTTTATTTCAGTGCTTGCCCATCTTCCTCCCTCGGGCCTTCTTCAAAAAGGTGACGAGTAGCATCATGAGCTACGTGTGGACGCACGGCACCCCAAGGGTGAGGAGGGTCTTCTTGCAGCGGAGTAGGGATAGTGGAGGGCTGGCATTACCCAATCGTTCGGGGTATTACTGGGCGGCAAATGTATCGATGGTGCGCAAGTGGATGATGGAAGGGGAGGGGGCAGCTTGGAAACGAATGGAGAGGGCGTCCTGTGGCAACATAAGCCTGGGGGCCCTAGTAACGGCGCCATGGCCGCTCCCTCCCACGAGGTACACCACGAGCCCGGTGGTGGTGGCCACCCTCAAGATCTGGGGGCAGTGGAGGCGACACAGGGGGGAAGTGGGAGGTCTGATGGAGGCACCGTTAAGAGGGAACCATAGATTCATCCCGGGGAACATGGACGGGGGATTTCAGAGCTGGCACAGGGTGGGCATCAGGCAGCTGAAGGATCTGTTTGTAGATGGGAGGTTTGCGAGCCTGAGAGAGCTGGAGGAGAAATTCGGGCTCCCCCCGGGAAACATGTTTAGACATTTGCAGGTGAAGACATTTGCTAGACGCCAGGTGGAAGGGTTTCCCTTGCTCCCCAGTAGGGGGGGCGAGTGATAGGGTGGTCTCGGGGGTCTGGGTCGGAGGGGGGAGGATATCGGACATCTACAAAGTAATGCAGGAGGCGGAGGAGGCATCAGTAGAGGAGCTGAAAGCCAAGTGGGAGGGGGAGCTGGGAGAACAGATAGAGGATGGGACATGGGCTGATGCCCTGGAGAGGGTTAATGCTTCCTCCTCGTGTGCGAGGCTTAGCCTCATTCAATTTAAGGTGCTACATAGAGCCCATATGACGGGGACAAGGATGAGTCGGTTCTTTGGGGGTGAGGACAGATGTGTCAGGTGTTCGGGAAGTCCAGCGAACCATGCCCATATGTTCTGGGCATGCCCGGCACTGGAGGGGTTCTGGAAGGGGGTGGCAAGGACGGTGTCGAGGGTGGTGGGATCCAGGGTCAAACCAGGATGGGGACTTGCGATCTTTGGGGTTGGGGTGGAGCCGGGGGTACAGGAGGCGAGAGAGGCCGGAGTACTGGCCTTTGCGTCCCTAGTTGCTCGAAGAAGGATACTAATACAGTGGAAGGACGCGAGGCCTCCAAGCGTGGAAACTTGGATTAATGACATGGCAAGCTTTATTCAGTTGGAAAGGGTCAAATTTGCCCTGAGAGGGTCGGTACAAGGGTTCTTCAGGCGGTGGCAGCCTTTCCTCAACTTTTTGGCTCAGAGATAGGGTACAGAGGTCGCAGCAGCAGCAACCCGGGGGGGGGGGGGGGGGGGAGGGGGAGGGGTGGCAACAACGGTTGTGGTGGGTTATTTACGGTTGAAATGCGGGCAAATTTGCTCGCAGTTCATGTTTGATGTTGATTGTTGCTTTGTTTGTTTTTGGGGGAGGGGGGAGGGGGGGAGGGACAACGCGCGCGCGAGTTCGGGTGGGGGGGGGATATTTGTTAAGAGGGAATATTTTGTAATATTTTATAGTTAGTTGGGGTAAATATCTTCATGTAAAAAATTCTTTCAATAAAAATTATTTAAAAAAAAAAGAATAAGTGTTATATAAATCACACGGTAGATCCTTGGTTCACGGCCAGATCGATGGTCAGCCCTGCCAGTGCCTAATTGGCCAGCTTTATATACCATGAAACTATACATTGTTTAGAGGTCCTCTGACCCTTTAATGGAGGGACTCGTACTTTGCAAATTTCATGGGAAGTTAATTGTTCCAACCCCGTAAGATATTTACAGGTTATAATATTCCTCCCCCCCCCCCCCCCCCCCCCCCCCCCCAATCCAAAGAATCATCTGATGTATGTGGGGAAGGAGGACGCTGGCAACACTTGCGTCTGGTTAGATGTTGTACACACGAGGTGCCGGATTAGGCATCGCGGTGCCTGCTCCGTCAGAGGCTGCTGCACTGGTGACTCCCCATGGGAGATTTCTGATGCTTAAGTTTCCATTTCCGAGTCTGGGTCCACAACCTCAGTCACCTCGGCATTTTGACTCCCTTAGGGCACGTTACGGGCTGTCGTGGTATCGGAGTCAGCTGGACGAGAACTTTACACTCACAAGGGAACCTTCGCAGTATTGGTCACCTGGACCGAATATGATCAAGGTGCTTTTACATGATCTGACCTTAGACTTGTACTTGATAGGAAACTGGTCCTGTCTGGTGGGGATAGTCCCAGAGACCCAATGGGCACATTCTGCAAAGCTTGGAATGTATACTAAATCACTTGGCACAAATCGTCTGGGTGGTTGAATAGGGTAATGGCTTTGTAGTTCTTGGTTGTGGTGCACCTTCACATCTATGTTGGGGAAAATCATACTAAGGCAGAGTTTGAAGCCCATTCCCCATCAGTATTTCACCCCGGTCACTCCGTGGTAGTGGTTCTGTAGCAAAATAAGAACCAAGCCAGCCTTGTGTCAATCGGCCCTGAAGACTGCTTCTTGAGGCCTGTTTTGAACATCTGTACCCCTGGCTCTACTAAATCAGGTGGTACGGGGCAGTACCGATGTACCGCACCCCATTCGCATTCAATTTTTTCACTTCCTTTTCAATCTGCGCATATTTTGGTTCCGCCACAGCCATCGTCCAGGAAGCAAAAGCAATCAGCCGCTTCCCTTTCGTTCTCCATCCAGTGTGACAGGGCAGCCCCAATACCGTAAGGCGATGTGTTGCACGTGACGCGTAAGAGTTTGGCAGGTTGTAGTGGGTCAGTAACCTGGAAGATGATAACTGCCTCTTCACCTGCAGAAAAACCATTTCATGGGGTTTTCTTGACGCCCACACTTGATTCTTCCTCAAAAGGAAATGTAAGGGGGCCAACATGGTCACAAGGTTCAGGATGAACTTGCCACATTAGTTAACAATAATTAAATATTCCGTATGTTTTACCCAATGTCTACGTCTATGTGTATTTATCGTATGTCCTATAGTTTCCATGTATGGAGTGTTCTGCCTAAACTACGTAGAACAATACTTTTTACTGTACCTCGGTACATGTGATAATAAATCTAAATCTAAATATCTAAAATAAACAAAGTTCTGAGGAGGCCGTTGGGGTGAGTGTCTGCTGAATGGCAAGCATCTGTCTGCGATGGGGTGTAAGCCTTCGTGGCCCACCCGGTAACCGAGGTAGACAACCTCCCTTGCATTGAAGACACATTTCACCCGCCGCAGGCGGACACCAGACCCAGAGAAATGTTTCAGTCCCGCCTCAAGGTTCTCCAGATGCTCTCGTTCAGTCGCTCCCATGACCAGCACATCATCTAAATAAACCATCACGTGTGGCAACCCCCTCAGGATGTTTTCCATTACTTGTTGAAATATGGCACGGGCAGCGCACACCCCAAAAGGCAGCCGAGCATACTCATACAGTCCGCTGTGTGTATTTATTGTAACATATTTCCGGGCGACCGCGTCCAACTCAAGCTGTAAATGCTGGTGGCCCACATCATGTTTAGTTATCGAACGTCCACCCATCTTGCATTAAGATCTTCAGTGCGGGGCCTGGGGTGGTGATCCAACCTTGAAGCCATATTCATGGTGAGCTTGTAGGCCCCCATTAACCAGACTGTCTTGCCTGGTTTTAACACTGGCACCACCGGCACTGCCCAACCCACGAAATGGATGGGCCTGATTATAGCCAAATTCTCCAATTGACTGAGTTCAGTTTCTACTGTTTTGAACAATGCATAGGGAACTGGATGTGCCCGGAAATACCGAGGGTGGGCTCCCGGGTTGACATGACTGTGAGCTGTGGTCCTTTTTATCTTCCCCAGTTCAGGTTGAAATACTTTAGGGTATTTGCCCAACACTTCGCTTAAACCCCTGGACTCCATCTGGAGGATATCTTGCCAATTTAACTGTAAATGGCCCAACCAATCACGGCTTAACAAACTGGGGCCTTGTCCCCTGACCATAATTAGCAAGAGGCGTGCTGGTTGGTGGCCATAAACCACCCAAGTCATGATGGTACCTGCAATATCTAATGGCTCATCAGTGGAGGTGGCCAACCTAGCCTTGGTATTGGTTAGATTCAAATTCTGTATTCCCTGTTTAATGTGGTCGAACATATTCTGTCCTACAATGGAAACTGTCGTGCCAGTGTCCAGTTCCATATCCAGCATATGCTTGTTTATCTCCACTCCAATCCTTATGGGGCCACCCGGGGAACGGAGGGGTGAGAGCACAGACCGCAGTTCCACCAGAGATCAAGGCGCCCCAGGAGAGGTAGGTGTCAGCCAGGAGCCTGTATCTTCCACCTGAATAAGCCTGAAGAAGATGACTGTGGGAGGAAACTGGAGTACCCAGAGGAAACCCACGCAGACACATGAAGAACGTGCAGACTCTTCACAGTCAGTGACCCAAGCAGGAATCAAACCTGGGACCCTGGAGCTGTGAAGCAACGGTGCTAACCACTGTGCTACCGTGCTGCCCTATCTGCCCATTAGCGTTAGACCAGCTGGCTCGCTCTAATATGCAGATTTGCTAAACAGAGATCCCGCCCACAATGGGTGGAATTTGCATAACAACGTCTCACAAGGTCACGTTGGTTCTCGCCAGGAGTTGTGAACCGGGTATATCCTGGGAGCAGGGTCTCCCGGCTTTCATTGGCCATGCTGCACCATGGTAAGCTGCTTTTCTGGTGCAGCGTTGCCACTGGATCGCGCCGTTAGTTTCTTTAGAATCATAGGATTTACAGTGCAGAAGGGGGCCATTCGGCCCATCAAGTCTGCACCGGCTCTTGGAAATAGCACGCCACTTAAGCCCCGATATTTACAATATCTATTATAAACATCACACTGTAGATCTTAACTACGTCTGCCTTGCAAGTGCCCATCTAGCCGGCTTTATATACCATACAACAGTACATTGTTTAGAGGTCCCCTGTTCCTTAACTTGGGAGCTTGTATCCTGCAAGGTTCACAGGGACAGCTGGCCCCGTTGCTTTAGAAAAGTTTTTTTATAGTTTTCCAATTAAGGGACAATTTAGCGTGGCCAATTCATCTACACTGCACATTTTTGGGTTGTGGGGGTGAGAACCACGCAAACACGGGGAGATTATGCAAATTCCACACAGTGACATGGCCTCAGGATCGAACCCAGGTCCTTGGCGTCATGAGGCAGCAGTGCTAAACATTGCGCCATCGCGCTGCCCACTGTTAGAAATGTTTAAGGGTTCAATGTCACGGGGGTACATTGCCGGTCACATTAGCGCAGGTGTCAGTTTCATTGATCTTAAAGAGAGATAAGGGGCGGGATTCTGCCATAATCGGCGGGGCGAGAACCACTCTGACGTCGGGCTACCCAAAATGCGGAATCCTCCGCACCTTCAGGGCCGGCCGGCCGGGGAAATGGCTTGGCGACTTGGTGCATGCGCGGGAGCACCAGAGTGTGCTGGCATCATCCCAGCGCATGTGCAGAGGGCTTTGTCTCCACACCGACCATGACGGACCGCTACAGCCGCCGGTGTGGAAGAATAGAGTGCCCCCACGGCACAGGCCGCCCGCAGATCGGTGGGCCCCAATCGCGGGCCAGGCCACCGTGGGGGCACCTTCAGGGGCCAGATCCCCCCGAGAACCCCGGAGGCTGCCCGCGCCGCCAGTACCCGCCGGTAAGGACCTACTCTAATTTACGCTGGCGGTACCGGCAAAAAGAAAACGGGCGGCCACTCGGCCCATCGCGGGCCGGAGAATCGTCAGGGCTGCCAGCGGCCGCTGCCCGGAGCGGCGCGATTCCCGTCCCCGCCAAATCCCCGGTGCCGGAGAATTCAGCAGCCGGCAGGGTCGGGATTCACGCCGCCCTCTGGAAATTCTCCGACCCAGCAGGTGGTTGGAGAATCCCGCCCAAGGATCTGGCAGAGTGAGGATCGTATCACCCTATTCTGTGACTGAATGCAGACACAGTTGTTGCCGAATGTCTTGGCTATGCGCTTAAAGCCCTACCTCCCAGGTGTTATATCGAGGAGAAAATGGGGTTTGTTAATGGTAGGCAGTTGTCGCCCAATGTTCGGAGACTGCTTAATGTTGTTTTGTCTCTCTCTGTTGCCCCTGAGCCGGAGGTGATTATTTCATTAGATGTGGAAATAGGGTGGAGTAGGGTTATTTGTCTGAAATCCTTGGGAACGTTGGCTTTGGGTCTGGATTTATAGCTTGGATCCAGCTCTTATATTGAGCCCCCACCGCAATTGTTGATATGAATGCTTTCACCTGATGAGAAGCATGAGACAGGGTTGCCCACTGTCCCCGCTATTGTTTGTCTTGGCAACTGAGCCTCCGACCATAGCTTTGAGGTCATCTCAAGTGGAGGTGGATAGAGAGGGGGGAATGGAACATAGGATGTCATTGCAAGTGCACGATTTGTTATTATATGTGACGGACTCTCTCGCCAGAGCAGAGGAGTTAATGAAGCTGCTCGGGCGGTATGGCTCCTACTTGGGGTATAAATTGAACTTGGGCAAAAGCGAATGCTTTCTGGTGAATCTCCCAGGGAGGGGACCCGATCTGGAGAGGCTGCCCTATCGCGTGGGCAGGACTGGGAATCGGGTGCCCCATGATTGGACCTCGCTCCATAAACTAAATTTTGGGGATCTGGTCAATCAATGAAGGCTGACTTGAGAAGGTGGGAAACCTCCTTGGGGTTCAGTCGGTGAAAATGAATATCCTCCCAAGGTTTCTATTTTTGTTTCTAGTGTCTTCCAGCTTTCCTCCCTTAATCTTTCTTTGTGAAAGTCAATAAAATGTTATCTTCTTTTTTTGGGACAGGCAAACCTCCACGGATTGACAGGGTGTTTTTGCAAAAGGATAGGCAGTCGGAGGGTATGGCTTTTCCCAATCTGTTATTGGGCTGCGAATATTGAGAGGGTGCGGAGGTGGTGTAGGGAATGGATTTTGTGTGGGGGCGGATGGAGAGGAGTGCCTGAAGAGGTTCCAGTTTGAGAGCCTTGGTTACGGCTCCCCTTCCATTCTCCCCAGCAAACCGGACTTCCAATCCAATGGTGGCAGCTATCTTGAGAATATTGAGATAGTTTAAGCAGCGTTTTAAACCGAAGCTCTGTCACTGTTGGACCCAATCTGCGAGAATTATTGTTTTGTACCGGCGGCCTTGGACCCGTTGTTTGGAACATTGAGGGAGGAAGGGCTGGAGTGGTTTGGAGATTTGTTTATAGATGGGACGTTCGCTGATTTTTATGTAGAGATTGTGTAAGTACTGGCTTCTGCGAGCTAACCTGTTTTGGTATTATCAGATATGCGCCTTTGTATGCAGGGAGATTTCTTCCTTCCCCCTGGCACCCTCATCCTAGTTGATGGATCTTTTTAAAAATAATTTAGAATATCCAATTAATTTTTTCCAATTAAGGGGCAATGTAACGTGGCCAATCCACCTAACCTGCACATCTTTGGGTTGTGGGGGTGAAACCCATGCAGACACGGAGAGAATGTGCAAACTCCTCACAGACAGTGACCCAGGGCCGGGATTTGAACCCGGGTCCTCAGCGACGTAGGCAGCAATGCTGACCACTGTGCCACCGTGCCGCCCAATGGATAGGGATCTTTCGGTGTTTTTTTGTGACATTTATAGTAGGCTCGTGTCGATGGAACAGGTTCCACTGTATGAGGTTGCGAAGGAGCTTAACCAGGTGTTTGAGGCAAGGGTGTGGAGTGAGGCTCTGCACAGAGCCAACTCCAACTCTTTATGCACTAGGGTCAGCCTGATTCAGTTCAAAGTGGTTCAGAGGACACATTTGACCAGGGCACAGCTGATTGGGATTTTGTCGAAAGTAGCTGATAGATGCGAGCGCTGTTCGAGTGGTCCGCTGCATCATACACACATGTTCTGGTCTTGTTCTAAGCTTATGATCTTTTGGGTCTCCTTATCGGGAATTCTTTGGATTGAGTTGGGGTCTTGTCCTTTGGTGGCTATCTTTGGGGTTTCAGATTGACCAGAGCTGCAGATGGGGTCGAAGGCAGATGCTCTGGCCTTCACCTCGCTAATAGCCTGATGGCGACTGCTGTTTGGATGGAAGTTTTCGGTTCCGCCCACTGCCGCCATGCGGCTAAGTGACCTGATGGACTTTTTACATTTAGATAAAGTATATCCTGAGAGAGTCGGCGGAAGGGTTCTCTCTGAGGTGGCAGCAGTTTATTTCCTGCTTCTAGGAGCTGTTTAGCATCAGGTGTTTGGGGGGGGGGGGGGGGGGTGGGGGGTGGGAGGGGGGGTGGGGAGATCGGGGGGGGTGGGGGGGGGGGGTGGGGGGGATCGGGGGGGGGGGGGGGGATTGTTATTTGTTCTTTTTGGATTGGTTTTGAGGGTTGAAATATTGTAATTGCTGTTTGAACATAGTTCTGAAGTCATTAATATTGGAAAAACATTTCTGAATAAAAATATATATTTTAAAAAGAACCTCTGCTCGACTGTTCCACTGTGAGTGCAACAATTCATCTGCTACTTAAAAAGTTATGGCCTGTATACATTTATTTAAAACATATCTTCACTCTTTTCCATTTGGAGAATAGTGGAGGAAGGCTTCCCAAGCTGATTAACAACCCATTGAACCACGTTATCAAACTCCTTCATGTTGCCAACCAGTCCTAACATTGGATTTGAACCCAGAACCTCTTGTCCAGATATAAGGATACCACTGTGCCACAAAACCTCCATGTATGTTACCAAACAGAATTGTCTGGGCATATCAAATCCAGTATTGAAAACAATTCTATAAAACATTAATGTCAAAAACGATTTGACTTTCATTATTTAACATTGCTTTATGGAAAATATAGTTATTTGCATAGATCAGCTATGATAGTCCAAATGTTTGAATCAAAACGAAGATAATAATAATAATTTTTATTGTCACAAGTAGGCTTACATTAACTCTGCAATGAAGTTACTGTGAAAAGCCCCGAGTTGCCTCATTCGGTGCTTGTCCGGGTACACTGAGGGAATGCACAATTCACCCAACAAGCAGGTCTTTCAGGATTTGCGGGAGGAAACCGGAGCACCCGGAGGAAACCCACGCAGACACAGGGAGAACGTGCAGACTCCGCACAGACAGTGACCGAAGCCAGGAATCGAACCTGGGACCCTGGCGCTGTGAAGCAACAGTACTAACCACTGTGCTACCGTGCCGCCCATTTGATAATGCATGATCCTAAAGAAGAGGTGCGGGATTCTCCATTTCTGAGACTAACTGTTGATGCCGAGGCAGAATTCGTGGACTTTCGCAACAGCAAAACTGGTGCCGCACCTGGACAAATTCCGCTACTGTTAAGGGGTTAGCATCGGCGCCATGTGGAACACAATCGATTCCAATGAGAAATGGTGCCAGATTCGCCAGTTTCGCGATTGACACTCAGGAGGCTGACAAGTTGCAGCCGCATATACACATTGCACTCTCCACACACACACCATCCCAGCAACAAGATGGCAGTGAGGAAAGCAGCCCCAAGGATTGCGGATGCAGAGCTTGAGACCCTCTTGGACGCTGTGGATGAGAGGAGGATGACCCTGTACCCTGGCTTGGGAAGAAGGCTACGAGCCGTCTCCATTCGCCGTGTCTGGCTGCAGGTGGCCGAGCAGTCAGCACCGTGGGCAACGTCGTTTGCAGTGCCATAAAAACCTGCATGACCTCCTCAGGGTGGCCAGGGTGAGAAGGCAGCACTCTGCCCCCTGCACTAAATCCCGTTGCACACACACGTAACCCTACCCCCCCCCCATCCCCCCTCCGGAGGGTGGCACAACCCCTACCCTGCACCATGGCCGAGTGCCCTGGCCGCTGAGGCAACCAGCTACGCACCCCCTGGGCTGCATGCATTGGATTGTCCATCACTGTTGTTTTCTATGCCCCCCCCCCCCCCCCAGGAGAAGGCCACGCACAACTGCCAGGAACGGGAGAAGATTGGAAGGAGACCTGCACCCCCTCACTGTGGCAAAGCAGAAGACCCTGGATGTGATTGGTGGACCAGAGGAAAGGGAGGTCGGCGAGATGGAGTTCGGCCGCGGGCGAGAAAGTGAGACCCCGCTTAGGTGTGGGTTCCTGATGACACGTGTATCAACCCCACCAACACCACCCCCACACCACCCCCACCACCCACACCCAAACGCTCAGCCCCAATGCCCCCTAGCCCAAGGTTTAATCATGTATCCTGTCTTCCAGCACCTGCTGGTGATGGGGCGGGTCCGTCTGGCACCCCCCGCCCCTAGCCAGTGCCACACTCAGAGCCCCCCCGCTGTGAGCTGAGCAGTGATGAGAGCAACCAGGACACCAGCCCTCCGCCCCAGACTCAGGAGGGCGACTGTCATTTCCCATCACAGCTGTCTACAACATCCTCCACCATCTCAGAGACACTCACCTCGGTTGAGAACTTTAGTGAAGGCCGCTTTCTGGTACTCACCACACAGCTGCTCCGGTACAGCAGGTGGAGGTAGGAACACCCAAGGGGGCGGACGGTGAGAGGGCAGACCGACCCCAGGGGCTAGCTTTCGTCCAGATGGGTTTTGGGTTTCTGGAACGGACAGTCCCAGACTGGATATCAGGCGCAAAGGTAAATGATGTGTAGCTCATGGTCATATATCAGCTTCGGGTTCATCAAGTGGTCCTCCCTTTGGTTGGTGCAGAGCGGCAGGTGCTCGTAGGGGGACATGCATCCTGTCGATCATCCCCTGGACCTGCGCATCCCAGCAATGGTGGTGACCCCGCTGCCCAGGCATACTGGTGGGCTTGGTCCACATTGTCATAATATACACCAGTATATCATGGTGCAGGCACACACTGATGGACACACATAGGGACCAATCAACATGTACAAACACCGCAGCCAATCACCAGTTAGAATACACACACTCTAAAGGCAGAGGGCACCACGGTTCCCGTTCATTCTGGGTGCTGCTTCTGAGTGTAACAGGAACTCATCCAGCCTAGCACAGACTCACAACACGTGCTGAGAGAATCAACTGGTTCGGACAAGGCTTAGGTCTCTAGTTTAAGTTAGCATCATTTAGACCCACAGAAGTAGTTAATAAAATTGAGTTGAACCTTCATCAGTGTTGGAAGTGTCTGTTCATCTCTCAAGTCTACACAGGCCAACACTTCACATGTTGAAGTGGATATTGAGCCGCCTGGGCCTACAGGGCCGCCGTGACGGCATGGATGCACCTGTGCAACGAGCTCTGTGAAATTCCGGACAGGTCCTCACTCGGTGCCTGGAAGGATCCCGGGGGGTAAACATTCAGGGCAATCGTCACCTTGATGGCCATCAGGAGTGGGCACCAGAAGCGGGTGTCCTCCCCCATACACTGCGGTGCCAGGTGTGCCATGATCTGGCAGATATGTCGCACTGTCTTCCTGCTTGCCATCCTGTTTCGATGGCATTTCCGGTTCGGCAGGTCCTCGAATGACAGACGCTGCCGGTACACACGAGGCCTCGTGGCATCTCCTCGGTACCTCCTCCTCCTCGGTCGTTGGGCAGTCGGCTCTCCATGATGCGTACCCCCCTGGCCAACCAGGTCCACCGGGCTACAAGATGGCCCTGGTTGGCACTGCGGAATCTGCCCTGCATGTTCCCCTCAGACACCCCCCCATCCCCACAACCCTGGCCCCATCAGTGGCTGCCACAGTGGTGACCTCTGATGCTGGCGCCTGTCCCTGAAGCCTGGGGTACCATTGGTTGGCACAGACTGTCCGTTCCATCGGTTGGCACTGCCCTTTCCAGGGGTATGCTCCATGGCCCCCGCCCAGTGCCCCCATAGGGGGTACTGTGGGCATTGTCCTGGGTGGGCCGCCAGCATATAGAACCTAGAACAGTACAGCACAGAACAGGCCCTTCGGCCCTCAATGTTGTGCCGAGCCATGATCACCCTACTCAAACCCACGTATCCACCCTATACCCGTAACCCAACAACACCCCCCCCTTAACCTTACTTTTTAGGACACTACGGGCAATTTAGCATGGCCAATCCACCTAACCCGCACATCTTTGGGAGGAAACCGGAGCACCCGGAGGAAACCCACGCACACAGGGGGAGGACGTGCAGACTCCACACAGACAGTGACCCAGCCGGGAATCGAACCTGGGACCCTGGAGCTGTGAAGCATTTATGCTAACCACCATGCTACCCTGCTGCCCCGAATGTGAGGGGCGGGCGGTATGGGAGATGGTTGGGTGCGGGGGTGCAGGGGTGGGGGATCCCATATGGCCGGTGGCACTCTGCAGAACCAGGGGCCAAGGTGGGTGGTCAGTAGGGTGCGCAGCAAGATGGCTGCCTTGCATTCCGTGGTAATGGCATTCCGGGACTGGACACTGCCCCAGTCCCATGGGGGGTCACCCCGGCCACTCGGCCTGCTTCCCCGTCACGACCCCGCCCCTCGCCCGGCCCCGGCAGGGCCCCCCTCCCGCCCCTGCCAGCCCGTCCAGTGTCCAGCCCAGCAGCCCACGGTCGCTCCCCTCCTCTCTCTCTCTCATCAGCCACTATGCCGGTTTCACGATCTTTAAAAGCACAAGTCAACAGCGCCATTGTGAACTCGGCCCATTAGACAAGACATGAGACGAATGATTGATTCATTAAACCTAATCCCTTGAAAATATTGTGCTTTACATGTACCACTGTGAAATCCACTGTGGGCACAGAATTTTTTTAAATAATTAAATCTTTCGTGATATTCTTTAATCCCCTCCCAGTGGAGGTGGAGAATCACGGAGGTCCCGAAGAATACTGGGTCAGGCCCGCTAATGATATGAAAACGGTGTTTACTGTATGTGCGTTCTGGAATGCATTGGTGTCGCTGTCGAGGTAACGGAGAATTGCGATTTGGCGTCAAATTGGCACCTGCCGCGTTTTTGGTGTCGGAACCTATTCTCCGTCCAATCACGTTTCATGATTTTGGGGTCAGCCAACGGAGAATCCAGCCCAAGATCTTTAGAATTACCAAATATGGTACGCAATAGAAATGTGTGAGACTCATAAAAATGTGTTTGGCAAACAAACAACCAAATCAATGTAATGCAATGATTTCTTTACATAGCTCTCATCAATAATCACTTCCAAAATAATCATATTTTGGGATTGTAAAATTAATTTCCGTTCGCAGTTTTTCAGAAAAATAAAAATGGAACAGTTGCAGCTTCATTTATGTGCATATTTTGGATCCAACATTGATGTCCAATTATCAAGTTTTAGTTGAAGTGATACAGCGTATTCCTAATGATACATGGAACATTGATAATTCAGCTTCACTGTAATCACTGGGAGGGTATTATAGGGTATCACTGAAGATTTATTATATTTTATTTGAATGATAAAAAAGAATACACTCCCCACAGTGGATTTCAGAAACATAATTCAGATGATGAATAGATGTAAAGCGCAATATTTTCAAGGAATTAGGTTTAATTTGAATCAATCATTCATCTCGTGTATTGTCGAATGATGATGACATAATTGCAGAGTTTATTTTGTAAGTGGTAGTGAAGTAGAAAAAAATGAAATACAGATGGTTAGCATTCACCAGCAATAAATTGACCTTTGGATTGTATAGTTCCTCAAACGTGAGAAATTTGACATGCTTTATTGAATCCAACTAACATTTCTTGACTATCAACATAATTATTAACTGGTGTTACAAATCTTGATGTGTTCATTGATGTATCCATTGCCCCTCATATAAAAAGCCTGTTCTTCTCGGACTCTTACAGAATCATAGAATCCCTACAGTGCACAAGGAGGCCATTCAGCCCAACACGTTTGCACCGACCCGTCGAATGAGCACCCTACCCATGTCCATTCCCCTGTCCACCACACCCTATTCCTGTAACTCCATACTTAACCTGCACATACTTGGACACTAAGGGGAAATTTAGCATGGCCAATCCACCTAAACTGCACATCTTTGGACTGTGGGAGGAAACCGACGCAGACACGGGGAGAAAGTACAAACTCCATGTTATACCGTCAATGCACTGTGAGACTGTGAGAACAAGTGAATATAAGGCTTTATTATCCAGGAACTCGCCTGCCAGTGTTGGCTGTACAAATGAGTGCCACCCACAGGTGGCCGGTCTATATATCGCCCCAGGAAGGGCGGAGCCAGAGGCAGAGCCCACTGGGGTTCCAGTACAAGGTCATAGGTCACAGCACTATACATACAGTTCATACTTAGGTGAATACATTCACCACATCCACCCCCTGTTTAAAAAAATCAAGTCCAGCGGGGGTGACATGGGGTCATCAAATATTCAGTCTGTCCGGAGGCTGGATCATTGTTTTAGACCTCCTCAGCTCTGGCGATGTGGCGGGCACAGTTGTTGCAGGTGGTGACTCCGGGGGCGTTGTGTCTGGAGCTTGAGCTTCAGTCCAGGCGTGTCGGAGACGGTTGAGGGGTGGGAGTAGGCAGGGGGGTGGTGGGTGGCGGCAATGCAGGCATGGGACAATACAGGAGACCCAGGGGGCGTAAGGGGCACAGGCTATATGTATCAGTCTGTCTTCCAGTTTCAACCCTGGATGGCCAAGTTTCGTCAGTGCTGGGAAAACTGTCAGCTGCAGGAAGAAGAGAAATATTGTATATAATAGCTAAGTACCTTTCCAATACTGCTGGTGATCCAGGGGAGCAGCTGTGCTTTCTTCCAGTTCCCAAAACAGACCTGTTTTCCCTCTCCTGTATTGCCAACCCTCCCTCCAAAATTGCTGAGCTCTGCAAACCCCCATTGTCAGCCAAACCTGTCAATCGGGCTGACTTTTCACCGGCATACCAGCTACCAAATATAGCTGTTGCGGTGGTATTAAAACTCTTCAACATGCGGGGAGGCCTGGATTTGCAGATGTCCCAACCACAGCTCTTTCTCCCCACTCAGAATACCCACCTCAGTAAAAGTTGGGGTTTGTGTCCCTCAGTGAGGATCCTTCAACCTGGTTGGTTGAAGGGGCAGGCTTCTGTTTGCCCTGTTCACCCAGATCCCAGGTCCCTTAAGCCTAATGAACATCAAGCGTTCAAACCAAAATCTGGGCCAATAGCTTTGGTGGGCAAAAACGTTTGTATCGGAATTGTATTCTGAATTTTGGTCCATTCTATCAATAGCTCAAGTTAAGCCAAATTGCTGATGGCTCGCATCAGGCCAAGCAAATAAATTTGCAACATCAACTTGTACTTCCATAATGCCTTTAACATCGTAAAATGTCCCAAAGCATTTCACAGGACCGTTAACAAACTAAATTGGACATGAATATGTTCCAAACTTGTGAACTTCCTCTACTTGCTGGCACCAAACTATTTTCTAAACGTGTGCATCTACTAAGGCCTACCTAAAGGCAATATCCACTCACCAATATTCATTTTGCCATCATTAAAAACAGTTTACCCTATCAGGCCAAAACTTCAGCAGGTGAGTGGGAGTATTGTGATAAATAAAATTTTAAAGCAATCATTGGAATGGGGGAACTGGAATGTGGGAATATAATCATAGAATTCCTCCAGTGCAGAAGGAGGCCATTCAGCCCATTGAGTCTGCACCAGCCCTTGGAAAGAGCATCCTACTTAAGCCCACGTCTCCATCCTATCTCTGTAACCTAGTAACCCCACCAAACCTTTTGGACACCAAGGGGCAATTTAGTATGGCCAATGCACCTAACCTGCACATCTAATCGCTTACTGATTCTTCATGTTAATCAGTAATGTTCTAAACGTTACTTAAATAATGGATTCCTCAGAGTTTGGATCTATTCAGGTAATTTTCCCTCAGGTTTAGAACTGCATTTAGCACTGGTAAACACATGGGGCTTAATTGATCCTATGATTTTTGTGGTTAACAGCAGTTTGAGGTTTCTATAACTTGATCTCTGATCGAGTGGGAATTTACACATCAGCAAACCTTAATGAAAGCACGTGACTGCTAATTTACAGGTTGGTGCTTCCAACTGAGTGCTTAATATTGATACAGCGCACATTCACAAAACAGTTCTGCAGAACTATAAAATCAAAGTGAGCAAGAGGCTTGGTTAGTCACTGATCAAAGATCCTAATAGACACAAGTATGGTTATGCAGCTGCAGTAAGTGTTCGCTTTAAGTTTCCCCATTTTAGGTTGTTTTCATTTAACCAGAATCAAATAGGCACCTTTGGCGAAGTTTGCACAAAAAATCGATTGCAAAGTAAGCTCGACGGAGGAAAGCAAACAACCGCAAAAGAAGTGCCAGCAAATGGGAGCTCGAGGGGCCGAAGGGACGGCAGAAGTTGGGGAAAGGGCCACGAACAGCAAGCGGACGAACCGGCGGACCCACGAGGCGAGGGGGCCCTGGCCGCTCAAGAGAGAGGGAGACTATCGACCCAAGCATCAGCCTGCCCCTCGCCATGGCAGCACTGTAGCCCAGTGGTTAACTCAATTGCTTCACAACGCCAGGGTCCCAGGTTCGATTCCCGGCTTGGGTCACTGTCTGTGTGGACTCTGCACATTCTCCCCGTGTGTATGGGTTTCCTCTGGGTGCTCCAGTTTCCCCCCACCGTCCAAAGACTTTAGGTGGATTGGCCATGCTAAATTGTCCTTAGTGTCCAAAAGGTTAAGTGGGGTTACTAGGGTTACAGGGATAGGATGGAGGTGTGGGGCTTAAGTGTGGTGCTCTTTCTAAGGGCCGCTGCAGATTCGATAGGCCGAATAGCCTCGTTCTGCACTGTAAATTCTATGTCTCTATTCTATTCTATGTCCCACCTGGAGACGGACGGAAGAACTTCCTCAAGAAGGAGCTGGCTGCCAAGAAAGAGACAATTGGAATTGAAATCCAGATGGCGGTCAAGGTAGTGGTGACGGAGGTTATGGTCGCCTTACAAAAAACAATTGACGGATTGGGACAAAAGTAGAGGTGCAGGAGAGGATAATCCATGACCTGGAGAGAGCCTCAGTGGACCAGAGCAACAAGACACAATCTCAGACTAAAGGGACGATCCTTTAAAACAGACATAAGGAATTTCTTCAGCCAGAGGGTGGTGAATCTGTGGCCCCCCTTTGCCACAGAAGGCTGTGGAGACAAATCATAGATTTTCTTTAAGACAGAGATATACATGTTCTTTGCCGCAGAAGGTTGTGGAGGCCAAACCACTAAGTGTCTTCCTTAAGAGAGGACTTTGTCAAGAGTAGGCAGCTCACAGCGAATATCAGGCTGCTGCTGAATATAATAATGACCACCCCCCCCCCCCCCCCCCCCCCCAGGAGAGAACACCAGAGGTGATCACCTCCCTGGATGAAGAAAAAGCCTTTGACAGAATCGAGTGGAAGTACCTCGTTGAGGTATTGGAGCGGTTTGAGCTGGGGACAGTATTCACCTTCTGGGTGAAACTCCTGTACAACGCCCCCAAGGCGAGCTTTCAGACCAACAGCACCAGCTCTTCCAGCTGCACAGAGGCACAAGGTAGGGATACCCACTGTCCCTGCTCCTGTTTGCCCCAGCAATCAAACCCCTGGCGATCGCTCGGCGAGATACAAAAAGCTGGAAGGGTATCCAAAGAGGAGGCAGAGAGCACAGAGTTTCACTCCATACGGATGACCTGCTCCTCTACATATCGGACCAACAGAACAGCCTGAAAGCAATCATGCAACTCCTGGAAGAGTTTATAGAATCATAGAATTTATAGTGCAGAAGGAGGCCCATTGAGTTTGCACTGGCCCTTGGAAAGAGCACCCTATCCAAGCCCCCACCTCCACTCCATCCCCGCACCTCCACATTATCCCCGTAAATCCACCTAACCTTTTATGGACACTAAGGGCAATTTATCATCGGCAATCCACCTAACCTGCACACAGTGAGATGATGGCGCCGGAGCGAGGCGACTCTGCAGGCTCTCCCCAACAGATCCACTTTTAACTTTATTTATACTCGTTCTAACCTTATACAAATTAATTCTAAAGCTAACATTATTACTAACCTCTCTCTTTTATCTTCTCTTGCAGGCTTGAAGATCCTCCGAGTCCCTTGGAGACCTTGTGACCCGACCCGACCCGACCTGACCTCCGTGACCTGGAAGAAGACCGGGCCCAAACCGGAAGTGGAGCCCCGACCTCGATTTGGAGCCGACCCGGGCCTCGGAGCTCCAAACCCGGCCTAACAACCGACGCCAGCCCCGGGATCGCCCGGCCTTGTCCCCGGAGCTCCCGACCCGACCCCCGACGGCAAGACACGGCTCGACGCGACCCCGAGAGACCCGCCCAGCGACCCGACCCGGAGAGGCCTGCCCAGCAACCCGACCTACCTGGTGATGGAAGAAAGAAAAATCCACATGGAGGCACCACCGTGCCGACTTCAAGATCTGACCCCAGGAGCGCCCAGGAAGGGAACAGACCATGGGACCTAGCCCAATCTGCCTCAGGAAGCCCCTGCCCACGACCCAGGACCCCAAAAACAACGGAGACCACGCGCGAGGACCCGAACACGCTGCAAAGTATTCCCGCGCCCGCAGAACGCCGGGACCCATCCGGATCGCAAACTCACCCCCCCCAGCAACCCCACTACCTCAACCAGCGCCCGGGGCCCTGCCAGACGCGACCCCGGAAATGTAAACAGCGCCCTGGACCTCGCTAGCACCCTGGACTCCGCCAGCGCCCTGGACCCCGCCAGATGCAACCACCTACCTTCCACAAGGGCGAACGTCTCCCATCGGATCCCAGGATCATCCAGCAGCAGCCGCCGACCGAGAAAGCGAGGGAAACGCAGCGGTCTGCAGGTTAGACTGAAGGAACGCGGTTTCAAGACCCCTCTCCCCAGCATACTCCTGACAAACGTCCAAGCGATTGAAAACAAGCTGGATGAACTTAACGCCAGACTTACCTCTCAGAGGGAAGTAAGAGACTGCTGTGTGCTCTGTTTCACAGAGACATGGCTCACCCCCGCCTCACCGGACTGTGCCATACAACCTGAAGGCTTCTCTATTCACCGGGCGGACCGCACGGCATCTTCAGGCAAAGCGAAGGGTGGAGGGGTTTGCCTCCTCATCAACTCCTCCTGGTGCTTGGATGTGGTGACCCTGGCGACCTACTGCTCCCCAGACCTGGAATACTTGACCGTAAAGTGCCGCCCATACTATCGTCCACGTGAGTTCACTTCAGCCATTATCACAGCGGTCTACATCCCACCCCAGGCAGAAGTGAGGAAGGCGCTGGACGAACTGTACACAGTTATAAACAACTATGAAACAGAACACCCGGAGGCCCTGTTCATTGTGGCTGGAGACTTCAACAAAGCCAACCTCAAGAGTGTACTGCCAAAATTCCACCAGCACATCTCCTGTACTACCAGGGGCGAGAACACTCTTGACCACTGCTACTCAAAAATCAAGGGCGCCTACCGTTCCATCCCCGACCGCACGTTGGGAAATCAGACCATAAGACTGTGCTCCTTCTCCCGGCTTACAAGCAGAAACTCAAGCGGGAGAATCCAGCTAAGAAGGTTGTGCAGTGCTGGTCCGAGGAGACAGAAGAGCTCTTACGTGATTGCTTGGAGACAGTGGACTGGTCCATATTTAAGAACTCAGCGACTAACTTAAATGAGTATGTCACCACCGTCACAGACTTCATCAGCAAATGTGTGGACGACTGCGTGCCAAAGAAAGCAGTACGTACGTTCCCCAACCGGAAACCATGGCTCAACCGCGAGATTGACTCCCTACTGAAGGACAGATCCGAGGCGTTCAAGGCAGACGACCCTGTCCTATACAAGAAATCCAGGTACGACCTCCGCAAAGCCATCCGAGATGCCAAGAGAGAATATCAAACTAAGCTAGAGTCACAGACAGACTCTCGGCGGTTGTGGCAAGGACTAAGCAACATAACGGGCTACAAAGCGAAGCCGAGCAGTATCTCTGGCAGCAGTGCACCCCTCCCCGATGAACTTAATGCATTCTATGCTCGGTTTGAGCAGGTAACCAACAATCCGCTATCGAGTGCCCCAGCAACCCATAATTCACCCATACCCACCACCACCCACACACCCATATCCACCATAGGTGGATTGGCCATGCTAAATTGCCCGTAGTGTCCTAAAAAGTAAGGTTAAGGGGGAAGTTGTTGGGTTGCGGGTATAGGGTGGATATGTGAGTTTGAGTAGGATGATCATTGCTCGGCACAACATCGAGGGCCAAAGGGCCTGTTCTGTGCTGTACTGTTCTAAATCTAAATCTAAATCACAGTTTCCAAAGTCAGATCGGCCTTCCTGAAAGTGAACCCACGGAAGGCGATGGGCCTGGACGGGATCCCTGGTCGTGCACTCAGAGCCTGCGCGGACCAGCTGGCAGAGGTTTTCACAGACATCTTTAACCTATCCCTACTCCACTCCGAGGTCCCCACCTGCTTCAAGAAGACCACCATCATACCGGTACCAAAGAAGAACCAGGCTACGTGCCTCAATGACTACCGCCCGGTGGCCCTGACGTCAGTTGTAATGAAGTGCTTCGAGAGGCTGATCATGAAGCGCATCACCTCCATACTCCCGGAACGCCTTGACCCACTTCAATTCGCATACCGTCGCAACCGGTCCACATCAGACGCCATTTCCCTGGCCCTACACTCATCCCTAGAGCATCTCGAAAACAAGGACTCCTACATCAGACTCCTATTTATTGACTACAGCTCCACCTTCAACACCATAATCCCAGCCAAGCTCATATCGAAGCTCAAAAACCTAGGACTTGGCTCTCCACTCTGCAACTGGATCCTTGACTTTCTGACCAACAGACCACAGTCAGTAAGAATGAACACCAACACCTCCTCCACAATAGTCCTCAATACCGGTGCCCCGCAAGGCTGCGTACTTAGCCCCCTACTCTACTCCCTGTACACACACGACTGCATGGCAAAACTTGGTTCCAACTCCATCTACAAGTTTGCTGACGATACGACCATAGTGGGCCGGATCTCGAATAACGACGAGTCCGAATACAGGAGGGAGAAAGAGAACCTAGTGGAGTGGTGCAGCGACAACAATCTCTCCCTTAATGCCAGCAAAACTAAAGAGCTGGTCATCGACTTCAGGAAGCAAAGTACTGTACACACCCCTGTCAGCATCAACGGAGCCGAGGTAGAGATGGTGAGCAGCTTCAAATTCCTAGGGGTGCACATCACCAAAAATCTATCCTGGTCCACTCATGTTGACGCTATCACCAAGAAAGCACAACAGCGCCTATACTTCCTCAGGAAACTAAGGAAATTCGGCATGTCCACATTAACCCTTACCAACTTTTACAGATGCACTATAGAGAGCATCCTATCAGGCTGCATCACAGCCTGGTATGGCAACTGCTCGGCCCAGGACCGCAAGGAACTTCAGAGAGTCGTGAATACCGCCCAGTCCATCACACGAACCTGCCTCCCATCCATTGATTCCATCTACACCTCCCGCTGCCGGGGGAAAGCAGGCAGCATAATCAAGGATCCCTCCCACCCGGCTTACTCACTTTTCCAACTTCTTCCATCGGGCAGGAGATTCAGAAGTCTGAGAACACGGACGAACAGACTCAAAAACAGCTTCTTCCCCACTGTCACCAGACTCCTAAATGACCCTCTTATGGACTGACCTCATTAACACTACACCCATGTCTGCTTCATCCGATGCCAATGCTTATGAAGTACATTGTATATATTGTGTTGCCCTATTATGTATTCTCATGTATTTTCTTGAATTCTGTTTAATTCCCTTTTCTTCCCATGTACTTAATGATCTGTTGAGCTGCTTGCAGAAAAATACTTTTCACTGTACCTCGGTACACGTGACAATAAACAAATCCAATCCAATCCAATCCAATCCAGTGGCGGACTGGGTCTAAAAATATTGGTTGCCAGGAGACAAAGGGGGCCCACCCACAACTACAATGTTATCATTTAATTTTCATAACGAGTAAATAAAATTTTCAAAAAATACATATGGAAAAAAGGGTACAATTAAAATGTTTATGGAAAAAATGTGTATTTCTTAGTAATTACAGTGTACATGTACTGTACATATTACTGGCAGTAGATACCAAATGTAAATACAGAATGTTATAATTGAATTTTTTATTTATTTTTTAAAATTTTAAGTAATTGGTTGATTTTTAAAATAGTTTACTGCACAATTTACACATTAACAGATAGTTCAAAAGCACAATAGAGCATTGCATGCAGTCCACCATATTAAGAGCAATCGTTTGTGTTCACTAGATGATTGTGCAAATCTGCCAATAATTGCTTCTGCATCCAATTCATCTAACAATTCCTTTTCAATGGATAGCAACATGTATGATTCCAAATTCTCCTCAGACAGCGAATTTCTTAACCTTGTCTTTGTGATCTTTAGCTTTGAAAATGTCCTCTCACATTGGACTTGAGTAACTGATAGTGTGCAGATGACTTTATAAAGTTCATAAAGGTTATCATATGCCTTGTCATGAAGTCTGTTGGATGCCAGAATTTTTAGTACACACGATGGGCAAGTACTGCAAATGTTACAATTGTTGCAACTGGAATCCATATTCTTACCATCATTAAGCAATAGCTTTATTACATCAAAGTTTGAAGCAAAAGAAAACAATTCCAATATTACTTGATCTTTGCTGATTTGTGGAAACAGCTTAATAATACCTTCCAATGCTTCATCTTCACGGCCCTTCTCTGCAATAGTTTTAAACTTTGCTGGGTCCAAGCAGGACAAATCTTTATACAACTGTTTGTGTTGTACAAAGCGTGATTCTAGTGACTGGACAATGCGATCCATTATTAGGTTAAACACATTTATTTGAAAATCAGCTAGAGAATCTGAGGAATTTCTTTCATCATCAATAAGCTCATCTGCCATTCTTTTCTTCTTCCTCTGCCTCTTAACTGGCAATGCTGTTTCCAACGCATCAATTTCCAATGTTTGATTTTCATCCATATTCATCTGTGAAATCCTGTCATTACATTTATTTACAAATTCAAAAGCCTTGCTGTGAACGTTATCAAATGTTCTTGTCTGTTCCTTCAACTTTGTCGTAGCTGAATCTACCAAACTCCATGCAGTAAACATATCTAAACCACTTGTCTGTAGATAACTTGATAACGGGGTTGTAGTTTCAAATATATACAAGTAAGTAAATGCTGTCAATATGGTTTCAAACTTTAGAAGTCTTTGAAGTAAAACATTTGCTTCATGTTTTGTTTTTGCATCAAACTTTTCTGAATCTTGTATCATTGATAAGCATGTCAATAGATTTACAAAAGTACTGGCAGCGGCATCATCAAAACGTCCAAATATAGTTGTTGCTGCATTGGAATTTCCTGACAATCTGGCCTCACCAATTAGCTTTAATTGTTTCATTTTTTCTTGTCCTAGATGTTTTCCAACAACTTCTATCCATACAGCCATTCTCTTGTATGATGCTTTCACAAAAGTTGCAAACTTCTGGAGCAAATTGAAAAAAGAAACTGCAGGCACACAACATTTTGCTGTTTCAGTTATCACCAAATTCAAGACATGGGCATAGCACCATATATGAACATGTTGATCAGCCACATCAGCAATTTTACTTTGTAAACCATTATACTGGCCATGGTAGCTTGCAACGCCATCTGTGCTATCAGATAAACATTTTTGGGGGTCAATTTTAAGATGCTGTAATGTTTCAATCAATAGATCAAAAAGTCCCAGTCCTGTACCATCATTACTTGGCACAGCTGAAAGTAGTCGCTCACAGATAATACCTTTAAGCACATACCGAATAATAATGCTAAACTGATCAATGGTGAATTATCTTGTGTTGAATCAACCTGAATAGAATAATATTTTGCTTGAGAAACTTCATGACTAATTCTTTCTTGTATCATATTCTTCATAATTTTGATTAACATGTTTATAGTTGTTTTACTCAGGTATGTAACAAGTTCACCATGGCCTTTACTTTGAGCCTTTCCTTGTTGCTCTAATCATTTGATTCTTTGTTTAGACTTGTTTTGCACTGAAGAAATGTGAGCTGCCATAATGGGGTCATATTTTGCCATCAACTGCAGTATAGCTAAAAAATTGCCATGATTCAGAACCTCATTATCTAGAGTGTAGGCCGATTCATTTCTGTGACCTCGAAAAGGAAGTGCTTGCTTGCCTAACATCTTTATGATGTCTATAATCCTTATGACAATACTTCTCTGCTTCAATACTTCTTCTTTCCTTTTAATTAGTGATGCTGCAAAACGTTTATCTAAGGTGCCATCATTAACCACACTGATATATTGCTGAGCATTTCTGACATGTGTTGTTGTCGATTCATGTAAAGTCAAGCTCTGGCTAATACGCCTGTAGTCACTAAAGCCATGTACAAAGGGTGATGGATTACAAGTGTTGGGAAACTCAAAGGCTAAGCAGTATGAACAATATAAGCATCTATTTTCTTTGTTATATGTTAGCCATTTTCTTGGGACTGAGTCATTCATAATTTTCCTCTCATACAAACGAGCATCAAATGGCAGATCATCAAGTGGCTGAAGTGGATGTTCAGCAAAAAACTGTTTTAGCTTTGCTCGTGATGGATATTGGAAGATTCCAGTAATTGATCTTTCATTTTCTTGCGTAGGTTCATTTAAAGGATGTGCTTCAGTCATTTATGCTTGAAGGAATATCTGATTCCCTGTCACTAGTTGAAGCTATGTGTTCAGATGTTGCAACTACAGGCAGTACAGATACCGGAACAAGGAAGCCAGAAGAAATATTGAGCCTGGGTTGATTAGTAATGGATGCACTTGTATTTGTCTCTACATTCAAAGTAGCTCTTCTCTGTTCTTGTAACTCGCATGTCATTGCATCATCACCATGAGCATTGTTTCTTGCTTCTTGATTATTTGTTGCAGAACTGGATATTGATGTGGATTGTGCTTGTGGTATTATAAACTCTGTAATAGGCCTGCATCGCTTGGCTGATTCCTTCCTTTCTGCTTCTTTTTGTTCTTTGCGTTTTAGTGACCCAGATTTATGCTTTTTCTTTTCCATGCTGGTAGGGGTAATATTCCTGAAATAAAAACTTAATTAAAAATAGCCCACTTTGGGAAAAATGAATATTGATGATTGCAAGAATAACTTGAAGGAATGCCAGATAAACCCCTATTTGATAAAAAATATATAATAACTTACTTACACTTCAATAGGCTATGTTCATTAGTCAATACTACTGTGGCCTATGCAGCTTCAGAAGAGGAGACAATCCACTGTCCAGTGTTCAAACCAGCAAGCAACTGAGACAAGTGTTGAAACTTAGAAGTTTGGTCCGACTATAGTAAGACATTAAGAATGGTCCAAAGTTAACCAAAGTTAACATGTCCAGTTTGTTACCAGTGTAGTGTTACAAGTCGCAACCCTTTGAGTTTACCGATCATGGCTATCACTTCAATATCTTTGACCTCATGATTCACAGTCAAAGGTACCGCTTCTCCTTTTCGGTGACCTCACGACCCTATGTACTGCTTGATATCCTTTCAAGTTGCCGACCATCTCAAATCACAAACTGTAACTTTATCTTTAAATTCACACACTCTTGCTGAAAACGTGGATTTCCAACTATGTTCCACCCGGGTGAACCAGCAACCCCCCCCCCCCCCCCCCCCCCCCACTCCTTTTCACATCCGTTTAACACTGCTTCATTCCTTCATACACTGAGTGATTATTTGTTTGTTTCTTTATTGCATTTTTATTTGGTATTGCTCTTTTTAAAAACAATTATATTTTATTAAGTTAGAATACAAATCTCAGGAAAGAAGTTGGAGATTTATTTATCTAATTAATTATAATTTTTAAGGGCCCTTCAGAGATTCACGGGCCCCTTCTTGGCTCTCCGGGCCCTGGACCGATGTACCAGCTGAACGAAGACTACTGCTTGATATCCTTTGAAGTTGCCGACCATCTCAAATCACGAATTGTAACTTTATCTTTAAATTCACACACTCTTGCTTAAAACATGGAATTTCCTTAATCATGCACGACCCGGGCCCCCCTATTCCACATCTTTCCACTACCTCCCCTGCTTTGTTCCTTTTCATGCACTGCTTATTTGTGTCCTGTTCTCTTTTTTTTTCTTATTCCTTTTTATTACTAAAACAGTTGTCTGTGTTTGTTTCTTTATTGCATTTTTATTTGATATAGGGGGCCCACTTCATCAGGGGCCCACTTGCCATAGGGCAAGCTGACACCCTGGCCAGTCCGCCACTGACTGCACATCTTTGGACTGTGGGAGGAAACCGGAGCACCCGGAGGAAACCCACGCAGGCACGGGGAGAACGTGCAGACTCCGCACAAACAGTCACTCAAGTCCGGAATTGAAACCGGGACCCTGGAGCTGTGAGGCAGCAGTGCAGCCACCCATATGAGCAGCGTTGGCCCTGCCCTGTGCACCCATGCCAACATAGACCCAACTGCATGCAGTGGACCGCCTAACAATGCTATATTTCCCCCCCCCCCCCAGGAAAAGAGCGCCCATAACCAGCAGGAGCGAGCTCGAACCGGAGGGGATGAATCTGACCTGCGCCAGCTCACTGTACACGAGCAGAGGGCACTGGACATAGCCGGTGCACCTGAGAACCGGGAGATCGCCCATGCCGAGGTTGGGGGCGTGCCACCAAGTGTGATTCCCCTCCCCCCCCTTGCCTGGCCCCCTTCCCCTCAGCCCTCCCCCCTCAGCATTTTCCACTTAGCCCTTTCCCATCAACCCTCTCCCCTCAGCCCTTTCCCATCAGCCCTCTCTCCTCAGCATTCCCCCCTCACCCCATACCGCGACCCACACCCCCCTGCACCCGCCTGACAATGATGTGTATTGTGTGTTGCAGGGCCACGCGGTGAACGTCCTGGAGCACCTGGCAGACACCACCCGCATCCAGCACCTGGACGGCCAGCCGATGCAGATCAACCCGGGGCGCACCTGGCAGACACCACCCGCATCCAGCACCTGGACGGCCAGCCGACGCAGATCAACCCGGGGCGCACCTGGCAGACACCGCCCGCATCCAGTGCCTGGGCGGCCAGCCCGCAGGGACTCTAGCAGCGACGGGGAGGGCAGCTCCAACAACAGCCCCCGACGGCCCAGTCCAGTGACAACACAGGACACCAGCACACAGGGGGCAGACGGACATGACATGACCACACAGGACACCAGCACACAGGGGGCAGACGGACATGACATGACCACACAGGACACCAGCACACAGGGGGCAGACGGACATGACATGACCGCTCTGGACGCCAGCACACAGGGGGCAGATGGACATGAAAGGACACAACACAACACCAACACGGAGGGGACAGACAGACAGGACACGGCACCCCAGGGAACCCCGACCACAGGTCTGATGAAGACACTGAGGTTGCACCACAGCTATCTCCTCCACCCCCCGCTATCGCAGAGACACTCACCTCGGTTGGCCATATTATTGGTGAGGCTTCTGGGACACTAACTGGTGCGCACCACACAGCCGTTCCGGTACAGCAGGTGGACGTAGGAGCAGCCGAGGGGCTGGACGGTGGGAGGGCAGCCCAGCCCCGGCAAACACCTGTCTCCCGGATGGGTCCTGGGTCCCGGGTCCCTGGAGTTACCACACCCAATGCAGTCGGGGACCCTGGGGAGTGATAGTGTGACGGCCAGTTTCCAGCACCTGTAGACGCAAGTGCAGGAGTACATCCGTGTCCAGGAGCAGGAAATGGTGCCGGTCATGAGTGCCACATAGTCCAACACCGCATGGGTGGCGTCCACTGTGGAGACAATGGTGGCGACGGTCTCGGGCATGGGTCTGAGCCTGCAAGGCCTGGGGCTATCAGGGCATACGGCCACCGCGGCCTGGGACAGGGCTGCTGTCGCACAGGAAGCCTTGGGCCAGCTGAACATTGCAGAGGCACTCAACAACCCCTGGCCCAGTCCCAGCAGGTCATGGCCCAGTCTCTGCAGGCCATCGCTGTCAGCATCAACGCCATTTGCCGGGTGATGGACAGTGTTGTACAGAGCCAGACACGGATGGCGCTCTCCCTGAGCTCCATCGCCATGAATGCCAGACCCTGGTCGATACCAGTGCGGGCCTCCAGGACTGGCAGCGCCAGGTGATGCCAGTGCCCCAGATGCTGGATCCACCCGCACCCCCATCCCATGGAGAGCCCCAGGGCCACTGGGCACCCCGGAGGGGAGGGGGGGGAAGGAGGCGCTGGGGCCCGTCCCGGTTCCCCCTGCAGGGGCGTCCCAGATCCCCGCGCCACTTCAGCCTCCCCCTCTACTGCTCCTGGTGCACCTGGTGGGTAGCGGGCAGGACAGGGTGGCACCACGCCATCCCAATTGCCCGAGGTGCGGGCTAGCCCATCCAGGCCGGACCGCCACAGGAAGCGGCCGCCGACGGGTACCCTCGTCACACGACAGGAATCACAGGAGTTCACCTCCAGTTCTCCTGTACAGTCTGGGAGAACACCTAGACATAGTCGTAGGGCCCATAAGGCCAGAAAGGTAGACACGGATGAGTGAGTTGACGCGGGTGCAGGACACAGATTAGTTAGATGGGCTAGGGCACATGTACAGGACGCCTGTTATTAAACATTTTCCACACCTATGCGAACTGCCTCTGTACTCTGTCCGATGCGTGTGGGGGTGGGTCGGGGACTGTGTGCCAGTGTGTGAGGGGTGCTACGATAGAGGCTCTGGTGCGTGTGACCTGCGCCCCCCTTCACCCCCCCCCCCCCACCCCCCCTTGTCCATGGTTCCCCTACGCCAGCCCGCCACCGGCCACACGACAGGGCTATGAGATGCAGTGTCGGGGCTGCGTGCAGAGTCCACCCAGGTGGAGGGTCATGATGTGGCCATGAGTCAGACATTGTCGAATGATGTATGGCTCAGAGCCCATCTGCCTTGTAGCAGACCCGCACACACCATCGATTATGCCCCCATCCCGTTGTGCCACAGGCGGACGTGTCATGGAAGGGTGGTGTGCATGCGGGTGTTGTGGTTGTGGGAGGGTTAGGGGTGGGGGAGGTGAGGGTGGTCGTCTGTTGGGGAGATGCCGGATCCGCTGCCTGTGCCCATACCCATCACTACTGCCGCCCACCGTGGTCGCCGAAACGGGGAGCTACCAGCGCCTCCTTCCTGGCACAGCCGGCAGCGCTGGGCAGCCTCGTGTTCCCGTCCATCCCCCATGTCCCGTGCATTGCCCCCCCCCCCCCCTCGCCATCCCCCTCATCTGGGGAGGAGTTCCCCTCAGACTAACTGTCCTCCTCCTCCTCCAGCACATCGCCCCTCTGCTGTGCTATGTTGTGTAGGACGCAGCAGACCACGACGATGCGACTGACCCTCTCTGACGGGTACCTCCAGAGCGGTACAGGAATCTGAAGTGCACCTTGAGCAGCCCAAAGCACCTCTCGACCACATCCCTGCTCGCTGCATGGGATTCGTTGTAGCGTTGCTCTGCGTCGGTCTGTGGCCTCCGTATAGGCGTCATCAGCCACGACCGCAACAGGTAACCCCTGTCGCCCAGCAACCAGAAGTGTCCCTTTAACATGGCAGGGATGAACGATTGGGAGAGTATAAAGGAGTCATGCACTCTGCCAGGGTACCTGGCGCAGACGTGCAGGATTGACATGCTGTGGTCGCAGACAACCTGCACGTTCATTGAATGTGTACCCTTCCTGTTTAGGCACATGTTCCTATTCTCCGAGGTGGGCCGCATGGCAAGTGCACTCCATCGATCGCCCCTGCACCATGGGCATCTGAGCAACAGCGGATAACCCCGCTGCACAGGCATCCTGGTGGGCGCGGTCCGCAGGGAACTGTATGTACCAGTCTGCGATGTCATACATGGCATCGGTGATGGCCCGGATGCACCTGTGCACCGATGGCTGGGAGATGCCAAACAGGTCCCCTCTCGGCGACTGCAATTACCCCGTCGCAAAGAAGTTGAGGGCGACCGTCACCTTGACGGCCACGGGGATGGCATGTCCACCCCCGGTCCCGCATGGTGCCAGCTGTGCCATCAGGTGGCAGATGTGGGCGACGGTCTCGCGGCTCATCTGCAATCTCCTCCTGCATGCCTTGTCCGGGAAGTCCTCGAAGGACATGCAGGGCCGTGGCATTCCCTCCTCCTCCTCCTCCATCTCCTCCTCCTCCTCCACCTCCTGTTCCTCCTCCTCCTCCTGCTCCTCCTCCTCCTCCTCCCCCCTTGGCATCCCCGTGCTGTGGCACCCGCACGGCGTGGTGCTCCTCCTGTGCCTCTCGGGCGTGCGCGCTGTGGCCTGGGCAGCTTGCTTGTGCCCCACTGCAGTCCGCTGCTCTACATCAGGCTCTACCACCTCCCTCTCACGCCCGTTCCCACTGGGCTTCATGCAGGGCAGCAGCCCCCGCCACGGTGGCCAACAATGCTGGAAGATGGCTGAACATTGTACGACCTGTAGGGGGTGGGAGTAGACAGGGTTTCATCATTGGCATATCCCCTCCATGAATATGTGCCGTGGGCAGAATGGCAGGCCCGGTTTCCAGCACGCACCCCAACCCCGTCCCCTCCAAATCAAACACTTCTTCCACAAGGAAACGGCAGGATACCCCAGGGCCCCGAGAGACAAACTATTAGAGGAGCTGATAAACATGGACAGTAAGGAGGGGGGAGGGGGGGGGGGGGGGGGGGACTGTGGGAACATTAAATTTTGTTCAACTTGAAAATTTATTTCATATACTTTGTTATGCTCTTGGCATAGCATAAGCTGCTTCCTTGATGTTCACTCTGACAAAGGAAGGTTCAGACGTGGAGATAACTTCAACACGTTTATTAAACTATTAACAATTCTCCTACTCGGATTCGCCTCTACTGTTAATCCTTCTATAGCTACTCAGATTGACGAACCAGTCTGCTACAATCCACGTGGTGGGAGTGATGTTGAATCAACCCTGTGTCTGTACTCACTGAGTGTCTCTATTGGAAAGAGGAAGATCATGTGTGCTGTGTCCTTTATATATGGGTTGGTGCAATGCCCCCCGTGGTAGTGTCACCTCTGTGTGTATCGTGAATGCCCATTAGTCATGTCCTATCTTACTGACCTATTGGTTGAGTGTCTGTGTGTCATGTCTCTGGTGCTCCCTCTAGTGTCTAACTAGTCTATGTGTACTTACATTAACCCCTTGTGTATCTACAGTGATGCATATCACCACGGGGGGGGGGGGGGGGGGGACTGTGGGAACATCTAAATTTGTTTAACTTGAATATTTATTTTATTTACCAATACAGTAATGTGGCAATGTACTGTATTTGAACTTACAGGTCTAATTTTTACATGTTTTCTTTCTGATGGGAAAAATCCTACAGAACCAAACTCAAGTTTTAATTGTAATGGGAAAGTCTGATTCGTTACTGCTGTTTCATTCAGGAGTACAACTGCAACATTCAGCAAGGAATTAATGTACAAGGAATATCTTCAATATTTGGCACTTCAATTATATTATCATTTGTATTATTGCAAGAAGGTGAGAGTGAAGGAGTCATAAGTACGACATACAGATAATTAACATGTAAGAATTTGATTCAAAGTGCAACGTAGATGTGTGTGAAAATATAAATCATAAATATGCTAATTTTGCCCACTTAGTATTTTAGTGCAGAAATGTCTTGGTATAATGATAACAAGTCACTGGAAATGTATTCAGAGAACAGTTCATTATTAAGAATTTGTAGACTTGTATTGTGTGGGGGTGGAGGCTGGAGGGTGTGGAACATGCCATCTGCCAACTCTTGTTGAGTCATTTATGAACAAGCTGGTTCATAATGAGAGACATCATATTCCAGTCATGAACACATCCTTCTGCTTAGCTCGTGTTATTTCTTAATGCGCATATGTTCCTGAGTTGTCCCATTGAAATGACATTAGTGAGTCATTTTAAACCATCGTATTAAAATAACTTTTCATGGTGATACTATTTCATTCTATTTAATTTATGAACTTTTCAATTGCTGGAACATGGCACAAGTACTGAAATTGCTGCAAGGTTTCTTCAACTACCAACCAGAATATCAGCTGTGTGGGAAACACAGCTTTCATAGAGCAATTGCTTTTGCCCTTTACTTGCAGATCATTGAATGGCTTACCTTTCCGATTGAAGAAGATTACTTTAATGTAAATGTTGCTTGCAAAAGATTAAATACAATGATTCCAGGAACATACTGTGCTGGTGAGAACCTGTGGGTTTTGGAAGGAGAATTTACTAATTCACATCTTATTTGATTAGAGAGATCAGGCAACATATGGCTTAAATTACAAAATGAAATGTTAGATATGCAGCACCATTTGCAGCAGGAATTAATTGATGGTTAGTAACACTTGACATAATTAGAAACACAATTTGTGAAAAAACTTCATGTAAAACCGTATTCCCAGGAACCCAGTTGTCCTTTATTCCAGAAATATGATTTCCTGGCTTTGCTAAACATATATTCTAACCCTGTACTTTGTGTTTTAAATTTTAGTGCGTGCAATATGTTTGCACAAGCCAGAATTCTATGACTATCCATTTTCTATTGAGATATCGCATCTCTTGGCAGCATTGTATACAATTAGGGTTAACTGCTAGTGTCAAAAATGATGAGTATAATCAGGGCGATATGTCACCATGAGTGAATCAACACATTCCACACGGAATAGACGGAGGAGGGTTGGAGCTTGCACAAAGAGTCATATCAATTTGATAATGATATCATGAGATATTAGTCTCAATTCAACAGGAAGCATAGCATTTGAGGCCCATCAAAAGAAAAGAATATGTGTATTATCTGAGTGACAGAGCTGCACAATGTTATCATGTGTGATTTAGGTGCAAGGAATCTGGCGTCAGCCCTTTGATGCAGCAATCTTTGTGACATCATGCGCTTGAGTCCAGGCGGATTAAGAGCAAGGATTGCTACACCCAACTCACCATTCCCATTTTTAATGTCATATCAGTGGAAATTCTTCATAAAATATTCAATCCTGATTAGGAGTTAATTCAGAATCCTAATACTTAAAACAAATATAGATCTCAAAATGCTAGTTGGTATACAAAATAAAGCTTTTAAAAAAAAAAGAGTATGTGACTCTTTTGAAGTGCGGGTCATTGTTGAAGCTTCTCTCACTCTTTACAATACATTATTACGAGGAATCTAACATAAATAGAGCTGATGAAGAGAGACAACTTATTTTAAAGGCGAAGGAGAAAGGCTAACATAACTCATTTCCAATCACACACTCTGCAATCACAGATTAAAATAACCCATGATGTTGTATTTAAAAAGATTAGAGGGTATCAGCAACTTTGTTTGATGCAACATTTGGTATGATTTAACTGAAACATTTCTAAGTGTCATTTTGGGCGTAACTTACATTAACACTGCAATGAAGTTACTGTGAAAATCCCCCAGTCGCCACACTCCGACGCATGTTCGGGTACACAGAGGGAGAATTCAGAATGTCCAATTCACCTAACAAGCACATCTTTCGGGACTTGTGGAAGGAAAGCGGAGCACCCGGAGGAAACCCACACAGATACTGGGAGAATGTGCAGAATCCGCAAAGACATTCACCCAAGCCAGGAATCAAACCAGGGTCCCTCGCACTATGAAGCAACAGTGCTAATCACTGTGCGACCGTGCCGCCCACTGCTTTACATTTACCGGGTAAACGTAAAGTAGCACATTACAAAGTGTATTGTTGCTGAAAATAGCAAGTACAAAATCATTTATTCTGGAACAAAAGGTAGGAACATGACTTTAATGTGCTCAAACATTGGAAGTGGTAACAAATCAAGTGGCGCTAATTCAACTCCCAACAAATTACATAGAACATAGAACAGTACAGCACAGAACAGGCCCTTCGGCCCTCAATGTTGTGCCGAGCCATGATCACCCTACTCAAACCCACGTATCCACCCTATACCCGTAACCCAACAACCCCCCCTTAACCTTACTTTTATTAGGACACTATGGGCAATTTAGCATGGCCAATCCACCTAACCCGCACATCTTTGGGCTGTGGGAGGAAACCGGAGCACCCGGAGGAAACCCACGCACACAGGGGGAGGACGTGCAGACTCCACACAGACAGTGACCCAGCCGGGAATCGAACCTGGGACCCTGGAGCTGTGAAGCATTTATGCTAACCACCATGCTACCCTGCTGCCCAAATTGTTACTTAAATAAATCCACAATGCAGTTAGTAGACTGGTTTGAATCTTACAGTTGCTGTGCAGATTTCCCATAGGTCAGGAAATTATTGTGTTCTGTGATATAACCGTTGTTATGATGTACGCAGAATATATAGTTGTTTAACTGGGAAGATGATTTATTAACAAACACTGGAAAAATTAACTAACGAACTATAATACAGACGATGGCTACTAAGTGAACTCAGTGAATTCTCCTGAAGCTACTCTATGTGTGACTATCTGCCTGTATGACTTACCAGCAACTTGTGGGTGTCTCGAGTCACGTAATAGATCTCTGATGCCACCTGCTGATTGGAGGTCGTACCGATAACTATGTGCACTGATAGACAACTAAGTACACTGGTGTGTACATGCATATCACCACAGAAATCTACTATGAAAGGGAGGAGGGGACTGTGAGCTCCACATTGTAAGTGCGTTTTATAGCATTTGTATGGCCCAAGACAAAGGTAAAGAGGGAGTCTTACCCCAGCCCCTCAAAGAAGCCTTATCTCTGCCGATCAGGGTTTATCTCTCTCCTATTCTCCTATTATTGTTGACCCATCCTACTCCCGCCCCAGTGAACTCTCTCTCTCTCTCGCCAATAGCAGCTGGTCCCATCCCCCAAATTGCCATAGACCATCAATAAAGGACCCAGCTGCATCCACCTTCCACTGCTCGTCCTGCCCAGCAGCCAAGCAGGCTAATAATTTGCCTGGTTGCAGGACAAAACGCAGGTGTAAGAAATTATATTGAGGTCCTTGTGTTGAATTTGGTAGGAGCACCATATCATCGACCTTGCCAGTTCCTTCAGCTGTTTCCAGTGTCCTGTGCACCCTACCTATTCCCCTGTACAGACAGGGGGCGTAGGAAGATTGATGGATAACCTGTTTTGTGTAATTGTGGATGGAGTGTTATTTAGAGCTAATGGAATATCATCTAACTATTTGCGTTGATTTAAAAACTCATGGGCTATTGCTTCATTGCCACAAGTTGCTGGATTTTTAATAATCTAATATTGCCGTGCACTTTTAGTTTGTTGTTTTCTTTTTTTTTAATAAACAATTTTATTGAGGTCGTTTTTGGCTTTGTGAACAGTTACAGACATCAACAGAAAAAAAGCAAAAAAGGCAAAAATGTGCAAACATCCACGTTCTTTCAATACTTCAATCGTAACATACTGCACAAGCCCGCTCCTCTCCCACCGGTACTACCCGCCATTTAATCCCTCCTACTCTACTCTACCCCCCCCCCCCCCCCCCCCCCCCCCCACCACTGCTGACGCTCACTCTCACGCAAAGAAGTCAATAAATGGTTGCCACCTCCGGGCGAACCCCTGTACAGATCCTCTCAAGGCGAACTTAATTTTTTCCACACCCAGGAAACTCGACATGTCCGCAAGCCACAACACAGTCTTCAGGGGCTTTGAGTCACTCCACGCCAATAGTATTCGTCGCCGGTCTATCAGGGAAGCAAAGGCCAAAACATCGGCCTCTTTCTCCCCCTGGACTCCCGGGTCTTCTGAAACCCCAAAAATTGCCACCCCTGGACCCATCGCCACCATTGTTTTTAGCACCTGGGACATGATGCCCGCAAATCCCTCCCAGTACCCCCTAAGCTTAGGGCATGCCCAAAACATGTGAACGTGGTTCGCTGGTCCTCCCGCGCACCTAGCACATTTGTCCTCTATCCCAAAGAATTTGCTCATCCGAGCACTGTCATGTGGGCCCGGTGAACGACCTTAAATTGAATCAGACTGAGCCTGGCACATGTCGCGGTCGAATTTACCCTACTCAGGGCCTCTGCCAACAGCCCGTCCTCCATTTCCCCGCCTAGCTCCTCCTCCCTTTTAAGTTTCAGCTCCTCCGTCTGGGACCCTTCCTCCCTCATGAGCACCTTATAAATATCAGAGACTCTACCCTCCCCTTCTTCACCCCTAGAGACTATTCTGTCTTGGATCCCCATTGGCGGGAGGCGTGGGAAAGATGGGACCTGTCTACGAACAAAGTCCCGCAACTGTAGGTACCTAAAATCATTTCCCCTTACCAGCCCAAATTTCTCCTCCAAGCTCCTCAAACTCGCGAAGCTCCCTTCCAGGAACAGATCACCCACCCTTCCCACCCCCGCCCGCCGCCATACTCGAAACCCCCCATCCATACTCCTGGGGGCAAACTGATGGTTGTCGCAGATTGGCGTCCAAACCGACGCCCCCGTCTCCCCTACATGCCTCCTCCACTGGCCCCATATCCGCAGGGTCGCCACCACTACCGGGCTGGTGGAGTACCTGGCCGGCGGTAGTGGTAGAGGAGCCGTGACCAGGGCTGCCAAGCTGGAGCCCCTGCACGAAGCCGCCTCCACCCGCTCCCAGATAGACCCCGTACCCACCATCCACTTCCTTATCATAGCGATGTTGGCCGCCCAGTAATAATTAATCAGACTCGGTAAAGCCAGCCCTCCCTCACTGCGGTTCCTCTCCAGCATCGCCTTCTTCACACGCGGGGATTTTCCCGCCCAGACAAAGCTCATGATCATCCTGTTAACTCTTTTGAAGAAGGACTGTGGGACAAAGATCGGGAGGCATTGAAAAATAAACAAAAATCGAGGGAGGATTGTCATCTTTACAGTCTGTACCCTCCCTGCCAGCGGGAGTGCATCCCATCTCCGAAACTCTCCCTTCATTTGCTCCACCACCCTGGCCAAATTTAACTTGTGCAGCCTGCCCCAGTCTCGTGCCACCTGGATTCCCAAATACCGGAAATTTTCCTCAACCAGCCTAAACGGTAGCCCTCTCAATCTGTTCTCCTGGCCCCTTGCCTGTACCACAAACATTTCACTCTTGGCCGTATTTAATTTGTATCCTGAAAACTGGCCGAACTTACTCAACATTCCCAGTATACTTCCCATCCCGGCCACTGGGTCCGACACGTACAGGAGCAGGTCGTCTGCGTAAAGAGTGACCCTATGTTCTGCCCCACCCCTCACCATCCCCTTCCAACCCTCTGCGGCTCTCAGCGCAATCGCCAGCGGCTCTATGCCCACCGGCAAACAGCAGCGGGGAGAGCGGGCAGCCCTGTCTGGTCCCTCGGTACAACCTAAAGTACTCCGACACTTCTCTGTTGGTCCTGACGCTGGCCCTCGGGGCCTGATATAATAATTTGATCCAATCCACCAGTCCCTCCCCGAACCCAAACCGTCCGAGCACCTCCCATAGATAGTCCTACTCCACCAGTCAAAGGCCTTCTCGGCGTCCATCGCCACCACTACCTCCACCTCCCTGCCCGCCGGGGGCATCATTATCACATTAAGTAATCTTCTCAAGTTGGTCGCCAGCTGCCTACCTTTCACGAACCCAGTTTGGTCTTCCCCAATCACCTCCGGTACGCAGTCCTCCATTCTAACCGCCAGTACCTTTGCCAGGAGCTTGGCGTCAACATTAATCAGGGAGATTGGCCTGTAGGACCCGCACGCCTCCGGGTCTTTACCCCGCTTCAATATCAGTGATATAGTGGCTTGCGACATTGTCGGCGGCAGGGTCCCTCTGTCACTTGCCTCATTGAAAACTCTCACCAAGACCGGACCCACCAGCTCAGAAAACTTCCAATAGAACTCTACTGGGTATCCATCCGGCCCCGGGGACTTCCCCGACTGCATAGCCTTAAGGCCCCCCATTACCTCCTCCACTCTAATCGGGGCCCCCAGCTCATCCACTCGCCCCCCCACCTACTGTTGGGAATGTTAACCCGTCCAGAAACCTTTTCATCTCCTCCGGTTCTTCCGGCGGCTCCGAAGTATACAGCTTACGATAGAAGTCCCGGAATACCTTATTCAATCCTGCCGGGTCCTCCACTTTGCACCCCTCCGAAGTATACAGCTTACGATAGAAGTCCCGGAATACCTTATTCAATCCTGCCGGGTCCTCCACTTTGCACCCCTCCCCATCCCTCACTCTACCTATTTCCCTGGCCGCCTCCCTCCTCCTGAATTGCTGCGCTAACAGTCTGCTAGCCTTTTCCCCATGCTCGTACACCACGCCCCTCGCCTTCCTAAGCTGTTCCATGGCCCTACTCGTGGATAGTGCCCCCAGTTCCGCCTGTAGTCTCTACCTCTCCCTGAGTAAAACTTCCCCCGGGGACTCCGCGTGCTCTTCATCTATCCGACCCATTTCCCTGACCAATCTATCCATCTCTGCCCTGTCTGCCTTGGCTCTGTGGGCCCCAATTGAAATCAGCTCCCCCCGCACTACTGCCTTTAGCGCCGCTGAGACCTCCCCCGTATCATTCACCTGCAGGTAATTTCGCATACACCTCCGAAGCCTCTCACAGATCCCCTCCTCCGACAGCAGTCCCACGTCTAGCCTCCATTGCGGGCGTTGGTAGCTCGCCCCCCCGATCTGCAGGTCTACCCAGTGCAGGGCATGGTCTGAAATGGTAATTGCCGAATGTTCCGTGTTCTTTACCTCCCCTACACAATCCCAGCTTAGTACGAAGAAATCTATCCTAGAATATACTTTATGGACGTGCGAGTAAAACGAGTAGCCCCTTCCTGTTGGCTGTCTATCTCTCCAGGGGTCCACTGCCTCCATTTGCTCCATAAACCCTTTCAGCTCCCTTGCCATTGCTGGGAGTCTACCCGTTCTGGGACATGACCGATCCAAAGCCGGGTCAAGGACCATGTTAAAGTCCCCCCCCATTATTAGCCTGCGAGAGTCCAGGTCCGGGATCTTCCCCAGCACTCTTTTAATGAAGTACACGTCATCTCAGTTCGGGGCATATATATTCACCAGCACCACTCTTCTCCCCTCCAGTCTGCCCCGTACCATCAGGTATCTGCCCCCCCGTCTGCGGTTATGCCCTCCGCCTCAAATTGTACCCGCTTGTTGATCATGATTGCCACCCCCCTGGACTTCGAGTCCAAGTCCGAGTGGAAGACCTGGCTAATCCAGCCCTTCCTTAGCCTGGTCTGGTCAGACACTTTCAGATGTGTCTCCTGCAACATAATTACGTCCGCCCTCAGAGCCCGCAAGTGCGCGAACACCCGCGCCCTCTTAACCGGCCCATTCAGTCCCCTGACGTTCCAGGTGATCAGCCTGGTCGGGGGGCACAACCCACCCCCCCACCACGCTGGTCAGCCATAGCCTTTCTCGGGCCGGCCCCCGGCCCGTGCGTCGCGCCATTCCTGGCCCGCCTGTTGGCTGCCTCCACCCTCAACCTCCTTTCCAGTGCCTATTTCAAGTCCCTCCCACGGCAGCAGAACAACCCCCCCCCTCAACAACATCCCCCGATACCCCCACCCCTGCCATCCACTGGCTGTGATCTCCCCCCCCCCCCCCACCTGACTCCCTTGACTAGCCAATCTGCTAGCCCGGTGACTCAACACTCCGGCGCCTTCCTGTCTCATTCCCATTGTTTCCCCGTCCTCCTCCCCACTCCCCGGCGCCCCATCCCCCTCTCCAACCCACTGGAGCAAACTCACTGGCACAGGAAGGCATGGACATCAAGAAAACAAAAAAGAACCCCTCAAGAAAAACCCCCCCAACCCACGTCCTTGGCCCCCCTTGCTGACCGGCCCCCCCTTCGTTACCGTGCCAGCTCCAGTGTCCTCCGCGAGCTGCACAAAAAGTACAAATCCGCCCAAAAAGGAAAAAACAGAAAAAAGAGGAAAAAACAAAAACATAAGAGAAAAAACAAACAAAAAAACCCAAACCAATGTCCATGAACAAAGGAAAGAGTCCCAAATGTTCCGCTTGGCACCTTTGACCCAGCAAACCGTTGAACAGCAGTCCAGGCGCATTCGGCGTACCTTCCTACGGTAGTCCTCAGGCCCCAATTCGCGTCCGTGGGGCCTCTTTTCGGGACCAGCCCCTGATCCCTCACAAAGTCCATCGTTTCTTCAGGCTCGGAGAAGAAGTGGTGTTGACCTTGGTGCGTGACCCATAGACGAGCCGGGAACAGCAGACCAAACTTCATGTGCTTCTTGAACAGCACCTCCTTGACATTCTTAAAGGCTGCTCGCCGCCGAGCCACCTCCTGGCTTAGGTCCTGGTAAATGCGGAGGACACTGTTGTTCCACGTGCTGCTCCTGGTGCTCTTTGCCTACCACAGCACCCGCTCCTTGTCCACGAACCTGTGGAACCTAATCACCATCGGGCGGGGGGGGTCCGCCCGGCCGCCCCTGCCTCGCCTGCACTCTGTATGCCCCCTCCAGCTCCGGCGGTCGTGGAAAGGCTTCGGCCCCCATCAGCTGCATCAATAGGTCTGCTACAAACGCTGCAGCATCAGTTCCCTCAGCCCCCTCCGGGAGGCCGACCACCCTCAGGTTGTTCCTGCGGACTCTATTCTCCAGCTCCTCCACTCTGTCCAGCAGTCTTCTCTGCCGCTCCTTCAGCCCGTCAACTTCTAGCGCCGCAACCGTCTGTGCATCCGTCTGCTCCTCCACCTCCTCTCCCAGCTCCTTAACTTTAACATCTTGCGCATCCAGCCTCTGGTTCAGCTGATCCACCGCTTTCTCGATTGGGTCCAAGCTGTCCCGCTTCAGCGCTTCAAAACTGGACTTCATTACCTGGAGCATGTTATCCAGCGCCTGCTGGATTGCTGAGTCCAGGGTCTGTGTGTCCGCCATCTTAGGTTCCAGGTAAGTTTCTTCAGGTCCTTGTCTCTGTCCCTTTTTCTCTCTTTTCTTCTGCCTTCTGGACTCCCGCTGTTCCATGTGCCGCAGCCCGCTCCTCAGCACTTTCGCTGCCGCCTTCCTTCAGCTCCGTGGTCCCGCTATCGCGGGGAATCAGCCCCTAAACGCCCGCTGGAGTGAGAGCCCGCCAAATGTGCGGCTCACTCGGACATCGCCGCCACCGGAAGTCTCTCGGACATCGCCGCCACCGGATGTCTAGTTTGTTGTTTTCTTGCCAACATCTTTGTTCATGTTTTATGTGTATTCTAATGGAAAAATAAACATGTACTGAGGTTTATACGGTTTCAATATATGAAAACGTACATGAAGAGTAAACAAAAGCCAACAGCTCATTGACCTATCAAGCTAGTAATCAATTTACCAATCCCAGGGCTATCTTAAGTTATTTGAATTAAATATCATTTGAATTTAGTGAAAACGAGGATGATGTGGACATTAGGAAACTTTTATACTATGCTATATTGTCATGATCCTGGACCAGACCCCAAATATTTGGTACGGTCTGGTAAGGGAAAAATAACTTTAGTTTGGAAATAGACAAAATTTAAGATTCAAGGTAGTTTCTAGAAAAATAAAGGCACAAGATTCCATGGGTTTTGAACTAACAAAAATAAACATTATTCTACAGAAAGATAAACAATTTACAAACATTTATCTTCTACTCTACTCTCCAAGGTTAATATGAGGCAAGTAAAGTCACCATAGTCCCAGATGACCATAACCTGCTTTTCCCTTTGAGGGGGGAGCTGACTGGTGGTGATTTAATCTGTGGATCACCACACCTCAGGTGAAGGGCAAGGTTGAGAAGGCGGAGTCTTCATGAGTGACCTTAGCTAGTACAGGAATTGAACCCACGCTGCTGGCCTTGCTCTGCAGCACAAACAGTTGTCCATCAAATTGAGTCAAACTGGCCTCCTATGGGGTACATGTGAATGAGCAGCCAAGCTGTGGTTGAACACACTGCACAATAAATGGCAGATGTGATGAAGACAGATTCTAATTTCTCAATAACCCACCCGGACATTAGTGAATTCTGAGGGTCCTGTTGTTGTACCTCCGTCTCTCTCATGAGGGATTCCAGTCTTCGAACATCTCACAACTTATGAAAAAACAGTCCCAACAGGAACAGCCTCAATGATGACTGATAGAAATGAGGCTATGACACTGATAGAAATGAGGCTATGACAGGTGAGGACCTTGAGAGGATTGTTATCACTAAGGAGGGAGTGATGGGCAAGCTAATGGGGCTAAAGGTAGACAAGTCTCCTGGCCCTGATGGAATGCATCCCAGAGTGCTAAAAGAGATGGCTAGGGAAATTGCAGATGCACTAGTGATAATTTACCGAAATTCACTAGACTCTGGGGTGGTTCCGGTGGATTGGAAATTAGCAAACGTGACGCCACTGTTTAAAAAAGGAGGTAGGCAGAAAGCAGGAAATTATAGGCCAGTGAGTTTAACTTCGGTAATAGGGAAGATGCTGGAATCTATCATCAAGGAAGAAATTGCAAGGCATCTGGATAGAAATTGTCCCATTGGGCAGACGCAGCATGGGTTCGTTAAAGGCAGGTCATGCCTAACTAATTTAGTGGAATTTTTTGAGGACATTACCAGTGCAGTAGATAACGGGGAGCCGATGGATGTGGTATATCTGGATTTCCAGAAAGCCTTTGACAAGGTGCCACACAAAAGGTTGCTGCATAAGATAAAGATGCATGGCATTTCGGGTAATGTGGTAGCATGGATAGAGGATTGGTTAATTAATAGAAAGCAAAGAGTTGGGATAAATGGGTGTTTCTCTGGTTGGCAATCAGTAGCTAGTGGTGTCCCTCAGGGATCCGTGTTGGGCCCACAATTGTTCACAATTTACATAGATGATTTGGAGTTGGGGACCAAGGGCAATGTGTCCAAGTTTGCAGATGACACTAAGATGAGTGGTAAAGCGAAAAGTGCAGAGGATACTGGAAGTCTGCAGAGGGATTTGGATAGGTTAAGTGAATGGGCTCGGGTCTGGCAGATGGAATACAATGTTGACAAATGTGAGGTTATCCATTTTGGTAGGATTAACAGCAAACGGGATTATTATTTAAACGATAAAATATTAAAGCATGCCGCTGTTCAGAGAGACTTGGGTGTGCTAGTGCATGAGTCACAGAAGGTTGGTTTACAAGTGCAACAGGTGATTAAGAAGGCAAATGGAATTTTGTCCTTCATTGCTAGAGGGATGGAGTTTAAGACTAGGGAGGTTATGTTGCAATTGTATAAGGTGTTAGTGCGGCCACACCTGGAGTATTGTGTTCAGTTTTGGTCTCCTTACTTGAGAAAGGACGTACTGGCGCTGGAGGGTGTGCAGAGGAGATTCACTAGGTTAATCCCAGAGCTGAAGGGGTTGGATTATGAGGAGAGGTTGAGTAGACTGGGACTGTACTCGTTGGAATTTAGAAGGATGAGGGGGGATCTTATAGAAACATTTAAAATTATGAAGGGAATAGATAGGATAGATGCGGGCAGGTTGTTTCCACTGGCGGGTGACAGCAGAACTAGGGGGCATAGCCTCAAAATAAGGGGAAGTAGATTTAGAACTGAGTTTAGGAGGAACTTCTTCACCCAAAGGGTTGTGAATCTATGGAATTCCTTGCCCAGTGAAGCAGTTGAGGCTCCTTCATTACATGTTTTTAAGGTAAAGATAGATAGTTTTTTGAAGAATAAAAGGATTAAGGGTTATGGTGTTCGGGCCGGAAAGTGGAGCTGAGTCCACAAAAGATCAGCCATGATCTAATTGAATGGCGGAGCAGGCTCGAGGGGCCAGATGGCCTACTCCTGCTCCTAGTTCTTATGTTCTTATGTTCTTATGACTCACCTCCCAGGGTTTCAGTATTATCTCCTGAGACTCTATTTCCCTAGATTGCCCAGTCTGCACTCCAGCACCAACTCACATGTGGAACTTCAACTCTTCAGTCCTGCTGAGGAGAATGCTACTACACCAAAAGGTTACCCAGCATTCCACAGCACAGAATCACCAAACCTCTCCTGCCTTCTTTGATCACCAGGGCTTCTCCTGAGCCCTCCTCACTTAAGGTCTGCCAACCACAACCTTTTTTTCTGCTTGGAGTCTCTTTCTCTGCTCCTCTTATTTCTTAAATGAGACCTCTTCTTATCTTTTATCCCTGTCCCGCATCCGTAACTTTTCTCATTTATGACACTCAGCTCCCAATCATATGACTGTGGTTTTCGCACCAATTCTTTTTTTCTTTTCTCGCAGGTGTACTGAAGAACGCTGTTCTGCACATGTACTGCCCACCCTGCACCCCCCAGATCATAGAATATACAGTGCAGAAGAAGGCCATTCGGCCCATCAAATCTGCACCGACCCACTTAAGCACTCACTTCCACCCAATTCCGCTTACCCAATAACCCCATCTAACCTTTTTGGGCACTCAGGGCAATTTAGCTTGTCCAATCCACCTAACCTGCATGTCTTTGGACTGTGGGAGGAAACTGGAGCACTCAAAGGAAACCCACGCAGACACGGGGAGAAAGTGCAGACTCCGCACAGACAGTGACCCAGCAGGGAATCGAACATGGGACCCCGGCGCTGTGAAGCCACAGTGCTAACCACTATGCTAACGTGCTGCAAGTTACCAGCCCCTGGTCCATAAGAAGATAAGTTGGATCTCATAGTAATATTTATGTCTCGTGGTTTCATTAATTACTTTTTAAAAGCTATAATAAATATTCCAAAGGGTATTTTCCTGGAAACATTGCATCGTCTAGATTGTTCCCCAACTGACTATGAATGAGTGGCAATTTATGCTATCACTAAGGATTACTGCTAGTATTTCAAAATAGCAATCACTATGGCAACCAAACAGAAAACAAGCTGCGACATTTCAGTGATGTTCACAGCAGAGTGGCAAAGCTGTGCCTTTACAAATGCACATTTGATGAGAAAAAAACATGGTTTGGATGTCATGTGTCTCAAACATCATAAGTTATTAATATCTGAACGTCGATTTTGTTTTCGTAGATGATTTGCTCAAAGTTAAGAGAACTATAATGTAACATAATTCCTTGCTGCAATAATATATTTTCTATTTTTATTTGTGACGGGAAAATTCAGATTTATGGGCGTGATTCTCTGTCCCAGAAACTAGTACAGGACTGAATCGGTTGTGTTCTACAACAGCAAAATTGCCGCCTTTACCAGATCAATCCATAGACCTTTAATCGGTTAGCACCGGCACCACGTCGAATATGACCGATTCTAATGAACAACGGGGTCTGATTTGCCGGAGTCGGGATTGACACTCGAGAGGCTGACAAGCTGCAGCCGCACATAAGCACTCCACTCCCCTCACACATTCATCCCAGGCAAAAGGATGGCAGCAAGGGGAGCTGCACCCATTCATGGACGCTGAGCTGGAGACCCTACTTGACGCAGTGGAGGTGAGGCACGCTACCTTGTACCCCAGGAGGCTGTGCCACCTGCTGCCGTGCACCGGGCTTGGCCTCAGTGGGAGAGGTCATGAGCTCCGTGGGCAACACATCAGAACCGGTCAGCAGTGCAGGAAATACTGCACAACCATCTCAGGGCAGCCAGGATGAGTAGGCAGCATTGTGACCTGGCAATAAGAACATAAGAACATAAGAACTAGGAGCGGGAGCAGGCCATCTGGCCCCTCGAGCCTGCTCCGCCATTCAATGAGATCATGGCTGATCTTTTGTGGACTCAGCTCCACTTTCCGGCCCGAACACCATAACCCTTAATCCCTTTATTCTTCAAAAAACTATCTATCTATCTTTACCTTAAAAACATGTAATGAAGGAGCCTACTGCTTCACTGGGCAAGGAATTCCATAGATTCACAACCCTTTGGGTGAAGAAGTTCCTCCTAAACTCAGTCCTAAATCTACTTCCCCTTATTTTGAGGCTATGTCCCCTAGTTCTGCTTTCACCCGCCAGTGGAAACAACCTGCCCGCATCTAGCCTATCTATTCCCTTCATAATTTTAAATGTTACTATAAGATCCCCCCTCATCCTTCTAAATTCCAATGAGTACAGTCCCAGTCTACTCAACCTCTCCTCATAATCCAACCCCTTCAGCTCTGGGATTAACCTAGTGAATCTCCTCTGCACACCCTCCAGTGCTAGTACGTCCTTTCTCAAGTAAGGAGACCAAAACTGAACACAATACTCCAGGTGTGGCCGCACTAACACCTTATACAATTGCAACATAACCTCCCTAGTCTTAAACTCCATCCCTCTAGCAATGAAGGACAAAATTCCATTTGCCTTTTTAATCACCTGTTGCACCTGTAAACCAACCTACTGTGACTCATGCACTAGCACACCCAAGTCTCTCTGCACAGCGGCATGCTTTAATATTTTATCGTTTAAATAATAATCCCGTTTGCTGTTATTCCTACCAAAATGGATAACCTCACATTTGTCAACATTGTATTCCATCTGCCAGACCCGAGCCCATTCACTTAACCTATCCAAATCCCTCTGCAGACTTCCAGTATCCTCTGCACTTTTCGCTTTACCACTCATCTTAGTGTCATCTGCAAACTTGGACACATTGCCCTTGGTCCCCAACTCCAAATCATCTATGTAAATTGTGAACAATTGTGGGCCCAACACGGATCCCTGAGGGACACCACTAGCTACTGATTGCCAACCAGAAAAACACCCATTAATCCCCACTCTTTGCTTTCTATTAATTAACCAATCCTCTATCCATGCTACTACTTTACCCTTAATGCCATACATCTTTATCTTATGCAGCAACCTTTTGTATGGCACCTTGTCAAAGGCTTTCTGGAAATCCAGATATACCACATCCATCGGCTCCCCATTATCTACTGCACTGGTAATGTCCTCAAAAAATTCCACTAAATTAGTTAGGCATGACCTGCCCTTTATGAACCCATGCTGCATCTGCCCAATGGGACAATTTCTATCCAGATGCCTCGCTATTTCTTCCTTGATGATAGATTCCAGCATCTTCCCTACTACCAAAGTTAAGCTCACTGGCCTATAATTTCCTGCTCTCTCCCTACCTCCTTTTTTAAACAGTGGTGTCACGTTTGCTAATTTCCAATCCACCGGGACTACCCCAGAGTCTAGTGAATTTCAGTAAATTATCACTAGTGCATCTGCAATTTCCCTAGCCATCTCTTTTAGCACTCTGGGATGCATTCCATCAGGGCCAGACTTGTCTACCTTTAGCCCCATTAGCTTGCCCATCACTACCTCCTTAGTGATAACAATCCTCTCAAGGTCCTCACCTGGCATAGCCTCATTTCTATCAGGCGCTGGCATGTTATTTGTGTCTTCCACTGTGAAGACCGACCCAAAAACCTTGTTCAGTTCCTCAGCCATTTCCTCATTTCCCATTATTAAAACTCCCTTCTCATCCTCTAAAGGACCAATATTTACCTTAGCCACTCTTTTTTGTTTTATATATTTGTAAAAACGTTTACTGTCTGTTTTTATATTCTGAGCAAGTTTACTCTCATACTCTATCTTACTCTTCTTTATAGCTTTTTTAGTAGCTTTCTGTTGCCCCCTAAAGATTTCCCAGTCCTCTAATCTCCCAGCAATCTTTGCCACTTTATATGTTTTTTACTTCAATTTGATACTCTCCCTTATTTCCTTAGATATCCACGGTCGATTTTCTCTCTTTCTACCGTTCTTCCTTTTTGTTGGTATAAACCTCTGCTGAGCACTGTGAAAAATCGCTTGGAAGGTTCTCCACTGTTCCTCAACTGTTCCACCGTAAAGTCTTAGCTCCCAGTCTACCTTAGCTAGTTCTTTTCTCATCCCCTTGTAATCTCCTTTGTTTAAACACAAAACACTAGTATTTGATTTTACTTTCTCACCCTCCATCTGTATTTTAAATTCCACCATATTGTGATCGCTCCTTCCGAGAGGATCCCTAACTATGAGATCATGAATCAATCCTGTCTCATTACACAGGACAAGATCTAGGACCGCTTGTTCCCTCATAGGTTCCATTACATACTGTTCTAGGAAACTATCGCGGATACATTCTATAAACTCCTCCTCAAGGTTGCCTTGACCGACCTGGTTAAACCAATCGACATGTAGATTAAAATCTCCCATGATAACTGCTGTACCATTTCTACATGCATCAGTTATTTCTTTGTTTATTGCCTGCCCCACCATAACGTTACTATTTGGTGTCTGATAGACTACTCCTATCAGTGACTTTTTTGCCTTACTATTCCTGATTTCCACCCAAATGGATTCAACCTTATCCTCCATAGCACCGATGTCATCCCTTACTATTGCCCGGATGTCATCCTTAAATAACAGAGCAACACCACCTCCCTTACCATCCACTCTGTCCTTCCGAATAGTTTGATACCCTCGGATATTTAACTCCCAGTCGTGACCATCCTTTAACCATGTTTCAGTAATGGCCACTAAATCATAGTCATTTACGATGATTTGTGCCATCAACTCATTTACTTTATTCCGAATACTACGAGCATTCAGGTAAAGTACACTTATGTTGGTTTTTTTACCTCTGTTTTGAATCTTAACATCTCCAGTTTTATTCCTTTTGTTATTACTGGGCCTATTCACTGAGCTCCCCTCAGTCACTGTACCTTGTACTGTTGCCCTTTTAGATTTTTGACTATGTCTTCTCTGCCTTGCACTTTTCCCCTTACTTCCTGTTCCCCTGTTCCACACACCAATAACCCCACCCTCCCACCCGGCCCAGGGGGTGGGGGGGAGGGTGGCAGAATTGGTGGATTCTGGGGTGGACCTGGCCCAGGGACCCCAGATCATCCAGTGCCCACCCCTCCAGTGATGGAAGGGCCAGCTCGCATGCAGCTATCACCCAGGTGGACGTGGAACGTGCTCCTGTGGCTGCAATCAGACATTGTCAAACGATGCAGAGAACCAGAGCTCATCCCAAAGTGGGTTGTCATCATTCTCCATCCCATGGGCCAGACCCGGTGTCATTGCCATCCCAGAGGCCGCACCCCGTAGTGAGGCAGATAGGAATCACAGAGACGGTTGCAGGTGTGGGGGGGAAGCGGGAGGGGGTGGGAAGCGGGAGGGGGTGGTTCTTGTGCAGGGAGGGTGTTCATGGGAGGGGCTGGTCAGCCTGGGAGATGGGGGTGTGGGAATGGAATGTCCGTGCCATTGGCTTGTCCCCTTGTCGTGAGCCTGGAGGCGATTAGAGTGTCCTGTGCGCTTCGGCCCTGGCGCTCATGTTGTGTTGCCTCCCATGCCTGCCCGGGCCCTATGTCCTGCCCATCCTTGTCAGATGAGGCCTAGTGTTCATATCCCACATTCAGCACATCGCCCCTCTGCTGCGCGATGTTGTGGAGGACGCAGCAGGCCACCACAATGTGTGAGACTCTCCTAGCTCAATACTGGAGGGCTGCTCCAGAGCAGTCCATGCACCTGAACCGAATCTCCCGGATGCTGAAGCATTGCTCAATCACACCCCTGGTCACTGCATGAGCATCATTGTAGTGCGTCTCCGCCTCGGTATGTGGCCAACAGATAGGCATCATCAGCTAGACCGCAGTCGATAACCCCTGTTTGCTCCGGGGCAGGCTCCGCTTCTGCAGAGTCCAGCCCATACAACCTCAGTGCACCCCCCAGGGCTGTGGCGACCAGGATGAAGGCCACCATTCCTGGTTGAATTCTGAAGTCCATTGTCGTGTCCAATGGCACGGACATTCCATTCCCACACCCCCATCTCCCAGGCTGACCAGCCCCTCCCATGAAGCCCCTGCCATATGGCAGGGTGTGACAGTCAGACATATTAGCATGGTCCAATCCCCGTGCCCAAGCAGATCCACCGGGCTACATGGTGGCCCTGGTCTGCACCTCAGCCCCTGCCCCCACATGCTAGGTCAACGTTTATTGCCCATCCCTAGTTGCCCTTCAGAAGGTGGTAGTGAGTTGCCTTCTTGAACTGCTGCAGTTCTTGAGGTGTAGGTACACCAACTGTGCTGTTAGGGAGGGATTTTGCCCCACGACAGGGGGGCCATGACCAAGGGCCACGGCGGGTGGTCAGTGGGGTGCACCGCAAGATGATTGCCTTCCAGGCTGCCGCAATGGTGGTCCGTGCCTGTACACCCCAGTTCCATGGGCGATCACCCCAACCCCATGGCCCACCCCCCTGTCACCCCCTGCTGCCCAGCTGGGCCTGGCAGAAGCCCCCACCAGCCCTGCCAGTGGCAGGACTGGCAGCCTCTATTTGTACTATCTCCTCACCCTCAGCGACCATGATGCCTATTTCCCGATTTTTCACACCACAAGTGAAACTCGCCGTCGGTAATTCCCCCAGCAGACGCAGAGCATCACGGAGACCCAGAGAGTACCGGCTAATGTACTGCAAACAGCGTTTACTGTACAGTTGTCATGGGAGTGTTCCTTTAAGAAAGGTTTTTGTCTTATCACATGGCTATGGCTGGGGCAAAACCCCTCCCTGACAGGTGGAGCTGAGCTGTGGCTGCGAGGTTCCTTTACTTTTACTTTCATTTTGACAGCTTTGGACTCAGAGGGAGAAAGACATGTTTTTCCTCTGTTTCTATGGTTTCATTTTAAAGACTTGTTGCAGTAAAAAAAACAACATTGATTACTGCTACCTGCTTTGGCAAATTAAAAGATATAGTTTGCTTTCCAGAAGGAGTTAAATCTGCTGGTGAGGTGGTGTCAGAATCTCAGGGAAAGCCAGTCTCATTCAAGTGAGAATGCCGAGTGCTGGGCCACGCCCTTGAAAAGGGGTTTTTGGTTTATGGTATTTTGCTTTTGATTTGGAACAGTTAAGGGGGAATTCATTAAGTGTTTTACATGGATTACTGTAGCTGTGGGGTGTCTTTATGTTTGTAATTGATAAAAATTCTTGCTGCCTGTTTAACATATATATGTTAACTAAGTTCTTGGAATAATGCTTGTTTTGATTTAAGTGTCTAGGAGGACTCTTGAATCACACCTGAAGGGAAGGCTCTTGTGCTTATCCTAGCCAAATTCAACATAAAGGTTGTAGGTCAAGTGGACTTCATAATATACTCTGGAGTTTCTAAGCCCAGGCCCATAACAGTGCGGAGTAGAATGCATTCACGCCGTTGTTGGGGCACGGAGCATGGGAATCCGCCACAATTTTGGCTTCACGACCACTTCTCTGTCCATTCGCCTTTCCTGATTTCAGCATCGGCCCATGGAGAATCCCACCCATGATTTTTGAGTTCTGTTCAAATTATTAATCCTTTGTTTTTCATTCCTGGGTTGTAGGCATCCAGACGAAGCCAACACAGATTGCCTATCAGTAATTGCCTTCGAAATGTGGTGGTCACCTTCTGTAGATCAGATGGTGCAGATGCTTCGATGGTCCTATTATAGAGGGAGTACTAAGGATGTGACCCAGCAATGATTAAGGAATGACAATATTCAGGATGGTGTGTGACTTGGAGATTGTGGTCTCCACATTTGCCAGTTGCCCTTGTTCTTCCATGTGGTAAAGATCATGGGTATTTGGAAGGTGTTGAAGGAGCCTTGGCCAATTGCTACAGCGCATCGTTTAGATGGTACTCAGTGCTGCCATTGTGCATTATTGGTGGAAATGGTAAATGTTTAAGGTGGTGGGTGGAGTGCCAATCAAATGGGCTTCTTTGTCCCGGACGGTGTCGAGCTTCTATATTGTTACGCTCATCCAGGCAAGTGGAGAGTATTCCATCACACTCCTGACTTGTGCCTTGTCGATGGACAGGCTTTGGGAAGTCAGATATTGAGTCGCTTTGCACAGGATATCAAGCTTCCTGAGAGCCACAATATTTATGTGGTCGGTCCAGTTAAATTTGTGAACAGCTGTGATCCCTGAGATATTGATGGCGCGGGATTTGACAATGGTAATGCTGTTGAATTTCTAGGTGAGGTTTTTAGATCCTCTTATTAGAGAAAGTCATAGCCAAACCGACTGCCTCATTATCTGAGGAGTTGTAAATGGTGCTGTTATCAGTGAACATCCTCACTTCTGTTCTTAGGATGGATGGAAAGTCATTGATAAAGCAGATGAAGGTTGTTATGTTTAAGAAACTACCCTGAGGAACTTCGGCAGTGCTGTCTTGGGGTTAAGGTGATTACTCTTTCATTGGACTAGGCATGATGCCAGCCAGTGAACAGTCTCCGCATTGTCATACAGTCAAAGAGGTTTACAGCATGAAAACAGGCCCTTTGGCCCAACTTCTCCATGCCGCTCAATTATTACCACTAAGCTAGTCCCAATTACCCGCATTTGGTCCATATCCCTCTATACCCATCTTTCCCATATAACTGTCTAAATGCTTTTTAAAAGACAAATTGTACCTACCTCTACTGCTGCCTCTGGCAGCTCATTCCAGACACTCACCACCCTCTGTGTGAAAGAATTGCCGCTCTGGACCCTTTTGTATCTCTCCCCTCTCACCTTAAACCTATTGCCTCTAGTTTTAGACTCTCCTACCTTTGGGAAAGGATGTTGGGCTGGATTCTCCGATTGTTGATGCTGAAATCGCGTTCGCCGATTGGCCGGAGAATCCGCTTTTATGCTGAAATCAAGGTGGGCGCCATTTTTTCAATGCTCCACCCACTCAAAAACAGTGTAATTGATGAGTGTGCTGCTCGCCGTTGGGACAGCCTCAGCACATCACCTGAGGCCACCCCCCCGATGCTCCCCCCCCCTGATGGGCCGACTTCCCGATGGTGCGGGGTGCGTATGCTCACAGTTTTCGGGGACCGCGCGTGGCCGATGTCGGGGGAGGGAGCTGTTCCGCTGGCCGGGGGTCTTTGGCGGCGGCTGGGGGACTGGTGGGGGGTGGTCTGGGGTTGGCGAGGGGGTTACAGAGTTGTACTAACTGGCAGGCTGGGCCCACGTGCGACCGGCTGCAGGTTGCCGCCGTGTGCATGTGCAGCCATGGGCCCGGCAATTTTCTGTCCGTATCTGCAGGTAAAGCTGGGGCAATCGCCCGGCCACGTTGTGCTAGACTCAGTGATGCGACGGAGCTGTTAAATCTCGTGAGAGGCACGTCCCAAGATTTACGACACGTGTGGCGCTTCATGAGATCTAACGACATCTCGCGAGACATTGCAATCTGGATCTAGCCCTCACTGGGTGAGATGCAGATTTGCATATTCAAGTGAGCTATCAGAGTATCCCGAGGCACTGGGTCGAATGCCCGCCTCTGCCAGACCTCGTGGCAGCGCTGTTTAGCACTGGTTTCCACAAATGTGGACCAGGCGTAACGGCACTTTGGGGATCTCCCAGGTGATCAAAGGACCCCAGATCATCGTGCTCTGGGCAGGGTGATACCCTGGCACCCCTGATGCCATTTGGGCACTGCCAGGCTGGCTGGGGCACTGTCAGGGTGCCAGGCTGGCAGTGCCAAGGTGCCCAGGTGCCCAGGTGCCATTATGTTCATTCTGGGGATCAGCCTTGGGGGTGCCCTGCACTTATGAAGTGGGGTGATGGGGTGGTTCGAGGATCCCTAATCGCTAAGTTGGGGCATGCAGGGGGCAGGGTCCAGAGGCCGTGTTGGGAGGGTCCAGAGATTGGGACAATATTTAAAATTTAAAGTAAGCACGTCCTCAGCTGGGCCATTCCTCAGCGAGGCCCGAAAGAGAAAATAGAGTCCCATCTAATAGCGGGGTTGTTCTCAATGCTGCAGGTTCCAAGAAACACCTGTTCAACGTATCCAAAATGGGAATCTGTTTCTTTTTTGTTAAATCGTGCCCTGTAAGTATTACTTGATAGCATTGTAACTGCCACCTACCATCACTTTGCTGATTATTGAGAGTATACTGATGTGGACCTAATTGGCCAGATTGGATTTTTCTTGCTTTCACAGGATAGGACATTCAGAGGAGCAAAAGATTAGGTGGGGTTACTGGGTCACGGGGATAGTGTGGAGGCATGGGCTTAAGTAGGGTGCTGTTTTCAAGGGCTGGTGCATATTTGGTGGGCCGAATGGCCTCCTTCTACATTGTAAATTCTATGCTTCGATGACAGGACATACTTGAACAATTTTCCACATTGTCAGCTAGATTCCAGTGTTGTAGCTGTACAGGAACAACTTGTCTAGCAGTACAGCTGATTATCAAGTACATATCTGAATGGGCGGCATGGTGACACAGCGGTTAGCACTGCTTCCTTACAGTTCCAGGGACCCGGGTTCAATTCCGACCTTGGGTGACTGTGTGAAGTTTGCACTTTCTCTCCGTGTCTGCATGGGTTTCCTCCAGGTGCTCTGGTTTCTTCCCACAGTCCAAAGATATGCAGGTTAGGTAGATTGGCTATGCTAAAATGCCCTTTAGCGTCCAGGGATGTGTAGAGTTATTGGGATAGGACAGGGAAGTGGGCTCGGTTGGAGTGCCCTCTCAGAGGGTCAGTGCAGACTTGATCGGCCGAATGGCCTCCTTCTGCATTGTAGGAATTCTATAATTTATGTGAATGGCATGAATTGAATTGGTGGAAATCAAACATATATGAGGTTAGAGATCTCTGGATGAGGTTTGAGATCTCTGGAGGAGGCTAAGATGGATCAGCTGCTTGGTACTTCTGGCTGATGGCAGCTTCAAATGCCTCAGCCTCATGTTTTGCACTGAGGGACTGCACTCTTCCTTCGTTGAGCATGTGGATGTTTCTGCAGTCTCCTCACCCAGTAAGTTGTTTAATTGTCCATCACGATTCATGATTGGAAGTGGTAGGATGGCAGAGCTGATCTGTTGGGTGTGGGATTGTTCAACTATTTAAGACTAATCTGCGATTTAATCACTGTTGCAATGTAAGAGAGGTGAAGGTGGAGATGTGATTGAGTAGATCGGTAGCTACAGAAATGGAGCAAATGGAGGACAGTCAAGAATTTGAAAGTGTATTTGTAAGTGACTTGGGGGAGAATTTTCTAAGGGCTTATTTTTGGACGTAAATTCTTTATCAGAACTACGAGCTGAAAGATAAGTGAGCTCTTGTTGGAGTTGAACAAAGGAAAAAGAGAAGGAGGGTGAGTGGGTTATGGAATAGTCATTTGGGAGAAATGCCCAAACACATTTTTGAAAGAAAAAAGAAAGCAAAAGCTGCAAATAACTCTGGAAATTTGAAATAAAAACCAGAAAACAATACAAATACAAAATAAGTCATCAATATCTGTGTGGAATAGTAATCCTAAAGGCAGGACCTCAATTTCTTCACATTTCATGGTCTTGCAATTTCCTTTTCAGTTGCTGGTGAAAGCCTCCCATTTTCAATTTCAATGAGCAATGTGGTTAAAGAAAGGAACGCATAACGTGGTTTCCTATTGCTTTCCATAGAATCCCTACAGTGCAGGAGGAGGCCACTTGGCCCATCGAGTCTGCTCTGACCCTCGGAAAGAGCACTGCACTTAGGCCAACTCCCTGCCCTATCCCTGTAACGCCACTTCATAGCTTTGGACTGTGGGAGGAAACCGGAGCTCCCGGACGAAACCCACGCAGACATGGGGAGAATGTGCAGACTCTGCACAGACAGTGACCCAAGCCGGGAATCGAATTTGGGCCCCTGCCGTTGTGAGGCAGCAGTGATAACGACTGTGCCACCGTGCTTTTCTCTGGTGTATTAAAGGAAGCACAGATGCTCTTCCCCGAATGATCTTCTCTGCCTCTCTGCAGCAGTGGTCCCTTGAGGTTGTAGCTCTTTCACCATCACCACTGAAAGGTTGCTGCTTCTGCATGAGACATTTCCCTGGGCTCGTGGCGACTTGCAGAAGGGTGACGACAACCTCTCCTTTGTGCTCAAACAGTATTTATCAAGGCTTGTTTATTTTGCAGCAGGTAAGCATTCAGAATTTTCTCAACTTTCCGAATTTTTCTCAAATATCTGAACAGAGGTGAAAATTGGAGGCGGTGAATTGACTGGTGCAATTACAAGAACAAAAGATGTGTGATTAGCCAAGCAAATAAAGTGCATTGCAAACACACATTGAAGGCATCCAACATGCTCACTAACACCTAAAAGATGACAGGCCAACACCCAAACACGGATCTTCACCTTAATGGTTAAACTGTTAAGATTCAAGATGATAAGGTGATTATTCAAACAAACATCTTGGATGGCACGTTATCAAAACAAATGTATCTCTGAATCTAACACATGAACATTTCATACTCGGGTGCGTACACATTTTTCAGCTTATATCTATTTTAACACTGAATGTTTGCCAGTTATGGGTGGGATGTGCAAAGAGAATCAAAGTAAAATTTCTCAGAAGCACAATATATCAAAAGTTGTATTTTCTTTAGTGCATGTATATAGAGAACAATCTAGATGCAGTTTTTAAAATTACTACGAGCAGAAGAAATGAACCAAAAATAAGTTTTAACTACTTGTTTCCACTTGCATTGCAATTTTCTTTCAGCCTTGCTATTTGTTTCTTTCTCTTTTTTTATTTTTTTGCATGTAAGCATAATCCTGGTTATTTCAGCCACACAAAATGTTGTTTTGATCCAGATACACCAGTTTCCCATTGTCCACTGCTCTTGTAATGTCCTCAAAGAATTCCACTACATTAGTCCAATAATTAGCCTTTCATGAAGCCATGCTGGGCCCAATGGGACAATTTCTATCCAGATGTCTCGCTATTTCATCATTAATGATAGGTTCAAGCATTTACCCCACTACATGCATCAGTTATTTCTTTGTTTCTTGCCCATCCCACTGTGATGTTATTATTTGGTGGCCTATAGACTATGCCTATCAGTGACCTTTCCTCCTTATGATTTCTAATTTCCACCCATATGGATTCAACCGTTTTCTCCATAGAACCTATATCCTCTCTCACTACCACCCTGATGTCATCCTTAAATATCAGAGCTACACAACCTCCCTTACCTTCCTGCCTGTCCTTCTGAATAGTTGATACCCCTGGATATTTAACTCCCAGCCGTGACCCCCTGCAGCCATGTGCTGGATTCTCTGCACCCCAACGCTGAGATCACGTCCAGTGCCGGGACGTAGAATCCATTTCCCCGCATGGGACTGACGCTGGTTCCCTGATTCTCCGGGCCCCGAAAAGCTGCACTACGTATCCCCTACCTGGGCCATAGCTGGAGGCCTGCCCCACTATTCTCCGCCTCTGACCGGCCAAAATCCTGATGGCGTGTACGTAATGTGGTCCTGTCATTTGGGATATTCGTGTGGCGCCTGCGGACTCAGTCCGCAGCTGCCATTATCGGGAACGGGCCTCATACAGGACCGGGCAACTTTTGAGCGGGCATTCCGGGTTGGGCATGCGGCCGATTGGGGGCACTATTTGGGAGGTCCAGCTCCGTGGTCTGAGTCCGCCATGTAGCATGGTGCGGCCGCTGGAGGCCGCTGTTGTGCGCATGCGCAGACCTCTGACCCGGAGGTGCGGGGGCCCGTATCTGCAGCTAAAGCTGCTAGATTCACGACGGGTCCCTGCTCGCCCCCTGCAGGGCTATGAATATGGGGCCTTTTCATGCCAGTCTTTCTGGTGTGAAAGGCCACAGTTTTTATGACGGCGTGGGATCATAGTCCCAAAACCGGAGAATCCAGCCCCCTGTAGTGGCTACTAAATCAGACTCATTTGTGATGATTTGTGCTCATTTATCTGGTTTAGAATTCTGCAAGCATTCAGGTAAAGTGCCTTTATGCTAGTTATTATACCTTCTTTTTGAATCCTAACACCCCTATTAATAACATCTCCTGAATTAATCTTCCCATTATCTGTTTTCATAATTTTCCATGTAGTTCAACCACCTCCCCACGTGCTAACTTAATGACTTGGCGTTGCAACACAGACAGATGTTGCAACACACAAGAAAGGTCAGCCATCTTCAGATAACAAGGATTTGTCAGAGCATGAGGCGGAGGCCATAAATCCAAAAGAGCCTTTTGTGGATGCCAAGGCCAATGTGAGATATGCAAGAGATATCAGGGACAACCAGATCTACACAGACTTTGCATGACCATTGCTCCATTACCAGACCTCCATCGCTTTCCTGGGGTAGAGACCTAGCTCTGCCATTCTCCCTTGCTGAGTTAACAATCATCCTGTGTCCTCTAGCACCTAGAATAGAATGGGGGAACAGAGCTTTGTCACACACACTCGCTAGTGTGTCTTGGTACCAGGAGTATATGAACATCCATGTAACAGCCTTTCCCAATTATTTTCATCCAGCATCACCTTCCAAGTGCTTTGAATGCAACCGCACCTGTCTCATTTATGCTCATTGAGAGTAAAGTGGGCCAATGTCCTCTAGATTGCATAGACGGGGGGAGCAGCTGTGCCTGCATTTTAATCCATGTTCCACAGAACTATCATTGCAGAAGTAAAAATTTACACAAACATTCAGTAAACAATGCATGGAAACACAGCACATCTCGAGATTTCTCGGCCCCATTGGTTTTTAACAGTTCTCCAAATCTCCCTGTCCCGCCCACTTCAATGCCCGCTGATATAGGGGGTTGAAAATCCCAATAAAATGTCCCTATCTCCTCTCCAACCATCACATTGTGAGAAACACGGCTGGGAAATCAGTATTACATCTGATACCATGACAGGCCCCAACAAGTCTCACAAGTTATATTGTGTGCATTTTAACAAGTGCCACCTTGATACTCATATTTTTTTCAATTTTCTTTTTCTACCACTATATCTAGGTGCAACCCCCAGCATCAGCCACTGAGGTGGAGGCAGTCTGCTCATTGTCATGGTCAACCCGTGGCTGGAGGCCTCTGGAGGTACATGGCTTTGATGGCACCAAGCTACTGGGGGTCTCCTGCACTGGGGCAGGCTTCAGTCCTTGGGATTGTCTGCTGGGGGGGGATGAGGAAATGTTATTCAGCATGGATTTCCCTGAGACGAAGCTTCCGGGATAGCTGGCACACATTCCTCCTTCAATTGGGTGGATGATGGCATCTCCCTGTCTCCCTGTGGAGAAGGGACATCTGAAGGGAGGTCATCCCCTTCTCATTTAGCCACTGTGGAATTGAGTTCATGACTAGAGCAACAAAATGCATATCCGAGTGCATAAATGCCCAACCTGGATCTCCATGGCAGTTTCCATCCTCTCCATGGATGAAGCCATGCGTTCAAATCCCTGGGATATGGCAGAACTCAAGGTATGCATTCCTCCATTTCCAGCACAAAGTTGTTTATAATTCCTGGCCGCTCCACAATTGATACGCCATCAATGAACACATGACGAGTGGTGAACGTAACTGAGGCTTTAATAAACTAAACAGAAAGGCTCCTGGCCACTGATCCTGAACTGGATCAGAGACGGAGACCAGCCACTTTTACACTGGGACCGAGGGGAGGCGGAGCTAGTGGGCAGTAGTTTACCACATTACATATAATACAGTGGCCATTTACCACAATACACATATTATACACTACAGTGGTTTTCTACATTCACCCCCTGTTAAAAAAAAGAGTCCAGTGGGGGTGAAGCGGACTTAAAGATCAAGTCTGTCGGGGTCTTTGACCTTCTGCCATGATCTGTCCCGGCTGTGGTTTGGGCACCGGTGTCGAGCTCTGCGCATCCGGGAGCGTGTTGTCCCCTTCTTCACCCAGTTGTTGAGTCGGTGGAGGGGGGGGTGGGTGGTGTATGGGCGGGGGTGGTGGTGATGGTCGCCGGTGGGCCTGAGGGTGCCAGTTCTTGAGAGAGGTGGGTAGTGGTGGAGGGAGACAGTGTAGGGTCAGGGGTGGTGGTGATGGTCGCTAGGGAACCTGCAGGTGCCAAATCCCGAAGGGAGACTGTGTCCTGTTGCCCATCCTGATGTGCCACATAGGCATTTTGTGGATTGGCATGGAGGAGCAGGACCTTCTCGACGAGGGGATCAGATTTATGAATCCTTGCATTCAAACATACGTTTGTGAGGGGTCTCATTGGTGGCAGTGCACTGGAGCGACCAGATGGAGTGGAGCGCATCGGAGAGGACCTCCTGCCAGCGGGAGACTGGGAGACTTCTAGACCATAGGGCCAGGAGGACGGCCTTCCAGACCGGCGCGTTCTCCCTCTCCAACTGTCCGTTGCCCCGGGGGTTGTAGCTGGTCGTCCTGCTTGAGGCGATGGCCTTGCTGAGCAGGAACTGATGCAACTCGTCACTCATGAAGGAGGAACCCCAATCGCTATGGATGTAGGTGGGGAACCTGAACAAGGTGAAAATACTGTGCAGGGTCATGTCAGGGCATGGGATGGCAAAAGGGAATCTTGAGTATTCGTCCACAATGTTGAGGAAGTACACGTTATGGTCAGTGGAGGGGAGGGGCCCTTTGAAGTCGATGCTGAGGCGCACAAAGGGGTGAGAGGCCTTTACCAGGTGCGCCCTGTCTGGCGGATAGAAGGGCGGTTTTCACTCCGCGCAGACCTGGCAGTCCCTGGTCACGGTCCTGACCTTCTCGATGGAGTAAGGCAGGTTGCGAGCCTTGATAAAGTGAAAAAAACAGGTGACCCCCTCGTGACAGTGGTCATTGTGGAGGGCCCGAAGTCGGTCTACTTGTGCGCTGGCACATGTACTGCGGGATAGGGCATCTGGGGGCTCATTGAGTTTCCCGGGTCGATACAACATATAGTAGTTGTAGGTGGAGAGCTCGATTCCTCCATCTCAGAATCTTGTCGCTCTTGATCTTGCCCCCCTGTGTATCGTTAAACATGAAGGCAACTGACCATTGGTCAGTGAGGAGAGTGAATCTCCTGCCGGCCAGGTAATGCCTCCAATGTCGCACAGCTTCCACAATGGCTTGGGCTTCCTTTTCGACGGAGGAGTGTCGCATTTCGGAGGCATGGAGGGTACGGGAGAAGAAAGCCAAGGGCCTGCCCGCCTGGTTGAGGGTAGCGGCCAGGGCAATGTCCAACGCGTCGCTTTTTCCCTGGAACGGAATGAACTCGTCCACAGCGTGCATCGCGGCTTTGGCAATATCTGCCTTGACGCGGTTGAAGGCCAGGTGGGCTCAACCGTCAGGGGAAAAATGGTGGATTTAATAAGTGGATGGGCCTTGTCCGCATAATTGGGGACCCACTGGGCATAGTAAGAGAAGAGCCCCAGGCATCTCTTCAGGGCCTTGGGGCAGTGGGGAGGGGAAGTTCCAGGAGGGGATGCACGTGGTCGGGGTCGGGCCCTAGGACTCCGTTTTCCACCACGTAGCCAAGGATGTCTAGGCGGGTTGTGCAGAAAATGCATTTTTCCTTACTGTAGGTGAGGTTCAGAGTTTAGCGGTGTGGAGGAAGTGCCGGAGGTTTTCGTCATGGTCCTGCTGGCCATGGCCGCAGATGGTGACATTATCTAAGTACGGGATCGTAGCTCGCAGCCCGTACTGGTCAACCATTTGGTCCATTTCTCGTTGGAAGACCGAGATCCCATTGGTGATGCCGAACGGGACCCTGAGGAAGTGGTAGAGGCGGCCATCTGCCTCGAAGGCAGTGTATTGGCGCTCCTCCAGGCGGATAGGGAGCTGGTGGTACACGGACTTCAAGTCAACTGTGGAGAAGACTCTATACTGTGCAATGTGGTTGACCATGTCAGATATACGGTGGAGGGGGTACGCAACGAGCTGCGTGTACCGGTTGATGGTCTGACTGTAGTCGATGACCATCTGGTGCATCTCCCCAGTCTTGCCAACCACCACTTGGGCTCTCCAGGGGCTGTTGCTAGCCTCAATGATCCCCTCTCGTAGGAGTTGCTGGACCTCCGACCTGATAAAGGCCCTGTCCCGGGCACTGTATCGTCTGCTCCTAGTAGCGATGGGCTTACAGTCTGGGGTGAGGTTAGCGAAGAACGAGGGTGGGTGACCTTCAGGGTCACGAGGCTACAGATGGTGAGGGGGGGGGCAGGAGTCCACCGAACTTTAAAGTAAGGCTTTGGAGGTGGCACTGGAAGTCGAGCCCCAGTAACAGGGCAGCGCAGAGATGGGGAAGGACATAGAGTTTGAAGTTAGTGTACTCTACGCCTTGTACAGTAAGGGTCGCGACACAGTACCCCCGGATTTCTACTGCGTGAGATCCGGAAGCCAGGGAGATTTTCTGGGTCACGGGTAAGATTGGGAGGGAGCAGCGCCTTACCGTATCTGGGTGTGTGAAGCTGTCTGTGCTCCCGGAGTCGAAAAGGAAGGCCATCTCGTGCCCGTTGATCCGGACGGTCATCGTAGATTTTGTGAGGTGATGAGGCCAGGACTGGTCGAGCGTGATGGAGGCGAGCTTCGGAAGGTGATAGGTAGGCGGCCAGCGTACGATCGGGTGAGCAGGGCTCCCAGGAGGCTGTGGAGTGGTCCCAAGATGGTGGCCCACATGGGTCGCGCGTGGCGGGTGGCATCGGAGATGGCGTTAAATATGGCGGCCACCATGGATCGCGTGTGGCGGGTGGAGTACAAGATGGCGTTAAAGATGGTGGCCCCCATGGGTCGCACGTGGCGGCCGAAATCGAAGATGGCGGCGAAGATGGCAGCGCCCATGGATTGCACATGGCGAGTGGCGCGGCAGCTAGGGGCGGCCCCGACAGGCAGCCGGCAGCGCTGCTGGGCCTAGAAGTTTTAGGGAGAGATTGGGCCTGGCAGGCTTTCGCACAGTGGCCCTTCCTCCCACACCCAAATTACCAAACAGCATGTCTTTCGGGACTTGTGGGAGGAAACCGGAGCACCCGGAGGAACGCCACGCAGATACGGGGAAAACGTGCAGACTCCGCACAGACAGTGACCCATGCCGGGATTCAAACCTGGGATCCTGGCGCTGTGAAGCCATAGTGTTAACCACTGTGCTACCGTGTTGCCAGGCAATGACAATCACCCCTTGACATTCAATGGCATTACCATCGCCGAATCCCCATAATCAACAGTCTGAGATCCTGTGAGAATTTTGTGGGGGCTCATTTTTGGCATTAAGTGTCGTTGAGTACGGGCCACAATGTCGCCACCCAGCCATTTAGAAATACCCTTCCAAACGCGCACAAAATGACATTTAGAAGTGTTTCCGTCGAATTGCACCCTCTGTTTCAGATGGACGTCTTCTAGTTAGATTTTTCTTAAGTCTAGGCCTCTAGTTGGATGTATTTGCTTTTAGTCTGTCATGGTTTGCACTGTAGCTTCATCAGGGTCTCAAAACCTCTCTGCAGACTCAGAACCAGCAGGCAGGAAACATTTGGGAGAAAGGTAGAGAGAGAGAGAGCAATACACAATCTCTCCTCTCAGCTTTCTCCTGGGGTCTCTGAAATCACCCCAACTGGCAAGACTCAATGACTGTCTGTTGCCAGGCAAAATACACTCCTTGGTCAATCCATTGGCCATCAGCCAATCAATCAAACTGAAACCCTTCAATCTCTCGGGTGCCAGAAAGTCTGAGTTCTTCTGTTCAAAAGATAAAACTTTATAGCACACTGCACCATTTTGAAACTTTTAAGTTCCCCACTTCCTCTGCTTGACTGAAAGGTATATGTCCACTAAAGATCCATGGTTAAAATTTGTAACAACAACATAAAAGAAATAGGAAATACGGGAATCAACAGGAAGGGCCCTTACAATGCAGAGGTTAGGGACGTTACAACCAGTTTTTGAGCCCTCCCTGAGTTTATGTGCTTTTATCCGTCAGGCAGGCCCTATAACAGCTAATGTCACCTCCCGAGTAAGTGTTCTACATACATACTCTCATGTAATTGGTACAGATTTTGCTGGCTCCCATACATTCAGTCCACATGATCCACCTGGTGCTGAGGCCCAGAACCCAAACTGCAGCCTGCTATACTCTCCACTTGCACATTTACATTTCTTGATGCCATCATAAGTGCCACTTTTCAATGACTGCATTGTGCCACTTACCCGTGTGGAGTAGAGGAGTCATTGATTCTTTTTGAAATTGGATCCAATTTCTTTTGTGGGCCCCATGACTGCTAACCTCCATTGTAATCTCCACCGAGCCACCTTGACCAAGCAGAATCGTCTCCTGGTGCCATCGCTGGGAAAGAAGACCTCCTGCCGTTGCCAGATAGCTGGGAGGAGAACCTGCAGGGAGACATCGGTAAACCATGGGGGCCAATCATTCTCCCACTTTTGAATGGGGTGACAGCAGGTGATAGGGTTCAACAGATGAGGAAGGGATGACGGCAGTTCCAGGAGTGTGACAGGTGAGGAAGGAGTGGCAGCAATTCCAGAGAACCAAATGTGGCAAACGGGCACCAGGTAGCAGCTTTTTTAGTTTAGCTGCTTCCTATGAAACAGGCAGATGAGGCTGCTGGCTTGCAGGGTGCAGATTCCTGTCTGGGTGTCACTTAAGTATGGCACCCGGCCCTCCATCCCTGTGGGGTAATGGTGGGATCAGTGGATCAGTAACTCTAGGAAGACTGCGTGCCCATCCAATTCCAGCCTCTTATGCAATCCCAATTTATTTTAGCTCACCATTGGCAATTGTGCTTTAAGATGCTGAATTCCCTCTCTCCTGTTAAGATGCTCCCTCATAACTACCTTTTTGATCAAGCTTTCAGTCATCTGTCCTAACATCTCCATATATGGCTCAGTGGCAAATTTATTCTGCTAACACTCCAGTGAAGCAGTTCAGGATGTTAACTTGATGCATGTGAATGATTGTTAGTGAGTCAAAGAATATCAGCTGATGGAGGAGGACTCAGTGCTGGTGGAATGCGGGATGATGGATGTTAGATATGATTCCGCAGGTATTATTCTGCCAGTCTGTTGTTTCATAAAGCTATAGAACAATTGTCCTAGATATTAATAAAGAGGACTTTGCCAAGATTACCTGACCTGGCCATTTACTGACCTTTTAGGGTTAGTTTTCCACTGGTTGCCTCGTTAATTCGCTTCACAGGACAGTACGACTGAGTTTTCAGAGCAAACCAGAGGTTTTCAGTTTCCTTGAGTGATACCACAAATTGGAAAATTGGTTAAAGTGCATCTCGCAACTTGCCACAGTAATAGGATTTGAGCTCATGACCGAAGTCCAGTACTGTAACCGCAGGGCATATTCTACAAATTGTATCGTTTTGACTAATCCACTCACATTTCTCTATATATAAAGATAGCCAAAAGTTGTGTTTTGCAGGTTGTTAAAGTTCCACACACTGTCAGTTTCTTCGTATCTTGTGAACAAATTTTGATGAATTTAAGTGTTAGTTCCTGGCTCAGGAATTAGCAGGGACAAGCATCATCTTATAAATTGATTCACAGTTGAGAAAACGATGAACTATCATTCAACTGAGAGGAAGAGCTGTCAAACAACGCCCATTGTAAAGCTGAATTTAGTTCTCACCCCTACTTAAAAGGGTGTATGTAACAGAGCAGTGACATTTCAGCTATGGGCGAGGTGTTAACTTCACAGAATGTTCTCTCTCTCTCTATATATATACAGTATGTACATATATATATATATATATATATATACACCAACCAAGAAAACAAATTCTCATGTGTTCAACTGAGGGAAAATATTATTGTAAAATTTCCAAATGCACTTAACAAGCAGAGGAATCAGAAATTATATCTGGCTGTGACAAAAGTCCTACTCCAGTAACGATGCAGGAATACAGCTTGTTACACAAAACATTCCTTTCATTTCTTCAATTATAAATACCGTCAATATGAGAAGTTGTTCCAAAGTTGCAGCCTAAGGCTGATAATATAATACATGCTGATAATAAATGAAATCTGGATCACATAATAGTTTACATTCAACAATTCAATTATAGAATCATAGAATTTGTAGTACAGAAGGAGGCCATTCGGCCCACTGGGTCTGCACCGGTGCTCGGAAAGAGCACCCTACTTAAGCCCACAACTCACCCTATCCCTGTAACCCAGTAACCCCATCTAATCTTTTTTTGGACACTGAGGGCAATTTTTCTTAGCATGGCCAATCCACCTAACCTTCCCAACCTTGGACTGTGAGAGGAAACCGGAGTACCCGGAGGAAACCCACACAGAGACAAGGAGAATGAGCTGATGCTGCACAGTGAGCCAAGCTGGGAATCGAACTTAGGACCTTGGAGCTGTGAAGCAACAATGCAAACCACTGTGCTACTGTGCTGCCCCAGAGTAAAGTGGGAATTTGGTACAGAAAAGGTCAAACTCAGTTTCAAATTAGGAGAAAATTATTTTAAATACCTTTCCTAGCTGATCTAGCCATATGATAGAGGAATAGAATCATAGAATCCCTACAGAGCAGAAGGAGGCCATTCAGCCCATCAAGTCTGTGCCAACGCTTTGAAAGAGCACCTATCCCCATTATCCCACCGAACCTGCAAATCGCTGCGCACTAAGGGCCAATTTCTTTATCATGACCAATACACCTAACCTGCTCATCTTTGGCACAAAAACAAAAAATTCTGGACAATTTTAGCAGGTCTGACAGCATCTGTAGAGAGGGAAGGAAGCTAACCTTTCGAGTCTGGATGACTCTTTGTCAAAGCTAGTGAGAACTGGAAATGGGGTCAGATTTATACTGTAGTGGGGGTGTGGAGAGGTAGGGCTGGATAGGGGACCAGCAATAGAACAAAGAACAAAGAAAATTACAGCATAGGAACAGGCCCTTCGGCCCTCCCAGCCTGCGCCGATCCAGATCCTTTATCTAAACCTGTCTCCTATTTTCCAAGGTCTACTTCCCTCTGTTGCCGCAAATAGGTGCCGGTTGACAAAGATGTCAAGGACAGAAGACAAAAGGAATATAAATGGGGGTGATTAAGGCGAAGAAAGGTGCTGATAGTGGCACATAGAAAAACTAGAATGAGAATAGCAGAACAAAGGTGAGCAGTGTGTTAAAGGGCAACTAGGAACAGTTGCCCAAGTGGAGTGGGGGGAGGGGAACAATAGTGAGGGGAAAACAGATCAATGGAAGGAATGAAAATAAATTGACAGAAATAAAAATGGGGTGAAGGTGAAGGAGAGAGTTCATAGTCTGAAGTTGTAGAACTCCATGTTAAGTCTGGAAGGCTGTCATGTGCCTCATCGGAAGACGAGGTGCTGTTGCTCCAGTTTGCGCTGGGCTTCACTGGAACATTACAGCAGGCCAAGGACTGGCATGTGGACGTGAGAGCAGGACGGTGAGTTTAAATGGCAAACAACAGGAAGGTCTGGGTCCTGCTTGCGAACAGGCTTCTGCAAAATGGTCAACTAGTCTGCGTTTAGTCTCACCTCTTGGCCAGTCCCTTCCAACCTACATTCGTGATTCCTCCGATGCCCTACATCATATCAACAACTTCCAGTTCCCCGGCTCCTACGCCACCTCTTTACCATGGATGTCTAATTCTTTTATACCTCTAATCCTCACCAGGATAGTCTGAGAGCTCTCCACGTCTTCCTCAAACAGATGCCTGAACAATCTCCATCCACCACCACTCTCCTCTGTCTGGCTGAACTTATCCTCTCACTCAACAATCTCTCCTTTAACATGTCTCATTTCCTCCAAACCAAAGGCGTAGCTGTGGTGAATGTGTAACCACTATAAATTCAGACTCTACATTACTGTGTCCCTGTGGGCTCCATCTGTGAGCCGTTGCGTGGCTCTGCCCACAGGGGGAGATGAGGAACATATACAGGGCTCCGCCCCCAGCAGGAAGTATAAGTGCTGCGGTCCTGCAGGTCCGCCCTCAGTTCAGTATAGTCGCAGGCAGGCTCAGTTGTAAGCCGATTAAAGCCACAGTTTACTTCAACTCGTGTCTTTGATTGAATTGATGGTCACATCAGATTGACACAATGAAGTGGTTTGGTCCTTGTCAGAATGAAATTGAGAATCAACCACATTGGTATGGAGTGAAGTCAAATCTAGGTCAGGCCATATAAGGGCAGGTAGTTTCACTCCTAAAAGACATTAGTGAACCAGCTGGGTATGGTAGCGAATGTCTCCACTTCATGCTAATCTACACTCAGACTCTGCTTTTAGCTGGCAGCCCGTTGCAAATGCTCTTTCAGCTCATTCATCACACACTAAGCTTGCGGGTAATTAACTGCACATAACAATGCGTCTTGTACCAGGCAAATTGTGCCTCACACCCCTCTAATGATCAACAGTCCTCGGCAGCATAGCACCCCGGAAACATCATTGTTCAGAAGCAGTGGCAGTTAGCGTAGAGACTTTGTGACAAATTTATGTTGCTAATGTGATGGATTTTTTCTATCTGTCATACGTAACTCCCTTTGAGAATGTAACAAACCGACTTTTCCTTGCTGCTTCACCGGTGGTAAGAGCGGACAGAAGATGTCCCTCTAAATGATATGCTATGGCTGGACACCTCCCTACCATTTTAAAGCAGGTCCAGGCAGTGCGCCTCAAATCTATAAGGGGAATTTTAACTGGAAGCAGGTAGTGAATCGACACTACGTCAGCAGTGTGAAGCTTGGCAGACTTACATTCCTGTGATTGATTAGGTTATGTTTGGCATGTTGCTTAACTATTTGAGTTGCGAGTGGATCATTTACAAGATTGGATTTCTTCTGGACCTCCCAAGATCTATGCAGGCACTTCTTGCTGAGTGCTCATTTTTTTCCTTTAATGTCAACTTATCAATCATACACAAGGATTGAGGATAAGGTAAATCAAATTAACTGGAACACTATTGTACACACCTCTGCTCTCAACTACTGCATTTTTAGACTTCCGGCAAGCCATGGGGCTATTACACCTCAACCTGTCGAGGTGGCAATGATTGACAGTAGTTTAAGGTACTCTCCCTTACAGGTGTATGTAACCTGCAGGGCTGTGGACCAGCTGCAGGAAAGAGGGATTAAAATAAACGGGAAGTTTCATTTTTCTCTTTTTTGGTCGGCGCAGACACGATGGGCTGAATGGCCTCTTTCTGCACCATAACATTTCTCTGGTTAGGTTCATCATATCATAACACCTACTGCTCTAACAAGGAGCTGATTCTTCCAACTTGGATGCAAGATTACTCCCAAATTCTCTTCTGAGGTTAGAGCAAAGAATGACGTTCTCTTTCCCAGGAATTGGAAGAAAATTCCAGGATTTTGACACAGTGACAATTAAGCAATGTCAATTGCGGATGGTATGTGGCTTGGAGGGGGACATTTAGCTGGTGGCGTTCCCATGCATCTGCAGCTCTTTTCCTTCTGGGTGGTTGAGGTCGCAAGTTTGGAAGGAGCTGTGGAAGAACCCTATATGTCAGTGGTGGAGAGAATGAATGGTTAATTTGATGGACGGAGTGCCGATCAAACAGGCTTCTTTGTCCTGGATGGTGTCAAGCTTCTTGAGCATGGTTGGATACACATTCTTCAGGTAAGTGGAGACTATTTCCTCACACTCCTGACTTGTGTCTTGTGGATGGTGGAATCAGGAGATGAGTTACTTGGTGCAGAATTCCCATCTTCTAACCTGCTATTATAATCATTGTATTTATATGACTGGTACATATAAGTAACCCCCATAAATTGATGCTGAGGTGTTCAATGATGGTAGTGCTTTTGCATGTCATGAGGAGGTGCTTGTTGGAGATGGTCATTGTCTGACACTTGTGGTGCAAATGGCAGTTGCCATTCATCATCCCAGGCCTGTAAATTATCCAAATCTTGCTGGGGATGGACTGCTTTGGTATCTGAGGATTCACGAATGGTACTGAGTGCTGTGCAACCATCAGCAAACATCGCCATTTCTCACCTTTTGTTGGAGGGAAGGTCATCAATGATAAATCAGCCAAATCAGCCATAGATATTTGGACCTCGTACTGATTGCTGAGACCACAAGTGATTCCTGCCCACCTGCTTCCTGGCCACGGGGACCAGAGAATCGCGGGAGTCTGGAGCATAGGGTGCTTGGCCCACTGAATAGATGTAAATGAGTCATTAAGACCAATTCGCATTTATTTACATCCACTGCCAATGCGCATTGTTGACCTTGTTCACGTCTCCAGCAGGGGGTTGGAGCATCACATTTAGATTGGTGCCTGGCGCCGATCCTGATTTTCTTCCGACGCCCGATTCTCCGTTCCATCAGGGAACCCATTCCGGCATCCTGGGATGGAGAATCCCTCTCGATGTCTCTCCTTTCTATATCCATCACTAAAGCCTCCAGTTGCATTGGAGAACTTGGGGTCTCCTAGCGCTGCCCTGCTGCCCCACTGCTCCTCCTTCATTGTAAGAAATACATCCAAAGTCCCAGATCCTGCTGTAGTCAGAATGCCTTTAAAAAGTGAAGTCTTGTTTTAATTTGTGTAGCCTCGCACAGACCTGGGCCTCTTGCTGACCTTATAGCCAAACATCAGCACGCTTAGTCTTGGGCTGCATATTGCAATTATGGTGATGAATAGACAGCATAAAGTTTGCATGCTGCTTACATCATCTCAACTGAATACAGGACAATTGCAATGACTGCTAATCTGCCAAATCAAACATTTCGGGCGAGATTCTCTGTTCCGAGTCTAACTGCTCCCACCAGTGGGGAATCAGGACCCTTCCGCGCTGATGCTAGGAGAGTCACCCAGGTGCTATTCCCATACCTCAGCCATGCTAATTTCTGCATAGCGGCAAGCATGCCTGTTTGCCTTCCCCTCCCAGTCTCAGGCCACCATTTTGAATGGGGCCCCGATTCCAGCATCCAGCAGCAGGCCCCCCTTCCCCCCAGAAGACAAATGTTCACCTCCCATGCTGAAACAGGGAGCACCCCACCCCCCAGCAAAGAATGGCATCCTCCCCCACCACGACAGAAATGACAGGTCAACCCCCAAACCATGCATGCATTAGGGTGACAAGACCCCACCTCAGTCCTCCCCTTCTACAGCCATGAACCCATCCTTCAAGCACCGCCTTCACTCCCTGTCCCCTAGCATTGTCAATGGTGCACAGCCCCTTGGCACCATGGTACTGACACCCTGGCAGTGACACCCTAGTGTGATAGATCCCCAGGATCAAGTAGGTGAGCCCGGTGCTCCCATGCTCCTCTGCCGTTGTCAGGCTGGAGGATCTGCTAAGTATCATGGGATTAGGGTGTGCTTGGGCTGTGGGGAAGGAGTGGACCTTCGCACCATCCCCCGTGATGGGGGTCCAGTGTTTGACTACCCCTTCCAGCAACAGGAAACCTGATCATCAATGTTGGCATGCTGATGTCAGGCAGCCCTCTCTTCTAATTATTAGTCCTGGTCTGACCTGTGTAAACTCTGAACTGGCCCACTCACTCTGCACTGCTCTGCCTGTCAGGTGCAGAGCAGATCAGACAGTTCATTGGAGATTCCAGTCACAGAATTTACAGTGCAGAAGGAGGCCATTCAGCCCATTGAGTCTGCACCGGCCCTTGGGAAGAGCACCCTACTTAAGCCCTACACCTCTACCCTATCCCCTTTATCTCCGTAACTCAGTAACCCTACCTCACCTTTTGGACACTAAGGGCAACTTAGAATGGCCAATCCACCTAACCTGCACATCTTTGGACTGTGGGAGGAAACTGGAGCACCCGGAGGAAACCCACGTACACAAGAGGGGGACGTGCAGACTCCACACAGACAGTGGGCCAAGCCGGGAATCGAACCTAGGACCCTGGAGCTGTGAGCAACTGTGATAACCACCATTGTGCTGCCCACAGTCAAGAGGACTTCCCCTTTCCTCACACCTGCTTCCTCAGCCCAATTATTGTAATTACTGCTGCTTTTTGAAGTGCCAGAGCTTTTCTAGACAGCCCACAGCACATCAAAAACCTGAAATCCCCCGTGAGCCTTTGAAATGGTAAGCATTTATTCAATTTAACAGTCAGTACAGTTAACTAGCCTTTCATTGACAGGCTAATGGTTTCCACACAGCTGCCAGAAGGTTTGTTTATTTATCTTTCCCTTCACACATGAATGCATCTGATTCTAACCCCAATGTTTATGAACATTTTTGGTATGATTGACATCTCCTGACCACCTGAACAATGCCAAGTGATTTCTGTTGTTACGAAGGAGGAAGTGAAACCACTTAGCTGCTTTGAAGTGGTCAGAAGCTGTCAATCACACCAAGAGTGTTTATAAACATTGTGGTTAGGATCACAGGAGGGTATTTGAGATGCATTCAAGCATGAAGGTAAAGATAAATAAACAAACCCATAGCAGCTGTGTCTGAACCATTAACCTGACAATCACAGGCTAGTGAAAGGTACTGCTCTGAGAAATCGAATGGATGCTTATTTCAAAGGAATGGAGGTGGTTTTGAAGCCTTTTCAAGTGTTGAGGGCTCTCTAGGATGGCACTGACACTTCAAAAGCTGCAATTTCAAACGCATAGGACTGAGGAGGCAGATGTTCGGAAAGGGAAAGTGTTTGTGCATTGATTCTTCACTGAATTGCTTGGGCTGATCATCAGCTGTCAGGGAGAGCCATTCACAGTGAAGAGGCCACTTCAGAGTTTAACACGTCTGACCAGGATAATGTTTTTGAACAGAGAGCTGAGATCACCATGCCAAGGGAATGGAAGGGGCGGTCCAAGGCAAATTTTAAAAATCAACCTAACTTTTCAGGCCCTCATTACTCCATCTGTTTGGCTGATTTGACATGGAAGCCACATGTCAATTTCCTGTGCAAGCTTCTCATGAAACTAGCAGTCAGCAACACCAGAATCTTCTCCTCTTCTCAGAAAAGCAGGTTAAAATTGGAATCTGTGGGAAGAGAGTTAGACTCTGCAGGTTACATCTTTCCTGCGGCATCTTTAACAGAGCAGAAAGTTCCACAGAGGTTTATTTACATTTACAACCATAACAGAGCTTATTTCCATGTATTAATTTGAGTCACTTACTGTATTAACCAGCACGGGACATATGGGGCGGGATTCTCCGTTCCCCAATGCCGATTTTGTAATCAGCGTTCGGGCGGAGAATCCCTTTTTCTGACATAATTGGGGGGTGGGGGGGCTGTTTGACACTGGTTTTGCATACTCCGCCCCTTCCGAAATGCCGTCATCGCGACCCGTGCCACGCACCATTGAAACAGCCTCAGCGTGTCACCAGAAGGCCCTCCCCGATGCTCCGCCCCTGATGGGCCAAGTTCACGATGGTGCGGGAGATGTGTAGTCCCAGCCGTACGGGAACCTGCCGTGGCGGCTGTGTACTGAGTCCAGTGCTGCCACAGTCGGGCTGGAGCCATGCTGCTGGTGGGCGGGGGGGGGGTTCTGTGAGGGCTGGGAGGACTGCTGGTGGGGGTTGGCCAGTGGGTGGCGAGTGGGTGTACAGGGAAGCACTATCTGTCAGGTCGGTCTGCGCACGGCCGGTGCCATGTTGTACGGCGCGGTCGAAGCAGGTCTTCGCCGAGCACATGCGCAGCCACGGACCCGCCCATTCTCTGGCCATTTATTTCATGGATGCTGGGAGTGGTGCGGCTGCTAGCCCCTCACCGGTTGCAGAATCGTGAGATTCTTTCCACGTAAAACGCTCGGACCCTCCACACTTAGCCTCAGAATCAGAGAATCTGGCCCATGGTGTGCAAATGATTGTTTTCCCCTTGCTTCTTGAGGAGTACAAGCTCCCTTGCTCGGGGCAGGGTGCTCACCTGTACTTGTATAAAAGGTTGGCCAGTCTGGAGCCAACCAACAGGAGAGAGTAACTGGTGAGTTTCTGTCAGTACTCATGTATATAATTGTTGTAAAATAAAAGTTGTTGACTTTTCCTTACTTTGGACTCCCTGAGCCTTATTCAACTAACCCTTGGTGAGGTTTTGAACTAATGTGGCAGGGGATGGGAACCAAATTAGGAAGTTAGAGGTCAGTAAAGAGGCAGCAACTAAAGCCAGTAAGGTACTAGATAATAAACTCAATGTGACTAAGGGGAAGAGTAGACAGGGAAGAGATGATGAACGCAAAGGGACAGGTGGTCTGAGGTGCATTTGTTTTAATGCGAGAAGTGTAGCAGGTAAGGCAGATGAATTTAGGGCTTGGATTAGTACCTGGGAATATGATGTTATTGGTATTACTGAGACTTGGTTGAGGGAAGGGCAGGACTGGCAACTGAATATCCCAGGGTATAGATGCTTCAGGAGGGATAGAGAGGGAGGTAGAAGGAGGGGAGGAGTTGCATTACTAGTCAGAGATGATATCACAGCTGTGATTATGGAGGATTCGAGCACTGAGGCAATATGGGTGGAGCTGAGAAATAGGAAGGGTGCAGTAGATTACTATAGGGGCTGGGGGCCACCTTGGAATAGAGTGGTGGCTGGAGTGAACTCCAGAGGCCCCTGTGTTATCTGGCTCTGCCAGCACTGGCGGCTCCCCATTGCCTGCAGCATGCTGTTGATGCCCTCACTGATGCCCCTCTGTGACCGGGCCATGCTCTGTAGTGCCTTGCCAATGTCCACCTGCATCTGGGAGATGTTCCTCAGCAACTGGGACATGCTCAGGAGAGCCTCGGCAATGCCCACCTGAGACTGGGACATGCTCCGCAGCACCTCGGCAAGGTCCACCTGCATCAGGGACACAATCCTCAGTGACTGGGACAGGCTCCGCAGCACCTCGGCAAGGTCCACCTGCATCAGGGACACAGTCCTCAGTGACTGGGACATGCTCCGCAGCACCTCGGCAAGGTCCACCTGCATCAGGGACACAGTCCTCAGTGACTGGGACATGCTCCGCAGCACCTCGGCAAGGGCCACCTGCATCAGGGACACAGTCCTCAGTGACTGGGACATGCTCCGCAGCACCTCGGCAAGGTCCACCTGCATCAGGGACACAGTCCTCAGTGACTGGGACATGCTCCGCAGCACCTCGGCAAGGGCCACCTGCATCAGGGACACAGTCCTCAGTGACTGGGACAGGCTCCCCAGCACCTCGGCAAGGTCCACCTGCATCAGGGACACAGTCCTCAGTGACTGGGACATGCTCCGCAGCACCTCGGCAAGGTCCACCTGCATCAGGGACACAGCCCTCAGTGACTGGGACAGGCTCCGCAGCACCTCGGCAAGGTCCACCTGCATCAGGGACACAGTCCTCAGTGACTGGGACATGCTCCGCAGCACCTCGGCAAGGTCCACCTGCATCAGGGACACAGTCCTCAGTGACTGGGACAGGCTCCGCAGCACCTCGGCAAGGTCCACCTGCATCAGGGACATGCTGTTGAGGCCCTCAGCCATGGCCGTTGATGTGTTAAATGAATTGGTTTAACATTGACTGCAACTGGATGCATTGAGACTAGAAACAGGCTTCCAACACAGGAGATGGTCCAACACTGTTTTATCGAACCTGTTGATTGCTGTACATAATCTGCTGTGGGTTGACACTCTATTAACCTAAACTGATAACCTCCGACTGGCTTGACCAGACTAGCTCTCTGTCACATGGAGACGGTGCTTACTGCCTTGTGCACTCTAACTATCTCTGTAGCTGTTCCTGTGAGAAGAGGGAGAGTCTAGATGCCTTGTGTGTTTTATAGTGATAGTGTCCTGTCTGGTGATTGGTTGTTCTGTGTCGTGTATGTTCATTGGTTATCCTGTGTGTCAGTCACTGCCTGTCTGCATCTCATTATATACGTGAGTGGATATTATGAAATCTCCCCTTTTTGAAATAAATTTTGGAATGTGGCTGTAAATACATGTGTGACTATGTACAAGTGGTGAGTGAATGAACATATTTACATGGGAAGTTGTCTATTGTGCAGATACAGAGCAAATTGAACAAAATTTACAGGATTCAAGTCTATAGATTCAGTCTTTGTGGTGGGCGATGAATTCTTGTCGATCGCCTCAGAGGTGGAGGGGGGGACGCCGGCACCTGGACAGGCGGGATTGCTGCCAGATCGGTGGTCTTCTGGACAGGTGGGATCGCTGCCAGATCATTGGCCGCGTGGTGCGAGATGTCCTGAGGCGGCATGATGACATGCGGAGAAGTGCGATCAGGTGGTAGACAGGCAACTTTGAGCAGCGCCCTCCTGTTGCGCCGAAGAATGGAGCCATCAGCCATTTGAACAACGAAAGACCTGGGAGCAGCCTGTCTGACGACAACAGCTGGGGCTGGCCAGCCTCCCTTAGGCAGCTGAACGCGAACATCTTCTGGAGCCAGCGCAGGCAGATAACTGGCATGAGCATCATACGTGATCTCCTGCTGGTCCCTGGATCGCTGCACTTTCTGCAGCACCGTGAGGTGGTCAAGGTCTTGAACATGGATGGCTGGAACAGTCGTCCGCAAGTTGCGGTTCCTGAGCAGCTGCGCCAGAGACAAACCAGTCGACAGAAGGGTTGCCCTGTATGCCAACAGCGCCATGTTAAAATCAGAGGCTGAGTCTGCAGCCTTGCAAAGCAGCCGCTTGACAATATGGACCCCCTTCTCGGCCTTCCCGTTTGATTGCGGGTAATGGGGACTGGGTGTGATATGACTGAAGTGGTAGGATCGTGCAAAGTCGGACCACTCTTGGCCGTAGAAACATGGACCGTTGTCACTCATTACTGTGAGTGGTATCCCGTGCCTGGCAAACGTCTCTTTGCAGGCTTTGATGACTGACTTGGACGTGAGGTCCAACAGTTTCGCCACTTCCGGGTAGCTGGAGAAGTAGTCGATTAAAAGCATGTAATCATGCCCATTTGCGTGAAAGAGGTCTATCCCCACCTTGGACCACGGTGAGGTCATGATCTCGCGCTGTTGCAGTGTTTCCTTGGGCTGGGATGGTTGGAATTTCTGGCATGTTGTGCAGATGAGGACCATGTTGGCAATGTCCTGGCTGATGCCAGGCCAGTAAACTACCTGCCGAGCTCTGCGTCGACATTTCTCGACCCCAAGGTGACCCTCATGGATCTGTCTGAGCACCATGGTTTGCATGCTTTGGGGAATGGCGATTCTATCCAGTTTAAGAAGGATCCCCATAACAACCATTAACTCGTCCTTAACGTTGAAGAACTGGGGGCACTGCCCCTTTTGCCAGCCATGGGCGAGGTGTTGCATCACACGCTGCAGTAGAGGATCTTTGGCAGTTTCTTCACGTATTTGGATAACTCGTTCATCAGTGGCTGGGAGGTTGCTGGCACACAACTACACCTGTGCCTCAATGTGGTCAATAAAGTCGCCCTGTTCACACGGCATAGTGATGGATCGGGATAGGGCATCCACGATGATCAGCTCCTTACCCGGTGTGTAGACGAGTTCGAAGTCATATCGGTGGAGACGAAGAAGAATTTGCTGAAGCCGAGGTGTCATATCATTTAAATCATTCTGGATTATGTGGACTAAGGGCCTGTGGTGTGTTTCCACCGTGAACTTTGGCAGACCATACACATAGTCATGAAACTTGACTACTCCTGTCAGGAGACCCAAGCATTCTTTTTCAATCAGGGCATGCTGTTGTTCGGTCGGAGTCATGGCCCTGGATGCATATGCCACTGGAGCCCAGGACGAGGAGTCGCCTCTCTGGACCAATGCCGTCCTGGCTTGCGTCTGTGGATATTTTGGTGTCCTTGGTCGGGTCAAAGAATGCCAGTACTGGGGCTGTGGTGAGCTTCGCCTTCAGCTCAAGCCACTCCGCTTGATGTGCGGGAAGCCACTGGAACACTGTGGACTTTTTTACGAGGGGCGGAGGGCTGTGTTTGGGATGTCGTGTTAGGAATGAATTTTCCTAGAAAACTTACCAGCCCAAGGAAACGTAGGACTGCCTTTTTGCCCTCTCGGGTCTTCATGGCATTGATTGCCAGTACCTTGTCAGGATCAGGTTGCACAACCTGCTGCGAAATGTGGTCACGCAGAAACTTGATAGCGGATCAACCAAGTGAGCATTTGGCTCTGTTGAGCTGGAGGCCATTTTCATGAATCCTCTGGAAAACCTGTCTGAGGCAAGCAATGTGATCCTCGGGCATCGTGGATCAGGTGATCACGTCGTCCACATAGACTCACACCCCCTCGATGCCCTCCATCATTTGCTCCATTATTCGATGAAAGCCTTTGGAAGCTGATATGATACCAAAAAGCATGCGGTTGTAGCAATACCTGCCAAACGGAGTGTTAAACGTGCACAGCTTCCTACTGGACTCGACCAGTTGTATCTGCCCGAAACCACGTGGTGAAGAATTTGGCATGAGCCATCTCACAGATTAATTCTTCCCGCTTCGGGATCGGGTAGTGCTCTCGCATTATGTTGTGATTCAGGTCTTTGGGATCGATGCAATTGCCGAATTCACCAGAGGGTTTCTTGACACAGACCATGGTGCTGACCCAGTCTGTTGGTTCCGTGACCTTTGAAATGATGCCCTGGTCTTGGAGCTCTCGTAGCTGCGTTTTCAGACGATCCTTGAGAGGAGCCGGCACCCGGCATGGTGCATGGATGACTGGGGTGGCATTCGGCTTGAGTAGTATCTTGTAGCGATATGGGAGCGTGTCCATCCCATCAAACACATTGTGGTATTGCGTGAGAATGTCGTCTATCTCAGCCTGTAGATTCGCATTGGGCGAGGCAGTCGCAGGTGTAGAGGACATGGCATGGATGCGCTGGACCAGATTTAGGAGTTAGCATGCATGAGCACTGAGCAGGGATGCCTTGTCAGGCCGGATGATCTTGAATCTTAACGTCGCCTTGATTGCCTTGTGAGATACACCTAGCTGACACGATCCACTGGCAGCTATGGCATTGCCATTGTTGTCAAGGAGCTGGCAGGCTAGTGGAAGAATGTAAGGTTGGTCTTGGATGCTGTTGAGGTCTGACTGTGATATGAGATTCGCAGACACGCCAGTGTCCAATTTAAATCAGATGAGACACTGGTTGACCGTGATGACAGCACACCACTCATCATCAGGATCCACACTCAGGATTGAAAGGCGGTTTGCAGGCGCGGTGGAGACCAGCTTGCATGTGGTGATGATGCCCACCCGATATGGAGACTCGAGGTAGTCAGCATCGGGGTCTGTTGGGCTTTCGGGATCAGAATCCTACATGCCCTGTTGTATGCAGCGGACACGTTTGCGCTGCAGCTGGGATCACTGCCTATTGCTCAGTGGAGCGGACCTGCAGAGGGCCGCATCATGCCCAGGCTTTCCACACTGTCGACATCGCCTGCCTTTGGCTGGACATTGCCGCTTTAAATGGGCAGAGCCACAATTTGGACACGCATGACGCTGACGTCAGCGCGTTCTGTGCGCCATCGCTCAGGCGTAGTGCGGTCGGCCGACATTCGCACATGCGCAGTAGGGTCTTCGGCCTCATCCTCCTCCCGGTCGTAGCGCGCATACGTAGGGATCCGGGAAAAGCGCACGAAACTCTCCTCAATGCTGAGGCCTTGCATTTTTGCGATGGCCTGCACCCTTTCTGCCTCGTGGGAGACCAGTTTTGCAATTTCTGCCGCCCTGATGCGGGAGTAATGATTTTTGGCATGCTCATGGACAACACACGTTTCGATGGCGATGGAGAGGGTCAACTGTTTGATTTTGAGGAGCTGCTCCCGCAGGGAGTCGGACTGGACCCCAAAAACGATCTGATCCCGGATCATGGAATCAGCCGTCGAGTCATAATTACATGACTGCGCTAGGATGCGGAGATGGATCAAGAAGGACTGAAAAGGTTCATCCTTACCCTGAAGCCTCTGTTGGAAGATGTACTGTTCAAAGCTCTCATTCACCTCGACTTCGCAGTGGCTGTCGAATTTCTGCAGAACTGTCTTGAATTTCGTCTTGTCTTCACCAGGGGCAAATGTGAGCGAGTTAAAGATGTGGATGGCATGATCCCCCGCAGTCGACAGGAACAATGCAATCTTCCTGGCATCCGATGCTGCCTCGAGGTCGGAGGCCTCAATATATGGGAGGAAATTCTATTTGAAGACCTTCCAGTTGGCGCCGAGGTTGCGGAGATCTGGAGTTGCGGAGGAGGCTGGATCTTTTCCATGCCGCTGGATGGTTGCATGCTGGTCGTTGCAGATTCACATGAGGTAGGTTCGTTAGAGTTAATAGTTCCTTGGTACCATGATGTGTTAAATGAGTTGGTTTAACGTTGACTGCAACTGGATGCAGTGAGACTAGAAACAGGCTTCTGACAAAGCAGATGGTCCAACACTGTTTTATTGAACCTGTTGATTGCTGTACATAATCAGCTGTGGGTTGACACTCTATTAACCTAAACTGATAACCTCTAACTGGCTTGACCAGACTAGCTCTCTGTCACATGGAGATGGTGCTTACTGCCTTGTGCACTCTAAATATCTCTGTAGCTGTGTCCCGTGAGAAGAGGGAGAATCGGGATGCCTTGTGTGTTTTATAGTGATAGTGTCCTGTCTGGTGATTGGTTGTTTCGTGTGTGTTCATTGGTTATCCCGTGTGTCAATCACTGCCTGTCTGCATCTCATTATATACATGAATGGATATTATGACAGCCATCACTGACTGAGCAAAGCCTTGAACACCACCATTCATGGTGCTGACATCATGCTCCAGGCTTTCCACTGTGGTCACCACCTCGCAGTGTTGGCCTCAGTGTCACGCATTGCCAGTGCCATCTCCTGCACCTGTAGCCTTGCGTACTCCTCAAATCGGCTATGGGCTCACTGGAGTGTCGCTGACATCCGTCTCTGAATCTCACAGCTGCACCCTATCGACCGCATCAACTCTGGGATAACCTGGTCCAGATGCTCCCCAGTGGACTGGGACCAATCTGGGTCCTGAGATCCAGCAGACCTCCGACTGCTGTCCCCCCTGAATTCCTGCCTCCACCTAATGTGCATCAGCAACTATGTGGTGCTCACCAGATGGTGCCCCAGAAGCCTGTTCATTGCTTTCGCCCAGCGAGGTGCAGGGTGGCAATGACAGCTGTGATGCTTCACTGATGACATCCCCGGAGCTCTCCGCCGAGGTGTTCTCTTGGAAGACGGGCAGGGGGTGGGCAGTGGGGGTGGTGGGGCCACCAACAGATGTAGATCTTACGGGAGAATGGATACCGCTCAAATCTTCCAGAGGCCCCTTCATGCCCGTTCTTCACCTCCCACCCATCATACCCCACACATCCCTCCTTTCATGGGCATGTCACCCCAGGGTGGCAGAGCCAAATGCCAGCCTGGCAGTGCCAAGGTGCCCTGGTGGTAGGGAGAGTCAGGGTGTCACCCTGTCCTGTCTCTGACCACCTAGGGGCGTCCAATGGCCTCGGAGGTCCTCCAGGTGCCGTTCTGCCTGGTCCACGTTTGTGTGCACCAGTATTAAAGGGTTCCTGGCTGGGGCCTCCCTGGGGATGCCAATAGATGGCAGGATCCGGTTAGATCCGGCATCAGCACTGTTATTTAAATTTATATATGAATGCAATAAAAATAATATGAAATAAAAAACAGAAAATGCTGGATCAACTCAGCAGAGATATCAATTTCAATTTCCATTAGTAATAAAGATACAAACACTGGACCAGAGAGAAAAGGAGAATGAACAGCTACATTTTTCTAAATTTGTTTTGAGAGCAATGTTAGGAGGCATGCTTTAAACTCACACACTGTTACTCTCGCCAGAGAGCATCTATCAAGCTTAACCTCCCACAGAACCTCCATGATAACATATACATGCTTCTTGAATGAGTTCAGAATTCGTTTTAGTGTGTACAATGGCTCAACTAGTAGCACTTTTGTCTCTGAGTCAGAAGATTGTGGGTTCAGAAATCTAGGTGAATACTTCAGTGCAATGCAAAGGGAAATATTACACTATTGGCGGGGGTGGGGGATGGGGTTCTTTTGGATGGTGTTACAGCATCCTGGACAAGTGTGTGGTCAATTCCAGTCCCAGTGTCCCAGAGTCACAACACAAGTGAATTAACCAATAATTCTTATAAAAATTCCCAAAGTCTTGGGGTCCTTGGCTTCCCAATAATTAAAGTCGCCAAGTTTGCAAGTTGCAACACATTTACTGCTTATTTATAACAAGATTAATGTTGAAATACGCAGCAGATACAGTTGGTTAAATATTAATAAGTACTTCACTCCTACTGTAGCTTTCCTTTCCACCCTCTGCACACCCACAAGACAGACAAACACAGAGGGGGTTGGGGGAAGGAGAAAAACACAATAATAATGATCTTTATTGTCACAAGTAGGCTTCTATTAACACTGAAATGAAAAGCTCCAACTCGCCACATTCTGGCACCCAAATGCGCCACAGTCTGGTGCCTGTTTGGGACACAGAGGGAGAATGTCCAAATGACTTAATAGCACGTCTTTCAGGACCTGTGGGAGGAAACCGGGGCACCCGGAGGAAACCTATGCAGATACAGGGAGAATGTGCAGACTTTGCACAGACAGTGACCCAAGCCGGGAATCGAATCTGGGACCCTAGCGCTGTGATGTCACAGTGCTAACCACTGTGCAACCATGCCACCCATAAAATGAAATAGAAATTAGTTTTTGCTTCAGATGATGGTTCCTTGCAGGCTTTTCCCACAGTTAGCTTGTAAATCGCAGTGCTTATTTTGCAGCCTGTACTCACAATTTTCCTGGAGAGACAGAGTTTCATCAGACTTTTCTCTTAGTTCGTGGCTTTCCTTCAGGCCCTGTTTTCAGGAATCCAACATCCACAGGCTCACTGGAGAGAGAGTTAGTTGGATCTTTTTTGGAGAGGCTTAGCAGCAGTTTTCTGCAGAAGATTTAACTGGGTCTTTTACCTCCATGCTGCCAGAATCAAAAGTGAAATTTAAAATGGAAACTCGTGGCACTGAAAACATTACAGAGGGACAATATCCTCACCTGTTACCGGACAGAGCACAGTCCTTTGGGCTAATTAATTGGCCACCAGCCAAATTAATCGAACTGAGCCCTGGCCAATCTCTGTCTTTCGTCCCGTCCACAATTTAAATCAGCACCATCTTCTGGATCCTTCCATTTGCATTAAAGGCACAGACACTACGGGCAAGATTCTTCAACCCGCCGCCGGGTCGGAGAATCACCAGGGGGCGGCGTGAATCCCACCCCCGCCGTCCGGCAAATTCTCCGGCACTGGAGATGCGGTGGGGGCGGGAATCACGCCACGCCATTCGCCGGCCATTCGCAGTGCCCCCCCGCCCCTGGCGATTCTGCAGCCCGCGATGGGCAGAAGTCCCGCTGGTTCTTTGCCAGTCCCACTGGCGTGGATCAGACTAGGTCCCTTACTGGTGGGACTGGCAGCGTGGGTGGGCTCCGGGGTCCTGGGGGAGGGGGCGCAGGGCGATCTGGCCCTGGGGAATGCCCCCATGGTGGCCTGGCCCGCGATTGGGGCCCGCCAATCTGCGGGCGGGCCTGTGTCGTGGGGGCACTCTTTTCCTATGTATCGGCCATGAAAGCCTCTGCGATGGCTGGCGTGAAGGTGAACCTCCCCCCCTCCCCCTCCCCCCCCCCCCCACCCCGCGCATGCGTGGGCTCTCGCCGGCTGGCGGAGTCCCTTCGGCCCCAGCTGGTTCAGCGCCAAAGGCCTTCCACGCCAGCCGGCGGGGCGTAAACCACTCCGGCGCCGGCCTAGCCCCTGAAGGACCCCCCCTCCCCCGCCCCGCCGGGTATGGGAGAATCCCGTCCTACTCTCTTCTGCTTGAATTAAAGATACAGGCTGCCTTAAAGACACATGCCCATAAATCATCCATGGATCAAAAATGTAACGGCAAAAACAAAAAAGGGGTAAATAATGGAATAGACGGGAATAACTAATAGGAACCCTTACAATGGGATGTTAAAAGTGAGGCCTCGTCTGCCCCCTTGGGTGAATGTAAAAGACCTTATGGGGCTATTTCAAAGAATAGGGGAATGTCTTGGTCAATGTGTATCCCTCAATTAACATCACATCATTTGGTCATTATCACATTGTTATTTGCAGGGAGTTTGCTGTATGCAATTTGACTTTTGATGTTATTTCCCACATTAGATCAGTGACGACACTTATAGGCTGGGCAACATTTTGAGATGACCTAAGGTTGTGAAAGGAATGCTTGCCTTCATTGGACGGGGTATCGAGTATAAAATCTGGCAAGTCATGCTGTAGTTGTATAGAACCTAGGTAAGGCCGCACTTGGAACATTGCGCGCAATTCTGGTCGTCACACTACCAGAAGGATGTGGAGGCTTTGGAGAGGGTGCAGAGGAGATTTACCAGGATATTGCCTGGTCTGGAGGGCGTTAGCATGCGGAGAGGCTGAATAGACTCGGACTTCGGAATTTCTTCCCGGATTGTGACACCCAAGGATGACTCCTCTCCCTATGTTCTCAGTTTCCAACATTTCGTCCACATCCATCATCTCCCATTCTCCTAAATCACTCCCCCAATGCAACAACAGTCACATATTCTCCCCCCTATTGCGTTCTTCTACAAACCCTCTCTCTTCTTGAACCTTGGAGCACCTTCCTCTGGATTGAGAAGATATGACATAAACTATCCAACACAGTTGGACATATGTTTAAGAAAAATCAAAGAGACTAACTTAAAATTTTAATGATAGTAATTCTGTACTCCTGATTTACACCCTTTCTAATTGTCTTTCCCATTGTAGTCAATCACTTCTCACTCGGTAATAGAAGTTAAAATTACCCCCACAGGCACTAATTTAGAACTTTTATATATTCACATAAAATTATAATTTGATCTTACAATAATTTGTTTGAAAAGTACAATTCCAATTGTTCAATCACAATGGATGTGTGGCCCTGATAGTATGCTCCAGGTTACAAAGCACCCACCAGTGTAACCTCAGAGCCACCATGAGCAATGCTACGGGAGAGTTATTAGCATATAAAAGAGTTTTGCATCTAAATTGTCCCTTACACTTCAAAACATCGCACTTAAAAATATTTGTCACATTTCATCTGATTTGCTCAATTATCATATTCATTAAAGAGTAACCAGATACAATGGAACAAGAGTCTTTTCCCTCAACAAAAGTAATTGGCCTCTAATTGACCTCGGAGCGTACCAGGGATTTACAAACAGCTGCCAATTTAGAGGCTGAAATTATCCTCTGGTTGATCTAATGATGTGCTTATCTGTAACACTTTTCCACGGAGAGTACACTTTGTGACTTTAAAGGGACAAACAGAGATAAGCACATCTGAGTACCCGGCAATTTTCTTCGAGGCAGTTCCTTTACACCTATCAAGTAAGAGTTATGAAGATGCAAATATTGGTCCGTTATAGGTAAATATCACTTATTACATCATATACTGTTCCCATCATTACAAAATACCATATTCTTCAACTTACATAATCAATTGTCTGGGACGTTGGTTTGTAGTTACTAATGCTTCTGCAGGTTTCACTTTGAACAGCAAGAATACTCACCATGCAAATGAAGCCAGAATTGAACCAAAGCTCAATCTTGTGTTTTGGACTTGGGAAAATGTGGCATCCAAATCCATAAGTGTCAGTTTCTTATCTTTTAATTGGTGTCAGTAGTGTGTATTCATTTGTTCCACTTAGAAGCTTCCTTCTTTTATGAATTGTTGGAACCTTTATTAGTCATCAGAAAAATAAATTGAGAATTAAATCACTTTCTGCATGCATTTTTAAAGTATAGAAACATGTGGGAGTTAACTTTATCTTGATCTGATGAGCTGCTAGTCATGGACTACCTTGCCACTTTGGCTACAACCAGCATGTCAATGAGGCACTACTCATCAGAAGAATTACTGTGTTCTCTGGGCCCCTGGCTCTGCATTTGTGAGAGTAATGTTATTAAAAGCAGTGGTTTAAAATATAGGAACTGTGTCTGCTAAAGCTATGCTAAAGAAGTTGTAAAAGGTGAGGTAATGATTTATTTTAACCATTTACTTGTTTACAGAGAGATGGCTGATGGGATATTGTTTTGAATGCTGGCGATTCCCTGGAGAGTAGGTAATTTTTGAGGGATTGTATTTAGTCCTAGCTAAGCAGGACATCTTAGTGGGATAAAGATGATGTAATTAATGGGAGGAACCAGGTCTGTCTGTAGTTTGCAGTTTTGCCAAATGTTGTTAGGTTGAGCAGAAGAGACTGACAAGACAGAAGGATTTCAGGTTGTTCCTGAAAAGGGTCTCTCTTTCTTCAAAGGTCTGCGCAGATAAGCAAGAGGCCTGTTTTGTTAACTTTATTTATAAGTGGCATTTGAACTGTAATGGATTGCTTAATTTGGAATTAGTGGCAGGTGTATGTAGCAAGTTAAAGTTTTTCCTTTTATTTAAGAGTTGTTTAACAGTTAATGATAAAGCTATTTCTTTGATGTTAATGTGGTTAATTCTATGTTTAAAAAAAGTTTGTTTTCACATAAAAGATACCAATTGGTCAGAGCCATCACTCCCGGAGTGAAAAATCCCTTCTTCACAGTCTTACAAATTGAAAATTTGTTTAGGGTTTTCGACCAGTATCCTAACCAAAGTTTGGGTCTGGTCCAGTATCCTAACCGTGTCTATGCCAGCTCTCTCAAAGCTAGTGTTTGAAACAAACCTGGTGGACTTTAACCTGGTGTTGTAAGACTTCTTACTGAGCTCTCTTTAAGAGCTACTCATCTAGTTCCCTGCACATGCTTTCCCACTGTTGCCCTGCAAATTTAAGTTTCACCCATTACATTATGTTTGCAGTGCAATGACAGGTATGTAAGCAAATATTGTTGCAGCTTCTTGAAATGGGGAATCTAGCACTTGGGGATAAATCATGTAAAGTAGAGCCAGGCATTTCAGGAGAGGAATTGAGAATTACTTATATATTCAAAGGGTGGAAGAAGGTTGTTGCTGAGTCAATTGCTAATTTTAAATCCGAGATTTCTGTTAACCAAATGTATTGAAGAATATGAGGCAAAGTTGGGTATATGAAATGAATCCACAGATCAACATTAAATGGTTGAAGAAGTGTGAGAGGATAAATGACCTACTCCCGTTCTATGAAAACACTGAAAATGTGCAATAACCACACCATTTATTACCCCCACCACATGTTTTTGAAAAAAGGACGGTTAGGAAAAATATACGAACCCTTCAAAGCCTTAGCATGATTTATATGATGCAAAACGGCCTAAGTGACCACAGCTTCCTCTTTTGGAAGTTCCCTTATCAGTCGTTGTATCAGATTTAGTCTTTCGGTTACATTTTCCCAATCTAAAAAATCATGTCCAAATTTAGCTGAAATATGAATCCTTTTAACAACAGGTGATCTATACCAAAGGATTTTGCATCTAATGCATCCACAGTGCAAGGGAAAGTGTAGCTACATTTATTGCTAATCTTTTTAAATAATAAAAATTATTTTAAAATCGCTCTGCGCAGATGTGTGAGAAACACCATCAGTTGGTATGTTTTCCCTATTGACCTCAGGTTAATTTTTCATTTGTTCACAGGATGTAGGGGTCACTGGTAAAGCATTCATTGCGCATCCCTAATTGCCTTTAGGAAAGTGGTAGTGAATAGCCTTCTTGAACCACTCCAGTCCATGATACACCCACAATCTCGTTAGGAACAACAAGTCAGGTTGGTGCGTGACATGGAGGGTAACTTGCAGGTGATGGTTTCCCCATACATCTGCTACCCATGTCCTTCTAATCTATTCGATAGAGGTCAGGGGTTTTGACAGTACTGTTGAAGGAGCATTGGTGAATTGCTATAATGCATCCTGTATGCCAATGTTTTTCAAACTTTTGTGCCCGGGATCCATTTTTACCAACTGTCCATCCTTTGGGACCAACACCGTCTGCCCTTCGTAACCCACGCCCGCTGACCTTCGTAACCCAAGCCGGCCGACCTTCGCGACCCATGCCAGCCAACATTTGCGACCCATGCTGCCCGAAAATCGTGACCCACCATTTTCACTTACCTTTAATGTGACAGCTGAGCCTGCTCGGTCCTCACAACCTCACTTGCTTTGTTATTCAATGTTACATGACTTCAGCTGATGATTTAAGACCTCATTGCATCCGTTGAAAAATATCAAGAGGTTTGTCGTCAAACTCGCCATATCTTTGAAGTTTTCAGGGTTTAAAACTTTCATTTGCCAGTGCTTCCTGCACGTAACACAAATTTTGAATCTTGATTTGCAGTGGCACAATTAATAAACCCGTACCTCAAGGCACAAAAAGAAGTCCAACATGTTTGTTTCAAACACTAGCTTTCTGAGCACTGCTCCTTCCTCAGGTGAATGAAGAGGTATGTTCCAGAAACATAAATATAGACAAATTCAAAGATGCCAGGCAATGCTCAGAATGCGAGCATTAGCAGGTGATTAAGTCTTTACAGATTCAGAGATAGGGGTAACCCCAGGTTAAAGAGGTGTGAATTGTCTCAAGCCAGGACAGTTGGTAGGATTTTGCAAGCCCAGGCCAGATGGTGGGGGATGAATGTAATGCAATATGAATCCCAGGCTTTAGCAAGGCCTTTGACACGGTACCGCTTGGTGGGTTGTTGCGCAAGGTTAAATCTCACTGAATGCAAGGTAAGTTAGCCAATTGGATACAAAATTGGCTTGCTGATTGAAGCCAAAGGGTGGTTGTGGAGGGTTGTTTTTCAAACTGGAGGCCTGTGACCAGCGGTGTGCCTCAGAGATCGGTGTTGGGTCCACTGTTATTTGTTATAGAGAGAATTATTTGGATGAGAATGTGGGAGGCATGGTTAGTAAGTTTGCAGATGACACCAAGATTGGTGGTGACCCTGAGTTTGAAAATGACTGCAGTATATGGTATACACTGTCGCTATTATACACTGGTGTTGGAGGGAGTGAATGTTTAAGATGGAGGATTGTATGCTGATTATGTGGCCTGCTTTGTTCCAGATAGGCTCAAACTACTTGAGTGTTGTTGTTGCTGTTGCTGTGCTCATCAAGGTAAGTGGGGAGTATTCCATCAAACTCCTGACTTGTGCCTTATAGATGGTGGAGAGGCTTTGTGGAGTTAGAAGGTTGGTTACTCACCACAGATTATCCAGGTTCTTACCTGCTCTAATGCCATAGTTTTTACATGGTTGGCCATGGATATTCAAGCCTCCTTGACCACATCCTTCCACTCCTTCTGTGGGTCTTCATCTGACTCTCTCAGAACCAGGACATCTCTCCTCCTTCACACCTTCACCATGAATGACTCTAGTGCTGCATTCATCACCCTGGAAGCTTCTCCCTGCCCTGAAGTTCCATTATCCATCTTTTAAATTGCAGTTGTATTTTTGATGTGACCATCAATTCACTCGAGACATGAGAGGAAGTAAACCGTGGCTTTAATAGACTTACAACTGAGCCTGCCTGCGACCAGAAGAACTGAGGGCAGACTCATAAGACCGCAGCACTTTATACTTCCGATAGTGGGAGGGGCCATGGGTGGAGCCATGGGCGGAGCCAAGGGTGGAGCCCTGTACAAGCTCCTCATCTCCCCCTGTGGGCAGAGCTGCGCAACGGCTCACAGACAGAGCCCACAAGGATACAATGATACATAGTGTGAATTAAGCATTATACATTCACCGCATTCACCCCTTGTAAAAAAATCAAGTCCGGTGGGGGTGACGGGTCTACAGATTGAGCCGGTCCGGTGGCCGAGTCGTCCGCTGGGATCGGCGGAGCACTGGGGTTGCAGCCGCTTCGGATGACTGTGTGCTGACGGGTGGCGTGGATCTGAGGGTGGACTCCGGGGGTGGTTCGTTCAGAGCTTCGTTCCTGATTGGTGCGACGGGCGAAGGGGGGCGTAGGAAACCTGTATGTGTGGGGGGTCGGGAGGGGTGTAGTGTGAGGGGTACTTCGGCGCTGGTGGTGGTGGTGGATCCTGCAGGTGCCAGGTGTTGGAACCAACAATTCTACGGACACGTGCTTGTAGGATTAGAATAGCGGTTTTAATATACTCACAACAGAGCCAGCATATTAGCCATTGAACTTTCGGTGAACTGGCCGGCTGACCATGTGGCACTGATCTTTATACAGCAGCTTCCGGGGGGAGGAGTCCTGGGCAGAGCCAAGGGAGAAGCCCCGTACAACTCGAGCATTCCCAGAGCTACTCCCCCTGGAGGACAGGTAGTGCAACTGCACTTACAACATAGACACATGTATATACAGATTATAATCCGGTGTGAACCACAGTCACCACACCAGGTCCCAGAGGGAAACGGTGTCCTGACGGCCCTCGGGGTGTTCTATAAAGGCGTAGTGTGGGTTCAAATGTAGCGGTAGTACCCTTTCTACTAGTGGTTCCTGGACCGTAGGGTTAGTAGGACGGTCTTCCAGACCGTCACATTCTCCCTCTCCACCTGCCTGTTCCCCCTGGGGTTATAGCTGGTAGTCCTGCTCAAGGCGATGCCCTTGTCAAGCAGGTACTGACGCAGCTCGTCGCTCATGAAGGATAAACCCCTGTCGCTGTGGACGTAGCTGGGGAAGCCGAACAGGGTGAAGACACTGTGCAGGGCTCTGATGACTGTATGGGAGGTCATCTCGGGGCATGGGATAGCAAACGGAAAACGGGAAAATTGATCTATGACGTTGAGGAAGTACACATTTCGATTTGTCGAGGGGATGGGCCCTTTGAAATCGATGCTCAGGCGTTCAAAGGGCCGGGAAGCCTTTAACAGGTGGGCCTTGTCTGGTCTATAGAAGTGCGGTTTGCACTCCGCGCAAATCGGGCAATCCCTGGTGATGGCTTTTACCTCCTCTGTGGAGAAAGGCAGATCTCGGACTTTGATGTAGTGGGCGAGCCGGGTGACCCCCGGGTGGCAGAGGTCATTGTGGATAGCCTGTAATCGGTCGTCTTGCGTGCTGGCGCATGTGCCGCGGGACAGGGCATCTGGGGGCTCGTTGAGCTTACCCGGCTGAGATATGATGTCATAATTGTAGGTGGAGAGTTCGATCCTCCAACTCAAGATTTTCACAATGGCTTGAGCTTATTTTTCGACTGAGGAGTGTCGAAGTCTGAAGCGGAGAGGGTACGGGAGAAGAACGCTACTGGTCTCCCTGCCTGGTTCAGAGTGGCAGCGAGAGCGACCTCTGAGGCGTCACTCTCCACCTGAAAGGGGACGGATTCATCCACCACCCGCATGGCGGCTTTGGCAATGTCCTCCTTGATGCAGTTGAAGGCCTGGTGGGCCTCGGCTGACAGAGGGAAGAGTGTCGTCTTAAATAGTGGGCGGGCTTTGTCCGCATTCTGGGGAATCCCACTGGGCGTAATAGGAGAAAAATCCAAGGCACCTCTTGAGGGCCCTGGAACAATGAGAGAGAGGGAGTTGTAAGAGGGGGCGCATACGGTCCGTGTCAGGCCCCAGGACATAGCCGAGGATGTTTTCCACGACATAGCCGAGGATGGCTAGTTTGGTTGTGCGGAAAACGCATTTCTCCTTATTGTATGTGAGATTGAGTTTCTGGGCGGTTTGGAGAAATTGGTGGAGGTTGGCGTTGTGGTCCTGCTGGTCATGGCCACAGATGGTGACATTATCCAGATACGGAAACGTGGCCCGCACCCTGTACTGGTCCACCATTCGGTCCATTGCTTGTTGGAATACCGAGACCCCATTCGTGACGCCAAAGGGAACACGGAGGAAATGGAAGAGGCAGCCATCTGCCTCGAACGCCGTGTAGTGGTGGTCCTCCGGGTGGATTGGGAGCTGGTGGTATTCAGACTTCAGATCCACCGTGGAGAATATGCGGTACTGGGCGATCTGATTTACCATGTCTGCAATTCGGGAGAGGGGGTATGCATCGAGGTGCATGAACCGGTTAATGGTCTGGCTGTAATCAAGCACCATCCGGAACTTTTCCCTGGTCTTTACGACCACCACCTGAGCTCTCCAGGGGCTATTACTGGCCTCTATGACTCCTTCACGTAAAAGACGCCGGACTTCGGATCTGATAAATACCCTGTCCTGCAGGCTATACCTCCTGTTGTGAGTGGCCACTGGTTTTCAGTTAGCAGTGAGATTGGCGAAGAGTGGAGGGGGGTCGATTTTTAGAGTCGCTAAGCTGCATCTAGTGAGAGGGGGTAGAGGTCCACTGAAGCTGAGTATGAGGCTTCTAAGATTGCATTGAAAATCGAGCCTGAGTAGGAGGGGGCGCAGAGGTCTGGGAGTACATACAGCTGGACGTTAGAGTAGCTGGCGCCCTGTATTGTTAATGTCGCAACGGTGTGCCCTTGTATTTGTATCGAAAGATTTCCTTCGCTTCTGCGGCCTGCGGGTCGAGTTCTAGTCGATCAGGTTTGAGGGCTGATTCCATGGTGGTTTTTTAAAAGTCTATTAAATTGATGTGACCATCAATTCACTCGAGACACGAGAGGAAGTAAACTGTGGCTTTAATAGACTTACAACTGAGCCTGCCTGCGACCAGAAGAACTGAGGGCAGACTCATAAGACCGCAGCACTTTATACTTCCGATAGTGGGAGGGGCCATGGGCAGAGCCATGGGCGGAGCAAAGGGTGGAGCCCTGTACAAGCTCCTCATCTCCCCCTGTGGGCAGAGCCGCGCAACGGCTCACAGACAGAGCCCACAAGGACACAATAATACATAGCGTGAATTAAGCATTATACATTCATCACAATTTTTACATACAGCTTCTCTTTAAAAGACACAGACTACATTTAAAAATGTAGCTGGATGCATGAGATTGTCTCAACCCAACCCTGTTTTGCCCCTCACAGAACCCACTTGGCCCTCTGCTCCAATCAGGGCAATAAGGTAGCAGTAGCAAATTTACCTACTGCCCATCTCTAACAGAACTGGCATGGCCAATTGTTATCTTTCTTTGTTTCCTCAAAGAGAAAAGGCATGGAGTTACCCACACTCTGAATTCTTTCACAACACAATGAGAGGTTTATTAAGAGGTGTTGCTCATACAACATAAGATGGAGAACTTTGCTGGGGCAGCATGGCGGCGCAGTGGTTAGCACTGCTGCCTCACGGCGCTGAGGTCCCAGGTTCGATCCCGGCTCTGGATCACTATCCGTGTGGAGTTTGCCTGTTCTCCCCATGTTTACCCTGCACATCTTTGGATTGTGGGGGCGAAACACCACAATCCAAAGATGTTCAGGGAAGGTGGATTGGCCATACTAAATTGCCCCTTAATTGGGAAAAATGAGTTGGGTACTCTAAATTTATAAAAAGAGAAAGAAAAGATGGAGAACTTTGCAAAGCCTACACAAACATTCTGCTGACGTCACTTTACATCACTTTACAAGCAGGGATGTATTTTCTGATACATAACACCAATCATGACCTCTGTGCCTGAAAAACTAGGCTCTACCAATTTTTAACCTTGCATTTCCTTAACTAATTGGACTGAAGCATTGTGAGATTATAATGGTCTGGCACAGAAAAAGAATCCACTAAATTCAAACCTAAGTGAATGTCACCGCACAATTGTAATAGTCAATTTTCAATACTACAGAGGGTGTCTGGCACAATTACTATTTTGTTAAAAGGATACTTCCACTTAAAGACTTAATTCATGGGGCCAGTTTAATATGTTTCTATTGGAAAAAATACAGAACTTGACACAGTTTTAATGGTGAGGCAGCGTTACGTATGCTGGGTAGGATTTAATTTCAGCAGCTCCCGGGAGTGGGTTAGCAGGGAGGTGGAGCGGTGAGGGACACTGGGGCTGTTAAAGTGGGCAATGGAAATGTGGGGTGGAGACCCACCGCACCCCACACCCAGTTTGCTTCTCTGATGGCCTGCTTTGGGTGGCCTGTTTAACTGGGCCCAGCGAACCCACCCCACTCACCTCTCTTCTTAGACCCCCTGAATGGTTGCTGCTCTGGAGCTCCGTGCTCCTGCTGATTCTGCTGGGAGAGCTCCTGGCCCTTTGACTGCCTGGCAGCTCTTTGAGGCAGTATTTTCATCTGTAAAGCCATGGAAAGCTTGGTAGCAGGGTTAACTGCCTGAATGACATTTAATTCTTTCAGAGCTCTCTGGCCATTATTTGATTGCCACTGGCTATCTGGGTCAGTGAATTCAGCTGACTGTTTTCATTAAAGTGCAGGGGAGAATTTTGGGCAGCAATGTTTAGATACTCAGGTTTAACCGTTCCATCACTTGCCTGAAGTTACTGTGCCATTTCTCTCACTATTATATTGACAGCAGATTCTGGCCTATTACTACATTTCTGAGGACCGTTAATTTGGTCTAACTGCTGCAATCTGAAATAGAATTAAGATCTATGTTAGCATCTAATTCTCGAACAGTACAAGAATTACAGATTGATACAATATAGAAACTCCTATCCTATCCTATCCTATCCTATCAATCCTATTTTCTGACAGATGCCTCCTGCTGTACTAGTGTGACATTTTTATTGCCCATATTCTGTAAACTTGCAACCTCTCAGGAAGAAGTTGCCTTCATACCATATGTTGCCACATTTGGGAGTCTTAAACTAATTGAACACTGTGATGTGTTCACAGAATGACAGCCTTATTTGAAAACTGCAATTGTGGGAAATTATTTTCGATATTAGAACCAACCATATGCAAGAAGTACATAACAGTTTCTGTGCCTATACCATCTTATAATTTTCTTCAAAAAAATCTTTCAAACCAAATTAATTGGAAGGTACTAATGCATAAATTAAAATATTCTCAAATAAAACAGCTTGATTTTTGTTTAGTTGGAGTTGAAATCTGAAAGCTGAAGATTCAGCTTGCCCCTCTTGGGATGCGAACTGCATCGCCAAGTGTTCCTGATGCGACTGCAGTATGCCCCATCTCGAAAAGGGCACTTGTGCAGGTGTCCCCTGCATACACTGGAAGCAACGGAGCCCCTCCTATCCTGACATCACACAGCCCAACAGGCTTATGTGATGGTCAGCTTCTAAATTTGGACACTATACATACATTGAATGAACTCACTTGTCACTCACAAAAGATCAGATGCCGCAGCTACAAGAGGGGTTCTGCACAAATGCTACTGGTCACCAAGTTGCAGATGAAGTGCTTTTGGCTTACCATAATGCTAGGGTGACATGGTGGCACAGTGGTTAGCACTGTTACCTCATGGCGATGAGGACCCGGGTTCGATCATGGCCTCGGGTCACTGTCCATGTGAAGTTTGCACATCCTCCCCGTGTCTGCATGGGTCTCACCCCCGCAACCCAAAAATATGTGCAGGGAAGGTGAATTGACCACATTAAATTTCCTCTTAATTGGAAAAAAAGAATTTTTTTTTACTCTAAATTTATTTTAAAAAATACATCTTTTATGCTGAGGCTATGTTTGTGGCGGCGCTTTGTTGATTGTTGGGAGCTGGTTTTTGAAAGTTGGTGATTCAAATTAGGGAGGACAGCGGAATGCCTGATCCAGGACGGAGAGCTGTTGTTTCATTGTCTCTTAATCTGCAACATGACCTTGAAATGAAGCAGAGAATGGTGAGAGTGTCAGCTCTGTGAAGAGGTAGAAGGAGGCGGACTGCCCACAGATGGCCCTACTAGCAAAGGTTTTTCTACGTGCACTATCTATCAGAGAATGGTTACAGCACATAAAGGAGACCATTCAGTCTGTTGTGTTCTCCGCAACAGCAAGTCACCTCATATCACTCCCCCACCCTTTCCCATAGCTCTGTTCTTTTTTCCTTCGCTCCTCAGATAATTATAAAATTCTCTGTTCAAATGCCACAATAAAACCTGCCTCAACCATACTTTAGGGCAAGGCATTCCAACGCAATTGCTGTGCATAAGCGTTTTTCCTCATGTTGCCATTGCTGCTTTTGTCAATCACTCTAAATCAGTCTTTGGAGGTTCTCAACTCTTCCACCAGTGGAGACAGTTTCTCCCTTTTTACTCTGCCTAGACTCCTCATGTGTTTGAATATCTCTCTAAATCTCCTCTTAATCTTTGTTTCTCCAAGGAGAACAGCCCCATCTTCTCCAGTCCACCAAGGTGACTGAATTGCACGGTAGCACAGTGGTTAGCATAGTTGCTTCACAGTTCCAGGATCCCAGGTTCGATTCCCGGCATGGATCACTGTCTGCGCGGAGTCTGCACGTTCTCCCCGTGCCTGCGCGGGTTTCCTCCAGGTGCTCCGATTTCCTCCCACAGTCCGAAGATTTGCAGGTTAGGTGGATTGGCCATGCTAAATTGCCCTTAGTGTCCAAAAAGGTTAAGTGGGGTTACTGGGTTACAGGTGTGGGCTTTAGTGGGGTGCTAATGCCAAGGGCTGGTGCAGACTCAATGGGCTGGATGGCCTGCTTCTGCACTGTAAATTCTATGATCTATGAATATACCAATGTTTGTGCCAGGAGCAGTGTCTGAGGTGACTTAGGTTCAACAGGGAGCTGGTCACTGAATTATATCATCCCTTTCAACCCAGCCTGGGGCCTCAGAGGTAGAGTATAGGCCTGTTAATGGTCAAAACGTTCACTGTCACTCTCAACTGTGTCTGCAGGCCTCCACTGCCATGTCAACAGAGAGATATGGGAACTGCAAAGTCTTTCATCCATAAATAAGGGTTTGTTGTGCACTCATTCCAAGTCCATCATTTTGGTGAATGGCTTCAGCCTGGATGGCACAATACATGCATCCTGCTCCAATCAGCCTGTCTATCATCTTCAGTGCTCTGGAGAAACCAGAAGCTGGTTTCTTGGGGACATAGGCTTTGTATCTGGTTAGTTACCTGCACTCTCAGACCCAACCCCCACCACTTCATAATCCCAGCACACAATCTTTTATGTTCCACGCTGCACTGATGCTCGCCTCTCAACGGTAGCGGAATAGGTCCAGGTGCGGCGCTGGCTTTTCTGCCTTAAAAGTTCACAGATTCTGCGTTGGCGTCAACACTTAGTCTCAGAACCGGAGAATCCCGCCCAATGTGTTTGGCTGGGGTGTCTGTTCTCGTTTTAGAAGAAGAAAATGTATGCAAATTTTAAGATGTGGATGTTTGCAATAGTGCTAAGTGAAGCTGTGAATGTTAGGTATGAGTTATGATTCATAAATACTGTTGGTCGGTGAGTGATGGAGGTATTGGAAACTGAGCAGTGGCTGAAGCAGTTGGTGGAATACTGCACTGGAAGATGCATTCAATGATCTTGACTGCTCTTGTGAGGTCATTGAACTTTCCTGAAGCTCTATATCGAAGACCTGGTGCATGTGTAGATTCCTGGTATTGATGGCCACAGTATCTGGATCTCTGGGAATAGACAATGGGCGGAATTCTCCCCCCCCCCACGCCGGGTGGGAGAATCGCCGGGGCGCCGCGTAAGTCCCACCACGTCGCCCCGGCACCCGCACGCGATTCTCCCACCCCCCCCCAAACTGGCGCGGCGAGATTCACAGCTGGCCGCTAGGATAATCGCCGCTCGCCGTTCATAATGGGTGAGCGACGATTCTCCGGCCGGATGGGCCGAGCGGCCTGCCCAACATGACAGGTTCCCGCCAGCGCCGTCCACACCTGGTCGCTGCTGGCGGGAACTGCATGGGAACGCCGGGAGGGCAGCCTGTGTGGGGGGGTGAGGGGGGTTCTTGCTCCGGGGGGGGGGCTCAAAAGGGGTCTGGCCCGCGATCAGTGGGCACCGATCGGCGGGCCGGCCTCTCTGAAGAAGGACCTCCTTTCCTCCGCCACGGGGCGGCCGCGGGGAGGACAGCAACCGCGCATGCGCGGGTCGGCGCTGGCCAACCCGCGTGTGCGGGTGACGTCATTTACACGGCGCCGGCCGCGTCATTTACGCGGTGCCGCTTTTTCGCTGCGCCAAGGCTCGCCACACGTAAATGACGTGGCACCGCTCCAAGCCCCCCCGGGGGGTGGGAGAATAGGGGGCTGGGAGCGGCCGCCAACGCCGGAGTGAAACAGTCCGGTTTTCACTCCGGCGTCGGGACTTAGTCTCCCGATGGGAGAATTACGCCCAATGTCTCACTTCCTCTAACAAGTCTTTCAGTGCAGCATTGAGGAGCCTGTAAAATTTGGGAAGTGCCTGATACTAGTCCAAGTTGGTCTTGTATATCTAAAAATAGAGTTCCAATTCGTATCAGTACCAGCCATTTCCGAGATTTACTGTTTTCTTTCTTCTAGGGGTGGAGCCCATACTGTCACATTGTGCCATTCTTGCATCTTTCCTTGCCGAGTTTCTTTTAGACTGATTTCTGTGACCTTCCCCAGCGGAAATCCATCCCTACAGGGTGGTTTAAAATGGTGCCAGCCTCTCACGAGTTTTGCTAACTGCTCTGTGTGCATTCGATCAAGAGAACACTTAGTGCTGGCTGCTTGCTACAATCATTGAAATGAGTGCAAAATATGTTGCCTGCATTGGCAGGAGTCGAGACGGAGCACCGCGATCTCTCTATCAGTTTTCAAATCGTACTGAATTTTGTGCATCTGTTTTTATTTCAGAATTTTAGTATCTGCCATACTGTTAACTTACTGGCAGCACATTTGAAATTTCTATTTTTGCTGGAACTCTTACATCATTGAAAATCTGCTGTGTGAAGAGTATCTTCTTCACTATCAGACCATTAAATGCCAAAGTCTGGGATATGTCTGCCTGGTGCAGGGTGTTTGTTATTAGTGCATGCCAGCCGTCGCACTGTGTTATCATTCTTGCTTTTGAATCAGGAGGTTATGGGTTCAAGCCCCGCTTCAAGCACCTATTCCAGGCACTTTAGTCCAACAATGAGGGAGTGCTGCACTGATAGAAGTAGTTCCCTTTGTCTGAGATGTTAAACTAAGGTTTTATTTGCTCCCCTAGTAGCTACATAAGGTACAAAGAAGTTTTGTGATGTCCTGGCGAATATTTATCCTTCAGCGAGCATGATTAAAACAGATTATTTACTCATTTATCTCATTACAGTTTGTGGAGCATTACTGTGCACAAATGGCTATCATGGGCTGGATTCTCCCCTACCCGGCGTGACGGAGGGTCCCGGCGTAGGGGAGTGGCGCCAACCACTCAGGGGTCGGGCCTCCCCAAAGGTGGGGAATTCTCCACCGCGCCGGAGCGGTTGGCACCAGAAGACTGGCACAAAAAACCGGCGCCCCCGGCAGTGGGGCTGGACGAAAGGCTTTCGCCGGTCGGCGCATGTGCCGGCGGTGACGTCAGCGGCCAGCTGCCGCTGACGTCACCACCGGCGCATGCGCGATGTGGGTTTCCCTTCCGCTTCCGCCATGGCGGAGGCTGTGGCGGCCGCGGAAGAGAAATAGTGCACCCAGGGCACTGGCCCGGAGTCTGAGCGGGGGGTCCCGATCGCGGGCCTGGCCACTGTGGGGGCACCCCTCGGGGTCCGATCGCCCCCCCCCCCCAGGACCCCGGGGGCCCGCTCGCACCGCTGATCCCGCCGTTACAGAGGTGGTTCAAACCTCGGCGGCGGGAGAGGCCTCCCAGCGGCGGGACTTCGGCCCATCCGGACCGGAGAATCACCGCAGGTGCCTCGCCGGTCGGAGTGGCGAGATTCCCGCCACCGCCACTTCCCAGGTGGCGGAGAATCTCTGCCACGGCGGGGGCCGGATTTTCGGCGGCCCCAGGCGATTCTCCGACCCTGCTGGGGGTCAGAGAATTTCGCCCCATGTTTGTCTACATTGCAATAATGCTGACACTTAAAGTGGTTCATTGGCTGTAAAGTGCTTTTCTAAGACTTTCTGAAGACATAACACCTATTAAGTACTGTACACACCCCTGTCAGTATCAACGGGGCCGACGTGGAGATGGTTAGCAGTTTCAAATTCCTAGGGGTGCACATCTCCAAAAATCTGACCTGGTCCACCCACATCGATGCTACCACCAAGAAAGCACAACAGCGCCTACGCTTCACGGCGAAACTAAGGAAATTCGGCATATCCACAGTAACCCTTACCAACTTTTACAGACGCACCATAGAAAGCATCCTATCGGGCTGCATCACAGCCTGGTATGGCAACTGCTCGGCTCAGGACCGCATTAAACTTCAGAGAGTTGTGAATACCGCCCAGTCCATCACATGAACCTGCCTCCCATCCATTGACTCCATCTACATCTCCTGCTGCCTGGGGAAAGCGGGCAGCATAATCAAAGATCCCTCCCTCCCGGCTTACTCACTCTTCCAACTTCTTCCATCGAGCAGGAGATACAGAAGTCTGAGAACATGCACGAACAGACTCAAAAACAGCTTCTTCTCCACTGTCAACAGACTCCTAAATGACCCTATTATGGACTGACCTCATTAACACTCCACCCTGTATGCTTCATCCGATGCCAGTGCTTATGTAGTTACATTGCATATCTTGTGTTGCCCTATTATGTATTTTCTTTTCTTCCCTTTTCTTCCCATGTACTTAATGATCTGTTGAGCTGCTCGCAGAAAAATACTTTCCACTGTACCTTGGTACACGTGACAATAAGCAAATCCAATCCAATCCAATCCAATGTAGGTGAAAATTTCTTCCGAAGTTGGTTGCCTTGGCAGGGATTCTCCCCTACCCGGCTGGGCGGGGGGTCCCAGCGGGATGGAGTGGTGTGAACCACTCCGGCGTCGGGCCGCCTCAAAGGTGCGGATTTCTCAGCACCTTTAGGGCCAAGCCCTAACCTTGAGGGGCTAGGCCCGCGCCGGAGTGGTTGGCGCCCACCAGCCGGCGGGAAAGGCCTTTGGTGCCAAGTCCAACTGGGGCCGAAGAGACTTCACCCACCGGCGGCAGTCCGCGCATGCGCTGGAGCTTCAGCGGCTGCTGACGCATCCCCATGCATGCGCAGGGGACGGGGTCACTTCCACATCTGCCATCGTGAAGACTATGGCCAACGCGGAAGGAAAAGAGTGCCCCCACGGCACAGGCCCGCCCGCCGATCAGTGGGCCCCGAACGTGGGCCAGGCCACCGTGGGGCACCCCCCGGAGGCCAGATCGCCCCGCGCCCCCCCCCAGGACTCCAGAGCCCGCTTGCGCCACCTGGTCCCGCCAGTAAGGTAGGTGGTTTGATTCCCGCCGGCGGGACTGGCATGACAGCAGCGGGCCGGAGAATAGCAGGGGGGGCACGCCGACAGGCGCGGCGTGATTCCCGCCCCCGCCGAATCTCTGGTGCCAGAGACTTTGGGAGACGGCGGGGACGGGATTCACGCCTTCCCCCGGTGATTCTCCGACCCAGCGGGGGGTCGGAGAATCCAGCCCCTTATGCCTGAGAAAGCAGAAGGACCTCTGTTTTCTAACTGCTATTTTAATGAGATTAATGCCAGTGTTAAAATAATGCCCATCTAGTCTACAGGAAGAGAAACACAACATAGAGAGCCGATAGAAGGAAAAGGGCAGTAATTACTGAGAAAAGAAACAAAAGCTCTGTTTTTTAACTCGGGATGGGGTTTAGTCAGGCATGGCAATCGCCAAAGGATGGCAGGGTGAAATCTCTTGGTCATAAGATATATCATCTCTTCGCCGTCTGGCTGTAATGAGCAGATGGTGGCAACTAGTTGACCGGAAGATGAGAGTGGGCATTTGTCAAAAAGGAGTTGCTGACCACAAGCACGGCCTGTTCTTTTGGTTTTAAGATCCCAACTGTTCATTATTCTGTCATTTATACTGCATCCAGACTATTCTTTCTCTTTATTTGTCCTGTTGCCAAGAGTCCACATCCATTTTGACATCTCTCTTGCTTTCTAGCCTGTCAGTATGCTGCCCTCTTTTTTCTACTTGCTCCAATCCTTGATTTTGTTGCCTTTGTACTTGCTTAAAACCTGTTATATCTCTATAATGTTTTCCGGTTCTGTTGAAAGATCACTTATTTGACAGTGTTGGACAAGATGTTCACAGTCTTGCAGTGATGGTCTGGGAGGTTGGGAAATATAGCAGGGATCTGTGTTGGGATGGCTTCCCAGTCTTACAGCTGGGGAAGTTTCCCAATGATGGACTGGAAGACAGATTGGTTGCCCGTTTCCTTTCGGTGGGCAGCCAATTTAAATAATTACAGGATTTATTAAGGGTGTTTTTTCCCTTCCCCAGGCAGTCAGCATTTTGCGAGTGCTGAAGTGGATTCCCCCATGAATTTGGAAGGCTCCAGCTTCACAGGGGCAACCTGCCTTTAGCCATCCGGTGATGGGGTGGTTGTGGGATGGGGGCTGTCATTGGAGCTGGAGACTCCATGCCTGAAAGAGGAGAGTGCAGGCATGGTAGGCTGCAGCTGCGGCCTCAATAGGCCAGCAGTGGGGCCTGCCTCCTTGGTCCGTTTGATTTTTAATATATTGCTTACTTCTCTGAGGGCATTTTGAAATTGATGTACCCTCTTGATTTCTTCAACTTGCATCAGTAACATCTACATTTCCCAGTGGCCCTGTTGAGGCTTCAGAACTGCGTGCCCTCCGGGCCAATAATGTTTACATCCTGTCTGCCATCAATTAGACGGTGAGTGTGGAGGTGGCACATTAAGATGACTGCCTCCAGAAAGATTGCTGAGCCAGTTCTGCTGCCAGTAAATGCAGGCTTGTGAATCCCCCCCTTATTTAGCCTCATGCCAGGTCCCGAAGCCCATGTTAAAATACAGCCTGCGAACCCTGTTTCTCTGTCCACAGATGCTGCTATACCGCTGAGTATTTGCAGCATTTTCTGTTTTTATGCCAAGGAAGGGTTGTCAGGAATAAACTGGTGGGGAAGGGGCCTTCTCATGTGTGAAAAAGTGGTCATCTGGAACAGGGGAGGCCCAAAGTTTCTTTGTGGATACTCACCAATATTAACTTCCCACCTGCCCAGTTTCCCCCAGTAAAGTAAGGCTGAAGTCACTCCTGGAAAGAAATGATATATAGTAGAAAGAATTAGATAACAAAAACTAAACAACTTACATTTATATAGCACCATTAAAATAGGATACATAAGTCAATTATGTATAATATTAATGTCTTTTGCGTTCATGAATGTGAAATTGTAAACGTGGAAAACTAAACTCAGCAAAAAACTGGAGAAATCACAGAAACTGAAGCAGGCAGTGAAAAGGAGCTCACAGTCACTCTGTGATTTGACATTTCAAGCCCCCAAGTGTGTGACCTGCAGTGCTGTCAGTTTACCACTATTTATCTGCAATCATAACATTGTGACTGAAGCTCCCAGCTGCTGCTCTGTGCATGCCACAGACGTAACACGGTATAACAGTGCCAGACAGAAGTAACGTGAGCTTTGTGTTCCCCTGAACTGCGACAAGTCGACCCGAGAATTAATGCTTATTTCCATACATACCCTGGATTTGGGTAAAGGCACCGTAATTTCAAACTTTTCAGATGATCCAGAAATGTAGTAAACAGTGAGGAGAATCGTTTCAGGGGTCAGGAGGGTATAGACAGAGTGGTGAAATGGGCAGACATAGGGCATGTGAAATGTATTGCATAGAACATAGAACAGTACAGCACAGAACAGGCCCTACGGCCCTCAATGTTGTGCCGAGCATAGAAGTGTAAAGTGAAGTATTTTCACAGGAAGATTGAGGAGGGGTAATATGGTGCAATTTGAAATGGGGTGCAGATGCAGAGAGACCTAGGAATCACATACCCAAATTTTTGAAGGTGGGAGGACAAGGTTGTTGAAGAAGCATATAGGATCTTGGACATTTGCTCTGTGTTAAGGTCCAATGGTTCTAGTTTGTCAAAAAGGGCCATTTTGTCACTCACAGAACACATTTGCGTCAAAGGAAAAATTTTCACATGAGGCCTTCTCTCCCAATTTCTGTAACAGCAGGAAGGCACTCCAGTGATCCACACTGCTAATGTAATATCCTGACAGACAGGTGACCACCACTTATTAAAGTAAGAAACTATATGTGGCGCTAACAATTGCACATAAAGACTCGAGACATGTACAATCGAGGCTTTATTGCTGTGTGATGCTATTCCTCCAGCGGCAGCTGTAGAATAGAATCTCAGTGACTCACACGCATATTTATACACCAGCTCCGTGGGCGGAGCTAGCCGGCAGGGGCTTACCGGAGGAACCTGTATTACAGGTACAGCCATACATCCCCCTACTGCAAGTACACATATCTACAGTGGTTATATCACCACACTATATACAGAGAGTGAGATAAAAGCTACAATGTTCGAGGACTCCAAACCCCTAACTAATTGGAAAGATGTGCTCCCCTCCCAGGGTTCTCGCGCTCCAGCACATTGATCAATCAGGCCATATGACCAGCCGGGAACTCGCCCCTTAAAGAGGCACCCTAGCACAGGAAGGCCTTGGAGAAAGTCCAGAGGAGATTTATGAGAATGATCCTTTGCATCCAGAATAATATGGGTGTCACGGTAGCATAGTGGCTAGCATTGTTGCTTCACAGCGCCAGGGTCCCAGGTTCGATTCCAGCTTGGGTCACTGTCTCCCCATGTCTGCATGGGTTTCCTCCGGGTGCACTGGTTTCCTCCCGGAAGTCCAGAAAGGCAAGCTTGTTAGGTGAATTGGACATTCTGATTTCTCCCTCAGTGTACCCGAACAGGCGCCGGAGCGTGGCGACTAGGGAATTTTCACAGTAACTTCATTGCAGTGTTAATATAAGCCTACCTGTGACACTGATAAAGATTTATTTTATTTATAAGGGACTTCAGTTATGAAGCTAGGCTGGAATAGCTGGTACACGCCTCCTTAGGAGAGAGAAGATTAATGGGGATTGCATAAATATGTTCAAAATTATGAAGGACTTTGATACGGTAAATGGGAGAAATTATTACTATTAGCAGGAGGACAAGCAACATATGTTCCAAGTAATTGCCAAAGGAACAAGAGAGCAGAATGTTTTTTCAGTAGTGAGTTGGTATTCAGAGTACACTGGCTGAAAGGGCAGAGGGAACAGACTCAGTGGAGAATTGGATAAATACTCAGAGAAAAATATTCAGGGCTATGGGGAAAGAACAGGGGAGTGGGACTACATGAGTATGATGGATCAAATGGTCCCCTTATGCTGTTATGATTCTATAAAGCCTGGATAGATTCTACCTACTGGGGCTGGTTTAGCTCACTCGGCTAAATCGCTGGCTTTTAAAGCAGCACGGTTCGATTCCCGTACCAGCCTCCCCGGACAGGCGCCGGAATGTGGCGACTAGGGGCTTTTCACAGTAACTTCATTGAAGCCTACTCGTGACAATAAGTGATTTTCATTTCATTTCATTTCATTTCACCATCTACCAGAAAGGATAGTGGAAAATAATGCCCGTCTCCAGACCTAAGTAAGCTTCAGGACAAAACTAAGAAAATCCAGTTGCCTAAAGCTAAGCAAGTGCCAGTGGGCACAACATTTTTCATTAGTGTTTTTCAAAGAATGTATAGGGGGAAAGAAGTGGCTTTCTGTGGTTAACTGGTTAACCAAACATGTGGAGTCAGGAAACAGTATCTGTGGGAAAGTGATAAGTGTAGCTTGGCACCCATACAACCTTGTCTGGTGGCTGGTAAAGTGGATGTTCTGCCACATCAGGTGGGTCTGATAAGGATTTCCCTGAATGGTATTTGAAGGAACACATGGTAACACTGCAACCTGGCAGGCAAATGGTGGTGTCCAAGGTTTTGATAGCTGATTTCTGTTTATTTTCTATATAATATTCAGTGCTTTTCCATTTTCTGCAAACAATCTCTGCATGCTCTGATGCAAACACATACTAAAAAATCATAAGCACTTATTTTAAATTCCAAAATACCCAGAGATTATTTTGTATAAAAGTGGGAAAGTTGTATAGTTATTCAACTATAGTGTACTTCGCCTTCACGCTCATGAGAGACCAGGTGAAGACTCTTGGAGTAAAAACGAATCCTCTATTACAAGCTATAGCAAGGGTTTTTGACATTCCAAATTGAGACACAGATTCAAGGATAGTACAGACAGCTTATACTTCGAGATTCGATTTCAATAAATTAGCATGTATCAATCATTTGTTACTAGTTATTTGTGTCCAATCATGACTATCAATTAAGGTTACATCATGCATAATATATGAGAATAATTAGCCAATCACATTAAAGGTCTGCATGCTTAATTAAACCATCCAATCTCTACAAAGGCATGTATGTTGTCTTCATATGAGTAATATCGGTGGTCTGATATCTGGGATGTAGCCATCAATCAACTTCCTCCCAGCTTTTATCAGCAGACATCCTGGAGTCATAAACCCGTACACTGTCCCACAGTGTAGAATAGACCTTGAGTTTGAACACCTGTACATTTCATGCCTGGAAGCCAGCCCCAACTAACAGATTGTCATTGTGGTGTCTTTTTACAATTTGGCAGAACTGAAGATTTTAACTTCTCCAGCAAATAATGGAACTAGACTCTTTTAAACTGGTTGCAGTGTAAATATCTAAAGGTTCCCAAATTGCCCTCTTCAAAAAGGAAAAGAAAATGCCTCCTCTAGATAAATATGGAGCGGAATCAAAATCAAACAGTACAAAATATCCATCACATTATGCTTTTTTTGGCATATTTCTAAATGGATGATAAAATCCCTGTATGCCATATTTCTAAGCAATTTTCTAATGCTAGGAAAGGTATCCCTTTGGTCCCTTCACATTTCATGCCAGCAGTAGTAAGGCCACTGGTTGGAAACATGCCCTTAATTTCTTCCACCAGCGCAAACGTTCAATTAGAAGTATGTGAAAGATTACTTCCGATGACGGGGATGTGCTGAGTAGACGCACATCAGATGTATCTCCTCCCAAGGACAAGAAAATAGCCACTTTTAGTTGAAATTAGCCCAGAAAAGACAGACTAAAATATCCCCTCGTCCTCAACAATATGAGGACTAACAGAATTCTAGGAAGCAGCAGCTCCAGAGGCCGCAGAGAAACAACAAACGGCGATAAAGGACATGAGCAGCGAGCAAGCAGCTCAGTGGACCCACAAGGCGAGGGGGGGGGGGGGGGGGGGGGGGGGGGTCCCCAGCCACACCTGAGAGAGGGAAAAAAGCGACACGTAATATGAGAATCTGAGCCCCCACTCTCCCCCCCCCCCACCCCCCCCCCCACTCCCCCTGCTGGAGTATGGTTGGAAGACATTGCTGATGAGGGAATTGAAAGAGCTGAAGGAAGAACTAAAAGTTGAACTCAAAGCGGCAGGTCAAGGTGGTGGTAACGGAAGTGCTGGCCACCATGCAGGTGGCCGTTGATAATGTGGAAAAGAATTTAGAGACCCAGGGAAATACAATCAAAGAACTGGAAAAAGCCTCATTGGACCAGGGCAACTGAATCATCGCCCTGGAGGCTGTAATAAAGAGCTTGGTGGCGACCCAGGGGAACCTGAAGGGGAAGGTGGAGGACCAGGAGAACCGGTTGAGACGCAAGAAAACCAGAATAGTGGGCCTGCCAGAAGTAAGAGGGCAGGGACCCAATGGACTACATGGCCCCCATGCTGGGAAACCTGATGGGGAGGGACAGCTTCTCCAACCCATCGGAGAGCGATAGGCCACAGACGTCACTCCGGCCGAGACCCAAGGTTGGGGAGCAGCCGGGAACTATCATCACCATGTTACACCGGTACTAGGACTGAGAAAGAATCCTGTGTTGGCAAATGAAATACATCAGCTGGGAGGGACACAGGATCAGGGTGTACCAAGACATTGGGGCAGACCTGGCAAAGCGGCAGGCAGAATTTTATTATTTTAAAAAATCTTTTACTGTCACAAGTAGGCTTACATTAACACTGCAACACAGTTGCTGTGAAAAGCCCCTAGTTGCCACATTCCGGCGCCTATCCGGGTACACAGAGGGAGAATTCAGAATTCTCAGCTGGTATGGGAATTGAACCAGCGCTGCTGGCCTTGTTCTGCATTACAAACCAGCTCTCTAGCCTACTGAGCTTTAACAGGGCAAAGTCGTCCCTGTACAAGAACAACATCATGTTGGGAAGCTGAACCCAGCCAGACTTTGGGTAACATACCAGGGCAGGGAACGTTATTTTACCGTCCCTGCAAATGCGACGCGTTCATCCAAAAGAAAGGACCAGACACCAACAGAGAAGGCCGCGATGAGGCGGACACCGGAGAGACAGAGAAAGTTAAAGGACAATTTGGGCCTCGTTCTGAACTGGGCAACTAGTTAACAGAAAGGAGGGGACGAGAGCAGCAGAGTGCAGGAGAGGGTGAGGAAGTGATAGAGGGGAAATCAAAACAGCGGGCTTAGGAGGGGGGCTGGGCAGACCACAGGAGGAGGGCCACCAGACTAGCAGGAAAGCTAGGGGCCGGGATTCTCCGATCCCACGGCCAAGTTCTGACGCCGGCCTCAAAAGCAGTGCGAGCCACTCCGGCGTTAACGGACTGCCAGGCCCACCTATTCACCCCTTCCTAGGAGGCCAATACAGTGCCGGAGTGGTGTCCGCTGCTCTGACACTCGAAAGCCGGTGCAGCCATTGCCGGCGCGAGTCCGCGCATGCACACCACGGCCGGCGCGAGTCCGCGCATGCACACCACGGCCGGCACGAGTCCGTGCATGCACACCACGGCCGGCACGGGTCCGCGCATGCGCATGGGTTCACACCTCCGCTTCGGCACCTGGGCAATATGGCGAAGCCCTACAGGGGCCCGGCGCGGAGGAGCATAGGCCCCCAATGGAATTAGCCCGCCCGCCGATCGGTAGGCCCTGATCGTGGGCCAGGCTACCGTGGAGGACCCCACCAGAGTCGGATTCCCCCGCCCCCCCCCCACCAGGACTGCCCCCTCAGCCAGAACTCTGAGGTCCCACGGGTGGGACCATACGTAACGCAGACCGGCGGTACTCAGCCGAACTCAGCGGGCACTCGAGCCCCCCCCCCCCGCCCCCCCAGTCATTCTCCAACCCGGCGCAGGATCGGAGAATCCCCGCCAGAGAATGAAACAGTTCCTCAATGGACTGGACATGCCAGCCATGAGGGAAGATAGGGGAGGGGGCCGAAGCACCGCTAGAACTGGGAGAAGTTTTGGATTTGGATTTGTTTGCCACGGATATCGAGGTACAGCGGAAAGTACTATTCTGCATCAGTCCAGACAGATCATTCCATACATGAAAAAAAAACATAGGAGATACATAAATACACAAAAGAGATATAGGAAGAGGATCTGTGTGAGAGAGCTCGCAGAGAGTCCCAACGCTCCAGCGCCATCTTGCAATTTGCAAGTCAAGGAGAGCGTCAGCTCCATGCAGGCGGGGAAGGCACCGGGCCCAGATGGGTTTCCGTTGGACTTCTACAAAATATTCGTGGCAGCACTGGCTCCACACTTGCGGGAGATGTTTACAGACTCCCTAGCAAAGGGCACTTTGCCTCCAATTTTGGCACAAACCACTATATCGCTGATACCCAAGAACAAAGACCCAACCGAATGTGAATCCTACAGTCCCATTTCGCTGCTCAATGTGGATGTGAAAATACTTGCAAAAATCCTGGCCAGGCGACTGGAGAAGTGCGTACCAGCGGTGGTCGCAGAAGACCAGAACAGCTTTGTTAAGGGTAGACAGCTAACAGCGAACATCAGGCGACTGCTGAACGTGATAATGATCCCATCGGAGGAGAGAACAGCAGAGATGATCATTTCCCTGGATGCAGAAAAGGCCTTCAACAGAGTTGAGTGGAAATACCTCATTGAGGTACTGGAACGGTTTGGGCTGGGGACAGGGTTCACCTCATGGATGAAACTCGGCTACAATGCCCCGATGGCAAGCATATGGACCCACACCACCAGCTCTGAATATTTCCAGCTGTACAGAGGCACAAAGCAGGGATGTCCGCTGTCCCCACTCCTATTCACCCTGGCAATTGAGCCGTTGACAGTCACCTCAGAGGGTGAAAAACTGGAAGGGAATCCAAAGAGGAGACAGAGAGCACAGAGTATCGCTCCATGCAGATGGCCTGCTCCTCTACATCTCAGACCCGCAAAGCAGCATGGAAGTGATTATGAAGCACCTGAGTGAGTTTGGAGCCTTCTCTGGCTGCAAGTTCAACCTGAGCAAGAGTGAAGTCTTCCCAGTGAACCTGAAAGGAGGAGGGGCAAAGCTGGAGGGACTACCATTCAAGCAAGCCCAATGCCAATTCCGCTATCTGGGGGATCCAGACTGCCCACATCTGGACACAGATCCACAAGTGGAACCTGGCCAGGCTGGCGGAGGAAGTTAAAAAGGACCTGCAGAGGTGGGACTCACTCGCACTCTCCCTCGCGGGGAGGGTTCAGATGATCAAGATGAACGTACTGCCCAGGTTCCTCTTCCTGTGCAGATCCATCCCGATCTACATCCCCAAGGCCTTCTTTAACTCAGTCGACAAAATAACCATGGCTTTTGTGTGTTGGGGGGGGGGGGGGGGGGGGGATGCAAGGGGGAGCTTGGTCTTCCTAAACCTACAATACTACCACTGAGCAGCCAGAGCAGAATAGCCTTGTGCAAGTGGAGGTGCAGTTGGCCCTGTTCAGTAAGGGGATGGGTGAAAGAATGGAAATGGAATGGGTGAGGATGGAGGAGTGCTCCTGCACAGGGATGGCCCTCTGAGCCCTCGCCACAGTGGCACTATCATCCCCACTAGCCAAGCGCAAACAGGCCCAGTGGTGGTAGCCATACTCCAAACCTGGAATCAAATAAGACAGCACTTCGGCTTAACCAGAATTTCCACTTTGACCCCCATCTGTGGCAACCACAGGTTCACACCAGCCATGTTGGACACCATCTTTAAGAGGTGGAGACAGGACGGGGGGACGCTGACTGTTAGGGGCTTTGATACGGAGGACAGACTAGCGACGTTAGAAGAACTGACAGAAAAACTATAACTACCCAACAGGAACGGACTACAATACCTACAGGTAAAGAACTTCCCCCTCAAGGAGACAACGTACCCATGGACCCTGAGACATTTAATGTTAGAGGAACTACTGGACGTGGGCAATCTGGGAGGGCAGAAATGCTGGGACCTGTACGGATAACTACTGGAAGGGACACACTACCCACTGGATGCGACACAGACAAAATGGGAGTGTAGCCATCTGGGATGGCCACTTCCAGAATACAAAATGGATGATCGCAATGACTGTAGGGAAATATGGACAATGTTAGGAAAGCAAGCAGGCACAGAGCCTGTATGCGTATTGAGAAGGCAACTCCCAGACGAGACTGAAACTGGACACTCAAGCAACCGATCTAGATCCAGACACCCCAGCGCTAGTTCCCCAAACCGAAAGCATAAACAAAGCAAGGCCAACGGCCACCTAGGACACGCCCAGCCATCAGGGCACCCATCCCTTTATTGGTCAAGATCAATACGAGTGATCAAGATACGGCCCAATTAATTGGGGCCACGTTCAAGGCCCACCCAAAAGCATGTGAATCCCCTTCGGGTATAAGAAGAAGGCGCCAAGAGGGAATCGCTCTCTTGGACTCGGCCCTCAAAGTGGAGAGACCCGTCCACCAGCTGCACCAGAAGCAAGTAAGTCCAAGGTCACACTCACTACCAGACGGACGACCTTAGCTGTTCTCCTGTACCACTTCGAACCCAACAACCTCAGATCCGAACAACAGCCATTGTTCCTCTGACTGAGTGGGCACCCAAAGTTAAGTATAGGCATTAGCATTAGAGATAGTTTAGTTTGTAGTACTTTGTGCATGAGTAGATATTACTGTGTGTGTAAATAAATAGTATTGACTTTGAACTAACTAATTGGTGTATTGGCTTTTGATCAGTATTCGGGTTTGAACCTTGTGGCAGTATTGAAAGATACCTGGCGACTCGAAAGCAAACATAATTAGGATTAAGGAAGGCGACCATCTTGACTGCCATATTTATAACCAGATAAATACAGCAACAGGAGGAAGAACTAGGGATTGAAATAGAGTGGGAACTCTGGAGCGAAGCACTGAACAGGGCCAACTCCACCTCCACTTGCACAAGGCTAAGCCTCATGCAACTGAAAGTGGTGCACAGAGCACATCCATCAAGAACCCGAATGAGCAGGTTTCACCCTGGAGGTGGATGACAAGTGTGAACGGTGCCAAGGAGGCCCGGCCAACCACGGCCACATGTTCTGGGCATGCCTCAGACTGGACCGGTACTGGACAGCCTTCTTTGAAGCAATGTCCAAGGTTGTAGGGGTGAGGGTGGAGCCAAGCCCGAACATGGCAGTCTTCAGGGTATCAGACCAGCCAGAACTATTTATGGGGAGGGGGCCGAAGCCCTTGCCTCTGCTTCCTAATCGCCTGCTGAAGAATCCTGCTCGGCTGGTGATCAGCAGCACCACCCAAAGCTGCAGACTGGCTGGCCTGCCTGAAGAAAGTCCTCCACCTGGAGAAAATCAAATTCACCATCCGAGGGGCAGGAGAGGGCATCCACAAGACGTAGAAGCCATTCACTAACTTGTTCCAAGACCTGCATGAGGCCAACAGCCAATAGAGTGAGGGGAAGGGGAGGGCCACATAGGGGCCACTAAGGCACCAAAGAATAAGGAGGAGGCTGGGGGACAGAAACAACCGGAATAGACAATGGGGGGGGCCAAAAACAAGGCCACAAATACAGGGCCCTGCTGCAGAGACAAAGGGCCCCAGATCAGAATGAGGGCCGGCCAAGGCCGAACCACCCAGTATGGGGAGGGGTAACAACAACCCCCCACCGGCAACCCCCCCGCCCCCACTTTCCCACCCCCCGCCCCCCCCACCTCCGGGTGGGAAAGTCCATTCTAGCCAGCAAACAAACAGAACCAGGTGCATGACCTAGGGCTCTGCCAGGCACAAGTAAACAAGCAAAACCCTGCAAAAATGCAAACAAACCCAGAAACCGAGGGAACACCTCAACAGTGGAGGGAGATGAGATTGAGGGCAGGGTTACCTACTTGAAAGGAGGAGGGGAGGGAGGGGGGCTATTCATTTGTAAATACGTGATGATCTTTGTCTGTAAGCCTTGATGAACTCTTGCTACACCTCTGTTCAGCAAGCCTGTAGAAAAGTCATAGAGTCAACAGCACAGAAACAGGCCCTTCAGCCCATCATGTCTATGTTGACCATCAAATACCAATCTATACTAATTCTATTTGCCAGTACTTGCAAGTCTACCATGCCTTGGTGATTTAAGTGCACATCCAGATGCTTTCTAAATTTTGTGCGAGTACCTGCCTCCACCCTCTCAGGCAGCCCCTTCCATATTTCCACCATCCTCTGGGTGAAAAAATATTTTCTCGGGTCCCCTCTAAATCTCTTACTCCTCTAAGATTATTATTATCTAAGCTCTCTGGTCTTAGACACCTCTGCAATGTGGAAAAGATTTTTACGATCTACCCTATCTATGTCTCTCATTATTTTGTAGTCCACTATCAGATCCTCCCTTAGTCTTCTCTGCTCCATGGAAAACAAACCCAGCCCATTCAGTCTCTCCTCATAGCTGAAATGTTCCAATCAAGGGAACATCCTGGAGAAACTCCTGTGCACTAGGTGCAATCATGTACTTCTGATGGTGCAGCGACCAGGACTACACACAATATTCTGTCTCTGGCCTAACCAATGTTTTATAAAGTTCTACCAAGACCTCCCTGCTCCTACATTCTATGCCCTGGCTAATGAAGATAAACATTCTGTATCCCTTCTTCACCATCCTATCTCCGTGCTGCCACCTTCAGAGATCCGTGGTCTTGTACATCAAGGTCCCAGCAACAATCCCTGTACTACACTTCTGGTCACAGGCCTCCAATCACAAAAGCAACCCTCCACTAACACCCTTTGCTTCTTATTAACAAGCCAATTTTAGATCCAATTTGACAACTTTCCCTGGATCCCATGGGCTCTAAAACCCTTAGGACCAGCCTTCCATGTGGCACCTGGCCAAAGGCTTTACTGAAGTCCATGTAAACCGCAACAACTGGGCTACCCACATCAATATTTTTTTAAAAAATCAATTAAAATCATTGGACAGGTGGCGCGATTTAACGGGAGAAAAACAGAGTCCCATTTTGGGCATGTTTAGTGGGGTGTTTCTCCGCACCTGCAGCATAGAGAATGACTCGAATGCCGTGTAGTGGCGGTTCTCCGGGCGGATTGGGAGCTGGTGGTATGCAGACTTCAGATCCACCGTGGAAAAGAGCCGGTACTGGGCAATCTGGTGTGGTGGGAAAAAGGAAAACTCAGAAACAGTCAGTCATGAATAAGAGCAAGTTAGTTTATTTCTTAACTCTGCATAGGTCACCCTCCTCTCTCTACAGGAGAGAGAGGAAAGCCCGCCGAGCGCCACAACCTTCAGTCTTTATACATTCAAAAGATACAAGTAAATCTCCATTCCATATAAGGAGTTGTTTTTCTCCTAACTTTACTATCTCAACCTTCAGACAGATGGGATATCAGTTTTTCTCTCTCTCTCTCTAACCTTGCACACACACACACACACAAACGCCTGCAGCTTTAGTTAATCACAATATTAAGCAGTTATTCAATATTAAGTATTAAAATTGTCCATTACACTGGTTTACCATGTCTGCAATCCTGGGGAGGGGATACGCGTCGAGGAGCGTAAATCTATTTATGGTCTGACTATAGTCCACAACCATGCGGAATTTTTCCCCGGTCTTAACAACCACCACCTGAGCTCTCCAGGGACTATTGCTGGCCTCTATAATCCCCTCACTGAGAAGCCTTCGGACCTCTGTTCTGATAAAGACCCTATCCTGCAGGCTGTACCGCCTGCTACGGTGGCTACAGGTTTACAGTCCTTTGTGAGATTGGCGAAGAGAAGAGGGGAGGGGATTTGCAGCGTAGCGAGGCTGCAGATAGTGAGTGGGGGCAGGGGCCCGCCGAAGCTGAGGGTGAGGCTCTTAAGGTTACATTGGAAGTCTAGTCCTAATAATAGTGGCGCGCAGAGTTCGGGCAAAACGTAGAGTTTGAATTTTGAGTAGCTAGCGCCTCTGATTGTGAGTGTCGCGGCGGTGAGCCCCTGGATCTGGACCGAATGGGAGCCTGAAGCGAGTGAGATAGTTTGCCGCGCGGCGAAAACGGGGAGCGAACAGCGTCTTACCAGGTCTGGATGTATGAAGCTCTCAGTGCTCCCGGAGTCGAAGAGGCATGGCGTTTTATACCCGTTGATTTGGACCTCTGCCATCGAATTTCGCAGGTGCTTCGGGCGTGATTGGTCCAGAGTGACTGCGCTGAGTTGCGGGTAGTCGGCAGCTCGATCAGCTGTGCTGGAGTGGCCCCGTGATGACTGCCCTCTGAGTTCGTAGTCGTATTCTTCTGAGGAGTTGTCCGAGCATGGAGATACCGGTTGGGCCCGTGGACCGCACGTGGCGGGCAACGAGGAAGATGGCGTCCAAGATGGCGGGCCCCATGAGTCGCACGTGGCCGGCCGCGTGGTGGAGGTTTTCCAAGATGGCGGCCCCCATGGATTGCACATGGCGGGAGGGGGCGGAGTCGGGGCATAGGCCGCAGCGTTTCGGGCCCCGCGGGCCTGCGGGAGTGGGGAGCGATTCATTCGTGCCGCTGGGGAGTTGGAAGCTGGGGCCCTAGAGTTAAGGCTGTGGAAGGAGACCTCCATCGTGGTCGCAGCTTCCACAGTCGCTTCTAAGTCTTGGGCCCCCTTTTCCAGCAGCCGTTGGCACACATAATTAGACCTGAGGCCCGCTACAAAAACATCGCGTACAGCTAGTTCTCTGTGATCAGCCGCGGTAACCGCTTGATAATTACAGTCATTTCTGTCCCCTAGGCTCCCATTCGGTCCAGATCCAGGGACGCACCGCCGCGACACTCACAATCAGAGGCGCTAGCTACTCGAAATTCAAATTCTATGTTTTGCCCGAACTCTGCGCGCCACTATTATTAGGCCTAGACTTCCAATGTAACCTTAAGAGCCTCACCCTCAGCTTCGGTGGGCCCCTGCCCCCACTCACTATCTGCAGCCTCGGAAAACGGAGTCCTGGGCCCAGACCCGTACCGTATGCCCCCTCTTAGAACTCCCCCTCCCCCATTGCCCCAGGGCCCTCAAACGGTGCTTGGGCTTCTTTTCCTACAACTCACAGTGGGTCCCTCAATATGTGGACAAAGCCCGCCCCCTCTTTAGAGCCACACAATTTGCCCTGTCAGCCGAGGCACGGCAGGCCTTCGACAGCATCAAGGAGGACATCGCCAAAGCGGCCATGTGGGCGGTGGATGAATCCACTCCATTCCAGGTTCAGAGCAACGCCTCAGAGGTAGCTCTAGCAGCCACATTAAATCAGGCAGGGAGACCAGTCGCATTTTTCTCCCGTACCCTCTCCGTTTCAGAACTCCGACACTCCTCAGTCGAGAAAGAAGCACAAGCCATTGTGGAGGCTATTCGTCACTGGAGGCACTACCTTGCAGGTAGGAGGTTCACCCTCATCACCGACCAAAGATCGGTTGCCTTCATGTTTGACAACTCGCAAAGGGGCAAAATTAAAAACGACAAAATTCTGAGGTGGAGGATCGAACTCTCCACCTATAATTACGACATTAAGTATCGACCCGGGAAGCTCAACGAGCCTCCGGATGCCCTATCCCGCAGGACATGCGCCAGCGCGCAGATTGACCGATTGAAAGTCATCCACAATGACCTCTGCCACCCGGGGGTCACCCGGCTCGCCCACTACGTCAGAGCCCGAAACCTGCCTTTCTCCAACGAGGAGGTAAAAGCGGTCACCAGGGACTGCCCGATCTGTACGGAGTGCAAACCGCACGTCAGGACACAGTATCCCTCCGGGATCTGGCACCCGCTGGATCCAGCGCCCCCTCGACCCCCACAGAAGGACCCCTCACCCTACACCCCATGCTGCCGCCCCCTCGTGCTCCCGAGCCCATGAGCTCGCTCCACCAGTTCCGCGCACCCACGCCGGCCAGCCCCCAGCGCCCCCAGTCCCCGGTCGAACCAGGAGAGTATGAAGCTCGGATACAACCCTCCCTGGAGTCCGTAATCATACCCCGGTGCTCCGCAGATCACTGCGGACAGTTCGACCACCGGACAGACTGACTTTGTAAACCACCACCCCCGCCGGACTTGATTTTTTTTGCAGGGGGTGAATGTGGTGAATATAACATGGTAAATTCACACTGTATATTGTAAGCACAGTAGCGTTACCCGACCACTAGGGGGAGTAGCTCTGGGAATGCTCAGGAGCTTGTACAGGGCTTCACCCTTGGCTCCGCCCATGACTCCTCCCCCTAGTGCTGCTGTGTAAATACCCTTGTCCAGAGTCAGCCTGCAGTTAACAGACAGTTCATCAACAGGTAACAGGCTGGCTCTGCAGTAAGTTGATTAAAGCCTAGATTCATATCGGAAACTCGTGTCTGGTGAATTGATGGTTCCATCAGTCGCGCAAAGCGAGGTTGGAGGCACAGAAGCAAGTGAGACATCCCTGCCTGCCCTCCCCCCCCCCCCCCCCAGCCCATTCTCTCTCCACTCACACTCTGCCCACTGGACCACCCAACCTCTCTCCCCTCACACTCTGCCCACTGGACCACCCATCCTCTCTCCCCTCACACTGTGCCCACTGGACCACCCATCCTCTCTCCCCTCACACTCTGCCCACTGGACCACCGTACACCTGGCCGAGCGTGTCTAACGAACCCCGTATCATTCTGTGCCCCAGGACCAGCCATGAACGTCCTGGGCCGTCTTGTACAACACAGAGCCGACCATCCGCAACGACACCCGCACCCAGGGTCGCACGCCAGAGGGTGGCAGGAGATCGGCCAGGAGGGCCATCCTCTAAATCCGGGACTCTGGAGGAGGACGTACAGAGGACGGACAGTGACGACAATCATGGCTGTGCGTTGCCCGAAGGTCGGGCCATGAGACAACACAGTGACGGGGACAGGACGGGGACTGTGGACCCAGACGCACAGAGGACGGTCACGCAGTCAATGGACTCACCCACTGCGGAACTTTACATGCCCTGTGCGTACGCCCTGCGCCAGGCCATGAGTGGGACCAGGACACAACGGACGTACTGACGGACGAGGACCTAGAGCTTGCGGCACTGCTGTCTCCCACACCATCCACCATCCCAGAGACACTCACCTCGGTTGGGCAATTAAGTGATGAGGCTCCTGGGTCACGGTCTGGTGTGCACCACACAGCTGAGCCGGTACAGCAGGTGGAGGTCGGAGCAGCCGAGGGACTGGACTGTCGGAGGGCAGCGCAGGCCCAGCATCCAGCTGCCGCCCAGACGGTTCCCGGGTTCCTGGATTTACTCGACCCACCCGATGCATTTTGAAACCCAGGGACACAATGCCGGGATGAGGGCTGTCTTCCAGCAGCTGCAGACGCAGTTGGAGGAGTCCATCCGCATCCAGGAGCAGGGAGTGGTGCCGCTCATGGCAGCCACCCAGGTCGACACCGCAGGGGTGGCGTCCGCGTTCGAGGCAATGGGTGAAACGGTTTCGGCCATGGGTCAGGTTGTGCAAGGCGTTGAGCTTCACGTGCACACGACATCCATGGCCCACGAGAGGGCTGCCCTGTCACAGGCAGCAATGCGCCAGAGCCAAAACGACATTGCCACTGGGCTCCGGGCCTTGGCCGAGTCTCAACGGGTCATGGCCCAGTCCCAGCAGGCCATGGCACAGTCCCAGCAGGCCATGGCACAGTCCCAGCAGTCAGTCGCGGAGAGCATCAACCGCCTGACACATGTGCTGGATGGCGTCATGCACTCACAGGTTGAGGTCGCACAGTCCCTGGCGGGAATGTCTCACTCCCTGGACTCCATCTCTGTGAACAATCGGACCCTGGTCGATACCATTGCAGGCCTCCAGGACTGGCAGCGCCAGGTTTCGGTGGGGCGATGGGGCACATCTCCGATCGTATCTCCGTCCCACAATGAGGCCTGAGGGCCACCGGGCTCCCCGAGGGAGGAGGTGGTTCTGGGGCCCGTCCCATTAACTCCATCACGGGACGTCCCTGTACGCTCGTCCTTCCCCCGTCCCGTCCCTGGAGCATCTGGTGGGCAGTGGGCAGAGCAGGGAGGCACCATGTCATCCAGCACACCTGCCGTGCAGCCTGGCCCATCAAAGCCGGGTCGCCCCAGGAAACAAGTGCCGACGGGGAGCAATGTCGCGGGGCGTGATTCTCAGCAGTCCGCCTCCACTCCCGTTGTACCATCTGGGGATTCACCTAGACATAGTGGTAGGGCCCGTAGGGCAACGAAGAGGGACACATAGTAAGTTGGCACGGGTGCATGGCACAGTTTAATTGTAGGGGCTAGGGCATCTGTATATAACCTTCACTATGAAACTCACTGTTGCACCTAACTTGTAAGACTCTGTGCTATGTCCGGTGCCACGGGGCTCCTGATGGTGACCGACTGTTCTTGGGGTTGACGAGCGGTTAAACGTCGGTGCCGGGTGTGCAGTTCCTTCCCCCCCCCCCCCCACTGTCGGACACTGTAGTCCTCGGCATTCCGATGCCAGCTACCCCACATGGGCATGTGATGGAGTGTCCCTGATGAACACAGCGACCACCGAGATGGATGGTTCAGCTATTGCCATGAGTCAGACTTTGTCTAACCATTCTGAGCTCACAGGTCATCGCAGAGCGGGCTGTCATCATTCAACATGGCACTGATCACACCCGCTGACACAGCCATCAATGTAGTGCTATACCGTAGTGCTGCAATGGTAAGGTGATGTTGAATTGGAGCAGTGTACGCAGAGCGGGGGTGCGGGGGTGGTGGGGGTTGTGTGCTGTCCATGTGCACGACTGATGATGCAAGTGGTACTGTTCAGTGATCCCCTCCCACGCGATGCATGAACCTTGCGGACACCAACGCGTCGCGTGCCCGCTGTCCTCGACGGTGCCGTTGTGCATCCTCCTGGACATAACCAGCACCCGGGTTGTGTCTGTGCCCTGCGCCCCGTGCCCCACCCTGCTGCACGCCATCCTCCTCCTCCTCCTCCTCCTCATCCTCCTCCTCCTCTTTGTTAGCGTTAGCACCGCTGCCATCGGCTTCTCCCTCCACTCTCCCCTCCACTCTCCTCTCTGCATCGCGATGTTGTGCAGCGCACAGCAGACCACAACTATGCGACCGACCCTGTCGGGCTGGTACTGCAGGGCCCCTCCGGAGTGGTCCAGGCATTTGAATCTCATCTTCAGCAGGCCGAAGCACCGCTCCACCACACCCCTGGTTGCGGCATGGGCCTCATTGCATAGGGTCTCCACGTTGGTCTGAGGCCTCCGTATCGGTGTCATCAGCCATGACCTCAACGGATAACCCCTGTCGCCCAGCAACCAGCCCCTCGGCAGGGGGGGTGGGGGGGGGGGCTTCCCTCGAACATTGGGGGATGAACGACTGCGCAAGAATGTAAGCGTCATGCACACACCCGGGGAACCTTGTGCACACGTTCATGATCCTCACGTGGGGGCCGCAGACCACCTGGATGTTCATGGAGTATATCCCCCTCCTGTTAGTGAACACTTCCCTGTTGTCTGCAGGCAGGCACATGGGGACTGAACACCATCGATCACTCCCTGGACCATCGGAATCCCGGCCACCTTGGCAAATCCACGGGCTCGTGCTTCCTGATGTGCTCGGTCCTCGGGGAATATAATGTAATGGTCCGCGATTGCGAACAAGGCGTCGGTCATGTCCGGGATGCACCTGTGGACCGATGCCTGTGATATCCCAGATAGGTCCCCGCTCGGAGCCTGGAAGGAACCAGTAGTGTAGAGGTTTAGGGCCACCGTCACCTTGACGAATACCGTATAGAGTGTCCTCCTCCCGTTCCATGTGGTGCGAGGTGCGCCACGAGGTGGAAGATATGTGCGACCATCTCCCTGCTGAACCGTAGTCTCCTCCTGCATGTGAGGTCCGGTAAGGCTTCGAACCACATTCGGTCACGGTACACCCTAGGCTTTGATAGCCGCCTGTGGCGCCCTGGCTCCACCATCAGTGGCTCCTCCCTCTCCGCCTCCTCCACCCCGCCCCCCATCCACTTCGACATCAGTGCCCACATCCTGTGCCTTCCTCGGCGTTTGGTGGTCAATGTTCCCTTCGGCATCCCCCTGAATATACCGGCCGTGAGTGCCTGCGGCCTGCGCGGCGACGACGGGCCACTCCGCGGCCATCCCCTCTGCTGCAGCAGCAGCCCCTGCATCTGCATCCACTGTGGCCTGTCGCAGTCAACGCTGCTGGATGGCCAACTGCAGTGCAGCGGCTCCAACCACTGCGCTGAACATCGCTGTCTAGTTGGCATACATGGTGACCTACAGAAGGGTGGTGGGGGGCAGAGAAACAACATGTTAGACGGAGGTTCTTCGACACCTCGGCAGCCGGCTGCCATGGGATACCTGTGTGCCCCGGTGGCCTGGTGGCGCTGTTGACCCACGGCCAGCCTAACCCCTGGTCACTGTCTGCGTCCAATGGTCAGTTAACAACTGACAGGATGAGCCAACTGACCACGGTACCATGGTGCAGAAGGCCATTCAAGAGGGGGGAGTAAAAAGACAAGTAGTTGTTATAGGGGATTCTATAATTAGGGGGACAGATAGTATCCTATGCAAGCCGGATCGGGAGTCTCGCATGGTGTGTTGCCTGCCCGGTGCCAGGGTGCGGGACATCTCTGACCGGCTTGAAAGGATACTGGAGCGGGAGGGGGAGGATCCAGTTGTTGTGGTCCACGTTGGGACTAACAACATAGGTAAAGCTAGGGTGGAGGACCTGTTCGGGGACTATCAAGCTCTAGGAAGAAAATTGAAGTACAGGTCCTCAAGGGTCATAATCTCTGGATTACTGCCCGAGCCACGTGCCAATTGGCATAGGGATAGGAAAATTAGGGAAGTAAACACGTGGCTAAGGGATTGGTGTGGGAAAGAGGGATTCCACTTCATGGGACATTGGCATCAGTTTTGGAACCGGGGGGATCTGTACCGTTGGGACGGTCTCCACCTGAACCGATCTGGAACCAGTGTTCTAGCGAAGAGGATAAATAGGGTGGTCAGTAGGACTTTAAACTTCTGAGTTGGGGGGAAGGGAAAGTGAAAGCGACAGGGAGCAGGGAGTTAAATGGCAAGATACGCAGGAGGATAACATGTCGGCAGGTGGATTTAAGCTTGAGGCAGACTAGGAATGCAACAAAAAGGAAGGATAACTTTGGACATCTTAGGACTTCCAATATCTGTACTGATAAGAAAGTTAACATTAAGGCACTTTACCTGAATGCTCGTAGCATTTGTAACAAAGTAGATGAACTAATGGCACAGATCATCGTGAATGATTATGATGTGGTAGGCATCACAGAGACATGGCTGCAGGGGGTTCAGGACTGGCAGTTAAACATCCAAGGATATACAACCTATCGAAAAGACAGGGAGGTGGGCCGAGGGGGTGGGGTTGCCTTGTTAGTTAAGAACAAAATTAAATCTATGGCACTAAACGACATAGGGTCGGATGATGTGGAGTCTGTGTGGGTAGAATTGAGGAACCACAAAGGCAAAAAAAACCATAATGGGAGTTATGTACAGACCGCCTAACAGTGGTCAGGACCAGGGGCGCAACATGTACCGGGAAATAGAAAAGGCATGTCAGAAAGGCAAGGTCACAGTGATCATGGGGGACTTCAATATGCAGGTGGATTGGGTAAATAATGTAGCCAGTGGATCCAAAGAAAAGGAATTCATGGAATGCTTACAAGATGGCTTTTTGGAACAGCTTGTCATGGAGCCCACAAGGGAGCAGGCTATTCTGGACCTAGTGCTATGTAATGAACCAGACTTTATTAAAGATCTTAAAGTAAGGGAACACTTAGGAAGCAGCGATCATAATATGGTTGAGTTCAGTCTGCAGTTTGAAAGAGAGAAGGCAAAATCGGATGTAATGGTGTTACAGTTAAATAAAGGTAATTACGAGGGCATGAGAGAGGAACTGGTGAAAATCAACTGGAAGCAGACCCTAGCAGGTAAGACAGTAGAGCAAAAATGGCAGGAGTTTGTATGCATAATTGAGGACACTGTACAGAGGTTCATCCCCAAGAAAAGAAAGATTATCCAGGGAGGGATTAGACAGCCATGGCTGACAAAGGAGGTCAGGAAATGTATCAAAGAAAAAGAGAGATCCTATAAAGTGGCCAAAAGCACCGGGAAATCAGAAGATTGGGAAGGCTACAAAAACAAACAGAGGTTCACAAAGAGACAAATAAGGAAGGAGAGGATCAAATATGAAGGCAGGCTAGCCAGTAATATAAGAAATGATAGTAAAAGTTTCTTTCAATACATAAGAAACAAACGTCAGGCCAAAGTAGACATTGGGCCAATTCAAACTGATTCTGGAAGGCTAGTGATGGGAGATGAGGAAATGGCTGGAGAACTTAATAAGTACTTTGCGTCTGTCTTCACAGTGGAAGACGTTAGTAATATCCCAAAAATTATAAAGGGTCAGGGGGCTGAGTTGAGTATGGTTGCCATTACAAAAGAGATGGTGCTAAAAAAGCTAAAAGGTCTTAAAATTGACAAATCTCCTGGCCACGATGGGCTACATCCTAGAGTTCTGAGGGAGGTGGCTGAAGAAATAGCGGAAGCGTTGGTTGAGATCTTTCAAAAATCACTGGAGTCAGGGAAAGTCCCGGACGATTGGAAGATCGCTGTTGTAACCCCCTTGTTCAAGAAAGGATCAAGACAAAAGATGGAAAATTATAGGCCAATTAGCCTAACCTCGGTTGTTGGTAAAATTCTAGAATCGATCGTTAAGGATGAGATTTCTAATTTCTTGGAAGAGCAGGGTCGGATTAGAACAAGTCAACATGGATTTAGTAAGGGGAGGTCGTGCCTGACGAACCTGTTAGAATTCTTTGAGGAGGTGACAAGTAGGTTAGACCAGGGAAACCCAGTGGATGTGGTCTATCTGGATTTCCAAAAGGCCTTTGATAAGGTGCCACACAGGAGGCTGCTGAGTAAGGTGAGGGCCCATGGCGTTCGAGGTGAGCTACTGGCATGGGTTGAGGATTGGCTGTCTGACAGAAGGCAGAGAGTTGGGATAAAAGGTTCTTTTTCGGAATGGCAGCCGGTGACCAGCGGTGTCCCACAGGGTTCAGTGTTGGGGCCGCAGCTGTTCACCATATATATTAATGATCTGGATGAAGGGACTGGGGGCATTCTAGCGAAGTTTGCTGATGATACGAAGTTAGGTGGTCAGGCAGGTAGTGCTGAGGAAGTGGGGAGGCTGCAGAAGGATCTAGACAGTTTGGGAGAGTGGTGCAGGAAATGGCTGATGCATTTCAACGTGAGAAAATGTGAGGTCTTGCACTTTGGAAAAAAGAATCCAAGCATAGACTACTTTCTAAACGGTGAGAAAATTCATAATGCCAAAGTACAAAGGGATCTGGGAGTGCTAGTCGAGGATTCCCTAAAGGTAAACATGCAGGTTGAATCCGTGATTAAGAAAGCGAATGCTATGTTGTCATTTATCTCAAGAGGGTTGGAATATAAAAGCAGCGATGTGCTACTGAGCCTTTATAAGGCTCTGGTTAGGCCCCATTTGGAGTACTGTGTCCAGTTTTGGGCCCCACATCTCAGGAAGGACATACTGGCACTGGAGCGTGTCCAGCGGAGATTCACACGGATGATCCCTGGAATGGCGGGTCTAGCATATGAGGAACGGCTGGCGTTCCTGGGATTGTATTCATTGGAGTTCAGAAGGTTAAGGGGAGATCTAATAGAAACTTACAAGATAATACATGGCTTAGAAAGGATGGACGCAAAGAAACTGTTTCCGTTAGGCGAGGAGTCGAGGACCCGTGGGCACAGCCTTAGAATTAGAGGGGGTAAATTCAAAACAGAAATGCGGAGACATTTCTTCAGCCAGAGAGTGGTGGGCCTGTGGAATTCATTGCCGCAGAGTGCAGTGGAGGCCGGGACGCTAAATGGCTTCAAGGCAGAGATAGATAAATTCTTGATGTCGCGAGGAATTAAGGGCTATGGGGAGAATGCTGGGAGGTGGAGTTGAAATGCCCATCAGCCATGATTGAATGGCGGAGTGGACTCGATGGGCCGAATGGCCTTACTTCCACTCCTATGTCTTATGGTCTTATGGTCTAACAAAGTCCTCCTCACCGGTGGGTCACTGGGCTGTGCCCATCAGCCACACGACAACCTGCGGACTTGTCCTCATCACCGTCCTGCCATGGCAGGGCGGCTGACATGTGGCATCCGCGGATGGACGACCCCCTCCATTCCCTCCCTCTCCCCTCTCCCACCTCCATTCCCTCCCTCTCCCCTCTCCCACCTCCATTCCCTCCTTCTCCCCCACCCCCCTCCCACCCCTCCCACCTCCACTCACTCCCTCTCCCCGTCCCACCTCCACTCCCTCCCCCTCCCACCTCCACTCCCTCCCTCTCCCCTCTCCCACCTCCATTCCCTCCCTCTCCCCTCTCCCACCTCCATTCCCTCCTTCTCCCCCACCCCCCCCTCCCACCCCTCCCTTCTCCACTCCTCCCTCTCTCCCTCCCACCTCCACTCCCTCCCTCTCCTTCTCCCACCTCCACTCCCTACCCCCTCCCACATCCCACCTCCACTTCCTACCCCCTCCCACCTCCACTCACTCCCTCTCCCCGTCCCAACTCCACTCCCTCCCCCTCCCACCTCCACTCCCTCCCTCTCCCCCTCCAACCTCCACTCCCTCCCTCTCCCACCTCCACTCCCTCCCTCTCCCCCCGACCCCCGACCCCCTCCCCCTCCCACCTCCCTCTCCCCCTCCCACCTCCACTCACTCCATCTCCCCGTCCCACCTCCACTCCCTCCCTCTCCCACCTCCACTCCCTCCCTCTCTCCCTCCCACCTTCATTCCCTCCCTCTCCCCCCACCCCCCTCCCACACTTCCCTTCTCCACTCCTCCCTCTCCCCCTCCCACCTCCACTCCCTACCTCTCCCTCTCCCACCTCCACTCCCTACCCCCTCCCACCTCCACTCACTCCCTCTCCCCGTCCCACCTCCACTCCCTCCCCCCTCCCACCTCCACGCCCTCCCTCTCCCCCTCCAACATCCACTCCCTCTCCCCCTCCCACCTCCACTCCCTCCCTTGCCCCCCACCCCCCTGACCCCCTCCCCCTCCCACCTCCACTACCTCCCTCTCCCCCTCCCACTTCCACTCCCTCCCTCTCCCCCTCCCACCTCCACTGCCTCCATCTCCACCTCCCACCTCCACTCCCTCCCTCTCCCGCTCCCACCTCCACTGCCTCCATCGCCCCCTCCCACCTCCACTCACTCCCTCTCCCTCTCCCACCTCAGCTCCCTACCCCTTTCCTTCTCCCACCTCCACTCCCTACCCCCTCCCATCTCCACTCCCTCCCTCTCCCCCCACCCCCTCCCACCTCCACTCCCTCCCTCTCCCCCTCCTACCTCCACTCCCTCCCTCTCCCCCTCACACCTCCACTCCCTCCATTTCCCTCTCCCCCTCCCACCTCCACTCCCTCCCTCTCCCCCTCCCACCTCCATTCCCTTCCTCTCCCCCACCCCCCTCCCCCTCCCCCCACCTCCACTCCATCCCTCTCCCCTCCCACCTCCATTCCCTTCCTCTCCCCCACCCCCCTCCCCTCCCCCCACCTCCACTCCCTCCCTCACACCTCCACTCCCTCCCTCTCCTTCTCCCCCTCCCACCTCCACTCCCTACCCCCTCCCACCTCCACTCCCTACCCCCTCCCACCTCCACTCACTCCCTCTCCCCATCCCACCTCCACTCCCTCCCTCTTCCAACTCCACTCCCTCCCTCTCCCCCACCCCCCTCCCACCCCTCCCTTCTCCACTCCTCCCTCTGCCCCGCCCACCTCTACTCCCTACCCCCTCCCACATCCCACCTCCACTCCCTACCCCCTCCCACCTCCACTCACTCCCTCTCCCCGTCCCACCTCCACTCCCTCCCCCTCCCACCTCCACTCCCTCCCTCTCCCCCTCACCGCCCACTCCCTCCCTCTCCCCCTCACACCCCCACTCCCTCCTCCTCCCTCTCCCCCTCCCACCTCCACTCCCTCCCTCTCCCACCACCCCCCCACCCCCTCTCCCTCCCACCTCCACCCTCCCTCTCCCCCTCCCACCTCCACTCCCTCACCTCACGCCTCCACTCCCTCCCTCTCCCTCTTCCCCTCCCACCTCCACTCCCTCCGTCTCCCCCTCCCACCTCCACTCCCTCCCTCTCCCCCTCCGACCTCCACTCACTACCTCTTCCCCCTCCCACTGCCTCTCCCTCCCTCTCCCTCTCCCCCTCCCGCCTCCACTCCCTCCTTCTCCCCCTCCCACCTCCATTCCCTTCCTCTCCCCCACCCCCTCCCCCCTCCCCCGCCTCCACTCCCTCCCTCACCCTCCGTCCACCTCCACCCCCTCCCTCCACCTCCCACCTCCACTCCCTCCCTCTCCCACACCCCCCACCTCCTCCCCCTCCCAACTCCATCCTCCCTCTCCCCCCCTCCCACCTCCACTCCCTCCCTCTCCCCCTCACGCCTCCACTCCCTCCCTCTCCCTCTCCCACCTCCACTCCTTCCCTCTCCCCCTCCCACCTCCACTCACTCCCTCTCCCCCTCCCACCGCCTCTCCCTCCCTCTCCCTCTCCCCCTCCCGCCTCCACTCCCTCCCTCTCCCCCTCCCGCCTCCACTCCCTCCCTCTCCCCCTCCCACCTCCATTCCCTTCCTCTCCCCCACCCTCCTCCCCCCTCCCCCCACCTCCACTCCCTCCCTCTCCCCTCCCACCTCCACTCCCTCCCTCGCCCTCCGCCCACCTCCACCCCCTCCCTCCCCCTCCCACCTCCACTCCATCCCTCTCCCCCTCCCACCTCCATTCCCTCCCTCTCTCCCCTCCTTCCCACCCCTCTCCCACCTCACTCCCCCCTCCCCCCCACCCACCCCCGTTGGCCGCAGCGTTCTCGGGGATGCCTTCCCCAGTCTGCGGAGACTCCGGGACAGTCCGCTCACCTCCTCAGCGCTCAGCGTCAGCCAGCACGACTGGCTGACGACTAAAAATAGCAGGTGTGAACGGCGACGGCGTGAACTGGGGTCACACCATCGGGACTTCGGCCCATTCGGGCCGGAGAATAGCGAGGGTACCGGAGAATCACCATTTTGGGTGCCTTGGGCGATTCTCTGGCTTGCGCCATGCGTAACCCGACGGGATCGATTTCGCCTGTTGGGAGAATCGCGGGAGCGCGTCGGACCGGCATCGCGTGGAAAACTGGTGCGGCCCGCGATTCTCCCAACCGGCGCGGCCTCGGAGAATCGCGCCCCTAAAACCTCGACCTTCTTATCTTTTTTATTTAATTTAGAGTACCCAATTCCTTTTTTTTTTCAATTAAGGGGCAATTTAGTTTGGCCAATTCACCTACCCTGCACACCTTTAGACTGTGGGGGTGAGACCCACGCAGAAAAGGGGAGAATGTGCAAACTTCACACGGACAGTGACCCGGGTCCCTTATTAATCTTACCGTGTTCTAGAATCTCACCACCCCCACTGAAATCTCGAGCTACTATATCTTGCTTCTTCGTGAATACAAATGAAAAATATTTATTTGAGACCTTGCCAACAGCCTTTGGCTACATGCACAGATTGCTCCTTTGGTCCCTCATGGGCCCACCTTTTCCCTGGTCATCCTCTTGCTCCTAATATACTTATAAAACACCTTAGGGTTTTCCTTAATCCAATCAGCCAATAATATTTTGTCACCCCTCTTTGCCCTCCTAATGTTATTTTTAAGCACCCCCCTACACTCTCTATACTCCTGAGAGGCCTCCTTTGTTTTTAGTGCTCCATATCTATTTTTACTTTGTCAAATCCTCAATATCCCTTGACACCTAAGGTTCCAATGGACTTGTCACTCTTGCCCTTCACTCTTAGAGGAACACATTGGCCTTGAACCCTCACTATTTCATTTTAAAAGACTCCCATTTTCCAACTGTAGAGTTACCTGCAATTAGCTGCTCCCAGTATACGTTTTCCTAATCCTGACTAATGATATTGAAATTGGCCTTCCCCCAATTCAGAAACTTGGGGCGTGGTTCAGCGACCCTGTTGCATTTGGCACAGATCTGGGTACAACGGGTCAATTGCGTGGAAGCCCCACACGGGTTCTGCGCCAGGCCGATTACGAGTCACCCTACTCACTCCGCCCAGCGCAATTTCAATTTAAATGAGTCATACAGCGCTGTGGCTGCCAAGAAATACCGCACTAAAGGTGCCGTTCAGCGGACGTCAACTTCAGTCCGCTGAATCGCACCCTTGATTTTTGGACTATTCTTATCCTTTTCCATAATGACTTTGAAATTTACAGAAAGATGTGCAGGAATAAACAACAATTAAAACACAGCACAATTTTCAGAAAATATATATACAACTGGGCTATTTTCTCGGTTCAAGTAATGTTTTATGTTTTCCATAACTTGAGGCAAGAAACCAGAAAATGATGGAAAAAGTCAGCAGATCATGCAGCATCTGTGAAGAGAACAGACAACTTGATGTTTTCAACATGAACCTTTTCACAAATTTCCTTTGTTCTCTAACAGGGTCATTACCTGTTCTTGATGCTTCATTCTACTATCAGAAGCTGAGATACCCTCAATTACGGCACAGGAGAGAAAGATTGGTAATTCAAAGGCTTTAATCATCAGAGAACTGAACAGCAGCCGAGAAGTGTGCTCATCACATGCTGCCGAGTGAGCCTCATCTTATATACCGTTTCCTGGGGGCGGAGCCAGAGGCGGAGTCCCCCAGGGTTCCAAGCCCAGTCTTCAAGGGCCAATGTATTAAAGGTAAGGTACAGTTACAGCAGCTAATGATACCATTCATCACATTCACCTACTGTTTAAAAAAAACACAGTCCGTCGGGGGTGAAGTGGAGTTATAAGTTCAGTCTTGTGGGTGGTTTGAGCATCCGTGCTGACTTTCTCCGGTGGTGGTGCCGTGGATACGGTCGGTTTCGATGGTGGTATTTCCGGGAGAACGGTTGACTGAGCCTTTGCCAGCCTTAGAGGGGGGTATCCGGGGTGACTAGGGTGATCGGTGCCGGCACGGCTGGGGGGCAGGGGGCGCTATGGGAGGGGCGCTGTCGTGGTCGGCAGTCGGTGCGGGGAGGGGAGCGTCAGTAGGAGGGGGGGGTCGGTGGGGAAAGCGTCGGGGTCGGTGGGAGAGCCAGCGGGTGCCAGGTCTCGCAGGGAGACGGTATCCTGCCTGACGTCGGGGTGCTCAACGTAGGCGTATTGAGGGTTCACGTGTAGCAGTTGGACCCTCTTGTCTATGGGATCCGTTTTATGGCTCCTCACGTGTCTCCGGAGTAGGACTGGTCCCGGAGTCGTCAGCCAACGTGGAAGCAAGACCCCAGAGGTGGACTTCCTGGGGAAGACAAACAAACGATTGTGAGGGGTCTCGTTCGTGGCCATACAGAGGAGCGACCTAATGGAATGTAGGGCATCGGGTAGGACCTCCTGCCAGCGGGCGATTGGGAGACTCCTTGACCGTAGGGCTAGAAGGACAGCCTTCCAAACTGTCGCGTTCTCCCTCTCCACTTGCCCGTTTCCCCGCGGGTTATAGCTCCTCGTTCTGCTCAAGGTGATGCCCTTGCTCAGCAGATACCGACGCAGCTCATCGCTCATGAACGATGTACATCGGTCGCTGTGGATATAAGCGGGGAAACCAAACAGTGTGAAGATGCTGTGCAGTGCCTTGATCACGGAGGCCGAGGTCATATCGGAGCAGGGGACAGCAAATGGGAAGCGGGAGAACTCATCGATCACGGTGAGGAAATAGATGTTGCGATTGGTGGACGGGAGGAGCCCTTTGAAGTCCACACTTAGTCGCTCAAAGGGCCCAGAGGCCTTTATCAGGCGGGCCCTGTCTGGTCGATAGAATTGCGGTTTGCATTCCGTACAGATCTGGCATGCCTTAGTCATGACCTTGACCTCCTCTGTGGAGTAGGGTAGGTTGCGGGACTTGATGAAATGGACAAGCCGGGTGACCCCTGGGTGGCAGAGGTCATCGTGGATGGCTCTCAGGTGGTCGTTTTGCGCATTGGCGAACGTGCCGCGGGACAGGGCATCCGGGGACTCGTTGAGCTTCCCCGGGCAATATTTAATATCGTACGTATAGGTGGAGAGCTCTATCCTCCACCTCAGAATCTTGTCGTTCTTTATTTTGCCCCGTTGTGCGTTATCGAACATAAAGGCGACCGACCGTTGGTCGGTGACGAGGGTGAATCTCCTACCAGCTAGGTAGTGCCTCCAGTGTCGCACGGCCTCCACTATGGCTTGTGCCTCCTTCTCGACTGCAGAATGTCGAATTTCCGAGGCGGTGAGGGTTCGGGAGAAGAACGCTACTGGTCTGCCCACTTGGTTGAGGGTAGCAGCCAGGGCGACGTCTGATGCGTCGCTTTCTACTTGGAAGGGAATGGCTTCATCCACCGCGTGCATGGCGGCCTTGATGATGCCGGCCTTGATACGGCTGAAAGCCGACTGGGCCTCAGCCGTCAGGGGAAAAACCGTGGACTTAATGAGTGGTTGGGCTTTGTCCGCATATCTGGGGACCCACTGGGCATAATAGGAGAAAAGCCCCAAGCACCGTTTGAGTGCCTTGAGGCTACGGGGGAGGGGGAGTTCCTTAAGGGGACGCATGCGGTCGGGGTCTGGGCCTAGGACCCCGTTTTCCACGACGTAGCCAAGGATGGCGAGCCGGGTTGTGTGGAACACGCATTTCTCTTTGTTGTACCTGAGGTTGAGGGCCCGGGCAGTCTGGATGAACTTCCTCAGGTTTGCTTTGTGGTCCTGCTGGTCATGGCCGCAGATGGTGACGTTGTCCAAGTATGGGAAGGTAGCCCGTAAGCCGTACTGGTCCACCATTTGATCCATCGCCCTCTGGAAAACGGAGACTCCGTTTGTGACACCAAAAGAGACCCTGAGGAAGAGAAACAGCTGACCGGCTGCTTCGAAAGCCGTGTAGGGGCGGTCCTCTGGGAGGATAGGGAGTTGATGATAGGCCGATTTTAGGTCGACAGTGGAGAATACCCGATACTGGGCGATGTGAGTCACCATTTCTGCTATGCGGGGAAGTGGGTAAGCATCGAGTTGCGTAAAGCGGTTTATGGTCTGGCTATAATCTACTACCATTCGTTGCTTTTCCCTGGAGCGGACTACCAATACTTGAGCCCTCCAAGGGCTGTTGCTGGCCTCTATGACCCCTCTTTTAGTAGCCGCTGAACGTCTGACTTGATAAAAGTCATGTCTTGGGTACTGTACCGGCGACTCCTGGTGGCAATGGGCTTACAGTCGGGAGTGAGGTTCGGGAAGAGGGGGGGTGGCGCAACTTTGAGTGTCGCCAGGCTGCATACCGTGAGTGGGGGCAGGGGTCCGCCGAACTTCAGTGTCAGGCTCTGGTGGCTGCACTGAAAGTCCAGACCGAGCAGCAGGGGGGCGCAGAGGTGTGGGAGGATGTAGAGTTTAAAACGGGTGTATTCAGCGCCTTGAATTGCGAGGTCAGCGACACAATACCCCGTGATTTGAACCGAATGGGACCCAGAGGCGAGGGCGATAGTTTGGGAGGCGGGGTGGGTGCGCAGAGAGCAGCGCCTTACCGTGTTTGGATGGATAAAGCTCTCCGTGCTCCTGGAGTCGAATAGGCAGGGAGTGTCGTGGCCGTTGATTTGTACCCGCATCATTGAGTTCCGCAGGTGCTTTGGCCGCGATTGATCGAGCGTGATCGCTCCTAGTTACGGGTAGTCAGAGTCCTAGGTTAAGTCGGACTCACAAAATGGCCGCCTGGAGTCACAAAATGGCCGCCGCCGTCGGTCGCACGTGTCGGGGTTCGAAGATGGCCGCTGCCAAGATGGCCGCTCGCATGACTCGCACGAGGTCGATGATGCATCAGAAGTGGGCGCGTCCGGCCGCCGTGCAGCCGCGTTGCGGGGCCTGTGAGGCCGGGAGCTTGATTTCTGGGCCTGGTGAGGATTTTGTTTGTGGCCTTTGGGCCCAGCCAGGCAGACTTTAGCGAAGTGCCCTTTCTTCCCACAGTCAATGCAGATCGCGGAGCGGGCCGGGCAACGTTGACATGGGTGCTGGCCTTGCCCACAGAAATAGCATGGGGAACCCCCGGAGTGAGCGGATCGCCGCGCAGCGCAGGCCTGTAGCGTGGCCAAGTCTGGAGGGGATCGAGAGGGGTTTGCAAGGTCCGCGGAGTATCTACAGAGGTTACGGTGGGCCGTTTCTAGAGAAGAGGCGAGCGTTACCGTGCCTTGGAGAACCTTTGCCCCGTCTTCTAGGAGCCGCTGCCGGATGTACGAGGACCTGATACAAAGGCAAAGGCATCGCGAATATGCAAGTTCATGTGGGCTTCTGCCGTCACTGCTTTATGGTTGCAGTTCCTCGTGAGCACAGTGAGTCTCTCCACGTACTCGTCCAGAGTTTCCCCGGAACGCTGGCTGCAGGTTGAGAGCAAATGTCTGGCGTGTACCTCATTACTCGGCTTCACGAAGCATTTCATCAGTATCTCGACCGCAGCTTCGTAGGTCGTAGTGTTCTCGATCACGGAGGAGAGTCGGTGGCCCACCCGGGCATGTAGTAATCTCAGATTGCGAGCGCCATCGACATCAGTCGCTGAGGAGTCAAGATAGTCCTCAAAGCACCGGAGCCAATATTTAAAAATTTACGGGGCTTCCGGCGACCGAGCATCCAGGTTGAGTTTCTCCGGCTTTAGAGCGCTGTCCATCTTGATGCGTCTGATGATTAAATTGAGATACCCTCAATTACGACACAGGAGAGAAGATTGGTAATTCAAAGGCTTTAATCGTCAGAGAACTGAACAGCAGCCGAGAAGTGTGCTCACCATATGCTGCCGAGTGAGCCTCAACTTATATACCGTTTCCTGGGGGCGGAGCCAGAGGCGGAGTCCCCCAGGGTTCCAAGCCCGGTCTTAACGGGCCAATGTATTAAAGGTAAGGTACAGTTACAGCAGCTACTGATACCATTCATCACAGAAGCAATCTGTGGTGATTTGTGCCTGACCTCTGAAATTCTTTTTCGAAAACCACTTTCCCTGTCATCTTTAATTGCATGGTTAAAAAAATACAGCATTCTAAAAAAAGATCCTTTGACATTGTTGACAGCCATTTTATTTCATTTTATTCATCTCTGTTTAGCATTCATTTTTCTACCTTGTGAAATGTTTTCATATGATTCGTTATTTGATAGGTGCTGTGCAAATCAAATTGTCGTATCAATGAAAAATAGAGCTGAAATAATAAAAACTGCTGAAACAATATTTGACTTTTGCCTTGAATATGCTGCCATTTGGAGCTTGATGGTGCCTTCAGACATTTCATGTTTTTGCATTGTCACAAGTGCAATGTTCACTGGTGTTACAGCTTTCAGAGGATGGTGTATGAATTCCATATAGAAGAAAACATTTTTAAAAAATTTTTAGTTTTTAAAAGAAAATTCCAATTAAGGGGCAATTTAGCATGGCCAATCCAGCTATCCTGCACACCTTTTGGGCTATGGGGGTGAGGCCCATGCAGACACGGGGAGAATGTGCAAACTCCACACAGACTGTGACCCGGGTGCAAACCTGGGTCCTCGACATCGTGAGACAGCAGTGCTAACCATCGCCCTTATAGAAGACGTGACCACTGATAATGCATGTTATGTTTCCAATCTCCTCCAAGGCAAACAAACCTCTGAAGGTTTAATGTGGGATTTCACACGTCATTCGCTGTGAGCTGTCAAAGAGTCATAGAATTGTGCAGCACAACAAAGGCCCTTTGGCCCACTGTGTCTTCGCCGGCCATCAAGCACCTATCTATTCCAATGCCATTTTCCAGCACTTGGTTCGTAGACTTGTATGCTTTGGTGTTTCAAGTGCTCATGTAAATTCCTCTTAAATGTTGTGAGAGTTCCCGCCTCTACCACCCTTCCAGGTAATGAGATCCAGATTCCCACCACTCTATGGGTGAAAACGATTTCCTTCAAATCCTCGCGAAGTCTCCTGCCCCTGACCTTAAATTATACTCCCTGGTTATTGCTCCCTTTACTAAGGGGAGAAGTTTCTTCCTATCTTCCCTCTCTGTGTCCCTCATAATTTTGTACACTTCAATCAGGTTTCCCCTCAACCTTCTCTTGAAGATCAGAAAGACATAGTATTAAATAATTCATCTTTCTATGCTGTTATTCGAGCTCTGATGTAAAGGAAACTTTAAATTGGATCATGCCACTCATCCCCTCTGAAATTGTCATGGAAATATGTATCCATTCATAAAAGTCTATTTATTATGTACGTTTCAACAGCACCAGAAAAGTTGCACCATAAGACTCATAGCAGTCGGAAAAATTCCAAAGATGATTTCCACCGCCCTGCTTGAAATCTGCAGCTATAATAAGATGATGCTGAGCTAGTGTGGGCTTTTTAAATTCAGATGTTGGCATTTTTTGCTACTAATTGCATTTTAATTTCCTGTTGTAATTATTCCATTGCATGTTTACTGTAAGAGCTGAAAATGAAGTAGATTGCTGAGAAAAGAAATAATTGTTAATGAATAATCATCAGTTGGAAGTCAAATGCATTAACTCAAAAGAACTGAGATTAGCTACTAAGCATGACTTCCCTACATGTTTTGCACTATTGTAAGAGAATCACAAATAATCATTCGCCCTACCTTCATCAATTATATTTCATGATAGAGATTCATATTTATGTTGTTTTATTAAATTATTATGGTAGTATTCATGATTTGGAGTGCTAATTAGAAGGTGCTACATTTGGAGAGATTGAAGCTTACTGATCAGAATATGTTCATTTGCATATGCTCCTGTGTGAATGTGATGACAATCTGCTTGCACTAATGCGACCATGTTGAACTTCAGCAGTACGTTTTTTTCCAGTTGTTTGCACAATCAGTGCCTTCCAGATAATAACTTCTCACTTCCATTAGCTAATCGTACCAGCATTAAAAAAAAGAAATATTGCAAATTTTCAGACATCTACCTTTGTTTAACCTGTGTGCTAGAAACACTGTTGATGCATTCAGTTTATTTTCTCTCTGCCTCAGCCGACTTAACAAATACAGCGTTTGCATAGAAACATCAAAATGCATTTTTTTGTTGGCCTTCATGTGGAAGGAGCGTTCATCACTCTGTAAAATCAGTCCAAAGAACATGATTTAGCAGATAACGCAAAGGTTTATAAATTGGACAGTTTTTTAGTCAAGGACATCATTTATAACTTCAAAGTTTGTAGGGGGTGATTCTCCAAGCCCCGCGCTGGGCCGGAAAATCGGAGCAACGCTGGCGTGTGATTCTCCGAGGTGTGGAGAATCGACTCCATTGGCGCCAGCGCGTTTGGCGTGGCGCTGGCCGCGGGCTGCTGGAATCGGCGGGGATGCCGATTCTCCAGCCCGAATGGGCTGAGCGAGTGCTCCGACACGACAGAGTCCCGACGGCGCCGTTCACCCCTCGTCGCTGCCGGCGGGAGCTCTGCCGGAACGCACAGGAAGCGGCATGTGGGGAGGGGAATGGGGGCTTCTTCACTGGGGGGGGGCCTCCGATGGGGTCTGGCCCACAATCGGGGCCCACCGATCGGCGGGCTGGCCTCTCCCCCAATGGCCTACTTCCTGACGCAGCCAGCCCCTGAACATCGACCCTATGTTGGGTCGGGTCCGACGCGCGGAAGAAGTCCCCTGCGCATGCCAGGTTGGCGCGGCCCAACTGTGCATGCGTGGGTTGACTCAGTGCCCATTCGGCGCCGCGTAAGGAGGCTGGAGCAGCATGAACCGTTCCAGCGCCATGCTGGGGCCAGAATAGGTTGTGCCCAGGCCCTGTTCGCGCCGTCGGCACTTGGCCTCCATATCGGAGAATCGCCCCTGTAATGTCTACATAGTTTTCTCAGTTATGTTTAGACTGTTGGCATTCATAATAATTATCATCCATCTAGCAATGTCTTAGCCATAGGTGTGCATTTCTGAAATGTGTTCCTATTCATTCTTATTAATATACTAACTTCAGGCTTTCCCATCCAGTATAGAGTATAGAATTTACAGTGCAGAAGGAGGCCATTTGGCCCATCGAGTCTGCACCGGCCCCTGGAAAGAGCACCCTTTCTAAGCCCCCACCTTCACCCCATTCCCACACCTCCACCCTATCTCCGTAACCCTACCTAACCTTTTTTTGGACACTAGGTCAATTTAGCATAGCCAATCCAAATAGTATTTACGAGTGTGACGGCAGCCCGCATGATGCGACCTCAAATCCAGTATTTAAAAGGATACTCCAAGCATACATGTTAGAGGAGTTGGGAGATTGAGATAAACTAGTACTGCAGTGTTTATTTGGGTGAAGGCTGCAGTCTGCTTCACAGATGTCTTCCCAAATGCTCTGCTCGGGCCTGTGACTACCCAGAGTGGAAATTCTGAACCCTTGCAATGGGGGGGAAGAGACTGCTGCTGACGCAGAAAATGTTTGGCTGAAAATTAGCCAGGAGGTCAGCGGCATGAGGGTCCAGGGTCCAAAGTTGGAAGCTCTTCAATCACCTAAACTGGACAGGAAAGATGGGAGCAGTGACAAATGACCACAAACTCGTCTAAAGCTTATTCTAGCACTTATTAGACCATAAGACCATAATAAATAGAAGCAGAATTAGGTCACTCAGCCTTCTCCGCCATTCAATCATGGCTGATACTTTCTCATCCCCATTCTCCTGCCTTCTCCCCATAACCCCTGATTCCCTTATTAATCAAGAACCTATCTATCTCTGACTTAAAGACACTCAGTGATTTTATCTCCACAGCTATCTGCGGCAAAGAGTTCCATAGATTCACTACCCACTGGCTGAAGAAATTCCTCCTTATCTCTGTTTTAAAGGATCGCCCCTTTAGTCTGAGATTGTGTCCTCTTCTTCTAGTTTTTCCTACTCAACATCCGCAGTATCCTGTAAGTTTCAATAAGATCCCCCATCATCCTTCTAAACTCTAACGAGTACAGATCCAGAGTCCTCAACCATTCCTCATACGACATGCTGTTATTCCAGGGATCATTTTTGTGAAGCTCCTCTGGACCCTTTCCAAGACCAGCACACCTTTCCTTGGATACGGAGCCCCAAACTGCTCACAATACTCCAAATGGGGTCTGACCAGAGCCTTATAAAGCCTCAGAAGTACATCCCTGGTCATTGTATTCTATCCCAAGCATTGTCAAACTCGGGGGCGCGACCCGCGGGTACGTCACGGGTGGGTGTCGGGAGGGTCGCGGAGCCGTCTGTTGCGGCACTCCCGATCGCACAAATCTGCGCGCAATAGCCGCAGCAGCCGGCTGCTAATAACGGCGGCTGCAAGCGGCCTTCAAAATGGTCATGAACATGTAAAAAATATGCAACCACACTGCGCATCCGCGCTGATGATCGGGCACGCATGCGCAGTGCGGCCGTTTTTAAACAAAACAGCCACAGCTTTTTGTTTTACAAGTTTGGAGCGGTTTTATGCATTTTATTCATTTATTTTATTCGTATTTTCTTTTTACAAGTTCAGGGGAGGGTTTAATTTGATCAAATTTTATAGGAAGAAAATGCAGAAGGTTGGACAGATGGAGACTCCATACTTTCCGACACCGGAAGGATTAACCTTCACCCAACAGGTTCCATTGGAGGAGCGTGTACGAGGGCCAAAGGTACCCGAAACAATTTCCTCCATTTTTGTCAGCAGCAAACAAGGTAAGAGAAAATTGTGGGTCGCTGAGGCCGGCTGGCGTGGGTCGCGAATGTAACCCACCGTGGGTCGCGAATGTAACCCACCGTGGGTCGCGAATGGTAAAAAAGGGTCCCCGGAAAAAAAGTTTGAAGAACACTATTCTAGTGCTCTTGATACAAATGCTAACATTGCATTTGCCTTCCGAACTGCCGACTGAACCTATATGTTAACCTTAAGAGAATCTTACTTAAGGACTCCCAAGTTCTTTTGTGCTTCTGATTTCCGAAGCATTTCCCCATTTAGGAAATAGTCTATGCCTAAATTGCTCCTTCCAAAGTGCATAACCTCACACTTTTCCACATTGTATTCCATTTGCCACTTCATTGCCCACCCTCCTAGCCTGTCCAAATCCTTCTGCAGGCCCCTTGCTTCCTCAATACTACCTGTCCCTCCACAGATCTTTGTATCATCTGCAAACTTAGCAACAGTGCCTTCTGTTCCTTCCAGATCATTAATTATATTGTGAAAAGTTGTGGTCCTAGCACAGACCTCTGAGGCACACCAAAGGTCACCAGCTGCCATCCTGAAAAAGACCCCTTTATCCCCATCCCTCTGCCTTCTGCCAGTCAGCCAATCCTCTATCCATGCCAGGATCTCACCCTTAAAACCATGGACTCTTAGCTTATTTAAAAGTCTCCTATGCGGCACCTTGTCAAAGGTCTTCTGGAAATTTAAATAAATCACATCCATTGGTTCTCCTTTGTCTAACTTCCTTCTTACCTCCTCAAAGAACTCTAACAGATTTGTCAGACGTGACCTGCCTTTGACAAAGCCGTGCTGACTCAGTCCTATTTTAGCATGTGCTTCCAAGTACTCCGCAATTTCATCTTTAATAATGGACTCTAAAATCTTACCAATGACCAAAGTCAGGCTAACCGGCCTATAATTTCCCGTCTTCTGCCTCCCTCCCTTCTCAAACAGGGGTGTTACATTAGCCACTTTCCAGTCCTCTGGGACCCTTACTGCCTCCAGTGATTCATGAACGATCACCACCAATGCCTCCACAATCTCCACAGCTATCTCTTTTAGAACCCTGAAGTGTAGTCCATTCAGTCCAAGTGACTTATCCACCTTCAGGTCTTTCAGTTATTCCTCATAGTTACCTTGCAGATGCCTGATCACTTTATGAGTTCACTTCCTCAGTATTTGTATTCCTCTGATTACAAAAGAAGTAGCATGCACTTAGATCTTAGATCTTAAAGGTCCAAACATTCATTGCTTCTCTCACTTGCTTCTCTCACGGCAGGGTTGAAATGTTGCAGGCCAGTGATTTATTTTTGGTCCACTGAAGAAATAGAGGTTGAGGAAGACTGATTCACTGTGGTTATTGTTTGCAGTGGTAGCTTTCTCTGGCTTCATTCCAGTCGATGTCAAGTCAACCCCCTGCAATGAGAAACAGGTTTGGCTCTTCATAAAGGTAGGTCAAGGCCAGTCCAAACTCTCTGCCTCCTTATGGATTTCAGGCAGGGTCCTGTTCCTTTGTTAGTTTAAATCTCTTGTGCTGCTCTCAAGAATGTGTATCATTAATTCTCCCTGATCAGAAACCTGAGCCCAGGTTTTAACCAAGATGGAAAGCCTTTCTACCATGGCGATAAGCGTAACTACCCAGAAATCATTAGTCATGTCCCCGAACATAGCACTTCCCATTTTTATGGGGCAGGAATGGGGATGGGGCACGTTTCATGCTTGTGCAGAGACAGCTGCCTCTACTCTCGTCTAATTTTGGTCACCCAAGAGGGTGGATCCTGAAATTTGCAATGTAGACCTGGTAAAAGCATGTCTGAACTTGCCATGTATCTTTGGATAGCCAGAGGGATGCCTTTGGAGAGATAGGGTATCCTTTTAGCTGTTGTCTTAACATTTTATTCACAACCCCAGAATTGGCACAAAATACTATTGTCTTCCCTTAACCCACGGGGGAGTAGGAGGATGGGGTTCCTGGCATCACAGGACAATTATTTTTTTGCCTCCACTGACTCATGCTCCCAGGTGCCAGGAAGAACATTGTGCTGGAGAAGGGCGCGTGGCACTTCATGTGAAGGAAGACAGAAGATGGGAATCTCACCCTTGCACACATAGAAGCCATTCACCATGATGTGCTGGAGGCCAGAGGTAGGGCATAAGGTCAACAGGCAGAGGCTGCTGCCAGTGCACCAGGAAAGAAGTGGGAGGAGAGGAGGGACAAGCAGGTACCACCCTGTGGGGAGTACAGACCTAGGACATCCTACCTCAATATGATGAAGAACCAGTGTCATAGATGATTGAGGCTATCCCTTCTAGTGGTGACAGACACATGTCTCCTGGTCCAGCATCAACTGGAACCTCACTCTGTTGACCATTATGCCCTGGCAATGGCTATAAAGATAACCGTCATTCTCAACTTCTATGCCTCAAGATCTTTCCAGCACTCATCAGGAGACCTGTCTGGTATATCCCACTCAGCAGTACCCAGCTGCATTAAGCCTGTAACTAATGTCCTGTTTGCTTGTGTGGGGATCACAATGTCTCGATAGATTTGGTGTCTCTGACATAAAGAGTCACAGTCTTTGCCAATTTAGAAGACATCCTTATTGCACCCATGTTAAAATAAAGGCCCCAATTCAACCTGCAGACACCTTTGTAAAATTTCCACTAAATTAATGTACTGGTGGTTTGTGACCACAATAAGGCCTACCTGTTCAAGGTTCCCTGGCAGCTGTCATGACTCCTTCATACTAGTTCAGCCACCAATGCATATCAGCGGTTGACCTCTAGGAGACGAGGGCTACTGAGAACCTGGTTAATGACCCCCTTTAGGAGCCCACAAACGGAGGCAGCCATGTCATCTCCAGGAGTACCAGGTTTCAGCAGGCAATTGGCATTTCAAAATGTGCTTCAGGTGCCTTAATCATTCATGGGACTCTGCAATATGTCCCAGTGCGAGTATCAAGAATAGTAATTGTGTGGTGCATACTGCACAACATTGTGCAGCAGGGGGGCATAAAACTCTACGATTATGACACCATGGCACAGCTCCAACTTCTGATGAGGACGGGGAAGTTCCTATCCATTTGGAAGATGAGGATGAGGAAGCCGCCAATGGCAGAGCAGCTGGGAGGTATGATGACCATGTAGCAAGGGCTGCCTCTGTGCAGGAGGGGAGCATCACCAGGCAGGTCCTTGTACAAATTAAATTCTTATAAGGTCTTTGATATCACTATTACCTCAGCCAATCCCCTGTGGCGTATTTCCAGAACCTTGTACATTGACTCCAGGGACTACCCATTCCCCCACAAAGGAGACAATGCCAGTAATGAGTCGTCACATTCAAATGGCTGAAACCTTCACAATGATAACCATGGACCTCATCATATTGCAAACACACATTGTAATAAGTCATTCACCAGCTAACACCCTAACATGAACAACAATAACTAAATGAGGGGGCCATGCTGCCAACTTGTCCATAATCAAACCATGCCCACAATGCTGACAGTGACAGAATGTCAGCTGTCAAACCCTATACATACTGATAGGAATGTACATTGTATCACACATGTAGGTAAGACACCCTGCACACGAAGTCGATAACTGTAAAAACAACTCTTTGAAAGAACTTGCCCAGCATCCATTTCTGCTACTGGTCCAGTTTCTGATGTGGGCATCATATTCAGCATTCCAGGATCCCATGTACCCCTGCTTACTGCACGAAACACACCCTGTGACACCTGACATATCAACGCAGCAATGTAGTGGGCAGAGCAGATGGTCAATCTTACCCTCACGATACATGGCCTCTGAGCTGCAATTCCTAAGCCTCGGCCAATGTGTAACACTGCAGTGTGGATGAATGCTTTTCACCCAGCACCCATGATTGAGATGCACTTCCTGCCCAGCATCTTTCATGGATGCTGATCGCTGCACATTCCTTAAAGTCAGTCTTGGATGGACACTTCCAGGGACCCAGGTGGCACTGCCAGGGTGCAGGAGCCTAATGGCTCATTTAAATATACAGATCTAGATCATGTGTAGTGAGGGTGAGATCCAAATCGTGCCGGGCAGGGTGAGACACGTGACTCGCGATCAACCTAGCGCCCAGCACGGACGGCGATTTGTGGCTCTCGAGGGATTTACCAGTTGCTCCGCGCCAGGCGCAATATGGTCACTTAATCGCAGCATTGGTCTGTGCACAATTTATTTATTTTTTTAACTCTGTGTGGTAATCCAGCAGGGCACCGAAGTGCTCCATGCAGCTCCGGCTGCCAATATAGAGCCCTGCACTTCCGGCTGCGGATCTGCGCATGCGCACAGCGGCCGCCTGTGGTGGCGGCCCAGCGTAACATGGCGGACCCACACAGCGAGCCACGTAACTTTTTTTAATCAAAAGGATAGCGCCTCCTACAATTTAGCACTCATAGAATCATAGAATTTACATTGCAAAAGGAGGCCATTCGGCCCATCGAGTCTGCATCGGCTCTTGGAAAGAGCACCCTACTTAAGCCCACGCCTCCACCCTATCCCCGTAACCCCACCTAATGTTTGTTTTGGACACTAAGGGCAATTTATCATGGCCAATCCACCTAACCTGCACGTCGTTGGTCTGTGAGAGGAAACTGGAGCACCCGGAGGAAACCCACGCAGACACGGAGAGAATGAGCAGACTCCGCACTGACAGTGAACCAAGCTAGGAATCGAACCTGGGACCCTGGAGCTGTGAAGCAACAGTGCTAACTACTTTGCTACTGTGCTATTCCTTCAATACTGCATTTAAATGTTAGTCTAGCTGTGTTCAAGGGTCAGATTTTCCTGTCCTGGATTGTGCCAGTACAGAAGCTGACAGTTCAGGAAAATGGCCACTGTATTGTGCAGCCGGAAATGCTGCCTCTGTTCCCATCATTAGTGGCTTGCATGAAGGATGGGTTTGAGCTGGGACCTGAGCTGACCCACCTTTATTAAAAAGCCAATTAGCGTACTTGAAGTCTTAGCAAAAGCTTATTTTTCAGACTATTTGTGACTTTGCCAGAACCAACAAACTTCAGGAGCCCTTAGTGTTCAGGCAGGGAGGGCAAGTGTTAAGTTTTGTGTGGCCCACACAACACGTTATGAATTGTGTGGCCCACTCCTGGCATCATCAAGAAATTTCAGACTTTGTTGGGGACAAAAAGGTTTTTATTAATAAAGAATAACTTGGCACTGGAGGTTTTGCAGCGTGAGAGTGTGAGGTTCTCTCGGTGTTGTTTACGTGGCGCAGGTCTGGCCCTTACCCCGATCCTGCACCGCAGCAGTCACCCAGCTATCTTCAAGTTCATCTGGAGATCCAAGATGGATCATGCATAAATATCTGGGTAAGGGAGGGAGAAATGTACCCAACATCGCCCTCATCCTGATGGCCAACTTTGTGCGCGGTTGCATCAAGCTGTGTTGGGAGCTCCTGGTACGGAAAACCTATGTACTGAGGTTCCATCTGTCCCTGGTGTTGTGAAGGGTGGGCCTAGCCACGTTGCTGTGTCGCGCTCCAAGTAGTTGGACCGTGCCATATCACCAGTCTCTCATGGAAAAATGCATTAAGAAAAACATTTTCGTGTTGTCTGCATGTAATGTCCTTGAAGACCGAAAGGAAAAGGACATTTTGCATCCTGTCAGATGGTTCCTTGAGCAGACTGTCAATCATCTGCCAGAATGCCTCATCACCAGAACTTTCAAACAAACACCAAGAACTATCTTGGCTGGTGGTGAGAAGGCACTCCCCTTCAGATCCTTCATCCACACCCAAGGTCTCTGCACCACCGCATGCTGCCCTCAATATGGCTGTGGAGCAGAGGGGAGTGGGGGGGGGGGGTGGAGGGGAGATAACCGCACATCTCCTTGTGCAATGTGCCTTTGCAAAGAAGGTCTGGAGGGAGATGCAATGGTATTTGTCAAGGTTCATCCCGGACACCTCTAGATTTATTTTTTAAGATCCGCAGTTTCAGAAAGGCAGCAAGGATAATCCTAGCAACTATAAGTCGGTGAAGTAGGTAAATTATTGGAGAGACTTCTGAAGGATTTATACCTATTTGTAAACAAATGGACTCATAAGCGATAGACAGCATGGTTTTATGAAGGGGAGGTCGTGCCTCACTAACTTGATCGAGTTTTTTGAAGAGGTGACAAAGATGATTGATGCAGGGAGGACAATGGATGTTGTTTATATGGACTTCAGTAAAGCCTTTGACAAGGTGCTTCATGGCAGACTGGTACAAAAGGTGAAGTCACACGGGATCAGAGGTGAGGTGGTAAAATGGATACAGAACTGGCTCGGTCACAGAAGGCAAAGGGTAGCAGTAGAAGGGTGTTTTTCTGAATGAAAGGTTGTGACTAGTGGTGTTCCACAGGGATCTGTGCTGGGGCCTCTGTTGTTTGTAGTATACATAAACAATTTGGAGGAAAATGTAGCTGGTCTGATTCGTAAGTTCGTGGATGACACCAAGGTTGGTGGAGTGGCAGATAATGTTGAGGATTGTCAGAAGATACAGCAGGACATAGATAGGTCGGAGACCTGGGCAGAGAAATGGCAAATGGAGTTTAATCCGGACAAATGTGAGGTAATGCATTTTGGTAGGTCTAACATAGAGGGGAAATATACCGTAAATGGTAAAACTCTTCGTAATATGGAAAGTCAGAGAGATCTGGGCATTCAGGTCCACAGATCTTTGAAGGTGACAACACAAGTGGACAAGGTAGTCAAGAAAGTATACTGAATGCTTGCCTTCATTGGTTGGGGCATTGAGTATAAAAACTGGCAAGTCATGCTACTGTTGTATAGAACCTTGGTAAGGCTGCACTTGGAATATTGTGCACAATTCTGGTCTCCACACTACCAGAAGGATGTGGAGGCTTTGGAAAAGGTGCAGAGGAGGTTTACCAGGATGTTGGCTGTACTGGAGAGTGTTAGCTACATGGAGAGGCTGAATAGATTCGGACTGTTTTCATTAGAAAGACGGAGGTTGAAGGGTGACCTGATAGAGGTCTACAAGATTATGAGGGGCATGGATAGAGTGGATGGGCAGGCACTCTTTGCCAGGGTGGAGAGGTCAGTCACCAGGGGGCATAGGTTTAAGGTCCATGGGGCAAAGTTTAGAGGAGATGTACGAGTCAGGTTTTTTACGCAGAAGGTGGTGAATGCCTGGAACACATTGCCAGGGGAGGTTGTGGAAGCAGATACATTAACGGCGTTCAAAAAACATCTTGACATCCATATGGATAGGATGGGTACAGAGGGATATGGCCAAGGAAGTGCTGAGGGTTTTAGCAAAGGCTGGTATCATGCCCGGTACAGGCTTGGCGGGCTGAAGGGCCAGTTCCTGTGCTGTATTGTTGTTTGTTCTTTGTATTCAGGGCTCTGTGCTCTATGGGCTGTTCTCAGGGACACACACAGAGATAAATATCAACTGCTGCTGGAAGACCATTAACTTGGTGAAAGACGCTCTTTCGTCTATCCAAAACATGTTGATCTTCCAGCGAAAAGAATTGACTTCGACACACTCAATCTTGGGACAGCCGCTGCCAAAGTGCAATGGAGAAAGGTCACTTTGTAAGGCCTTTCAGTCAATACACACTGAAGGGCTGGTAATCGTGTGAAACCCCTCGGACTGTGTGCTTATTCCTAACCATATATAACTGTAATGAAGCACTGCAGACAGCAGCATGACCAATGAATCTTGTTTGAACAGATTTGAAAGTATTGAAATGTATGTAATGTTCTCATTACATTACATTAGGGGCTGGTTCAGCTCACTCGGCTAAATCACTGGCTTTTAAAGCAGACCAAGCAGGCCAGCAGCACGGTTCGATTCCCGTACCAGCCTCCCCGGACAGCCGCCGGAATGTGGCGACTAGGGGCTTTTCACAGTAACTTCATTGAAGCCTACTCGTGACAATAAGCGATTTTCATTTTTCATTTTCATTCATTACTGAATTGAAGCATCTCAGAGTGCATCTTGATCTCTGGAAAAAATGTGAATATCAATGCATTTTCATGTTAAAACGATTTGAAATGTTTTTATAATGTTTCCTTCAGAAATATTTTATGAGTTTCATGGGGCTGAGGAAGCTGAAGGTGATTAGGGAGCTGCAAGCGGTAAGGCCCCTAACCTCTTATAGCTCACACCCAACGTTGAGCGCTCCAGCTAGCTTGAGGGAGGCTGCCACTGGGGTTCAAGTGGTATCCCCTCAAACCACCATCAGGCCACCTTTGTGACTGACCTGGCTGTTATGTTCTGGTGCTTGGCCAGACGGAATTAGTGCACTAGAGAACATCTAGTTCGTGACTAGTTGAATGTTTATTGATTAACGATAATGTGGGTCAGATAATAAAATGAAAAGTACTAAAACCACTAACTATTAAATTACCATTATAAAATTATCCAAGAGCTATTACAAGTGTGACTATCCACTATGATGACTACCCCCAGACTCCTCGAGGTTGCAGCGTCACGTGGTTGTTCTGTACTGCCACCTGCTGGTTGGAGGTTGTATATGTTAATATTTACTTAACTGCTTATGCATATCATCGCACTGGCTAGCCTACAAAAAGCGTCATGTATTCCTGTTGCTCATGTTCTGGACAAACTGATTTGATTTGATTTAATTTAATTTATTTATTGTCATGTGTACCGAGGTACAGTGAAAGCAATTATTCTGCGTACATTCCAGACAGATTGTTCCATACATGAAAAAACATAGGACATACATAAATACACAATGTAAATACATAGAACATAAAAGAAAATGGTTAGAGATAATGTTAGTATTAGAATTAAGTTTTAAAAGGTTAGTCCAGTTATAAGAGATGTAGGAAAAGGATCTGTGGGGGAGGGATCGCAGAGAGATGCCACACTCCACCACCACCTTGGAATGGAGAGGGTCCAGGCTACATCAAGCACCATGTGCTCTGCACATGACAGTGCACTGCCTCTACCTGCATTCCCCAAGGAGCTGCTGCATATGGCTTTCAATGTGGTTGGCCACCAGATCATTGGGGAAGCTGATGGGCTCAAATCCCTAAGAGATTGTTGAGGTCAGCTGCTGCAGGGACCCCCCCCCCCCCAAATTCTCAGAACATGAGTCCACTGGGCCACAGGGAACTCCAACAATTGGAGACACATCAGCTGCTTCTGATCGACTCCCAAGTCCACGACCTTGGTTGTGATTTGGAGCATTTTTTGCCTCTCTGGGAAGAGGATGCCCGTCTCTCTCTTACAGCATTCACAAGTGTCTGGAGGTCAGCGTCCAAAATGGACAATCCTGCTCCATCTCTCCTGGCTGCTGCTGGTCTGCTGCAATAGTCCTGGTCTCGATGTCAAACAGACGTCAAAATAATTTCTATTTTATTCTGAATATCGCCTCGGCAAGGAAACATTACAGGAATGAGTGGCGAGTCAGTTGTGGACAACAAAGGATGGGTGCTTCATTTGTAAGTGTGGTTACTTTATAGTTGATGTGTGAAGGCCATCATGGAATGGCTTCTTGCTGCATGGCAAGGTTGATAAACAATTGACCTTATTAAGTTCTTTCCGTCCATGGGATTTTGTACGGTTAGCTATGCCCAAGGCGGTTTTCGGAGTCATATACCCAGGGAGGCCCTCAAAATGGCTTATCCTTTCAACCATTACTTTACTGTCGGATGCATTGGGCTGGATTCTCCGATTGGTGACGCCGAAATCACGCTCGGCGATCGGCCAGGGAATCCCCCTCATAAACGGCGTACTCAGGGAATACGCCGCACGTCGTGTGGATGGCCTCAGGATGTCACCTGAGGCCCTCCCTCGATGCTCCACCCCAATGGGCCAACGGCGTGGGAAACGTGTGCTCACACCCTTCGGGGACCTCGCGTGGCGGCTGCAGACTGAGTCCAACAGCACCACAGTCCGAGGGGGGGGGGGGGGGTACCGCTGGCAGAGGGCTTCGGCGGGGGCTGGGGGGACTGGTGGGGGCGTGATGCGAGGGTAATAAGGCTGGTCACGGGGGGCAGTTTTTTGTAGGCCGCGTCTGCGTGAAGCCGCTGCGGTGCGCATGCGCGGCCACGGACCCGGCCATTCTCTGGCCGTATCCACAAGTAAAGCTGAGGGCTTTGCACTGCGCGGCTGCTAGCCCCCCACCTGGTGCGGATCGGTGCGGGGCGGGGCCGACTTTCTGGTCATAGCCGCAGGATTGGAGAATCCAGCCCATTATTTGTACATTACAGTCAGCACCCAAAGAGAGAAGAGAGAAAGCAACGGTCTGCGCTCCATCATTCATGCACAGAATTTGGAAGCAAACTCTGAGTGTGTGTGAGTGTGTGTTTGTGAGCCAAGGTGTAGGTGGAAACCAATCCAAGTTTCAGAGACCTTTGACTTTGAATTTGTGGTCCGTTAAGAGAGAAGACTTTCTGGTGCATGTTATAAACAAAATGCAGGAAGTAGAGACAGCAGATCAATGTTTAAACTGCTTTCCAGGACTTTGAGCAGGAGTAATGCCAATGATGATGGATACTGACATGGGCATTTTACCTGCCTGCACTGGGGTTAGGCTGCCTCCTAGCCACTTGCTCGGGCAGCAGACTTATCCCTAAGCCAATAAGGCCCTGACCCTAGCAATAGTGACATTTTCCCAATGGAGGGGACTTTGAGATCCAGAATCGAACCCATCATCTGTTTCCGGTGAATCCAGCCCCAAATCTCTGAAGTGGAGCTTAAAGCCGCAGCTTTCTGATTCAAGAATAGCATACTATCACAGAGTACAGGCTAAGGGAAAAAGTTATTGGTTAGTCCCATTCAAATAAAAATGATACAAAACAAGCTTACAGAGGATATTTTGTAAAACGAAAAGCAGAAGCAGCATGGGTGAGGCAAGGATGTGTGTCAAAAAATGCAGAAGCTGCTCAAGGCGATGTGGGATAATTAAAAGAAAACTGTTTGTTTAGTATGAAATAGTGGCAGTTTAATTTCCCAGAGACAGTCTTTATAGGACAAGATAGGGGTCAACTGTACTATTCTCAATGTCTGACGCGCCGGTGCATGCGCGGACTTCCGCCAGCCGGCGAAGTCTCTTCGGCCATGGCTGGTGTGGCGCCAAAGGCTGTTCCCGCCAGCCGGCGGAACACCAACCACTCCGGCGCGGGCCTAGCCCCTCAATGTTAGGGCCTGGCTCCTAAAGGTGCGGAGACTTCCGCACCTTTGGGGCGGCCCGACGCCGGAGTGGTTCACGCCACTCCATCCTGCCGGGACCACCCGCCCCACCGGGTAGGGGAATCCTGGCCAATTTCTCTCAGGAACTACCTTTAATTTTTCAGTTAGATGCATGAAAGGACTTTTCACCCGACTCTTGTACATTGTGATAAACCAGACAGAAAAATTACAAGAAACTATTTTTGAATTTAAGATTCGCGTATTTCGATTTAATTTGTCCCAATCAGTTTTGAAACGTTTGCCTGGCTGTTTTGTTTAAATTGAGTCATCCATTCGAAGAGATCAGTGATCAATCAGTCTGAAATACTCCATGAAGCAGCATCAACAAACCGTCATGGGGTGGTTGATATTTAAATGCCTTGGGCTGGAATCTCTGTAGCATGACGCCGAAATCAGAATCAGCGATCAGGCGGAGAACCGATTCCGACACCGGAATCTGGGCAGGCACCGGTTTGACGCCACTTTGCGAAGCTCCGCCACCAACAAACCACCGTCATCGAGACACGCGCCACACGCAGTCACAAGGCCGTTTGTTTGCCATTGGCTGGCCCACCCGTGATGCTCCGCCCCCGATGGGCCAAGTTCCCGATAGCACGGGCCACGTGTGGTCCCAGCAGTCGGAAGCCCGGCGTGCCGGCTGCAGACTGTGTCCAGCGCCACCACACTCATCCGGGATCCATGTCGCTGGTCGGGGGCTTCAACTAGGGCTGGGGGGATTGGTGGGGGGTGGTCAGGGGATGGGCTGTGGGGTCGGGGTGGGTTAGGGTTCCAGCATGGCTGGCGCCATGTTTTCTGGCGTGACCGGTGCAGGCCGTCTGCCTTGCGCATGCGTGGCCCGGGACCCAGCCATTCTCCGGCCGTTTTCCATGTAATCCGCGGTGGTTCATGCGGCGCCGGTGCTAGCTCCTCACCGGTACCGGAATCAGTGAGAGTTTGCGCCAATTTCCCCATCGTGAACCACCTATGGATTCTCCGTTGGCGCTGATACTTCGCTGCTGGAATGGAGAATTCCGCCCCTTGTGAATAGTTTAGTGTGTATTGAAGTTTGCTCCCAAAGATTTGACTCTTGCTTTTCTGTTTTTAAGGAACATTGGTTAAGCCTGGGACTGTAATGTAAATTTTTTTGACCTGCTCAGAATTTCCAGCATTTTCTGTTTCCATTTCAGATTTCCAGTAACCGCAGTATTTTTCTTTCATTTTAGTGTTCCTGACCCTGCTGTTTAATGACACTGGAGTCCCAAGAATGGACCGTCCACAAAGTTTGTGGAGTTTGAACCCACAGTGCATACATCCTTTTTAACAGGTTCCCGGGCCGGAGGGCAACCTCTTTGACAGACTTGGTTCCCTGTCATGTGGGGAAAGCTGCAGAGCTTGTCCCAGGTGTACACATTCCTGCTGCCGAGGAAAGAGAGTTTCCCGAGGGGAAAGAAAGGGGAAGTTGGGAGTTTGAGTTGGGTGGGGTGGGGGGGGGGGGGGGGGGGGGAGAGGGAGTGGTGGGTATGGTGTTGTTTAGACAGTCGGGGTGATTGCAAGTAGTCAGGGTGGAATTGGGGGAAACAATTATATTGGGATGATGAGAGTTTGTGGTGGGGGTGCAGGGGGGAGGGGGTGGGGGGGAGTGGCATATATCTGTTTGCCAATGGGGGTCTCATTGTGGAGGGCAACAATCGGAGAAGAGGTCTGTGCCTGATTTCATCGAGTGGGAAATAGGTTTGTTTGGAGGGCCTGGGAAAAGCATTCCTTTTCTGACTGAAAAGTTGTGGGAAAGCACCTACCTCTTCCAGATAGAAGCTGTCACCTCCCTTCAGCCTCTAAGATTCCTGAGGCATTAAAATGCTGCTGGCAAGTCCTCAAGCTATAGGAGAGATAAAATCTGAGGCACAAAGCCTCTTTAAAATGATTAAATGTTAATAGCAAATCGCACTTAATTAGATTTTTTTGTAGGATTAACAGAGGGGGTTACTAAGGCGAATGCTATTTATATGATTTACATGGACTTCCAAAAGGCATTTGATAAAGTATCAGGCTTGTCAGCAAAGTTAAAGGCTATGGAATAAAGGTGACAGTGCCAGCAAGGATATGAAGTTGACTGAGTGGCAGGAAACAGTGAGTAGCGATAAACAGTCTTTTTTGGGGGTGGAGGAACGTCAATAGTGAGGTCCCCCACGGGGCAATATTAGGCTTTTCTTTATCAATATTAGTGACCTAACCCTGAGTGTGAAGGCAACTTCAAAAGTTGTGCATGATACAATACTTGGACGTATTGCCAACTGTAAGGAGGAGAGTTATAGACTTCGAGAGGACACAGAAAGGTTGGTAGAATGGATGGACCTGTGGTGGATGAAAGTCAATGCAGAGAGGTGTGAAGTGACATATTTTGATCGAAAGAATGAGCAGAGGTAATATAAAATAAAGGATATCATTCTAAAGGGCATTCAGGAGCAGAAGTATTTTACCCTAATCATTGAAGGTGACTGGGCAGGGTGAGAAAGCACAGGTTGAGTAAGTCATATTGGATCCTGGGCTTTATAAATAGAGACATAAGCTGGAATTCTCCGGCCATTCACTGGCGGCGGGATTGGCTGGTCCTGCCAGCAGCGCCCCTCCCCACCTGCGGGTTTATCGGGAAGTGGGGTGGCTTCAATGGGAATTCCATTGACAACAGCTGGAGCAGAGAATCTCACTGCCAGCGAATGCCACACCTCCTCCTGCCACTGAGAGACACAAGGGGCGGGATTCGCCATTGGCTGATGCCAAAATCGCAAAACATGGTTGGGTGGTGAATAGGTTCCGCCGGTAAAATTGCGACGGATGCCGATTTGATACTAAATTGTAATTCTCCATCACCTCGATAGCGGCATCAATGCATTCCGGAATGCACGTACAGTAAACACCATTTACGTGTCATTAACGGGCCTGACCCTGTATTTTCTGGGGCCTCCGCGATTCACCTCCCCCCATGGGCTGAGTTCCCGGTGGCACAGTTCACTTGTGCTTTTAAAAATTGTGAAACCGGCGTCATGGCTGATGCGGGAGAGAGAGGGGGGTATGGAAAGTGTCCAACATCAACATAGTTTGCTGACAGTTGTGCCGCTGGCTGTGGGGATTCTGCCAGGGTCGGGGGGAGTAGCAGGGGGTCAGCCAGGAGGTGGGCTGTGGGGTCAGGGTGGACTGGCATGGAACACCGTTGCCACAGCCTGCAAGGCAGCCATGCAGCTGCACACACCGTTAACAGCCCACTGTGAACTTAGAGCCACAGGTTGTATAGGTGTCCCCCCAGGCCTCCCCCCCAGGTACCCTGTGGCCCCAGCCGACCCCTCAGCTGTATGGGTGCGCTCCAGCACAACCAGTGCCATCTTGTTGGCTGAGATGAGTGTGTGTTGGCATTACCTGCAGATACGGACGGATAATGGCCGGGTCCGTGGCCGCGCGCGGACCTGGCCTGCCAGATAGTGCCCCCCTTTAATCCCCATCGCCAACCCCGGACCACACCCCACTAGGCTCCCCAGCCCCTGCCAAAGCCCCCCTCCGGCCAGGGGACCGCCTTCGCCCCCCCGACTGTGGCAATGTTGGACTCAGTCCACAGCCGCCATACGAGCTCCCTGGAAACTGAGAGGACACGTGACCGACGCCGTCGGGAAATCGGCTCATCGGGGGTGGAGCATCGGGGGAGGGCCTGATGTGACATCCTGAAGCCGTCCCAATGTGTGCTGCGTACTCATCAATTACGCCATTTTTGAGGGGGCAGATCAGCCAAAAAACATTACTACCCCCGATTTGGTGTCAAAACGGATTCTCCAGCCAATCGATGAACGCAATTTCAGAGTCGACAATCGGAGAACCCTGCCCCTAGTCTCAGAAATGGAGAACCCCGCCCATGGTTCGATAGGCCGGAGAATCCCACCTATAGATTACAAAAGCAAGAAAGTTATGGTGAACCTTTGTAAAACATTTGTTCAGCTAGTAGTATGTGTCCAATTCTGGGCACCACACGGTCAGAAAGATGTGAAGACATGAGAGAGGAAAACAGTTCCAGGAATGAGACACTGCAGTTTCATGGAGAAATTGGAGTTGTAGGGGCTGGTTTCTTTGGGAGAAAAGAAGGTTGATAGGAGATTTGATGGAGGTATTTAAAATCATGTGGGGTCTGGACAGAGTAGATATGGAGAAACAGTTCCCAGAATCAGAAGGGTAGAAAGTTAGAGGACACCAAAATAAAGGACTGCAATATAAAGAACCAAATGGAAAAACCATGGGGCGCAATTCTCCGCACTCACGACGGTGCAGAGAATAGCGTGGCTCGTAAAATTTTACAGCCACGCTAGTCCGACGCCCTCCCGCTATTCTCCCCCCCCCACGCCCGACTCCCGATACGAATCGCTGCCGCCGTTTTTTTACGGCCAGCAGCGATTCTCAGCTGTCCGATGGGCCGAGTTCCCAGCCCTTTACGACTGTTTTTACGAACGGCAAACACACCTGGTCTGGCCGTTCGTAAAAACGGCCGTAAAGTCCCGATTTTTAAAACCATGGCACCGATTGGCACGGCAGTACCACGGCCGGCACCGATCGCGGGCAGCGGGTCCGATGCCTGCGTACTCTTTGTCCCTCCGCCGCCCCGCTGTATCACTTCGCGGGGCGGCTGAGGGGCATCCCGGCCCGCGCATGCGCGGGTTTCGCGCAAATGCGCGATGACATCATCCGCGCATGCGCGGGTTGGAGTCTTCCAATCCGCGCATGCGCGGCTGACGTCATATGACGCGTCAGCCGGCGCAAACTCTGGCAAGCGGGCTTAACGAAATTCGTTAAGCCCGCGATGCCGGAGTTTACGGCGGCGGCATGCTAGCCCTGACCGGGGACCAGAATCGGTTCCCGGTCGGGGAGGGGGGGGGCTGGCGTCAAACCCGCCCCGATTTGACGCCAGACTTACGATTTCTCCCCCTCTGGGAGAATCGCGCCCATGGCTTTCAAAGTAGAATTGGACGATTGCCTGAAAAGTGAATTTGAATGGCTAAGGGGAAAAGGCAGGGGAGTGGGACCAGCTGACATGAGTTTACAGGGAGCTGACACAGATATGATGGGCCGAATGGCCTCCTTTTGTGCTGTAACTATTCTCTGATTCTCTCAACTGCCTCCTCAGGTGTGTTGCCTGCTCCCTGACCCGTCCCCATTAAGACTGAAGCCATCTCAGGTTTCAGATGTGACTTTTATTTTATATTTTAGCATCTCACCTGACCCATGCCCACCTATTTTCTGTGGTTACAATGACCCCATTTGTTTCTTTTCATTTAACCATTCACTGGCCAACAAAGCTTCAGCCAGAGTCTAGTGAATATTTTATTCTGCTGTCTTCGGAAGTTAAGAAATTCACCATGGCATGTGATATTTCTGTTTGATCCCTGGGCTTGCTATAAATTACTTAAATATTTGTGTGCCTCGAAGTCAGAGGGAGCTGAAGATCGCTTAAACAATTGGTCTGAAATGCAGAGCCTATGAATAATGTCTAGAATAAAAAATGTGGCAAGAACATCTCTCCGATTTGTATCTTTCAGCATCAGTATGCAATATTTTCACATGAATCGGTCATATGATCAATGCTTCAGTTATTGGAATGTGTTTTATTCTGGTTTTGCAAGCAATGGTTGATTTGCATCACCTTTGCATGAATGTAAGAAAACAAAACTGTGCACAAGGTTCATGGATAAGTCAGAGATCTTGTGATAAAAGGCAACTGCTGAAAAATGAATTCTTCCTGTCCTCGATGAATTTCCTTTTCATTGCACCAGCTAAAGTTAATTTTCTGGAGTATTTATCAAACAAGTATGATCAGTTTGTCAATAAGCAGTCCACTGCCAGCATTCCTTATTGTGGAATATTGTTACAACATTATAATATTCTACACTCACTGATGTGGGGAAATTATTCATTTTCTGCTGTCACATTCAATTTTAACACTGTTGGTAAATATTGTTGCACAAATCAGTACATACACAAATCTTATTTTGTAAAATGAGTTTAAATTCCTCCTGATGAAGCAGCAGGAGCAGTATTGTGTTTACAAAATCTGTAGCATGAAAATAAAGATGCTGATCTTTAATATAACAGAAGTTAATCATCAGACAAATTTGCAAGTTATCGACGGGGTTCTCCGTTTCTGAGACTAAGTGTTGACGCCAACGCAGAATTTGTGGCGCAACGTCTGGACCGATTTTGCTACTGTTGAGGGGCTAGTACTGGAGCCACGTGGAACATAGTTGATTCTAATAGGAAACGGTGCCGGGTTCTCCGGTTCCGCGATTGACGCTCAGGAGGCTGACAAGCTGTAACCGCATATACACATCACAATCCCCACACACACCATCCCAACCAACAAGATGGCAGCAAGGAGAGCGGCACCCCGTTACACCAACGCCGAGCTGGAGACCCTCCTGGTCACTGTGGAGGAGAAGAGGGTGACCCAGAACCCCGACCCGGAAGGAGGCTGACAGCTGCCGCCGTTCGTCAAGCCTGGGCGCAGTAGCGGTCAGCGCCACCAGTAACACCGTCTGCACAATCTCATCAAGGGGGGGGGGGCAGGTTGAGTATGCAGCACTGTACCCCCGACAATAATCCGCATTCCACACACCTCCCCCCCACCCAACCCAGTGGGTGGCCAAACCTCCACCCTGCCCCACATGCTGGCATCCATACCGACTGCCATGGCCAGGTACCCTAGCCACTGAGGCCACCAGTTTCCCACCCCTGGGCTGCATGAGTCAGACTGTCTAACACTGTCGTTTTCTGTTTCCCCCTGTCATCTGAGTGTCTCTTTAAGAAAGGTTTTTGTCTTATCACATGGCTTCAGTGGTGTCAATGTGTGGATGGAGCTGGGATGTGGCACTGTGAGCTGTTTTTGGTTTCGCTTTCACATTCAGCTGCGGTGGACTCAGGCACAGAACAGAAGTGTTTTGGCCTGTCTCTCTCTTTTCATTTTAAAGAGTTGTTCCAAGAAAAAAACATTGATTATAGCTACCTGCTTTAATAACTTAAAAGATATAGTTGCTTTCTCGAAGGCTTTAAGTCTGCTGATGAGACGCGGTCAGAATCTCAGGAAAGGCCAGTCTTATTCAAGTGAGAATGCAGAGTGCTGGGCCACGCCCTTAAAAAGCGGGTTTTTGGTTTGTGGGATTTTGGTTTTGAATTGGAACAGTTAAGGGGGAATTCATTAAGGGCTATACATAGACTACTGGAGCTGTATGGGGTCTTTATGTTTGTAATTGATGAGAAATCTTGCTGTTTGTTCATATATAAATGTTAACTAAGTTCTTAGAATAAAGCTTATTTTGATTACAGTGTCTAGGCAGATTTTTGAATAACACGGTTGAATAGCACAGCAGCATTGTGGATAGCACAGTTGCTTCACAGCTCCAGGGTCCCAGGTTCGATTCCGGCTTGGGTCACTGTCTGTGCGGAGTATGCACATCCTCCCCGTGTGTGCGTGCGTTTCCTCCAGGTGCTCCGGTTTCCTCCCACAGTCCAAAGATGTGCAGGTTAGGTGGATTGGCCATGATAAATTGCCCTTAGTGTCCAAAATTGCACTTAGTGTTGGGTGGGTATTACTGGGTTATGGGGATAGGGTGGAGGTGTTGACCTCGGGTTGGGTGCTCTTTCCAAGAGCCGGTGCAGACTCGATGGGCCGAATGGCCTCCTTCTACACTGTAAATTCTATTCTATGATCTGAAGGGTAGTCTCTTGTGCTCATCCTCGCCAAATTCAACAAAAAGCTATAGGTCAGGTGAACTCTATAATATATTTTGGAGTTTTTAAACCCGTCCATAACACCACCCACCCCAGGAGAAGGTTGTGTACAACCGCCGGGAGTGGAAGAAGACGGGAGGGGGACTGCCAGACCTGAACAGAGGACCCTGGATGTGATCAGCGGCCTGGAGGAAAGAGAGGTCGCTGAGGTGGAGCTCGGCTGTGGGCGAGGAAGTGAGACCCTGCTTAGTTGCAGTTTCCCATGACACGTGTGCCAACCCCCTCCAACACCACCCCCACATCAACCTCACACCGAGACCACCATCATCCAAACCACTCTCACCCCCACACCAAACTCACCCTAACACCACCCTCACCTCCACATCACCCTCGCTCCCACACCATCCCAACATGCAGTCTAATCATGCGTTTTGCCTTGTGTCTTACAGGACCTGCTGGGAGTAGGCGGGTCCATCTGGCATCCCCCGCCCCCAGCCAGGCGGAGCTCCACCCCCGTGAGCCTAGCAGCTTGGACACCAGCCATCCACCCGAGACTCCAGAGACCCCGCAGCTCGGGTCAGAGGATGACACTCATTTTTCATCACAACTGTCTCCAACACCCTCCACCATCCAGAGACACTCACCTCAGCTGGTCATGTGTTGGGACTCTTATTTTACCTTCTAATAAGAATCGTTAGTCCGGATGATTGGAGGTATCAAAATACAACTTTGTTGCTAATTATTCACTTGAATACACTTGGTTAAGAACTGAATCAAAACTTTAGAAATGAAATATCAAACTATACATAAAAGGGTCGATTTCATGGCAAAAAGCAAAAAATATAAAGGTATAAAGAAATTACTTTAAACACAAACAAACAGAGATGATTCAAGAATTCAGGAATGCAGGAATTCAGGAATAAGCCCTGACAACGAGGTGTAACTTTTAAGCAAATTCTTATCTACGGTTTAATCCCTCATTTATTCTCATTGGTTTCTAATTCTCAGCTGAGACTTCCTGCTTTGTTCAAATGGATGTCTGTTGCTTAGAGGATGACTAATAAATCAAACATTGGACATTACTTAAGATTTACTGGTGTCTATCTGCGTGCACAGTCTTAGGAAAATTACTGGATATGTTTCTCATGCCACAGTTCGATCCAGAGACCTTACTGTAACTGATTAGTTGATACATTGTATTATTGCTGAATACACTGGAATAGAATGGCTAATTCATCATGTGAAACATTGACTGAAACAATGTCATGATTTCCACAGTCAAGACACTTTTAATCATTTTTACCTCTCTGCTACATGCATTCAATTAGCACCTAAAACTGTGAATTGTGGAGTTGGAACACCCGAGGGGGCGGACGGTCAGAGGGCAGGCCGACCCGAGGAACTAGCTGCTGTCCAGATGGGCCTTGAGCTTCTGGAACGGACAGTTTGCTCAGACAGTGGAGATGCAGTTGCAGAGTCAGGGACTATATGAGGGGTTGTTGGCGAGCATCCAGCACCTACAGGGGCAGTTGGAGGAGTCCAAATGTGTGCAGGAGCAGGTGGTAAGGCTGGCAATGTGAGCCACCCAGGCCAACACTGCACAAGTAACTCCGTGGTGAAGGCACTGGGGGCAACGGTTTTGGCTATGGATGTCCAAAGTCTGAGGCATTCTGTGCAGACACTGACCAACGCCGAGGACAGTGTTGTCGCCTCACAGATGACCATATCCCAAAGCCACCTTGAAATCATAGTGATGCTCCTGATCGTGGCTCAGTCACAGCAGGCCATGGTTAGGAACATAGGCAGCATTGACCAGGCACTGGCCGACCGAGCACAGGCACAGAAGGAGGTGTCCCGGTCCCAGAGGGAGATGGCACAGTCTCTGGCTGATGTGACACAAGCCTAGAAGGTGGTGGCACAGTCAATGGTGATGTGCCATGGTCCCAGATGGAGATAGACCAACCCGGTGCTCCATAAGAACATCAGAACTAGGAGCAGGAGTAGGCCATCTGGCCCTTCGAGCCTCCTCCGCCATTCAATGGGATCATGGCTGAACTTTTGTCGACACAGCTCCACTTTCCTGCCCGAACACCATAATCCTTTATTCCTTTATTCTTCAAAAAACTATCTATCTTTATCTTGAAAACATTTAATGAAGGAGCCTCAACTGCTGCACTGGGCAAGGAATTCCTTAGATTCACAACCCTTTGGTGAAGAAGTTCCTCCTAAGCTCAGTCCTAAATCTACTTCCCCTTATTTTGAGGCTATGACCCCTAGTTCTGCTTTCACTCACCAGTGGAAACAACCTCCCCACATCTATCCTATCTATTCCCTTCATAATTTTATATGTTTCTATAAGATCCTCCCCGCATCCTTCCAAATTCTAACGAGTACAGTCCCAGTCAACTCAACTTCTCCCTAGAATCCAGCCCCCTCAACTCTGGGATTAACCTAGTGAATCCCTCTGCACACCCTCCAGCGCCAGTACGTCCTTTCTCAGGTAAGGAGACCAAAACTGAACACAATACTCCAGGTGTGGCCCCACTAACACCTTATACAGTTGGAGCATAATCTCCCTACTCTTAAACTCCATCCCTCTAGCAATGAAGGAAAAAACTCCATCTGCCTTCTTAATCACCTCTTGCACCTGTGAACCAACTTTTTGCGACTAATGCACAAAGACACCCAGCAGCATGTTTTAATATTTTATCATTTAAAAAATAATCCCTTTTGCTGTTATTCCTACCAAAATGGATAACCTCACATTTGTCAACATTGTATTCCATCTGCCAGACACTAGCCCATTCACTTAACCTATCCAAATCCCTCTGCAGACTTCCAGTATCCTCTGCACTTGTTGCTTTACTACTCATATTAGTGTCATCTGCAAACTTGGGCACATTGCACTTGGTCCCCAACTCCAAATCATCTATGTAAATTGTGGACAATTGTGGGCCCAACACTGATCCCTGAGGGACACCACTAGCTACTGATTGCCAACCAGAGAAACACTCATTGATCCCCATTCTTTGCTTTCCATTAATTAACCAATCCTCTATCCATGCTACTACTTTACCCTTAATGCCATACATCTTTATCTTATGCAGCAACCTTTTGTGTGGCACCTTGTCTAAAGCTTTCTGGAAATCCAGATATACCACATCCATTGGCTCCCCGTTACCTACTGCACTGGTAATGTCCTCAAAAAATTCCACTAAATTAGTTTGGCACGACTTAACCTTTATGAACCCATGCTGCATCTGCCCAATGGGACAATTTCCATCCAGATTCCTCGCTATTTCTTCCTTGATAATAGATTCCAGCATCTTCCCTACTACCGAAGTTAAGCTAACTGGCCTATAATTTCCCACTTTCTGCCTACCTCCTTTTTTAAACAGTGATGTCATGTTTGCTAATTTCCAATCCGCCCAGAGTCTGGTGAATTTTGATAAATTATCACTAGTGCATTTGCAATTTCCCCGGCCATCTCTTTTAGCACTCTGGGATGCATTCCATCAGGGCCAGGAGACTTGTCTACCTTTAGCCCCATTAGCTTGCCCATCACTACCTCCTTATTGATAACAATCCTCTCAAGGTCCTCACCTGTAATAGCCTAATTCCCATCAGTCACTGGCATGTTATTTGTGTCTTCCACTGTGAAGTCCGACCAAAAAACCTGTTCAGTTCCTCAGCCATTTCCTCATCTCCCATTATTAATATTTACCTTAGCCACTCTTTTTTGTTTTATATATTTGTAGAACCTTTTACTATCTGTTTTTATATTCTGAGCAAGTTTACTCTCATAATCTATCTTACTCTTCTTTTGTTTTAAATGTATTTATTCAACATTTTTCAATAAGTTTACAAAATACTCCAAAAAGGAAAAAATACAAAGAAAGAAGGGCAACATGCCAACAAAACAAAATAACTTTACCCTCTAAACGATAAACAGTTTAACAAATTAACACCCAATTTAAAACAGGATAGAGCATGTGCCCCTTACAAAAAGGAAAATAAATCAGCCCACGTTCTGTGGAAGCCGTCGTCTGACCCTCGGATGGCGAATTTGATTTTCTCCATTTGGAGAGATTCCGAGAGGTCGGACAGCCAGTCTGCAGGTCTGGGCGGTGCTGCTGACCGCCAGCCAAACAGGATTCTACAGCGGGCAATCAGGGAGGCAAAGGCAAGGGCATCCGCCCTCCTCCCCAGGAATAGATCTGGCTGGTCTGAAACCCCAAAGACCGCCACTTTTGGGCATGGCTCCACTCTCACCCCCACCACTTTGGACATTACCTCAAAGAAGGCTGTCCAGTACTCCATAAGTCTGGGGCAAGACCAGAACATGTGGGCGTGGTTGGCCGGGCCTCCTTGGCACCGTTCACATCTGTCCTCCACCTCCGGGAAGAACCTACTCATATGGGTTCTTGTTAAGTGGGCTCTATGTACCACTTTATATCTTAAACTTCATTATAGCTTTTTAGTAGCTTTCTGTTGCCCCCTAAAGATTTCCCAGTCCTCTATTCTCCCACTAATCTTTTTTTATGCTTTTTCGTTCAATTTGATGCTCTCCCTTATTTCCTGCGATATCCACTAAGAATGATTAAGGTGATGAAGAAGACAAATGGAGTTTTGTCCTTCATTGCTAGAGGGATGGAGTTTAAGACGAGGGAGGTTATGCTGCAATTGTGTAAGGTGCTAGTGAGGCCACACCTGGAGTATTGTGTTCAGTTTTGGTCTCCTTACTTGAGAAAGGATGTACTGGCGCTGGAGGGTGTGCAGAGGAGATTCACTAGGTTAATCCCAGATCTGAAGGGGTTGGATTATGAGGAGAGGTTGAGTAGACTGGGACTGTACTCATTGGAATTTAGAAGGATGCGGCGGGGATCTTATAGAAACATATAAAATTATGAAGGGAATAGATAGGACAGATGCAGACAGGTTATTTCCACTGGCGGGTGAAGGCAGAACTTCACCCAGTGCTTCACATGCTTCACATGCTTCACAGCTCCAAGGTCCCAGGTTTGATTCCCGGCTGGGTCACTGTCTGTGCGGAGTCTGCACGTCCTCCCCATGTGTGCGTGGGCTTCCTCCGGGTGCTCCGGTTTCCTCCCACAGTCCAAAGATGTGCGAGTTAGGTGGATTGGCTACGCTAAATTGCCCTTAGTGTCCTAAAAAATAAGGTTAATGGGGGGGGGGGGGGTTACTGGTATAGGGTGGATACGTTGACTTGAGTAGGGTGATCATTGCTCGGCACAACATCGAGGGCCGAAGGGCCTGTTCTGTGCTGTACTGTTCTATGTTCTATGTAACATAGAATAGAAAATGCTTTAACAAACTAGGGGGCATAGCCTCAAAATAAGGGGAAGTAGATTTAGGACTGAGTTTAGGAGAAACTTCTTCACCCAAAGGGTTGTGAATCTAAGGAATTCCTTGCCCAGTGAATCAGTTGAGGTTCCTTCATTAAATGTTTTTGAGATAAAGATAGATAGTTTTTTGAAGAATAAAGGGATTAAGGGTTATAGTGTTTGGGCCGGAAAGTGGAGCTGAGTCCATAAAAGATCAACCATGATCTCATTGAATGGCAGAGCAGGCTCGAGTGGCCAAATGGTCTAATCCTGCTCCTAGTTCTTATAACACCTCAAATTTAAAATTTGTCTCCTTATGTTTAAACCCCTTTCTAGCTTCACCCTCCCTAACTCTAACTTCTCATAAATACAACCCTTCTAGTTTCTCGCCCTTTGACTCAGCGTACATCTGAGCTGGTGTAGCTCACTGGGCTAAATTGCTGGCTTTGAAAGCAGACCAAGGCAGGCCAGCAGCACGGTTCGATTCCCGTACCAGCCTCCCCAAACAGGCACTGGAATGTGGCGACTAGGGGATTTTCACAGTAACTTCATTTGAAGCCTACTCGTGACAATAAGCGATTTTCATTCATACACCTTTGTCTGATTTATGTCTCTTTGAAGTGTGTCAAAATGTTTTTCTGCATGAAAGATGTGGGAATAGTTTTCCTTCTTTGGGCTGAAACAGGAATTTATGCCCAAATTGTACTTGTGAATGATCTTTGTCATTATTTCTTCTCTGAAACTGGCAACAACCTCTGGTTTCCTACGTGAACATAATAATGAGGAAATCTGGTAGTTAATATCAACCAGAGGTTTGCTGCTGACGTCTCCACAGAATGCAATGAATTCAAGATCATTGAGAAGTCCCACTCTTCGCATTGATAACCCATAATCTTAGTTTATAACCCGAGAACTTGTGGAAAATACGGTCGGGTGAAGGCTGTTGATTATGCTAATTTCTCATTGGATTGGATTGGATTGGATTTGTTTATTGTCACGTGTACCGAGGTACAGTGAAAAGTATTTTTCTGCAAGCAGCTCAACAGATCATTCAGTACATGGGAAGAAAAGGGAATTAAACAGAATTCAAGAAAATACATGAGAATACATAATAGGGCAACACAAGATATACAATGTAACTACATAAGCATTGGCATCGGATGAAGCATACATGTGTTAATGAGGTCAGTCCATAAGAGGGTCATTTAGGAGTCTGGTGACAGTGGGGAAGAAGCTGTTTTTGAGTCTGTTCGTCCGTGTTCTCAGACTTCTGAATCTCCTGCCCGATGGAAGAAGTTGGAAAAGTGAGTAAGCCGGGTGGGAGGGATCCTTGATTATGCTGCCCGCTTTCCCCCGGCAGCGGGAGGTGTAGATGGAGTCCATGGATGGGAGGCAGGTTCGTCTTCTTTAATGTCTACTACAGGACAAGCTGCAGAGGGACAGGATGTGGCCTACACCAATTTGTTCTGTATCAGTAAGTGGGGTAAGACACATCAGAGACTGCACCATCACGCTGTTCTTGCACATGCTCCACCAGTGCACATACTTACACCACAGGCAAGAGGAGGTGAGAAGGCAGAGTCCACTGTAGCCAGTCCCCCTCAGGCATTGGAGGACAGGTACAGTCCTGCTTATAGGGCTGAGCTGCAGAGCCCAGGGAGTCAAAATTAGAAGGTTCATACTGCAGAATCAGGATGAAATTTGTGTCAACACATCAGAGTTACCTGAGGTACTGCAGAGTCATGGGCTGAGAATTTCCGGAAACCAGTCATCTCATGTTCTCAGTGCTTTGTGGACCCGAGCTCCTCCATTGGAGATTGGCCACCCACATAGGAACTCTTATGTGGCATCACTCAGAGTGGTTACAGTGACAGGGCACTGACAAGCTGCAGTTTGAAATGTTGACCAGTAAGTGGCTCAAATAAGCATAAACTGCTCACCAAATATGCCGCTTTGGCTGGTTTCTTCCAGCGATCAAGGTGCTATGGAAGGCCTGGAAAGGGACAAATGTGAAGAAGAATCCCAACCCCTCCACACCACCACCACCACCACTACCATGAGTCCCTGTCATCATCATCAACCTCAATGGCTCCTCTATGGATGAAGTATCTGCAGAGTTCCGCTCTAAGATGGAGGATGTAGTGATTCTGGTGCAGCAGCTTTTGGAGGTGCCCTGGCACCTCTATAATGTGGCCAACCACCAGGGGAATCTTGGGCCCAGACGGGCATCAGTCAGCAGTTTGCTTCCACCTCATTCTCAGCCAGAGGGGGAGTAATTGTTAGCAGTGGACATGAATGGAGACCACCTGTGTTGTCACTTTGTGGGTCACTTGGGTGTTTCGGTTACGCACAGTATAAACTGTTGTGCCTCAAAGTACTAGTAATGTATGTGCACTAAGGTAGACTTACTTATTTCCATATAGGCAAAAGGAAGGAGAATGGAAAATAAGGGTTAGAAAAGCAAAGTCATACATTGAGGAAGAGTGTATCAGTTGGAGGCTCTGGAGTCTTGCAGTGTTTGTACCATTGAAAGGTTGCTGACATTTGCTGCACTCAGATGAAGGAAAATCTCCTCTCCACATGTCCTGCAGACTGAGTATTTATCAGGAGAAATGTATCAGGATCCCTGTCTTCCTGATGGGGACTCTGCCTCCTGAACCTACCAGGCAATTGCGAAATGGGAACTCTTCCATCATCTTCCTTCAGCCTCCTCCTCATTTTCTTCCTCTTCTTACTTTGCTTCCTACTCTGATTACTTTACCATTGTAGCTCTTCTCTGTCTTCAAGGTCAACTCCCTTTCGGAGGGCCATGTTATGGCAGCAGACCCCACAATGCGTAAGTTTTTGAGGGAGTACTGGATGATGCAATCTAACCCGTCAAGTCAGCGCAACCTCATTTTCCTGAGACTGATGGCTTGTCCAGCGATGACCCTTGTGCTCAGATGGCATCGTTTGTACTGTCTCTTAGTCTCTGTGCAGCTTTTTAGGCACTGGCGACATCAACCAGCTCTTCATAGGATCAGCTTTATCTGCTGTCAACGGATTTGCGATGGCTTCATTAAGAGCTGCGCACTTGCAGTTGCTGGAGATTGAAGGTGTCATGGCAACATCCAGGATAATATGCACACACTCACATTAACTGTTTGCTGTGGCTGCCTACCCGCTGAAGATTTAGGGAGTGGAATCCCTTTGTATAGAAGAATCTCCCTGTCTGTTCAGTTGGTGCCTTGATGGCTACATGTGTAGGATATTCGTGAAGGCCCACCCCCCCGCTTTCTCAGCCTTGCCCCTCATCTGAGATGTGGTGATCCTCAGGTTAAACCGCCATCAGTCAGCTCTCCCCCTCAAAGGGGAAAGCAGCCTAAGGTCATCTGGGACTATGGGACTTTACGTTACACATGTGTGGAATTGCTGACCCCCCTGCACCTGAGGGAATCTAGCAAAGGAGACAAATCCCACTGCCTTTGGAGATTCAGTGCCCCAAACCACTTGTAACTCCCTGCCCTCCAGAAAAGAGCAATCATTGCCTCAGTGATGTAATTAAGAATTGTCTTAAGTGAGATTCCATCAACGTCTGCTGCCGCTCCTTAGACAGAACTATTTACAAAGAAGTGCAAGGTTGCTTACTGTAATGTTTATAGCCACAGGAAGGCCTTAAAAACAGCTCCTGAACCTTCGGATGACCCTCAACAAGAGCACACAAATCTGCAACAATCTGGCTGGACAGACTCAGTCTTCTGTGCCACTAATGCCCCAACATTACCAGCTGGTTTGCCCTTTGCTACTAGATCTGCTGCTTTAGGGTATCTGCTTTGGTGTTGTCTGGGCACTCATTCCTCCCCCCTTGTTCCTGTTGCTCAGGGACCTGATTCTGTTTCTGTAGAGACTGTTCCACTTCATAAATCAATCCAATCTCAGAGCAATTTTATCCCATTTCCTGTAATGCCCTTCCTTCATTTCTGGAATGTGGGATCTTGCCGAACCCTCCTCTCATGAACCTGTGAAACATTTATGCAAAGGACCTGTCCCCTAAAGCCACCCCGCAAAATGCTTTTGTCAAGAGTGTAAGTATTATAAATAATTCTGATGCTGTACATCTCATTGTGCGTGAATAACGGCCTTCTCTGAGACATCCCTCTTCAATAGTGCCTCTTGCTGATGCCCCACTGTGCTAGTACCTCCCCCCTCATCATTATTGAGGTTGTGCATCGATCCCGTGCCTTATGAAGACAATTCTAAATTTGCCTTTAACAAGGTGCAAGAAGCTTAAGGGCCTTAACTGGCCATTTCATCATTTTGGGCAGCTTGCTTCTCTCCACTCTCCTCAGAATCATAACGTAGGACTGGAATCCTATGGCCATCGTGATTCACTTTCCCCGTGTCAGTGCATCCCTGCCCATGGGTTTCCTGGTGGTGTGAAGTGGTTTCAATGGGAAATCCCATCGGCAAGTGGCAGGAAACAGAATCGCACGGCATGCCACCAAGATACACGTCGCTGGGGAACCAGAGAATCCAGCTCCAGATATAGCGTTTGGAACCTGCTAATTCCTCCTGTTATGTATTACATCGCTCGGAGCAGTTGGTGTACAGATTCACGAGAAGTCAAAGCTTGTTTTAATAGTGGCAGTTAGGTTTGAAACATATCAGGAGGCTTCAGGGAATGCAGATGAGACCTGAGCTAGAACTTAAAATGTATGTGTACCCATAATATATACATGAATGTCACAGCTAACATAGTTTTGTTTTTGCTTTAATTAAACACTTGGACAGTGCCAGTGTACATAAAGTGTGGACAGAAGGGCAACAGCATGCAATGATTATTCGGGTTGTGGTGGTGGTGGGGAGTGGATGGGGTAAGACTCAGCTGAGTTCACTAAGTCAGTTGAAAATTAAGAATGCAGGATGCTTGCTATTCTGTGGAATAACAAACTGCAACTGCAATGAGGATGGGTAAGCCATGCATTTGGTCTTACAAAAATGTTGATAAATGTTTATGCAGATCAGAAATGTCTGATCTACAGAAGCAGTCAGGAATATTACTTAGCATCCTACATTCTCCAAGCCCCAGTTCTATAAGTGACTGAAGACTTTTCATTTACTGCTGTAGAAAGTGGCTTTCGGAAAACATTGGAAAATTATGCAGCAGAATATTTTTCGGCAGTACTACCCAACACTGCGTTAAATGGACGATATCCATTTAAAAAAAAAGATTACAGAAAATTCATCTGGACAGATAGTAAAATTACAATGCTGTTTCTGGTAATGTTAAGTCTTCTTTTGCAGCGCTCTGCTGATAATTTTATTTGTGACTCCTAATCCATGTGGATATTGTGCAAATTTACATGAAGTAGGTTTGGCAAGCACCTTCAAATGCCAACATAAAAGCTGTGTGTCAATGTATGCATTGCGGCTTTCTGCATGATCCTACAGATCATAATCCTATTTTTATGTAGCAATTATAAAATATTTTCTGTTAGTAGCAACCAACTCTTATCAATATCCCTGCATGCTTTTTACATTTTAGGAATGATTGTTCAAATTGCATAAGAGTATTTATTGTTAAATAATGGCACCATTGCGAACATTACATTATTATGTAAATTGCATCGTCTGAACAGATTAGTTAATTGCAACTCATTTGCATAATTAATGAACTTTCAAATGAATAATGCCTTTGCAAATTTCTGCAATATTGTTGAAAAATAATACAGTAATACATACTTGTCATTGCACTATAAATCAATGAGGTCAGTATTTCCTTTGTAACAAAAATTATGTAAAATGAAAGAAATAATTATAGTTATAAAAACCTCCAGGGTGTAACTGTGCTGACGGACAGTGATAAATGTTCAATCGACTTCTAGATTCTGATTACTGCACTGTTACCAAGATAATATTGAAAGTAATTTTGCCATTGTGCATAGAACATAGAACAGGGGTGGGCAAACTTTTCCGTGTAAGGGCCACATTCAGAAATTCACAATTTTAAAGGGCTGCATAGTATATTAATTAATAGTCCCGTTTGTAACCAATTAGCGTGCGGCATATACCTCAGTGCTTCGCCCGGCGGCATCCTGCCTTTAGCCCTCTTTTTCTCTACTTTTCAAAAATGGCGCTTCACCCGGTTATGATTCTGGGCACCTCATATAGAACATAGAACAGTACAGCACAGAACAGGCCCTTCGGCCCTCGATGTTGTGCCGAGCAATGATCACCCTACTCAAGTCAACGTATCCACCCTATACCAGTAACCCAACAGCCTCCCCCCCCCCCATTAACCTTTAAAAAAAAATTTAAAAAAAAAAAAAAAATTTCTTTTAATGACTTGATCTTGGTGGGCCGCATACGGCCCGCGGGCCGTAGTTTGCCCACCCCTGACATAGAACATTACAGCACAGTACAGGCCCTTCGACCTGTGAAACCACTCTAAAGCCCATCTACACTATTCCCTTATCATCCATATGTCTATCCAATGACCATTTGAATGCGTTTAGTGTTGGCGAGTCCACTACTGTTGCAGGCAGGGCATTCCACGCCCTTACTACTCTCTGAGTAAAGAACCTACCTTTTACATCTGTCCTATATCTATCTCCCCTCATTTTAAAGCTATGTCCCCTCGTGCTGGACATCACCATCTGAGGAAAAAGGCTCTCACTGTCCACCCTATCTAATCCTCTGATCATCTTGTATGCCTCAATTAAGTCGCCTCTTAACCTTCTCTCTAACGAAAACAGCCTTAAGTCCCTCAGCCTTTCCTCATAAGATCTTCCCTCCATACCAGGCAAAACCCTGGTAAATCTCCTTTGCACCCTTCCCAATGCTTCCACATCCCTCCTATAATGCGGCGACCAGAACTGCACGCGATACTCCAAATGCGGCCGCACCAGAGTTTTGTACAGCTGCAATATGACCTAATGGCTCCGAAACTCAATCCCTCTACCAATAAATGCTAGCTCATCGTACGCCTTCTTAACAACCCTATCAACCTGGGTGGCAACTTTCAGGGATCTATGTATATGGACACCGAGATCTCTCTGCTCCTCCACACTACCAAGAATCTTACCATTAGCCCTGTACTCTGTCTTCCTGTTACTCCTTCTAAAATGAATCACCTCACACTTTTCTGCATTAAACTCCATTTGTCACCTGTCAGCCCAGCTCTGCAGCTTATCTATTGATGTGACCATCAATTCACTAGAGACACGATTGGAAGTAAACTGTGGTTTTAATAGTCTTACAACTGAGCCTGCATGCGACCAGAAGAACTGAGGGTAGGCTCACGGCTCAAGCGCTTTATACTTCCGGTAGTGGGAGGGGCCATGGGCAGAGCCATGGGCGGAGCCAAGGGTGGAGCCCAGTACAAGCTCCTCATCTCCCCCTATGGGCAGAGCCGTGCAACGGCTCACATACAGAGCCCACAAGGACATAATACAATGCAATGCAATACAGTGTGAATTACAATACAGTATGAATTCACCACATTCACCCCCTGTAAAAAAAATCAAGTCCGGTGGGGGTGACGGGTCTACAGGTTGAGCCGGTCCGGTGGCCGAGTCGTCCTTTGGGATCGGCGGAGCACTGGGGTTTCAGCCTCTTCGGGTGGCTGTGTGGTGACGCTCAGTGTGGGTATGAGGGTGGACTCCGGGGGTGTTTCGGCCCGAGCTTCATTCCTGACCGGTGCGATGGGCGACGGGGGGCGCAGGAAACCTATAGGCGCAGGGGCGCAGGGCATGGGGGGTTCGGTGGGGTGTAGTGTGAGGGGTACCTCGGCGGTGGTGGTGGTGGATCCTGCAGACGCCAGGTCCCAGAGGGAAACGGTGCCCTGACGGCTGTCGGGTTATTCAATAAAAGCGTATTGGGGGTTTGAATGAAGCAGTAGCACTCTCTCTACTAGCGGGTCCGTTTTGTGTGTCCGGAAGTGCTTCCGGAGGAGAACCGGGCCCGGTGTCCTCAACCAGGATGGGAGCGAAGCCCCCGTGGTAGTGCCCCTAGAGAAAGCAACTAGTCGTTCGTGAGGGGTCTGGTTGGTGGCGGTGCATAAAAGGGACCTAATGGCATGGAGCGCGTCGGGGAGGACCTCCTGCCAATGGGAGGTTGGGAGCTTCCTGGACTGGAGGGTCAGTAGGACGGTCTTCCAGACCGTCGTGTTCTCCCTCTCCACCTGCCCGTTCCCCCTGGGGTTATAGCTGGTGGTCGTGCTCGAGGCGATGCCTTTGTCGAGCAGGTACTGACGCAGCTCGTTGCTCATGAAGGACGAGCCCCTGTCGCTGTGTACGTAGCTGGGGAACACGAACAGGGTGAAGATGCTGTGCAGGGCTCTGATGACTGTGTGGGAGGTCATATCAGGGCACGGGATAGCAAAGGGGAAGCGGGAGAATTTGTCGATGACGTTAAGAAAGTACACATTCGATTGGTCGAGGGGAGTGGCCCTTTGAAATCGATGCTCAAGCGTTCAAAGGGCCGGGAAGCCTTTACCAGGTGGGCCTTGTCTGGTCTATAGAAGTGCGGTTTGCACTCCGTGCAGATCGGGCAATCCCTGGTGATGGCTTTTACCTCCTCGGTGGAGAAAGGCAGATTTCGGACATTGACATAGGACTGAGGCGTTGCTCTCCACCTGGAAGGGGACGGATTCATCCACCGCCCGCATGGCGGCTTTGGCGATGTCCTCCTTGATGCAGTTGAAGGCCTGGCGGGTCTCAGCTGACAGTGGGAAGAGTGTGGCCTTAAATAGTGGGCGGGCTTTGTCCGCATTCTGAGGGACCCACTGGGCAAAATACGAGAGGAATCCCAGGCACCTCTTGAGGGCCCTGGGACAATGAGGGAGAGCGAGTTGTAAGAGGGGGCGCATACAGTCCGGGTCGGGGCCTAGGACTCCGTTTTCCACGACATAGCCGAGGATGGCTAGTCTGTTTGTGCGGAAAACGCATTTCTCCGTATTGTAAGTGAGGTTGAGTTTCTGGGCGGTTTGGAGAAATCGGTGGAGGTTGACATCGTGGTCCTGCTGATCATGGCCGCAGATGGTGACATTGTCCAAGTACGGAAACATGGCCCGCAGTCCATACTGGTCCACCATTCAGTCCATTGTCCCTTGGAACACCGAGACCCCATTCGTGAAGCCAAAGGGGACCCGGAGGAAGTGGAAGAGGCAGCCGTCGGCCTCGAACGCCGTGTAGTGGCGGTCCTCCGGGTGGATTGGGAGCTGCTGGTATGCAGACTTCAGCTCCACCGTGGAGAATATGCGGTACTGGGCGATCTGATTGACCATGTCAGCAATCCGGGGGAGGGGGTACACATCGAAGTGCGTGAACCGGTTAATGGTTTTGTTGTAATCAAGCACCATCCAGAACTTTTCCCAGGTCTTTACGACCACCACCTGAGCTCTCCAGGGGCTATTACTGGCCTCTATGACTCCCTCACGTAGGAGCCGCTGGATTTCGGCTTTAATAAATACCCTGTCCTGCAGGCTACACCGCCTGCTGTGAGTGGCTACGTGTTTGCGATTAGCGAAGAGGGGAGGGGGGTCGATTTTCAGAGTTGCTAGGCTGCAGAAAGTGAGTGGAGGTAGGGGTCCACGAAGCTGAGTGTGAGGCTCTTGAGGTTACCTTGAAAGTCGAGCCTGAGTAAGAATGGGGCGCAGAGGTTGGGGAGTTCGTACAGCTGGAAATTAGAGTAGCTGGCGCCCTGAATCGTTAGGGTTGCGATGGTGCGCCCTTGTATGTGGACTGAGTGCGAGCCCGAGGCGAGGGAGATAGTTTGCCGTGCAGGGAAGATAGGGAGCGAACAGCGTCTTACCAGGTCAGGATGTACGAAGCTCTAGGTGCTCCCGGAGTCGAAGAGGCACGGTGTCCTTTTCCCCGTTGATTTTAACGGACATCATCGAGTTCTGGAGGTGCTTTGGACGCGACTGGTCCAGCGTGACCGCGTTGAGTTGCGGGTAGTCGGCGGCTCGATCAGCAGTGCTGGAGTGGCCCTGTGATGACTGTCCGCTGAGGTTGTAGTCGTCGAGGTTCGGTTCGGTTGATGGCCAAGATGGCGGCCCCGGTTGATCGCACGTGGCGGGTGATGAAGAAGATGGCGTCCAAGATGGCCGCCCCGTGGATAGCACGTGGTGGGCGGCGAGGAAGATGGCATCCAAGATGGCAGCCCCCATGACTCGCACATGGCCAGTCGCGCGGGGGAGGATTGCTAAAATGGCGGCCCCCATGAGTCGCACGTGTTGGGCGGAGGCGGAGTCGACAGACACGCTGCAGCATTACGGGGTCTGCGTGCCTGTGAGTTTGGGAGGGGAGTGCTCTGGACTGCGGGGGAGTTAGAAAGTTTCGATTTTGCCAGGCAGACTCGGGCATAGTGTCATTTGCGACCGCAGCTGCTGCAGGTCGTGTTGCGGGCCGGGCAGTGCTGCCGTGGGTGTTGGGGCTGGCCACAAAAATGGCACGCTGGCGCTCCATAGTGGGTGGGTGGCCGCACGGCGCAGGCCTGGGGCAGTCGCTGGTCGGGGGCCCCCGATCGGGTCGCTTGGTCCGTGGGGAAGGAGCTCAGACTGCAGAACGCGACCTCCATAGTCATTGCCAACTCTACAGTGTCCCCCTGGACCCCTTTTTCAAATAGTCGCTGGCGCACATAGTTAGACCCGAGCCCTGCAATGTATACATCACGGACAGCGAGTTCCATATGCTGGGAGGCCGTAACAGCCTGAAAATTGCAGTCCTGAGCAAGGGCTTTTAAGTCGCACAGGAATTCTTCCAGCGACTCTGCAGGGCGCTGGCGGCGGGTCGTGAAAATGTGCCGCACATAGACCTCGTTAATCGGCTGCACGTACAATCAGTCGAGCAAAACCAGTGCCTCCGTATATGAGGTGGTACAATTGAGTTGCGTAGAGATACGGTGGCTCACCCTGTGTGCAGTAGGCTGCGTTTCTGCTCCTCTGTAGTCTCGGATGTGCTTGATTCAGCCAGGTAGGCCGTGAAACATCGAAGCCAGTGTAGGAAGATTTCCTTCGCCTCTGCAGCCTGCGGGTCGAGTTCTAGTCTAGATTGGAAGTAAACTGTGGTTTTAATAGTCTTACAACTTAGCCTGCCTGCGACCAGAAGAACTGAGGGCAGGCTCACGGCTCCAGCACTTTATACTTCCGGTAGTGGGAGGGGCCATGGGCGGAGCCATGTGTGGAGCCAAGGGTGGAGCCCAGTACAAGCTCCTTATCTCCCCCTCTGGGCAGAGCCGTGCAACGGCTCACATACAGAGCCCACAAGGACATAATACAATGCAATGCAATGCAGTGTGAATTAAAATAGAGTATGAATTCACCACATCTGTGTCCCTCTGTAACCTGCAACATCCTTCCACACTGTCCACAACTCTTTAGTGTCATCTGCAAATTTACTCATCCTTCTACGCCCTCCTCCAGGTCATTTATAAAAATGACAAACAGTAGAGGCCCCAAAACAGATCCTTGTGGTACACCACTAGTAACTGAACTCCAGGCTGAACATTTCCCATCAACCACCACCCTCTGTCTTCTTACAGCGAACCAATTTCTGATCCTAACTGCTAAATCACCCTGACTCCCATGCCTCCGTATTTTCTGCAACAGCCTACCGTGGGGAACCTTATCAAACGCTTTACTGAAATCCATATACACCACATCAACTGCTTTACCCTAGTCCAACTGTTTGGTCACCCCCTCAAATAACTCAATAAGGTTTGTCAGGCACGACACACCCTTCACAAAACCGTGTTAACTATCCCTAATCAAATTATTCCTTTCTAGATGATTATAAATCCTATATCTTATAAACCTTTCCAAGACTTTGCCCACAACAGAAGTAAGGCTCACTGGTCTATAGTTACTGGGGTTGTCTCTACTCCCCTTGTTGAACAAGAGGACAACATTTGCCATCCTCCAGTCTTCTGGCACTATTCCTGTAGACAGTGACGACATAAAGATCAAAGCGAAAGGCTCAGCAATCTCCTCCCTAGCTTCCCAGAGAATCCTAGGAGAAATCCCATCCGGCCCAGGGGACTTATCTATTTTCACACTTTCCAGAATTGCTAACACCTCCTCCTTATGAGCCTCAAGCCCTACTAGTCTAGTAGTCTGTATCTCAGTATTCTCCTCGACAACATTGTCTTTTTCCTGCGTGAATACTGACGAAAAATATTCATTTAGCACCTCTCCTATCTCCTCAGACTCCACGCACAACTTCCCACTACTGTCCTTGACTGGCCCTACTCTTACCCTAGTCATTCTTTTATTCCTGACATACCTATAGAAAGCTTTAGGGTTATCCTTAATCCTACATGCGAAATACTTCTTATGTCCCCTCCTGGCTCTTCTTAGCTCCCTCTTTAGGACCTTCCTAGATAACTTGTAACTCTCGAGCGCCCCAACTGAAACTTCACGTCTCATCTTTACATAAGCCTCCTTCTTCCTCTTGACAAGTGATTCAACTACTTTAGTAAACCGCGGTTCTCTCGCTCGACCACTTTCTCCCTGCCTGACAGGTACGTACTTATCAAGGACACGCAGTAGCTGTTCCTTGAACGAGCTCCACATTTCAATTGTGCCCAGCCCCTGCAGTTTCCTTCCCCATCCTATGCATCCTAAGTCTTGCCTCATCATAATTGCCTTTCCCCCAGATATTACTCTTGCCCTGCGGTATATACCTATCCTTTTCCATCACTAAAGTAAACGTAACTGAATTGTGGTCACTATCACCAAAGTGCTCACCTACCTTCAAATCCAGCACCTGTCCTGGTTCATTACCCAGTACCAAATCCAATGTGGCCTCGCCTCTTGTTGGCTTATCTGCATACTGTGTCAGGAAACCCTCCTGCACACATTGGACAAAAACGGACCCATCTAAAGTACTCGATCTATAGCGTTTCCAGTCAATATTTGGAAAGTTACAGTCCCCCATAACAACTACCCTGTTACTTTCACTCCTATCCAGAATTATCTTTGCAATTCATTCCTCTACATCTCTGGAACTTTTCGGAGGCCTATAGAAAACTCCAAACAGGGTGACCTCTCCTTTTCTGTTTCTAACCTCAGCCCATACTACCTCAGTAGACGAGTCCTCATCAAACGTCCTTTCTGCCACCGTAATACTGTCCTTGACTAACAATGCACCCCTCCCCCTCTTTTACCACCTTCCCTGAGCTTAGTGAAGTATCTAAACCCCGGAACCTGCAACAACCATTCCTGTCCCTGCTCTAGCCATGTCTCCGAAATGGCCATAACATCAAAGTCCCAAGTACCAATCCATGCTGCAAGTTTACCCACCTTATTCCGTTTGCTCTTGGCGTTGAAGTAGACACACTTTAAACCACCTTCCTGCCTGCCGGTACACTCCTGCAACCTTGAAACCTTACTCGTGACCTCACTACTCTCAACCTCCTGTATACTGGAGCTACAATTCAGGTTCCCAACCCCTTGCTGAATTAGTTTAAACCCTCCCGAAGAGCATTAGCAAATTCCCCCCCCAGGATATTGGTACCCCTCTGGGCCAGGTTTGACCATCCCGTTTGCAGAGGTCCCACCTACCTCATAATGAGCCCCAATTATCCAGGTATCTGAAACCCTCCCTCCTGCACCATCCCTGTAGCCACATGTTCAACTGCTCTCTCTCCCTATTCCTCGCCTCACTAGCACGTGGCACAGGTAACAACCCAGAGATAATAATTCTGTTTGTTCTAGCTCTAAGTTTCCACTCTAGCTCCCTGAATTCCTGCATTATATCCCTATCCCTTTTCCTACCTATGTCGTTGGTGCCTATGTGGACCACGACTTAGGGCTGCTCCCCAAGTTTGTCAGTAAGTTGAAATTAATTTGGTTTTATCAAATCTCTAAATAACAGTAGCAATTGATATCATCGATGTAAAAATGATAAACGTAGCTAATGTTTTTTTTCTATGCCCATTTGACCTTTCACTTCAACGTTCACACCTTGGCTCTTTATCTTTGTCTTCATATTCAACTTTTTCAGTATGACTTAGACATCCTTTCACCATGAACTACTGCACAGTCTCCTTTACCAAGAATTGTGAGGCACTTTATTGACTCCTGTTCACTTATTAGCCTGACTTAATTATCTGTTACATTCATGAGGAAGAATAAATGAGAAAATGAAGAAAGAGAACAAGAATAACAATTTGCACTTATACAATTTTTTGTAAATGTGAAAAAAAAAATATGTGTTAAGGTGGGCGAGAAGGATGTTGTGTGTGTATGTGTGTGTTAGTGGAAGGGGATGCATTGGGGAAATATGTAAAATGTAGTTAAGGTGACTGAAGGTTTTGGAGCAAAGAAGAGTAATATTGCAAAGATATAAATGGACTTAGTGATGGGACAATCTGGAATTTGAATTCCAGCACCCGATTAAACAAAATGTTCCGATTTTGATCTGGTTCATTCTGAACAAAGAGCCAGAAAACAATGAATTTGGCAGGAGCAGAAGACAATGACTTCAGTTTCCCTAATGCTCAGTTGAAGGAGATTTTGACTGAATTGATGTGCAACGGGCAGTCGTAGATTACAGAGGTGATTGTAGGACTGGAGGAATGTTGGGTGTCCATTGCAGAGCTATGGAGTCTGAAGCAGTTCTGACAAAATGCTGACTCTTTTATTGCTCCACAAAATGCTGCCTGACTTGCTGAGTTTTTCCAGTATTTTCTGTTCTTACTTCGGCGTCCTGAATACATATTGTATGGAAGTTGATCCCTTCCTGCACTATGTCATTTAGAGGTATCATCTGGATGAGGAAGAGAAAGGGGGTCAAGGATAGATTGCTCCAGTTTGAAGACTGTCTGGTGAAAGAAGAGAAAGTATAGAGATGTACTAGCTGTGGTTGGAAAATGTCCAGATGAAACCTTGCAGGGGCAGGGTAAATAAAGGAGAGGAAGTAAATGGTATGATTGACAGTATCAAATATTGTAGAGAAGTTGAGATGGATAAGGAACACTTCATGGCCACACAGGATATCATTCGTAACTTTGGCAAGGCAATATTAGTGTTGTGAGCAGATTGGTATGAATGAATTTCAATGGAGTTTTGAACGAGGTGGACAAGGATTTAAGGGGTGACAAAAGATTAGATGTGTTGGAATAATTGGAGAATGTGGATGAAGGGAAGGGGCACTGCCTGAGCAAAAGGAACCACATTGACTAGAATGGAATTCAGGAGGGTGATTAGCAGCCAGGCATTGATGAGGGTCAGTGGGTCTTTTGTAAGAGATAAGTTTGGAAAGGGTGAGAGGGAGATATGAAAGCAACTTCAGGATGACAGAGGATTGAAGCAAAAGAGGATGGGAGACTGAAGGGTGGTTGGGAGTAAAATGTGAGGAGGATTGGTAGATTGGTGCACTGGTGGTCTCTGTCTTGGAGATGAAGAAATCTACAGGTTTTTCACACTTGGTATTAGAGGTACGGAACATAAAATGACATATACTAAATAACATTCACAGGGGCGGGATTCTCCCGCAATTGGCCGGATGACCCAATGCTGGCGCCAAGAGCGGTGCGAACCACTCCGCACTTCCGGGGGCTAGTCCGGCGGCGGAGGAGCTGGCGCCACGCCAAGCGGCGTCGAAGGGCCGGCTCGAGTTGGCGCATGCGCAGACCGCCGGTGTGGTTCCACGCATGTGCAGGGGGGGGGGGGGTTCTTCTCCGTGCCAGCCATGGCGGAGCCCTACAGAGGCCGGCGCGGGAGGAAGGAATGCCCCCACAACACAGGCCCACCTGCAGATCAGTGGGCCCTAATTGCGGGCCAGGCCACCGTGGGGGACCCCCGGGCCGGATCCCCTTGCGCCCCTCCTGAGGACACACCTAGCCGGCCTACAAGCCAGGTCCCGCCATGATGCACCATGTCCATTTCACGCTGGCGGGACTGGCCACGAAATGATGGTCGCTCGGCCCATCGGGGCCCGGAGAATTGACGGGGGGGGGGGGGGGGGGGGGCGCTGCCAACGGCCCCGCAACCGTCATGGCGTAAATCCCGCTCCCGCCCGAAAATCGGCACTGGAGAATACGGCAGCCAGCGTCGGAGCGGCAGGGCAGGATTCGCGCCGCCCACCGGGGATTCTCTGACCTGGCACGGGGTCGGAGAATCCCGCCCAGGATTTCACAACCCTGCCTGAAATGATAGCAATGTGAGCGGTATTACAACTATATTTATTTCCCTATACATATTCTCCCTTTATTCCCTCACTGCTCTTTTCATGTTATTTCCGAGGAAGGCAGACCCACAGTGTGCCAAAACCACATGGAACAACTAGGTCCAAATAAATGACCTGCTCCTTTGATGTGTGATGGATCTGCCTTTGCCACAGTTTAGTTTCTGCTAGGTGTAGCTGGTCGTGGACAGGCAAACCTCAAACACTGAGGACTAATGTGTTCAAATGTTAAATCAAGACCAGCACCACAACACCTGACCCTTCGGATAGCGTTGATATGGATCAAACTGTGAATTACTTTTGCTGACAATATGAAGGAAATAACTTGAAGAATAAACAATCATAGCTTATCTGCCGCACATGCATGGTCATTTGTGAAGCACACAAGAGAATTACACAACAAATCAATTTGAATAAAAAATATAAAAGAGTGGTGTGACAATACATTTTGGGAAACTATACAATGAAGCTATGCAAGATAAATAAATGGTTAATCGTTGGTACCACCTTTTGCTATAACTTTAATAGATTACATATTTATGAACCTGAAGGCAGGTATTTTAATTACAAGGTCCCAATTTGCACCCTTCATAAATTTCCAATGCTCCTAATTAAATGAAATTGAAAATGCCAGTTTCTGTGTCAACTGGAGTAAATCTAGTCAGTAAATGGAGAAAAAAAATATTCAGGAATGACTACACGTAGTCAATAGGTTTGTTAACATCTGTCAACAAATCTCGGAATATCGACTAATTGTAGAATGTTGTAACATCTGCTCTTGGAAATATAGATGAATTAATTTTGCAAATGCCCAATTTAGTGCAAATGACCTGACAGGTATTTGAAACAGGTTAAATTAGAAATTGAGAATGAAGATTTAAAGGGAAACCACCTTTTTAATGTAAGTTTTTTTCTTTATAATTGCAACTAATAGTGAAACATCCAGCGGTCACGTATATCTGATTTTTATTAATAATAAAAATGCATAAGGTTCTTCTGCTGAGCAAAGCCTCACCAATCGTCCTCTTGCAACAATTGTGCCCTGTTGTCCACTGGTTTGATGGACCACTGTATTGCTATCTCCAGGTTGTGGTATGTTCAGTCTACTGTCATGAATTATTGAGTTAGGTCTGGTCACATCAGCATTTCAAAGAAGCTAATAAAATTCCTTAAATGGAATCAGCAACAGAATAGAATTCAGTTCAAAATCCAGACGCTGAATAAATATAAACACAATCTGTTCATGGTGATTGGCAGATAACAATTATTTTAAAAAGCATTGGCCAGCTAAGGTCATGAAATTCCAACAGGGCCTTGAAATGGGCAGTCATTACTGCTGCCCAAAACAGGTGTGATTCTTAAAATCAGCACCCACGTTTCAAGGCATCACCGCTGAAATTTTTAAGGGAACATTTGCAAGAATCAAATAACTGTGGTAATAATTCTTGAACTGTTTTGCGTATTTCAGAGGAACTTGCTTTCTTACATACTGATTGAAAATTGTTGCTGTTTTGAGCGGGGATTGCTGCCAACTTTGGACCCTGCTTTTTACTCTCAGTATTAGCTATGTGGATTGAGCTATCCGTGCAAATGTAGAATGAATTCTATGTGTGGGATTCTCCGACCTTGCCCGCCCGGCAACCAGAGAAGCCCGCCCGAGGTCAGTGGACTTTTCCATTGTGTGTCTCGCCCGTGACAACCTTGCAGTGCGCCCTATACTTAATAACTTGCATGATTTTTCTAAACAACCTACCTGTATGTATACAATTAAACATATACACAGGTGAATATGTGAGCGATGTGTAAAGGTTTGGTAAATTGATTTCACCATTGTATAGTCATCCAATAACTCAAAACTTTACAAGAAGTTAACAATAGGGTTGTTATTATTATTAAGCCTGCCAGTGAATGCTTTAGCTTCATTGTGTATAGAGATAAAAATGCTTTTCCGCTCACAGTTAGTAGTTCTTTATTAGGTAAGAAACACTTTGATATTAAAATTCTCATGCTTGATTTTAAATCCCTCCATAACCTCATCCCTCCTTATCTCATTAATCTCCTCCAATCCACAAACAACCGAGGTACCTGAGCTCCTTTGTGTCTGGTCACTTGATCATCCCTGATTTTAATCAATCTAAAATAGGTCACTGTGCCTTCAGCTGCCTGGGCCCTAAGCTCTGCATTCCCTTCCCTAAACCTTTCTGCCACTCTACCTCTCATCTCCTTTTGGACAACCCATAAACTCTGCCTCTTCAACACATTTTTGATTATCTTTCTTAATTATGTGGCTCAGTGTCATATTTTGCTTTATAATGTCTCTGTGAAGTACCTTGGGATGCTTCACTACAGTGAAGAGGCTATATAAATATTGTTTATTTAAGTGCGCAATATTGTCAGTTTAGAATTGATTTATATTTCTGGACTGTATCCATGTCTGAAGCTCCTCATCATGATTCCCACAAAAAAGGATTCTATATCACAGGATGAGTAACCTTCCAGTAACTCCTAGCTTCCAGTTCTTCTAGCTGTACCTTTGCTACGAGCCACAAACTGAGTGAACTCAAATTCAAGTCATCATCAGAGAGTCGTGAATATCGCCCAGTCCATCACACGAACCTGCCTCCCATCCATTGATTCCATCTACACCTCCCGCTGCCGGGGGAAAGCGGGAAACATAATCAAGGATCCCTCCCACCCGGCTTACTCACTTTTCCAACTTCTTCCATCGGGCAGGAGATTCAGAAGTCTGAGAACACGCACGAACAGACTCAAAAACAGCTTCTTCCCCACTGTCACCAGACTCCTAAATGACCCTCTTATTGACTGACCTCATTAACATTACACCCTGTATGCTTCAACCGATGCCAATGCTTATGTAGTTACATTGCATATCTTGTGTTGCCCTATTATGTATTCTCATGTATTTTCTTGAATTTTGTTTAATTCCCTTTTCTTCCCATGTACTGAATGATCTGTTGAGCTGCTTGCAGAAAAATACTTTTCACTGTACCTCGGTACACGTGACAATAAACAAATCCAATCCAATCCAATTAGCATTGTTGTTCATATTGATTTTATTGTCTCCTGCATGATGCCAACATAACTTGCTGTTGATGCAAGTCGGAGCCCACAACTATTTATGAAGCTGCACATAGATACTGCCAGCACAATTCTGGCCTTCTATACTTCCTCACCGAATTCCTGTTGTAGTTTTCTGATTCAAATTATAACTAGGGGCAGCACGGTAGCATTGTGGCTAGCACAATGGCTTCACAGCTCCAGGGTCCCAGGTTCGATTCCGGCTTGGGTCACTGTCTGTGCGGAGTCTGCACATCCTCCCCGTGTGTGCGTGGGTTTCCTCCGGGTGCTCCGGTTTCCTCCCACAGTCCAAAGATGTGCTGGTTAGGTGGATTGGCCATGATAAATTGCCCTTAATGTCCAAAATTTCCCTTAGTGTTGGGTGGGGTTACTGGGTTATTGGGATAGGGGGAGGTGTTAACCTTGGGTAGGGTGCTCTTTCCAAGAGCCGGTGCAGACTCGATGGGCCGAATGGCCTCCTTCTGCACTGTAAATTCTATGATTTCATACCCACACTCTCAACTATATAGTCAATCCTTTGCCCCTCTGTGACTGACATTGCTTAGATCACCAGAATATTGCATGCAGTCAATCGTGCTTTTAAGAAACAAATTGAAATGTTATTTTACCTCTCATTAACACATTACAACAACAATGGAACTATTTACAATGTTATACAACAAATGGATCTCAGCACAATCCCTTATAAGATAATTTGGTTTGGGGCCTTTCTGATTGTTTGAAAGCGTCAAATTCATTCACAGCTGCTCCAACAGTGGAGGTAACTTTTGTTTGAACCTCAATGAGTTGACTCCTGACTTGCGAAGGTGCCTCTGTGCAGAAAATTTCCCCAGATCCCCTGGAATATTACTGGACTCTAACTCGGGATAGCTTGCTGCAGCATTACTTTCATCCATAGTAATGTCACTGACAGGCATGCTAGGAACAAGCTACCCCACTTGTTTGGTGTGCGATTCACTTCTTCTCAAATGGTCCGGGTGTTCCTTCATCCTTTTTCCTTGGACATCTATCTCATATGACACTGAACCTGTTCTGGCCACAACCGTTCCAGGGATCCAATTGGGACCAGCGCCAAAATTGTTTACAACTACCAAGTCGTCCACCTCACATGTCCTCTCAAGTTGTAATGTTTCTTCTGTTCATTCTGCTTTACTTCCACCCTCTCAGCAAAATTTGAAAATATCAAATCCGACCGTATTCGAATGCATCTGCACATCAGCAACTCGGAGGGTGTAACACCTGTGGTGAGATGAGGTGTTGTTCTCTAGGTGAACAGGAAATTGGACAGTCTTGTTTGTACAGAGGCTGATGACTTTCTCAGTGGCAGCTTTAAATGTTTGGACGGCTCTCTCAGTCAGCCCATTGGAGGCAGGGGTAGGGACAGGTTTGAACATGTTAGATATTGTTGGTTCTCATGAAATGTTGGAACTCTTTACTAGTAAAAGCTGTCCATTATCTGAGACCAGCACCTCGGGTAGCCCGTGGGTGACGAATGACTGTCGCAATTTTTCTGCCATTGCTGATGAGGTTGTGGACTTAATTTTGTATATGTCCTACCACTTGAAGTGAGCAACTATGATGAGCAACTACATGGAGCCCATGAATTGGCCTGCAAAATCAATGTATAGTCATACCATGACCGACCTCGCCACTTCTACTGTTGTATTAAGGCTGTAGACGGCACGTTTTACTGCATTTGACATTGGTCACATCGTTTGACCAGCTTCTTTATGTCGATGGTGTGAGGCTATGCATTTTAGTAGGAAGAATAGAGGCATAGGCTATTTTCTAAGTGGGAAAAGGCTTCTGAAGCACAAAAGAACTTGGGAATCCTAGTTCCAGGATTCTCTTCAGGTTAACATGCAGGTTCAGTTGGCAGTTAGGAAGGCAAATGCAATGTTAGCATTCATGTTGAGACGGGTAGAATGCAAGAGCAGGGATGTACTTCTGAGGATGTATAAGGTTCTGGTCAGACCCCATTTGGAGTACCGTGAGCAGTTTTGGGCCTCGTATCTAAGAAAGGATTTGCTGGCCTTGGAGAGGCTCCAGAGGAGGTTCACAAGAATGATCCCTGGATTGAAGAGCTTGTCTTTTGAGGAATGGTTGTGGACTCTGGGTCTGCATTCGATGGTGTTTAGAAGGATGAGGGGAGAACTCATTGAAACTTACAGAATACTGAGAGGCCGAGATAGAGTGGAAGCGGAGAGGATGTTTCCACTAGTAGGAGAAGCTAGAACCCGAGGGCACAGCCTCAGACTAAAGGGACGATCCTTTCAAACTGAGACGAGGATTAATTTCTTCAGCAAGAGGGTGGTAAATCTATGGAACTCATTGCCGCAGAAGGCTGTGGAGGCCAAGTCACTCAGTGTCTTTAAGCCAGAGCTAGATAGATTCTTGATTAATAAGGGGATCAGTGGTTATGAGGAGCAGGAGAATGGGGATGAGAAATTTATCAGCCATGATCTAATGGCGGAGCATACTGGATGGGCCAAATGGCCTAATTCTGCTCCTATATCTTATGGTCTTATAATATCCATCCCGGGCCACCAAACACAACTGCATCATCCCAGGATGGGTACAGTGTAACTCTTATAGTAATAGATGTCTACCAGGAGTGGGAATGACCACCCTTGCTCCCCATAATAATACACCATCTTCGCAACCTAACTCGTCTTTTCTTATCTGAAAGGGTGTTAACCAGCTATGTTGCCAGCCGTGGAAGACCATGTATTTGACTCGAGATAATATGGGTCCAAAACCTTACCTGTTGTGCCAACACTGGCAATGTATCGAGAAAGTTTAAAGCCGGAATGATTTCCAGTGATACTGGTGGAGGTAATTTGTAGTCCTCACATATCCTAATGGTTCCATCTGACTTAACCACTGGCACGATAAGAACCACCCACTCCAAAAACTATACAAGATCGATAATGCCACATTCTTCCATCTGTTTGAATTCACACTCAACCTTCTCATGTAAGTCGGGGGGGGGAGGGGGGGGGGCGGGTCGGGCTTGGTAAAACTTGGGCGTGGCCTCCGGATCCATGCAAATCTGTGCCTTCAGGCCCTGAAACCTGCTTACTTTATCTTGGAAAACCTCTGCTAACAATTTAATTTGTCTGGCTGTGTCGGTAACACCACAGACCAGCCTGTCTCTCAACATGACATTGAGTGCAGCCCCAAACTCGCGATACGCAGCCATTTGTTTTAGGCACACCACGGACAATGTTACCATCTCCCCTGGGGCTCTTGTCATGAAATTGAATCGCATTGTTGCATTATCACCGACTGCTTTAATTTTGGACTAAATCCACAAGCACCTCAAAAGTTTTATGTCAGGGTATTGGGAGAGTTCAGACTCTGGTCCCTCGTTGATGGCGATAATGAAGCACTGGTGGCAACATGCAAAAGTTGTATTTGCATGCATTTAAATGTGATTAGTGGGTTGGATACAGTATGTTCCACCCTTCCGCGATGCTCCGCTCCTCTCAGGCGGACGTCTCGCCGACGTGAATTACTACAAGAATTTACACATGTGGACTGGGCGCCATGGCTGCGGAGGGGGAGCAGGAGACCACAAAAGCACTGACAAACTGTTGAAAACTGTTGGGCTCCTCAGTGTAGAAAACGGGGCTATGTGTGGTCTCGCCATGCGTTCCCTGGTGAGGCCCCTATCTAACCAGTGGCGCATTAAATATTCAGTGTTTCTCGGCACTGCGAGCACTGGGAAACACGTGCTAAAGACGCCAGCTATGGGACTTTGTCCTCATTTGGTTAAATCGTGCTCGTTGTCTTCCAAATAGAGAACTTCATCCATTATTGATTTAACATTGAGACAGGGTGGAATTAATTATGAAAAACCTCCCAACTGACATATTGGACCTGAACTTCCCCGCAGTGACAATCTGCTTTGCCATTCCATGCCCAATTACTTTTGTTAGTTTTCTTCCCAGCCTGTCTCGCCCGACCTTCTGAGTCAGGCCGGGTGAGATCCAGGCAGTGCAGTGCGACCCGGCGGTCCAGCGTCAAAGTCAAAGAGAGTTGAAGAGAATAGGCGACGTCTCAATTTTAATAATAATAATAAACATAATTAGTGTCACAAGTAGGCTTACATTAATGCTGCAATGACCTGGGGCTGGTTTAGCACACTGGGCTAAATCGCTGGCTTTTAAAGCAGACCAAGGCAGGCCAGCAGCATGGTTCAATTCCCGTACCAGCCTCCCCGAACAGGTGCCGGAATGTGGCGACTAGGGGCTTTTCACAGTAACTTCATTGAAGCCTACTCGTGACAATAAGCGATTTTCATTTCATTTCATTTTCAATGAAGTTACTGAGAAAATCCCCTAGTTGCCAAATTCCGGCACCTGTTCGGGTACACTGAGTGAAAATTCAGAATGTCCAGTTTACCTAACAAGCACGCCTTTCGGGACTTGTGGGAGGAAACTGGAGCACCCGGAGGAAACCCAAACAGACCCAGGGAGAACATGCAGACTTCACACACACAGTGACCCAAGCTAGGAATCAAACCCAGGTCCCTGGCGCTGTGAAGCAATAGTGCTAACCACTATGCTACCACGGCACTAGCTGCCGTAAACAAGGTAAGTTTAATGGTTCATTGCATTTTCGAGATACCTGACAAAGAAGGCAAGACAAATGGTTCGGGTTTGGGTGGATTGAAGGTCATGGGGGTGTTGATCTGACTTCTAGAGAGCTCATGGCTTTAACATTATAGTGATGGAATAAAGGGAAAGAGGGATGCACCAGGGTCAGTGTAGGAGGATGGGAATATACAAGTAAACATGTAGGGCTGGAGGTTCTAGAGACAAGGAAGGATGCAATTATAAAGTGGGTATGCAAAGCCAAGAAAGTCAGTAAGGACAGAGACGATAGGTTTGCAGCTCTTTGTGAGAGACAAGGAGAATGTGAATTGACATGGTAATTATTAACTACTTAATCTGCTAACCTTTTACATTATTGTGCCAAAGAATAACAACAGCAATAGGAGATAAATTTTGGAGTGTAATTACTGCAATGTGCTCACACCTATTTGGGGGTGATCTAGCGTTCCATTAACAGTATGTAAGTACCATACATATCAATTTGTTTGATCCATATGTGCAATGTAGGCTGCCTGATGTGACAGAAATCCCCAGGGTGGCTGTGTTAACCTTTATTTCCATGAAGAGAGCTCCCAGTGATCCAGATGTTGTTCTGCAGGTCATTGCGTAGCAGATGGTAACACTTTGTGACAGCCTGTCTTCTGAAGTGGATTCGGCAATGACAGGAGTCCTCCACCAGGTGGATATGGAGAGTCCCATAAATATAGGTCACAGGTTAATGATGGATGGATTCAAAACACCTCAGGTGCCATGACACCTGTACTTGTTGTTTCCTCATTAACTTGTCTTCCTCTTTTGCATCTTACAGGGCTAAGGAAACCCTCAAAGGAATTCTCATCCTCACCATTTTGTATGGAGTGATTTAAATGGTGACAGAAAACAAAACTAATGACAGAGACGGTTAGCAGGAAAAAGAAAGCAAAAAGTATTAAATGATCAAACTGCAACAAAACGTAACTGCGAATGTCAATTCTATTACTAACATCTCAAATTGCACTGCGAAGATATAAAAGGGAGATCAGGAGAGAATGGGAGGGAAGAAGTTCCATGAGTTAGGAAAGAGGCTACAAGGAGGAAGAAGGGTGGGAAAGGGGCAGCAGACACAAAGAGCTGAATGGGCCGAAAAGCTGTCAGTGGCATTTGAATTTTCCAACAGAGAGATTCAACTATTCGCTCTCCAAAAGAAACTCAGCAGTCATTTCTCATGTGTAGCCCCTGGCCCAAGTTCAGAAACACTGTAGCTCATCTAATTTTGCACCCTTTCTCAAATCTACTCATCACAAAATTGGAATAGGTGACACCCACTGTTAGTTTGGCAGCCATGTCACATGCACCCATTTCTGGGGTGAATTGCACCATTCTGGTGAAAGTGTTAACAACAAAGAACAAAGAAAAGTACAGCACAGGAACAGACCCTTCAAGCCTGCGCCGACTATGCTGCCTGTCTAAACTGAAATCTTCTACACTTCCGGGGTCCCTATCCCTCTATTCCCATCCTATTCATGTATTTGTCAAGGTGCCCCTTAAATGTCATCATCGTCCCTGCTTCCACCACCTCCTCCAACAGCGAGTTCCAGGCACCCACTACCCTCTGTGTAAAAAACTTGCCTTGTACATCTCTAAATCTTGTCCCTCGCAACTTAAACCTATGCTCCCCTAGTAATTGACCCCTCTACCCTGGGAAAAAGTCTCTGACTATCCACTCTGTCTATGCCCCTCATGATGTAGTAGACCTCTATCAGGTCGCCCCTCAACCTCCTTTGTTTCAGTGAGAACAAACCAGGTTTATTCAACCTCTCATAGCTAATGCCCTCCATACATGGCAACATCCTGATAAATCTCTTCTGCACCCTCTCTAAAGCCTCCACATCCTTCTGGTAGTGTGGCGACCAGAATTGAACACTATACTCCAAGTGTGGCCGAACTAAGGTTCTATACAGCTGCAACATGACTTGCCAATTTTTATACTCAAGCATTTATACTTAACATGCACAAAGTGAAGAGTGCAGATGAAATGTAATGAAAATCGCTTATTGTCACGAGTAGGCTTCAATGAAGTTAGTGTGAAAAGCCCCTAGTCGCCACATTCCGGCGCCTGTCCGGGGAGGCTGGTACGGGAATCGAACCGTGCTGCTGGCCTGCTTGGTCTGCTTTAAAAGCCAGCGATTTAGCGGAGTGAGCGAAACCAGCCCCGAGTGAGCTAAACCAGCCCCTGATGTGTGTACAACAGGCAGAGGATGACATCAATCAGTGTGGAATCTTGTTCTGGCACCAGTTCCAGGCACACTCTTTCTTAACCTTACAGAGATGAACAAGCATTCAGCAGCAGGAAGGACCCAACACCAGCATTAGTTAAAAGGATCATTAACTGCTTACAGTTTAGTTACGACTTCATTTCTTCAATTCTAAAAATGATTGCGGGAAGAACATTTCCAATTGTTGTTTATCCTCACGGATGTCTACAGGTAGTGGTTGTGGCAAACACTTAAGAAGTTCTACCCTAAGGTAAAAGCAAAATATTGCAGTGTTGGAACTCTGAAATAAAACCAAATACCAGCAAAACTTAGTGGGCTGGATTCTCCGTTTCTGCGACTAAGTGTTGACGCTAACGGGGAATCCGTGGACTTTCGTGAGAGGAAAAATGGCACAGCAGCTGCACTGGTTCCGCTGATGAGGGGCTAGCACTGCTGCCGCATGGATCACCATCGATTCCCATGAAAAATGGTGCAGGATTCATCAGGTCCGTGATCGACACTCACAGGGCTGACAAGCTGCAGCCACCCATAAACACTGCACTCCCCACGCACACACTGATGGAGGCCAAAAAGATGCGACAGGTTGTGCTGGAGTGCCCATACGGCTGATGGGTTGGCTGGGGCCAGAGGGCACCTGGGGGGGGGGGGCTGGGGGGGGTCACCTGAACGACCCAGGGCACCAGGTTTGTAGTGGGCTGTCAGTGGCATGCGCAGCCGCATGGCTGCCTTGCCAGCTGCGGTAATGACATACCCATCGACCCTAACCCCACAGCACACCTCCGGGCCAGCCCGCACAACTCCCCCCGACCCTGGCAGGAGCCCCCCAGGCCGGAGGCACATCTTTCGGCGAAATATGGCGGTGCTGGAGACTGTCCTCTCTCTCTCTCTCAGCAACCACCATGTCAGGTTCACAATGTTTGAGAGCACACGTGGGCTGCGCCGTCAGGAACCCGGCCCATCGGAGGTGGAGAATCGCAGGTGGGCCCACTAATGATATGCAAACGGTGATTAAAGTATACACGGTGTGCATCTCATTGACGCCATTTTAGAGGTGACGGAACATCATGGTTTGGGGTCAAACTGGCACCTGCTGCGATTTTGGTGTCGGAAGCTATTCTCTGCCCGACCACACGCCCCGATTTCGGCGTCAGCTAACGGACAATTCCGTCCAGTATGTCTCGCAGCATCTGTGGAGAGAGAAACAGAGTGAACAAATTGAGTCAAATATGACTCTTCTTCAAAACTCAAGGAGATTGAAGATTTGTGCAAAAATGAGTTGCTTGTTTGACATTGGCATGGTCATCTCAATCCATCTTGGAACACAGAATGACCCAAGGCCACTCAGATACTGGAAAAGGGAGAAAGAGAAAGAGGGGAAGGGCTCTCATTGTGGAAACAAGTATCAGCGCAGGGTGTTCAAGAAGCAATTCTCCTCCCTGAACTTTAGCAAGAACAGTTCTACACTGCAGTGAGGAGATCCAAACTTAAATTAGCCATGTGCTTCAGCCACAACTGCACGATCAGAGCTGGGTAAGGATGAAGGTGACCATGGTAATTGTGCCTGGCTCCTCATAGACTGAAGCTGGAGATAATTGCAACATCTCTTGACATCCTTGTTTCCGTGTCATTAGGGGGAGGTTACCTAATTATGAGATAACAGGAGTACCTCACATTAGAAAAATAGAAACATAGATAATGCAGCACAGAACAGACCCTTCGGCCCACGATGTTGTGCCGAACTTTTGTCCCAGATTAAGAACAAATTAATCTACACCCCTTCATTCTACCATAATCCATGTACCTATCCAATAGCCGCTTGAAGGTCCCGAATGTTTCCGACACAACTACTTCCACAGGTAGTGCATTCCATGCCCCCACTACTCTCTGGGTAAAGAACCTATCTCTGACATCCCCCCTACATCTTCCACCATTCACCTTAAATTTATGTGCCCTTATAATGGTTTGTTCTACCCGGGGAAAAAGCCACTGACTGTCTACTCGATTTATTCCCCTGATCATCTTATAAACCTCTATCGAGTCTCCCCTCATCCTTCTCCGTTCTAATGAGAAAAGGCCTAGCACCCTCAACCTTTCCTCGTATGACCTACTCTCCATTCCAGGCAACATCCTGGTAAATCTCCTTTGCACCTTTTCCAAAGCTTCCACATCCTTCCTAAAATGAGGTGACCAGAACTGCACATAGTACTCCAAATGTGGCCTGACCAAGGTTGTGTACAGCTGCATCATCACCTCACGGCTCTTAAATTCAATCCCTCTGCTAATGAACGCTAGCACACCATAGGCCTTTTTCACAGCTCTATCCTCTTGAGTGGCAACTTTCAAAGATCTATGAACATAGACCCCAAGATCTCTCTGCTCCTCCACATTGACAAGAACCCTACCATTAACCCTGTATTCCGCATTCATATTTGTCCTTCCAAAATGGACAACCTCACACTTGTCAGGGTTAAACTCCATCGGCCACCTCTCAGCCCAGCTCTGCATCCTATCCATGTTTCTTTGCAGCCGGCAACAACCTTCCTCACTATCCAGCATTAGGGCACACCTCAGTCTCAAAATCAGAGAATCCAGCCCCTAAGTGCTGACACCGGCGAGGAAACTGTGGAGTTTAACGACAGGAAAACCGTGGTGCTTTACGGCAGGAAAAATGGCGCCACATGTGCACCGATGCAGAAACTCTAAATGGGCTAGCACCATTGTGGCGCTAACAATTATACTCAAAGCCGAGAGACTAGTACAATAGAGGCTTCATTGCTGTACGATGTTGTCCCTCCATCTGCAACAGTAGACTAAGGGTCTGAGCAGCTCTCATACATTTATACATAAGCTCCCTGTGGGCGGAGCTAGCCGGCAGGGGCTGACCGGAGGAACCTGTATTACAGGTACAGGCATACATCCCCCTACTGCAGTACACATAACTACAGTGGTTATCTCACCACAACCATCGCCGCGTGGAACGCAAACGGTTCCATGCGAAACGGTGGCGGATTCGCTGGGTCCGTGATTGCCGCGCATGAGACTCATACGCAGCAGCTGCACTTAAACTGTCCTTCCCCAACACACACCGCCCCGGTCAACAAGCTGGCTGGAAGGAGAGCAGCGCCACGGTTCAGGGACGCTGAGCTGGACACCCTCCTGGACATCGTGGAGAAGAGAAGGATGACCCTATACCCCGGCCCGGGAGGAAGGCTGCCAGATGCCGCCGTTCGCTGTACCTGGGCGCAGGTGGCAGACACAGTCAGCGCTGTGGGCAATGTCATCCGGACTGGCATCCAGTGCAGGAAGAAACTGAATGACCTCCTCAGGGCAGCCAGGGTGAGTAGGTAGCGCTGTGTCCCTGGCACCAACCCCCCCTACCCCCCACACACATGTAACACAGACCCCCCCCCCGAGGACGGCCAAACCCCCACCCTACCCCACATTCCTGCACCCACGCCAGCCACAATGGCCGGGTGCCTTGGCCACTGATGCCATCATCTACCCGGCCCATGCACTGGACTGTCTAACAGTGTCGTTGCTTGTGTTTGCTCCCCGCCCCCCTCCAGGAGAAGGTTGCGCACAACCGCCGGGAGTGGGAGAAGATTGGATGGGGACCACCAGACCTGAGGCCCCTCACCATGCCCAAGCAGAGGGCACTGGACATGGTCGGAGGCCCTGAGGAAAGGGAGGTCGCCGACGCTGAGATTGGCGGCAGGCCGGAAAGTGAGAACCACGCTTAGTTGCGGATTCTCATGACACATAAGTGGACACCCCCCACACCTCCCTCACCCTCACCCCCTCATACCCATCACCCCTCCCACCCACTCACCCTCACCCCCTCATACCCATCACCCCTCCCACCCACTCACCCTCACCCCCACACCCCCCTCTCCCCCGCACCCTCAATCCCTGCCCCACACGCACCCGCCGAACCCCCTCCCCCCCCACCCCACCCCCGTCTGGCTGTCTAACCAAACTTGTGTCTTGCAGGACCTGCCGGAGATGGGCCCCGCCCATCCGGAGACTGCCGCCGACAGCCAGAGTCATTGCCGTCCAGCTGGCCGAGCATTGACAGGGAGAGCAGCCTGAACATCAGCCCTCCGCCCGAGACCCAGGAGATGCCGGATTTCGGGTCGGAGGAGGACACAGACTTTCCCTGACATCTGTCTCCAACACCCTCCACCATACCAGAGTTTATCACCTCAGTTGGGCACATTTAGAACAGTACAGCACAGAACAGGCCCTTCGGCCCTCGATGTTGTGCCGAGCAATGATCACCCTACTCAAGTCAACGTATCCACACTATACCAGTAACTCTACAACCCCCCCTCCCCATTAACCTTATTTTTTAGGACACTAAGGGCAGTTTAGCATAGCCAATTCACCTAACCCGCACATCTTTGGACTGTGGGAGGAAACCGGAGCACCCGGAGGAAACCCACGCACACACGGGGAGGACGTGCAGACTCCGCACAGACAGTGACCCAGCCGGGAATCGAACCTGGGACCCTGGAGCTGTGAAGCATTTATGCTAACCACCATGCTACCGCGCTACCCTAATTATGAGGCTTAATGAGGATGTTCCTGGGACACTATCTGGTGCACACCATACAGTCGGTCCGGTGCAACAGGTGGAGGTAGCAGCAGCCGAGGGGCCAGACAGTCGGAGGACAGCTCGGCCCCAGGAAAAGCTGCGCCCAGACAGGTCCTGGGCTCCTGGAAAATCCAGTCCCACCCTGGGCAGAGACCCAGGGACTACAGGAGGGGATGACGGCTGGCTTCCAGCACCTGAAGGAGCAGGTGGAGGAGTCTATCCGTGTGCAGGAGCAGGGGGTGGTGCCGGTCATGCGTGCCACCCAGGCCGACACCGCACGGGTGGCATCCGCGGTGGAGGAAATGGGGGCGACGGTGTCGGATATGGGTCAGTGTGTGCATGGTCTGGGGCATTCTGTGGAGGTGGTGGTTGACGCCCAAGACAGGGCTGCCCTCTCACAGGCAGCCATGTGCCAGAGCCACCTGGACATCGCAGCGGCACTCCTCAGTGTGGCCCAGTCACAGCAGGCCATGGCTGAGAGGGTCGGCGGGATTGCCCAGGTGCTGGCCGGCGTGGCGCAGACTCAGAAGGAGGTGGCCCACACCCAGAGGAACGTGGCCCAGTCACTGGCTGATGTGGCACAGACCCTCAGTGTGGCGGCACAGTCCCAGACGGAGATGGGCCAGTCCGTGTGCTCCATGGCCACTAACGTGCAGACCGTTGTCGAGATTAGAGTGGGCCTCCAAGATTGGCAGCACCAGGTGACAGGGTGCTTCAGGGGATGGCACCGCTCGCACCCCAGTCCTATGGAGTAACCCGGGGGCCATCGGGCACCCCGAGGGAGGAGGAGATGCTAGGCCCCTGCCGGTGACTCCTGCAGGGGAAGTCCCAGAACTGAGCAGCACCTCAGACTGCCCCCTCCTGTCCCTGGTGCATCTGGTAGGCAGCGGGCAGAACAAGGCGGCACCACACCAGCCGGGACGCCTGAGCAGCAGCCGAGCCCATCCAGACCGGGTCGCCTCAGGAGACATGCGCCAATGGGGACTCTTGTCACAGGGCAGGAATCACAGCAGACCGCCTCCATTCCTGCTGTACCATCTGGGGAACCAGCTAGGTGTAGTATGAGGGCCCGCAAGGCCAGAAAGATAGATACCAGTTAAGTTGGCACGGGTGCAGGGCATAGTTGAATTATAGGGGCTAGGGCACAATAAACACATGTTCACACAATTGAAACCTGCTTTAGTGCTGTGTCCGATGGGTGTGGGTGTGGGGCGGTCAGTGCTGGCCAGTGGGAGTGGGCGTTGGGGTTGAGTGAAGACCCCATGGGTGGACCGTGCTCCCGCCCCCTCAACCTCCCCACCCCAACCGTCCCCAGCAACCCCACCCCAGCAATTCGACAGGACCGTGTGATGGACTGGCCAGCTCGCATGCAGGGATCACCCAGGTGGAAGATGCTACTTTGGGCATGAGTCAGACATTGTCGTACGATGTGGAGCACGGAGTTCATTGGGTTGTCATCATCCTCCATCCTATGGACCAGACCCACTGTCACTGCGTACCCAGTGCCCCCAGCTCGTAGCGCCGCAGGTATGTATAATGGAGGGGGTGTGGATGCGGGTGGTTTGGTGGTGTGGGAGGTGAGAGGTGTGGGTCTGGGATGGTGGTGTCCATGCCCCTGGCCAGCGACCACCTCCCCTTCCAGTGAGTGAACGTGAGGCAATGAGGACGTCCTATACACGCTGGCCTTGGTGATGACGTTGTGCGGCCTCCTATGCCTCGCCAGACCCCATGTCCCGTTCATTGTTCCCCTCCCCATCATCCTCGTCATCTGACGAGGCCTGCCCTTGTTCCTCATCCTTCTCCAGCACCGCCCCTCTGCTGGGCTATATTGTGGAAGACGTAGCCTCGTACTGGAGGGCCCCTCCGGAGCGATCCAAGCACCTGAAGTGCAACTTCAGGACCCCAAAGCACCACTCGATAACACCACTGGTCGCTGAATGGGCATCGTTGTAGTGGGTTTCCGCGTCAGTCTGTGGCTCCGGATAGACGTCACCAGCCACGACCATATGGGTATCCACTGTCACCCAGCAGCCAGCCCCGCAGCTGGGGGGGTGCCCCTTGAACATGTCGGGATTACCGAGTGTGCCAGTATGAAGGAATCGTGCACACTGCCCGGTTATTGTGGTTATAAAAACCACCAGGACGGCAGATTCACGATTTTTATAACCACAAGTGAAACCACTGCCCGGTTATAATGCACATCTGTTGGTCACAGACCAGCTGAATGTTAGTTGAATGGTACCCCTTTCTGTTCGTGTATAGCGGCCTCTTATCCGCCGGTGGCCGTAAGGCGACATGCATCCCGTCGATCACCCCCTGGCCTGGGGCATCCCGGCAACGGCAGCGAACCCCGCTGCGCGGTCCACAGGGTGCAGTATGCACCACCCCCCCCTGGGCCTACCGGGCATCCGTGATGGCACGGACAGTCACCTTGACAGTCAACGGCAGTGGGTGTCATCCCCATACACCTGCAGTGCCAGCTGTGCCACCATCTGGCAGATGTATCTGACAGTCTCTCTGCTGATCCGCATTCTCGATCTGCATGCCCGATCCGGAAGGTCCTCGAACGATAGGCGTTGGCGGTAGTTGTGGGGCCTCATCTGGTGTCTCCTTGGCACCCCCTCCTCCTCCTCGGCCTCTTCGGCAGCCGGCCCTCCATCCTGAGCGGCTGGCACCTGCCCCTCTGCAGCCCAGCATCACGGGTTGATGTCCGAATGCCATTCTCTGCAGGGGGTGAAAGGCCAACATGTTAGCGTGGTGCATGATCCCATGCCTAACCAGGTGCCATGGACTACATGGTGGCCCCGGTTGGCACTGTGGGCCCCACCCACGCATGTCCCGCACCCCGCACTCATGCCCCATCAGCGCCTCTGCTCCTGGTGCCCGACTCTGCTGCCAGGGGCACCGTTGGCTGGCACTGCTCTGACTGGGGGCTGCCGTGGTTGTGGCCCTTGATGGTCCTCCGGTGGGTGGCTGCTGGTTGGGTGGGGTGTTTGGGGGCAGGGGCACCCATACAGCAGGGGTCACTGTGTAGAACCAGGGACCAGGGTGGGTGGTCCTGGGTGCCACCCCAGTTCTGTGGGGGGGGGCTCCTCGGCTGCTCGGCCTGCCTTCCCCCCCCCCACCACTCTCCCCCTCTCCTCCCCTGGCCCTGTCAGGGGCCTCCCCGCCGCAGCCAGCATGGCCGGTGTCCGAGCTGACAGCCCGCAGTCACTCCACGCCATTTCCTACCTCCTCTCTCTCACTCAGCACCAGGATGACAGATTCACGATTTTTATAACCACAAGTGAACCACGCCGTCGGGAACTCGGCCCATCGGAGATGCTGAATTGCGGAGGCCCCGGAGCATCGGGAGTCAGGCCTGATAATGATATGTCTACTGTATTTTCAAGCCACGCCATTTTGCCATTTTATGGCTGACAGAGCATCCCGATTTGGCGTCAAACCGGCGTCTACCGCAATTTCGGCGTCGGAAGCTATTCTCTACCCAATCGGGTTTCCCAATTTCAGCGTCAGCTAATGGAGAATCCAGCCCCAGGTCTTTATGCCGATCTTGCTGCGGTGTCCACGATTGTATTAGCAACCCGATGAAGCACATGTTCAAAACAAAATCTGCTTTGAAAGCAAAAGTTTATTAAAGAGTAGTTATTTTATCAAGTTAAAGGTATGATAAACAGATAATTCAAGTCTATTATGTTTCACAGCCAACTCCAGAAAGATGGGTCTGTTAGCAATTAGATTAGATTTTTGGCAGAGTTTATTGAGATGAGACTACAAGGACTTTATTCACATTTTTTTTTATCATGACAGCTGTTGGAGAATAAGAGAATTACACATTGGAAATATAGGCACATAACAGGAAGCTGTGTTAACACATTGTGACAATGTATAACGTTGTCTTGATTTTACCATATGTTCGATTACATCCGGTTACTAAATATGCCTTTTTCTAAATGTACCTTTTTCTAAAAGCCTTCCGGTGCAAATTTTTTTGTTTTTTATATTTCCACCAGTACATTTGCTTTCTTTTTAATGTCGTTTGCAGTATTCAATCATATTTTACATTCTTTTTGAGCTGATTAATCTTTCAGAATGTACTCATTTTAAAAAAATAATTTACGGGATGTTGGCGTTGCTGGTTAAGCCTGCATTTATTGCCCATCCCTAGTTCTCCTTCAGGAGGTGGTGGTTAGTTGCTCTCTTGAACCACTGCAGTACCACTGCAGTCCTTGAGGTGTAGGTTACACCCACTGTGCTGTTAGGGAGGGAGTTGCAGGATGTTGCCCCGGCAACAGTGAAGGAACGACAATATATTTCCAACTGAGGGTGGTGAATGATTTGGAGAGGAATCTCTAGGTGGTGGGGTTCCCAGGTATCTGCTGCTCTTGTACTTCCAGATGGTAGCGGTCATGGGTTTGGAAGGTTTTGTTGTGTTTCTGCAGTGCATCTTGTAGATGGTACACACGGCTGCCACTGTTCGTTGGTGGTGGAGGGTTTAAATGTTTGTAGAAGGAGGAGCAATCAAGCGGGCTGCTTTGTCCTGGATGGTGTTGAGCTTCTCGAGTGTTGTTGGAGCTGCACTCATCCAGGCAAGTGGAGAGTATTCCATTACACTCCTGATTTGTGCCTTGTAGATAGTAAATGTGTTTTTGGGGTTCAGGAGGTGAGTTACTCGCCGTATCATTCCTAGCCTTTGACCTGCCCTGGTAGCCACTGTATTTAAAAAAAATAAATTTAGAGCACCAATTATTTTTTGTCCAATTAAGGGGCAATTTAGCATGGTCAATCCACCTAACCTGCACATCTTTGGGTTTTGGGGGTGACGGGGAGAATGTGCAAACTCCACACGGACAGTTACCTTGGGATGGGATTCGAACCCGGGTCCTCAAAGCAGTAATCCCAGTGATAACCACTGCGCCACGTTCCACCCCTGTAGCCACAGTATTAATGTGGCTAGGCCAGTTCAGTTTCTGATCAATGGTAACCCCCAGGATGTTGATTGTGGGGGATTCAGCGCTGGTAATGCCATTGAATGTCAAGGTGACCATGTTGATGGTTAAATCCTCTCTTGTACGCGATAGTCATTGTCTGGCACTTATGTGGCACAAATGTAACTTGCCACTTGTTAACCCAAGCCTGGATATTGTCCAGGTCTTGCTGCATTTGTACATGGACTACTTCATTATCTGAGGAGTCACAAATGATGCTGAACATTGTGCAGTCATCCACAAACATCCCCACTTCTGACCTTATGATGGAAGGAAGGTCATTGATGAAGCAACTGAAGATGGCTGGGCCTAGGACACTACCCCGAGGAACTCCTGCTGTTATGTCCTGGAGCTGAGATGATTGACTTCCAACCATCACAACCATCTCCTTTTGTGCCAGGTATGACTCCAATCTGAGAGTTTTCCCACTGACTCCAGTTTAGCTCGGAATCCTTGATGCCATACTCGACTGTCAAGGGGAGAGTCTTTTACCTCACCTCTGGCATTCAGCACTTTTGTCCATGTTTGTATCATGGCTGTAATGAGAGAAGCTGAGTGCAAACTGAGTGTTTGTGAGCAGGTTATTGCTGAGTAAATACCGCTTGTTGGCCCTCTTGATGACTCCTTCCATCACTTTGCTGATAATGGAGAGTAGGCTGATAGGGCAGTAATTGGCTGGCTTGCATTTGTCTTGTTTCTTGTGTACACCTGGGCACTTTTCCACATTGCTGGGTAGATGCTAGCATTGTAGTTGCACTGGAACAGCTTGGCTAGGGGTGCGGCACGTTCTGGAGCACCAGCGACCTGGGTTTGATTCCGGCTTGGGCCACTGTCTGTGCAGAGTCTGCACGTTCTCCCCGTGTCTGTGTGGGTTTCCTCTGGGTGCTCTGGTTTCCTCCCACAAATCCTGAAAGATGTTCTTGTTAAGTGAATTGGACATTCTGAATTCTCCCTCAGTGTACCCGAACAGGCACCGGAGTGTGGCGACTAGGGGCTTTTCACAGTAACTTCATTGCAGTGTTAATGTAAGCCTATTTGTGATACTAATAAAGATTAGATTAGATTAGATTAGATATAGGCACTGGAGATCAAGATGTGGAATCAGCCTGGGTAGAAATAAGAAATAGCAATGAAAAGAAGTCCCTGGTGGGAGTAATCTATAGATCATAGAATTTACAGTGCAGAAGGAGGCCATTCGGCCCATCGAGTCTGCACCGGCTCCTGGAAAGAGCACCTTACCCAAGGTTAACACCTCCACCCTATCCCCATAACCCAGTAACCCCACCCAACACAAAGGGCAATTTTGGACACTAAGGACAATTTATCATGTCCAATCCACCTAACCTGCACATCTTTGGACTGTGGGAGGAAACAGGAGCACCCAGAGGAAACCCACGCACACACGGAGAGGATGTGCAGACTCCGCACAGACAGTGACCCAAGCCGGAATCGAACCTGGGACCCTGGAGCTGTGAAGCGATTGTGCTAACCACAATGCTACCGTGCTGCCCTATTCTGAATTCTCCCTCAGTGTACCCGAACAGGCACCAGAGTGTGGCGATATCCAAATGGTAGTTGTACAGTGGGTTCAGTATAAACCAGTAAATATTGGAGGCTTGTGAGAAAGGTACGACAATAATCATGGGTGATTTTAATATGCATATAGACTGGATTAATCAAATTGGCAAAGGTAGCCTCGAGGGAGAGTTCATATACTGTGTTAGAGATTGTTTCTTGGAGCAATATGCTGTGAAACCAACCAGGGAGCAGGCTATTCTGGATTTGGTATTATTCAATGAGGAGGGGTTCATTAATTACCTCATATTTATGGGGCGCGATTCTCCGCACCCGCGGATTTTGCCGATGGCCCGACACGACCCCGTTCCCAAGGTATTCACGCCCGGGAAATGGGCTAGGAACGGGGCCGCGGCAATTACGTGCCAGATGACGTCGGAACGCGGCGACGCCACGAACACGCCCACGTGATGCCACCCGACGTCGTAAAAAGGCGCGGGTAAGCACAGCAACGGGAGGCCAGAGATATCGGAGCCACAGAGGGCAGCCCCGAGGTTCACAGAGGCTGACGTCGAGGCGCTGCTCGATGAAGTTGAGCAGAGGAGGGGCATCATCCACCCGAGAAGAGGGCATCGCCACCCTGCAAGCGTGGTGCGCCAAGCCTGGCGAGAGGTGGCTGCTGCCGTGAGTGCTGTGGGGCAGACCCCTCGCTCTGGGGAGCAGTGCCGCAAAACGCTGCACAACCTCACCAGGGCTGCCAGGGTAAGTGCCAAGAGGGTGCCCCCGGGTCACAACCATCCCTCCCCCCCCTTTACTTGATCACCCACCTCCCCCCCTGGCACGGGTGGTGGAGGGGGATTGGGGCAGAGTGAGTGGATGGTGGTTCACTAAGTAGTCACAGACCCAGCGCTCTGGCCCCCGTGGAGAGATGCAATGGTCTTGTTACAACTTGACCCCCAAACTGTGCCAGTATCTGAACGGACTGCTGATACCTGCCGTATTGTAATGATATACCTATGCCCCCTCCCCCAACAGGACAAGACCGCTCACAACACCCGTGAGCGGAACAAGACTGGAGGGGGTTCGCCCATTCTACACCCCCTCACCACGTTCGAGCAGAGGGCACTGGACATTGTTGGGGGATCTGCCACCCAGGAGGTCGCGCAATGCGAGGTTGGCGGAGCTGCACCAAGTGAGACAACTCTGCATGACAAATAACCCCCCCCCCTCCCCCATCCTCTGTCCCTTCACACCCTGCCCACTGGGACACCTCCCCCATCCTCTTTCCCTTCACATCCTGCCCACTGGGACCGTCCAGCGCCCGGCCGAGCGTCTCTAAATAACCCGTTTCATTCTCACGGACGTGATGCCGTACGACCAGGGCCGTCTGCCTCCAGGCGGAGACAGGCATCTGCCCCCACCGCACCCAGGGCCGCACGACAGAGGGTGCCCGATCAGCGGGGAGTCCCATCCTCCCCAACCGAATCTGTGGAGCAGGACGCCCAGAGGGCGGCGATAGAGGGAGAGAGACAAATGGCCCGCGAACGCCCTGCGGCCTCTCAGCGGGCCAATGACATAGAGGAGGCGTCAACCCAAGACGACCTCGACCTTGCGGCACAGCTATCTCCCACACCATCCACCATCCCAGAGACACTCACCCCGGTTGGGCTATTTAGTGATGAGTCTCCTGGGTCACAGTCTGGGTCGCACATCACAGCTGAGCAGGTACAGCAGGTGGAGGTCGGAGCTGCCGAAGGCCCGGACTGGCGGAGGCCAGGCCAGGCCTAGCATGCAGCTGGCCCCCAGACGTTTTCACAGTTCCTGGAGTTACTCAACCCACCCGCACAGCCGATGCATCAAGAAACCCAGGGACACAATGACGGGATGAGGGCTATCTTCCAGCATCTGCAAACGCAGTTAGAGGAGTCGAATCGCATCCAGGAGCAGGGAGTTGTGCCGCTCATGGCAGCAACCCAGGCCGACACCGCATGGGTGGCATCAGCGGTGGAGGCAATGGGTCAGGTTCTGCAAGGCGTTGGGCTTAATGTGCATGCGTCATCCTCGGCCCTGGACAGGGTTGCCCTCTCACAGGCAGCAATGCGCCAGAGCCAACACGACATTGCGGGGCGCTGCGGGCCTTGTGCGAGTCTCAGCAGGTCATGGCCCAGTCGCAGCACGCCATGGCACAGTCACAGCAGTCGATGGCACAGTCCCAGCAGTCAGTCGCGGAGACCATCAACCGCCTGACACACGTGCTGGATGGCGTCGTGCACTCTCAGGTTGAGGTCGCACAGTCCCTGGCGGGAATGCCTAACTCCCTGGACTCCGTCTCTGCAAACCTTTGGATCCTGGTGGATACCGTTGCAGACCTCCAGGACTGGCAGCGCTAGGTGTCGGTGGCGCGACGGGGCACCTCCCCGCTCGCACCTCTGTCCCACAGTGAGGCCCGGGGGCCACCGGGCTCCCCGAGGGAGGAGGAGGTTTCGGGGCCCGTCCCATTAACTCCATCACGGGACGTCCCGGAATGCTCCTCCCCCCCCCAATCCCTGGTGCATCGGGTGGGCCGCGGGCAGAGCAGGGTGGCACAACGTCACCGAGACGCCTGCAGAGCAGCCTGGCCCATCAAGGCCGGGTCGCCCCAGGAAACGCTTGCTGAAGGAGAAACGAGTCGAAGGGGGTGATTCGCAGCAATCCTCCTCCACTCCTGCTGTATCATCTGGGGAATCACTTAGACGTAGTGGTAGGGCCCGTAAGGCAACAAAGAGAGACACAGAGTAATTTGGCACGGGGGAAGGGCACAGTTTAGCTGTAGGGGCTAGGGCATCTGTAAATTATTAACATTAAACGCACTGTTCCACCTTACTTGTAATACCGTGTGATTGTTCCACAGCCACAGGTATCGTGATGGTGACTGAGTGTCGCTGGGGTTGACGAGCGGTGAAACGTCGGTGCCGGGTGTGTAGTCCCTCCCCCCTCCCCCCCCCCCCCCTCACACAGCTAGCCCACGCGGGCACGTGATAGAGTGTCCGTGACGATCTCAGCGGCCACCAAGGTGGATGGTGGAAGTTGTGTGTTGATCCTCTGCGTGACTGGCGATGCAGGTGGTGGTTTGGTGTTCAGCGGGGACGTTGCATGCGACGCGTGAACCGTGCTGCCACCAAGGCGTCGCGTGCCCGCCGTCCTCGCCGGGTCCGTCGTGCCGCCTCCTGGGCATCACCAGCACCTGGGTCGTGTCTGCATGCTGCGCCCGCCACTCTGCCAGCCTCCTCCTCCTCCTCCTCCCCCTCCTCCCTCTCCTCCTCCTCCTCTGTGCTGGCACCACTGCCACAGGGCATCTCCCCTCTGCATCGCGATGTTGTGCAGCGCACAGTAGACCACACCAATGTGAGCGACCCTGTCAGGCTGGTACTACAGGGCCCCTCCGGAGCGGTCCAGGCACCTGAATCTCATCTTCAGGAGGCCAAGGCAGCGCTCCACCACACCCCTGGTTGCTGCATGGGCCTCGTTGTATCGTGTTTCCGCATTGTTCTGAGGCCTCCGTATAGGCGTCATCAGCCAAGACCTCAGCGGATAACCCCTGTTGCCTAGCAACCAGCCCCTCAGCCGGGGGGGGGGGGGGGGGGAACATCCTTCAAACATCGCAGGGATGTATGACTGCGCCAGTATGTAGGAGTCATGCACACTCCCTGGGAACCTTGCACATACGTTCATGAACCTCATGTGGGGGTCGCATACCACCTGGATATTCATGGAGTATGACCCCCCCTCCTGTTTGTGAAGACCTCCCTGTCCCCTACAGGTGGGCGCATGGGGACGTGAACACAATCGATTACCCCCTGCACCATCGGAATCCAGGCCACGCTGGCAAATCCACGAGCTCGTGAGTCTTGAGTTGCTCGGTCCTCGGGAAAGGTGATGTAGTGGTCCTCGATGGCATAGAGGGCGTCGGTCACATCCCACACTCCCCCTCCGTCTCCTACGCTCCCCCCTCAGTCTCCCACACTCCCACCCTCATTCTCCCCCACTCCCCCCCTCTGTCTCCCACACTCCCCCCCTCCGTCTCCCACACTCCCCCCTTAGTCTCTCACTCCCCCCCTCCGTCTCCCACACTCCCCCCCTCCGGCTCCCACACTCCCCCCTCCGTCTCCCACACTCCTCCCCTCCGTCTCCCTCACTCCCCCCCTCTGTCTCCCACACTCCCCCCTCAGTGTCTCACTCCCCCCTCTGTCTCCCACACTCCCCCCCTCAGTCTCCCACTCCACCCCTCAGTCTCCCCCACTCCCCCCCTCCGTCTCCCACACTCCCACCCTCAGTCTCCCACTCCCCCCCTCCGTCTCCCACACTCCCCCCCTCAGTCTCCCCACTCACCCTCTGTCTCCCACACCCCCCCTCAGTCTCCCACTCCCCCCCTCCATCTCCCACACTCCCCCCTCCGACTCCCACACTCCCCCCTCCGTCTCCCACACTCCTCCCCTCCGTCTCCCACACTCCCCCCCTCCGTCTCCCACACTCCCCCCTCAGTGTCTCACTCCCCCCTCTGTCTCCCACACTCTCCCCTCAGTCTCCCACTCCACCCCTCAGTCTCCCCCACTCCCCCCTCCGTCTCCCACACTCCCACCCTCAGTCTCCCACTCCCCCCCTCCGTCTCCCACACTCCCCCCCTCAGTCTCCCACTCCACCCCTCAGTCTCCCACTCCCCCCTCCGTCTTCCACACTCCCTCCCTCCATCTCCCACACTCCCCCCCTCAGTCTCCCACTCCCCCCCTCAGTCTCCCCCCCCCCCCCCCCCCCCCCCGCTCTGGACCCCCCTCCCGTTCTCGGGGATGCCTTCCCCATTGTGGCCAGACTCCAGCAGTGCGCCGAGCTGTGCGCTGAGCGGTGCGCTCACCTCCTCGATGCTCTCGTCAGCCAGCTTGACTGGTTGACGAACTTGAAAAGCAGGTGTGTTGGCCGGCGTGAAAACATTGCATGATGACGTTGGGACTTCGGCCCATCCGGACAGCGGGCTTCTGGTCGTGTCGGGGGGTCTGTCGAGGCCTTTGCCGGGAATGCCGACGTGAAGTTTGTGCGGGGTTCAGAGAATAGCGGGAGGGCGTCGGACCGGCGTCGCTGTGAAAATCGGCGCGGCCCGCTATTCTCCGAACCGGCGTGAGAGCGGAGAATCGCGCCCATGGATCCTCCAGGGAAGAGCGATCATAGCAGAGGCGAGAAACAAAGGTAATTACATTGACATGAGGAAAGATTTGGCCCTCGTGGACTTGGCAGGAAGACTAAAAGTTAGGACAGTTGATGAGCAGTGGCAGTTGTTTGAGGAGATATTCAATTTATCACAACTAAAATGTATTCCAGAGAGGCAGAAAGATTGTAAGAGGGGAAAGAACATCCATGGCTGAGCAAGGATGTTAAAGTTAACATAAAGACAACAACAAAGTCACACCATATTTCAAAGGACAGTGGCAGGCTGTAAGATTGGGAAACTTTTAAAGATCGACCAAGGGTTACTAAAAAAGTAATAAAACGAGCAAAGGTAAATTATGAAAGAAAACTAGCGCAAAGTAAAGAAAAGGATAGCAACAGCTTGAATGTTAGTGGCTTGGAGGATGAGACTGAGGAGTTAATATAGAACAGAGTTGGCGGAGGTGTTAATCAATATTTGCCTCAGTTTTCATGATGGAGGACACTAGTACCATCTCAATAGTAACAAGTAATGCAGAGGTAATAGAAAGGGAGGAACTTAGTAAAATCATCATCGATATGCAAAAAGTACTAAACAAACTATTAGGATTGAAGGCAGGCAATTCCCAGGGCCTGATAGCCGACATCCTATTGTCTTAAAGGAAGTGACAGTGGAGATAGTGGACCCATTGATGATAATATTCCAAAGTTCCCTGGATGCGGGAAGGCTCCAGTGGATTAGAAAAATACATATTCAAAAAGGAAGGGAGGCAGAAAATAGGAAACTATAAACCACTTAGTTTAACATCTGGAATTGAGAAATTGTTAGAAACCATTATTAGGAAATAATAACAGGACATTTCAAAAGTCAAAATGCAATCCATCAGAGTCAGCATGCTTAATGAGGTGTAAATCGGGTTTGAGTAATTTAATCATAATAATAATTGCTTATTGTCACAAGTAGGCTTCAATGAAGTTACTGTGAAAAGCCCCTAGTCACCACATTCAGGCGCCTGTTCGGGGAGGCTGGTACGGGAATTTGCTAGAGTTCTTCAAAGATGGGCAGCACAGTAGCACAGTGGTTAGCACAGTTGCTTCACAGCTCCAGGGTCCCAGGTTCGATTCCCGGCTTGGGTCACTGTCTGTGCGGAGTCTCCCCGTGTCTGTATGGGTTTCCTCCGGGTGCTCCGGTTTCCTCCCAAAGTACAAAGATGTGCAGGTTAGGTGGATTGGCGATGCTAAATTGCCCTTAATGTCTAGATAGGGTGGAGGTGTGGGGATAGGGTGGAGGTATGGGCTTAGGTAGGGTGCTCTTTCCAAGAGCCGGTGTAGACTCGATGGGCCAAATGACCTCCTTCTGTACTGTAAATGTTATGATTCTGTGTAACAAGCCAAGTGGATAATGGACATCCTGTAGATGTAGTATATCTGGACTTTCAGAAGGCGTTTGATAAAGTGCCCTACAAAAGGTTAAGACACAGGTTGGTTCACTTGGGATTAGGGGCAATTTATAAGCTTGGATAGAAGACTGGCTAACCAACAGAGGCAGAGAGTTGGGATAAATGGGTCTTTTTCTGGTTGGCAACTAGTGTAACTAGTGGGGTGCCACAGGGTTCGGTCCTCGGGCCCCAACTATTTACTATATATTAATGACTTTGGTGTAGGGACAGACGGTACTACAGCCAAATTTTCAGATGACACTAAAATAGATGGGATAGTAAGTTGCAAGAGGAAATAAGAAATTTACAAATGGATAATGATAGCTTAGGGTGAGTGGTCCAATATTTAGCAGATGGAGTTTAATGTGGATAAGTGTGAGGTTATCCATTTTGGTCGGAGAAATGGAAAGGCAACTTATTATCTAAATGGAGAGAAACGTGAGAGTGCTTCGATGCAGAGGGATCTGGGTGTACCCATGCATGGATCTCAGAAAACTAGTACGTAGGTACAGCAGGATTAGATTTAGATTTATTGTTATGTCTACCAAGGTGCAGTGAAAAGTATTGTTCTGCATACAGTCCAAGCAGATTGCTCCATGCATGAAAACATAGAACATACGGTAAATGAACAATGTAAATACATAAACATGATACATATGGAATATAGTGCTACAGCTGTAGAGATGATGCATAGAAAGATCATTTCAGTCCATTAGAGGACCATTTAGGAGTCTGGTAACAGTGGGGAAGAAGCTGTTTTAGATTTTATTGGTACATGTTCTCAAACTTTTGTACCTTCTGCCCGATGGAAGAGGTTGGAAGAGAGAATAACCTGGATGGGAGAGGTTTTGATTATGGTTCCCGCTTTTCCAAGGCAGCGGGAGGTCTGGACCGAGTCAATGGATGGGAGGAGGGTTCACGTGATGGACCGGGCTATGTTCACTACTCTGTAGTTTATTACGGTCCTGGGCCGAGCCATTGCCATACCAAGCTGTGATGCCGCCAGTTAGGATGCTTTTAATGGTACATTAATAAAAATTGGTAAGAGTCATTGTGGACATGCCAAATTTCTTTCATTTCCTGAGGAAGTATAGGTGCTGTTGTGTTTTCTTGGTTGTACCATCAACATGGGTGGACCAGGACAGATTGTTGGCGATGTACACACCTAGGAATTTGAAGCTGTCAAATATCTCCACCTCAGCACCATTGATACAGACAGGGGCATGGACGACACATCACTTCCTGAAGTTGATGAGCAGTTCCTTGGTTTTGCTTACATTGAAGGAGAGATTGTTGTTATTGCAGCATGTCACTAAGTTCTCTATCTCCCCTGTACTCTGGCTTGTTGTTGTTTTAAATCTGACCAACTATAATCGTGTTGTCAGCAAACTTGTAGATGGAGTTGGAGCCGCATTTTGCCACACGATTGTGGATGTGTGTATAGGGAGTACAGTAGGGTGCTAGATACACAGCTTTGCAGAGCCCCGGTATTGAGGACTATCATGGAGAAGGTGTTGTTGTTTATCCTTATTGATTGCGGTCTGTGGGTCAGGAAGTCGAGGATCCAGTTGCACAGGGAGGAGCCGAGTCCTAGGTTTTGAAGTTTGGATAAGAGCTTGGCTGGGATTATGGTGTTGAAGGCGGAGCTGTAGTCAATGAACAGGAGTCTGACCTTGTTGCCGAGATGCTCCAGGGATGAGTATATGGCCAGGGAGTTGCCGTCTGCTATGGAATGGTTGTGGCAGTATGCAAATTGCAATGGATCAAGGCATCCCGGAAGGTTGGAGTTAATGTGTCTCATGACTAACCTCTGGAAGCACTTCATAATGATAGATACAAGGGCTACCGGTTGGTAGTCATTGAGACACGTTGTTCTTCTTTGGCACTGGTATGATGATGGTCTTCGTGAAGCAGGGGGGGACCTCGGAATAGAACAGGGACAGGTTAAAGATGTCTGTGAACACACCCGCCATATGGTCTGCGCAGGATGTGAATGCACGACCAGGGACTCCATCAGGACCCATTCCTTTCCATGGGTTCACTTTCGAGAAGGCCAGTCTAAGTTCTGAGGCTGTGACAGTAGATATGGGTGTGTCCGAGACTGTTGGGGCAGGTGACATTGCTTTGTTGGCTTCCTGCTCAAAACAAGCATAGAATGCATTGAGCTTATTGGGAGGCGTGTTCTGTTTTTTAAAAATATTTTTATTCTCTTCCCTTTTCACATTTTTATCCAAATTTACATTCACTAACAAACAATCAATGGTAACAAATACAATATCAATCCCCTGACCAACAATCCCTTCCTCCCATCAACCCCCAAACAACCCTCAACATTTTAAATAGAAACGTCAAATAAAAGGATTCATGAATCCACTATCCACCCATACATAGTAATCAACAATATACACAGTGCAACCTCCCCACCCAATGTCCGATGTCATCCAATTCTTGAAAGTGCATGATGAACAAAGCCCATGAATTGTGGAGCCCTTCCATCCTTCCCCTCAGCTCAAACTTCACCTTCTCGAGTGCTAAAAACTCCAACAGATCCTCCCGCCATGCCAGGGCACAGGATGGAGAAACTGACCTCCACCCCAACAGGATCCGCCTTTGGGCCATCAGTGAGGTGAAGGCTCCAAATCTGTCTCCGCACCCGCTTCCAACCCCGGCCGATCCGATATGTGTTCTGTTGCTGGAGATTCTATTGTGCTTTGCCTTGTAGCCCATTATATTGTGTAAGCGTTGCCACAATTGACAAGAGTTTGTGTCATTAGTCTAGGCCTCTAGCTGAGCCTTGTATTGTCTCTTGGCATCCCTGATGGCCTTGCGGGAGTTGTACGTAGATTTCTTGTAGAGGTCAGGGTCACCGGTCTTGGAGGTGGATATAGAGGCATGGGTTGGGATAAAGGTTATAAAGGGCCATGGAGGGTTTGGATACGGGTATAGGTTGGCATGGAGGGTATGAAGTGATGTAGAAACATAGGTTAGGATAGGGGTTACAAAGAGTCATGGATGATTGGTACATGGACACGGGTTGGCATGGGACTATAAAAGACATGGGAGTGGGTACAGGACATGAGGTGGCATGGGCTGCCACGTGTGCAGCATAGGGAGTGTGTAAGGGATGAGGCTGACTGAGGGCTGGAGCTACAAGTGGTTGCAAACTCTTTGATGTGCGACCACTTCCAATGCTTCTTGTTAAAGGAAATATAATTATTTGAAATATAGACTATTATTTAGATTATTATTTGGATTTACCTTCCTATTAGTCATTCATAAACTGACCCCTTATTTATTTCCCTTTCACATCCAGTTTTCTTGGTTTTTTGTACTTTTCACATAATCGCTTTGCTCCAAGTTTGTTTCTGTCTTGGAATGTTTTTCTACATTAAGACCATAAGACCATGAGACATAGGAGCAGAATTAGGCCATTCGGCCTTTCGAGTCTGCTCCGCCATTCAATCATGGCTGATATTTTTCTCATCCTCATTCTCTTGTCTTCTCGCCAAAACCCCTGATTCTCTTATTAATCAAGAACCTATCTATCTCTGTCTTAAAAACACTCAGTGATTTGGCCTCCACAGCCTTCTGCGGCAATGAGTTCCACAGATTCACCACCCTCTGGCTGAAGAAATTCCTCTTCATCTCTGTTTTGAAGGATCGAACTTTTAGTCTGAGATCATGCCCCCTTATTCTAGTTTTTCCTACTAGTGGAAACATCTTCTCCACGTCACTCTATCCAGGCCTCACAGTATCCTATAATGAGATCTGCCATCATCCTTCTAAACTCCAACGAGTACAGACCCAGAGTCCTCAACCGTTCCTCATACGACAGGGATCATTCATGTGAATCTCCTCTGGACCCTTTCCAAGGCCACTTCAAAGGCACTATCTTGTTTTGTTGCTATGATCTTCAGAGCAGGAAATCACACTTTATTTTTTTTTAATACAATTTTTATTCAGAGCATTTTCAATTTATGTGCAAAACACACAAAACAATCATCTTTATACACTTGCTGCAATACAACCCCCCCCCCCCCCCCCCCTCTCATTTCCTGGAACATCCCAAAACCCCTACTTTATAATTATAATGTAAAACAAAGATAACCATTAAACATCTCCCTATCTCTGGAGCAAACTTTTTATAACATTTTGCTGGAAGTCCCTCTGCGCAACTGCATTAACCCAATACCCCTCATCACCACCACCACCCCAGCTGGAGCACCTAGCCCCTGCACCTTGCCTTCCTCCACCATTGGGAACCCCAAGCCGTCAAAGAACTGCCTCATGCCCGATTTCCCCCCAGGGGGGTCTGACCTGTAGAGTACTCCCACTCCCCCACCGCCCCCTGGTAGAAGATCTCAAACACTCCATTTACCTTACCTGACTCAGTGACCACCTTGTCCCCTGCTCCCACCAGCCCATCCCATAACTGCCCAATCTCCCTCGCCACCGTCTGCCACCTCAACTAGCATATAAGTAGCTTATGACCCTCTCCCTATGCTCATAAAATGTCCCTCTTACCAGGTGCAACTGCCCCACCACCTTCCCCATAGACTAAAGCTCAAACTCCATCTGCAGCTTCCTCCTCTCCTTCAACAACCCCTCCTCAGGGGCTGCCGAGTACCTCTGCCCAACTGCAAAAATGGCCTCCACTAACCTTTGCATTTCCAACCGCTCCAGCTTATCTCTGTGCACCTTGATCAAAAAGAGCTCCCTCCTAATTACCTCTTCAACACCTCCGAAAGCACAGAGTCAGAAACCTCCTTACTTTTATTAAACTCAACATGGGTGTGTATAGCCACCCCTATCTTCTTACATTCCCCCTTATCGGCCAACAATCCCACATCCAGCCTCCACTGCGGTTGCTGGGAACCCCTCTTCTCTGCACACAAATCCACAAATTGCGGTGCATGGTGAGGCACCACAATCGTCGAGTCCTCCATCCCAACCACCAACAAAGAATTATTCATAACAAAAAAGTCGATTCTGGAAAACACCCAATGCACATGCGAGAAGGTCACAAATTCTTTGCTCTCAGGCACCCAGACTGCCATGGATTCACTCCATAAACCCCACCAATACCCTTGCCATTGCTGACACCTTCAAGGACTTGGACACGACCAATCCAGCCTAGGATCAAGAACAGTGTTAAAGTCCCCCTCCCCTCCATAATTAACTGATGCATGTCTAAGGCCGGAACCTTTACCAACACCCTCTTCGTGAAATGCACATCATCCCAGTCGTGGGTACAGACATTCACCAGCACCATGGACGCTTCCTGTAACCTTCCACTCATCAGAACATATCTATCCCGTGCCCCTGCTGTGTTATCCACCGAGAATGCCGCCCTCTTACGAATTAACACTGCAGTCCCCCTCGCCTTCGTATCCAACCCCAAATGAAATATTTGCCCAACCCAACCCAATGCACTTCCAATATAACATCACCCCCTTATTCCCCACCTGTCCCACCTTGTCACCAGGTCGCACCAAGTTCCTTCGTCCCCAACTTCCCTCCCCCCCTTCCTTCCTGCCCTGCGCTACACACCTGACCCATTTATCCTACCCAACTGACCCATAATATCCCCAAATTCAACACCTGCAAACGTAAGGAGGAAAATGGTACAAAATTCTTCTTCACAATTAACGATACAGAGTTGGTAATGCTAACAAAAGGCAACATAACAACCCCACCCGAAACCATCCCATCCCTCACCTCTCCTGAGTAGAATTCCTCCAGTCTATTTTTCAGGTGAACCCACCCAAAATCCAAAGTCTTCAAACGTCCCCCAGTCCATGGTCCCTTAAAGAGGTATTCGCCTCCTCCGGCGCATTGAAGTAGTGCTCCTTTCCCCCATGTGTAACCCACGGGTGGGCAGGGTACATCGTCCCAAATTACACCTTGTTCTTGAATAGGGCTGCCTTGGCCTTATTGAACCCAGTCATTTGCTTGGTCAGCTCTGCTGCCAAGTCCGGGTAAATGCAAACTGTATGGCCCTCCCAGGTGCATTACCATATCTCCTTCACCACCTCTGTAATGTTCTTTGATTATGCTGATGTTGAATCTTCTGTGGCAGTGTTAACAAAGAACATTCGACTTTGTTTTACAACAAAACTATTTATTACTACACTGCTGTAAAGGATTACTGTAATGGCTAAGTTTAATACAGTTGGAAATAATGATACAACACTAACTTACACTAAGATCCCCCAGAACTACTCTAATATGCGACTGCTATCAACTCCTTACTAACATCTTGTCCCAGAACACACAGTGCGTCCGGGCCATGTGCCTGCATACTCGCACAACCTGCTGATTGGATGCTAGAACTACAACAGCAAAATATATAACTTATAATACACATACAGATGATGATGATCTTCTCATACTATATACAGATGATAGTCTACCTATCATCACAACCTCAGCATCCTTTCCTTGTCTAAGTATCGATGTAACCTCATGATGATTGCCAGCGAGAGCTCCCCTGCTCTCAGTTTGCTCCACTACGACCGTTGTGCCTGGTCTTCCTCAAGATAGTGGTCGAAGACCCCCTCCCCCACCAACTTCTCAAATATCTTGGCCTCATATTCCATGGTCCTCCCTCCTTCAATACCTTCAGACTGCCCCACAATCCTCAGGTTCTGCTCCTTGAGCAGTTCTCTAGGTGCCATCATCAACATTTCTGCCTCCAACAAGGCAATATGATCCTCATGATCAGTCACCATCTCCTCCACCTTTGGATCGACGCATTCTCCGCCTCCAGCTTCTGCTCCACTCTCTCCTGGGCAGCCTGAATCAGCTCTGCCGCCCTCACCAGGTCCCCTGAGGTCACCTGCCACTGTTTTTTAAACTCGGCCACAAAGAATTCGACCAACTGCTCTGTCAACCAACGACGCCATAGGTCCCTCCGCCACCTTTTCCCCTGCTACGCCACATGTGTCCTCCTGTTCTGCAGAGTGCCCCTTATTTGACGCACTCCTCTGGTACCCCTTTGGCATTCCCCATTGAAGGAGAAAACCTTAATTGTCCAACTTTTTCCACCTGTAGCAGCCCTGTAAAATGGACCGAAGGGGCCAAGGAAATCCGACCTCCAGCAGGAACCACCTTATGTGCCACCACTCATTCTATAGTCGCCACCAGAAATCCGTTCATTAAACTGATTGTCACAAACAGCAAAGTTCCAGACAAAGATTAAGTTTATTAAAGGTAAAATTAACAGTTCTAGTATCGCTAACACAAAGCAAAAGTATCACCTGGCTCCCCAAGAATCGTGAGCTTATCAGATCACAACTTTCAGCACAAAGGTGTGATCCAACACTTTAGGAGACACAAACCAAAGCAATAACCACTAACTAACCTTACTTTCTTTGTTCATGGGATGTGGGCATTGCTGGCAAACCCAACATTTATGACCCTTCTAATTGCCCTTAAGAAGGTGACAGTGAGTCAATTTCTTGAACTACTGCAGTCTATGTGATGCACGTACACCCACAGTGCTATTGTGTAGAAATGTCCAGGAGTTTGACCCAGTGACAGTGAAGGAAGAGCAACATAGGACTGAATTTAATGGTTACAGTGGTGGCTCTGTACACTGGTGGGATAAATGGTGGCAGCCCTTCCAGTCAGGGCTGGAGGTCAATAATGTTTCAAAGTTTAAATGACACAGAACTGTTAGATTTTGCAAAATGTTAACATGCAATACCATTTGTTTGCAAATAATCTTTTTAAAAATAATGCTAATCTTTCACTTACATGCCAATCCATATTGCCAGACATTTTGAAGATGCCTTTTCGCGGTTGACCAGTGCTCTGGAATTGGTATTTTCCTATGTATTAACAGGCTTGGCTAACCATGACTGTCATTATGTCTCCCTCCTGTGAGTCACTTCCTGTATAATTTATGCATGGATTTTGCCAAGATTTGACAACTTTCAGGATATTAACATAAAATTAGACTGCAGTGTTGAGCAATGGGTGGCATTAAAATTAACTGCAGCTGATCAAAAAGAACAGAAATGTCTCTTGGGTTTGAAAGGGAAATGCTCAACAACAAGGTAGGAGCATCTGAGGATGGAAAAAAGATGTAAGAAGCCTTGGAGAGGCTTGCATTCCGTGGCAAATAATTTGAAATTCTTGATTATGATGACTTTTTGCCTGAAAATTAACATATCAGTTAATAAATTGCCTTTGATGGCAATGAGACTTACACTTGGAAAGTTACGCAGTGAAACGTGCATTTAAATTAGGTCTGTAAGTTTGTCAGTGTCTGCTCCACACAGATTGCTCATTGAATGCCATTACAGGCTGCTTTGAAAATGATGTGCGTGTTAATAAGCTGGGACATCTGGTTACCAGGTTTTTTTCTGATTCATTAACTGACATTGCCGCTGCGGCCAGAGGGTATCAAAGTAAACCCTGGAGGGTCTTTGCTGACTCAAGATGGACCCTGATGATTGCCTCAGTCCTTTGACCTGACTGAACTTTATAAATCTGTGCTAATGATTACCGTTGATATTACTTCCACTGAAATGCTAAGTGTAGTGCTGACAAAGGTTTTGACATTGATCGGTATTTAGAATTGAGGTACAGGATATGAAGCAATTACTTATTTAAGCTATCTTTTATGTCCTATATACTTTATTCCAAGAATTAAAAAATCTCGTGCAATTGTAGATATTCTCCTGCATTGAACTGGTGCTTCAAAATGAAGCCGGTACTTTGAGAGTTAAGTGAGAACAGGAAATTATTAAAGGTTTAAGGAATTAATGATCTTTAAAGGATGGATCTGGCAAATGAAATCATCATGCGGCCCTGTCAAGTGCTGCTTTTGAACAGCTCAAACAAATGAAACAGTTCTAAATGCTCTAGAGAGAATGATTGAGCAAAGGAAATCTGACTTGATAGTACATGTTGAGGGATGAAATGGACAATGAAGTTTCCATATGTTGTTTTTACGCAGTAATTAGAAACTGTCACACACCGTTTCGTTCCTCAGTTTCCTTCAGCTTATTTGCATGTGCGAGGCTTCCTCAAAGTGAAATTCCGAGCAGCAAACCGGCACCCAGCTGGGATCTCAGACAGTGACACGCACACTCCTTCTACCTCATGGACAGGTGGCCAGCGGCAGGCTCTGTGACAGCCCAAGCAACAGCCTAACCACTGGAGCTATAGGTCAGATTAGACTGGTAGTCCGTGTCCGAAAGGAGGGTGCAAAAGTCGCAGTAATTATTCTTACTGACCAACCAGCCAAGCACTACTGCAGCTGGGTTTAACCCGGCTGACAGGCATACAACAAAGGCCATGAATTGACATTAAGTTCCTCAGTGCTGATTTGACAGCAAATGCAATGGCTACACATTTGTTCATTGTCGCACATGTGTTGCTACAGAAATAAATAACATTGCAATGCTTCAAATTTCTGACTCTGACTCTAGGATAGAGGAGCAAGGAGAGAGGAGATTATAAATAAGGAGATATCAACCTCTGGACTGAGTGGGTTTACACAGGAGACAAAGTGGTGGGTTGCGGTGCTGGCAGGAATGTCATTCAGAGTGGCACAGCTGTCGGAAAAGGCTGTGTTGGTATCTGCGGCATGTTGAAGTGTGAAGAACAAAAATGAATCCTATTTCTCAGGAGAATTCTGCATATGTCACGTATATTGTCCCATTAAGCCAATCCATTTATCAACCCACTGAATGCCAATTAAATTGCACAGGATGGTGCAGGTATATGGTGAGCTGTTGGTGCCAAACTTTATTACAGCTGAGGCATTCTGGCACAACACATTTTGCACATTTTTGAAGGTGATAGCGGAGGCTTACAAACAAAAATTGGTATCAGTACAAATAGCCTCGGAGTAAAATGGAGAGAGAGCTGATGTCAAAAGATCATATGGAACCTAGCAAAAATCAGTCATACAGTACAGTAAATGTCATTGGAGGCTTTTGTATGTTTTTTTTCATTCAATTTATCTTTGATGAAGATGTCAGGGCACAAGTCCAAGTGGTGCCAAATGCCTCTACAGCATGGAAATTAAATCAGTGTAATTTCATCAGGATGATTTTAGACTGCAGCTTTTTGTTTTGCTGAATTCACTGCCTCATTGCCGCCCCTATGTGCCACAGCTGAGCCATTTCTACCATCTCTCAGAAACAGGCTGGAGCTCGCCATCTTTTCATACAGCAAAGTTAATATGGTGCTGTTATCACCATTAATATTTATCAGAGTAGCTCAAACATCAACCCTTCATCCAGTAACAAGGGGATAGGCTTCCCTTGAACACGAGTTCCAATTATTCTCGCCTCTCTTTACCATTCTCAGAAATATATAACATACTTAAATCTATAGAGTTCAGCAATCTATCATTTTGCAGCACTGGCTCGTCAATCAGGTTTTACAAGTTCAAGGCCCGTTCTGTGACTTCAGTCCACTTGCCACTATTGAAAACAAATGAAATGAAAACTGCTTATCGTCACAAGTAGGCTTCAAATGAAGTTACTGTGAAAAGCCCCTAGTCGCCACATTCCAGCGCCTGTTCGGGGAGGCTGGTATGGGAATTGGGCTGCGATTGATCATCCACATCCCTCCTTGGAGCCCTTATCTTAAAGGTAAAAGTCTAGGTAGCTCTGAACTAGAGAGGATTCCTTGGTGCAATCTAATGGAAAAGTTTGTAACTGTCAAATGTGGCAGGTTTTGCTGGGAGTTTCCCTGCCAGCTCTGCCAGCAAGAGTTTCGCCTCCGGTTTACTCCAGACTCTGAGAAGCTGAATTTGTTGGCCAGCCTGGCTCCTCAGAGATCGGGCCAGCATTCTGAAAGGGTGCTGCGCTTTCGAAGTGAGCTTGTGAGTCCCCACACCCCCATCCAGGGACAATGTTACCTCCCCCAAGCGAGGACACTGATGTACCATCAATTGAACGCGAGACGAGTTGCTGAACAAAAGTATGGCTTTAATATACTAGATGTTAAGCCCTGCGGTCGATTACAGTAGAAGGACGACCGCCGGGAGTACTGGGTATTTATACCCCGCCCCCTTAACTCAGCCTCTCGACCAATCGAGGAGCCGTCACATGACTGGTCTCAACCAACCGGTCGAGAGGCACATGACTGACCAGGGCCAATGGTAAGCTGGTGTTCTGCACCAATGGCAAGCAGCTATGCTAATCATACCACCACACTCGCCCCTTGCAGAGAAAGAAGCCGCGGGGGGGGGGGGGGGGGGGATGTCAACGAGAGCTGCGGGGGGGGGGAGAGAAACTGGTGGTATGAGTAGTAAGGAGAAAAAAAAATGTATCCTTGGCTTCCCACTGGCCCAGACATTTAGCAACAGTACATAGTGTCCATACAAGGTCCATGGTGGTGTTGAAGTTAAATGGACTCGATCGGCCTTTTCATTGCCCGTGACGTCCTGGCAGACCGCCGCAGGGGAGTTGGTGACGTTGGTTCAGCCGATGGTGGTGGTTCCGCTGATGTCCTGGAGTCCGGGAGCGATGGTCCTTGAACTGTCTCCATACCCTGCGCTAGTGGTGGAGACGCCATGGATGGGGAAGGGGTGGCCTGGGTGGGGCGCTGGGGGAAAAGGGGCGGGGAGGGGTCTGTGGTGAAGCGGGGGAAGGCTGCACGCCGGCGGGTGCCAGGTCCCGGAGGGAGACCGTGTCCTGCCGACCGTCGGGGTACTCCACGTACGCGTACTGCGGGTTAGCGTGGGGTAACTGGACTTGTTCCATCAACGGGTCGAACTTGTGCACCCGCACATGCTTCCGGAGCAAGATGGGTCCGGGGGCGGCCAGCCACGTCGGGAGGGGGGATCCGGAGGACGGCTTCCTGGGGAAAACAAGAAGACGTTCATGAGGTGTTTGATTAGTTGTTGTACAGAGGAGGGAGCGGATGGAATGTAGGGCATCGGGGATAACCTCTTGCCATCGGGAAATAGGGAGATCTCTGGACCGGAGGGCCAGTAGGATGGTCTTCCAGATGGTACCATTCTCCCGCTCGACCTGTCCGTTACCCCGGGGGTTATAGCTAGTCGTTCTGCTAGAGGCAATGCCCCTGCTGAGCAGGAATTGGCGCAGCTCGTCGCTCATAAATGAGGACCCCCGATCGCTATGTATGAATGTGGGGTAGCCGAACAGGGAGAAGATGGAGAGGAGGGCCTAATGTCAGTCGATGTGGTCATGTCGGGGCAGGGAATGGCGAAGGGGAAGCGGAAGTATTCATCGATCACCGTCAGGAAGTAAATGTAGGGGTTGCTAGAGGGAAGGGGCCCCTTGAAGTCTATGCTGAGACTTTCGAAGGGGCGGGATGCTTTGATCAGATGCGCACGCTCGGGGCGGTAGAAGTGCGGTTTGCACTCTGCGCAGATGTGGCAGTCACGATGGAGTAGGGCAGGTTGCGGGTCTTTATGAAATGATAGAAACGGGTCACCCCTGGATGGCAGAGGTCCGCGTGGAGGGAGCGGAGGCGGTCTATCTGCGCGCTGGCGCAGGTACCACGGGACAGGGCATCAGGAGGCTCATTGAGCTTCCCAGGACGATACAAGATATCGTAGTTGTACGTGGACAACTCGATCCGCCACCTCAAGATCTTGTCGTTCTTAATCTTGCCCCTCTGTACATTATCGAACATGAAGGCTACTGACCGTTGGTCTGTGAGGAGGGTAAACTTCCTGCCAGCTAAATAGTGCCTCCAATGTCGCACAGCTTCGACTATGGCCTGGGCTTCTTTTTCCACTGAGGAGTGGCGGAGTTCGGAAGCCTGGAGGGTTCTGGAGAAGAAGGCCACGGGTCTGCCTGCTTGGTTCAGGGTGGCCGCCAGAGCTACTTCTGATGCGTCGCTCTCGACCTGGAAGGGGAGGGACTCGTCGATGGCGCGCATCGTGGCCTTTGCAATGTCCGCTTTGATGCGACTAAAGGCCTGGCAGGCCTCTGTCGATGGCGGGAAGGTCATGGACTGAATGAGGGGACGGGCCTTGTCGGCGTAATTGGGAACCCATTGGGCGTAGTAAGCGAAGAAACCCAGGCAGCGTTTGAGGGATTTGAGGGTATTGGGGAGAGGGAGTTCCATCAGGGGGCGCATGCGTTCGGGGTCGGGGCCTATCACTCCGTTACGCACTACGTAGCCGAGGATGGCTAGACGGTCGGTGCTAAACACGCACTTATCCTTATTGTAAGTTAGGTTAAGGAGTTTTGCGGTTTGGAGGAATTTTCGGAGGTTGGTGTCGTGGTCCTGCTGGTCGTGGCCGCAGATGGTGACATTATCGAGATATGGGAAGGTAGCCCGTAATCTGTACTTGTCGACCATTCGGTCCATCTCCCGTTGGAAGACCGAGACACCATTTATGACTCCGAATGGAACCCTGAGGAAGTGGTAGAGGCGCCCATCTGCCTCGAACGCGGTGTACTTGCGGTCACTCGCGCGGATGGGGAGCTGGTGATAAACGGACTTGAGGTCCACCGTGGAGAAAACTTTGTATTTCGCAATCTCGTTTACCATGGCGGAAATACGGGGGCGATGATACGCGTCCAGTTGCGTAAACTGGTTGATGGTCTGACTGTAGTCGATGACCATCCGGTTTTTCTCCCCAGCACTTGGGCTCGCCAGGGACTGTTGCTGGCCTCAATGACCCCTTCCGTCAGCAACCTCTGGACCTCGGACCTGATGAAGGACCGGTCCTGGGCGCTGTACCATCTGCTCCGGGTCGCGACGGGTTTGCAATCGAGGGTAAGATTAGCAAACAAGGAGGGGGGGTCTACTTTGAGGGACGCGAGGCTGCAGACAGTGAGGGGGGGTATAGGGCCGCCGAATTGGAAGGTCAAGCTCTGCAGGTTGCACTGGAAGTCCAGTCCTAGGAGTGCCGGTGCGCAAAGGTCGGGGAGGATAAGGAGTTTATCATTTTTTAAAACCTTCCCCTGGACCGTGAGGTCTGCGATGCAGCACCCGGTGATGCGGACGGAGTGCGAACCTGAGGCTAACCCGATTTTGTGTTTTACAGGGTGGACAGGGAGCGCGCAGCATCTTACCGTGTCAGGGTGTACGAAGCTTTCCGTGCTCCCGGAGTCCAGCAGGCAGTCTGTCTCATGCCCGTTGAGGTGGATTTGTGTCGTCGTCTTGGCGAACGTGCGTGGATGTGACTGGTCGAGCTGAATGGCCGCAAGCCGTGGAGAAGATCCATAGTCGTCGTCGTCGGCCGAGTGGGTGCTGGCAGGACCTTGTGTGCCAGTCCAGGATGGCGGCGCCTAGGACCCGCACGTGGGGTTGTGGCCCCAAGGTGGCGGCGCCCAGGACCCGCACGTGGAGTCGGGGCCCCAAGGTGGCGGCGCCCAGGACCCGCACGTGGAGTCGGGGCCCCAAGATGACGGCGCCCAGGACCCGCACGTGGCGTCCGGGGCCCAAGATGGCGGTACCCGCAGGACCCCTATGGTTGCTGGGGGCGGGGTTAGCGGTGTCGGTGGGCCGATTGGAGCGGTTGAGAGCAGGGGCAGAGAGGCGCGCAGGCCGGATGCAGGGGCCCGGCGGCGGGGGGGGGATTGACGTGGTGCGCTGGAAGGGCCCGGAGGAGGAGATCCCCGGTCGCTGCGCGGCACAGCAGCGACCGATTTGGCCTGGCAGACCGTCGAAAAGTGTCCCTTCTTCCCGCAGCTCTTACACAGGGCGGAGCGGGCCTGGCAGCGCGGGCGGGGATGTTTGGCAAGACCACAGAAATAGCAGCGGGGCCCCGCGGACTTGTCGGGGCATCCCGCGGCGCAGGCCTGAGGGGGGTTGGGAGCGGCGGATGGCGGTGGGGAAGCGTGCCAGGAGGCCCAGGGCACAGCAGCGCAGCTGGGGACATAGGCGCGGGCGTTTAAGTCGGCGACCTCCAGGGAGGTGGAGAGAGTCCGTGCCTCAGTTAGGCTGAGGTCGTCTTTTTCCAGCAGCCGCTGGCGGATTGCGGCGGACTGCATCCCAGCCACGTAAGCATCTCTGATTAAAAGTTCCATGTGCTCAGTGGCTGAAACTTGGAGGCAGGCGCAATTCCTCCCCAGGACAGCGAGGGCCCATTAAAAATCATCTAAGGACTCACCGGGGAACTGTTGGCTGGTAGCCAGCAGATGTCGGGCGTACACTCGGTTTACCGGCTTAAGAAATTGTCCTTTTAGCGTATCCATGGCCACGTCATTTTCCTTTTCTTCCTCTATCATCGCGTAGGCCGCCATGCCCACGCTGGAATGGAGAATATAAAGTTTCTGTGCCATGGTGGGGGGGCTGCTTGCGGTCGCCAGATAGCTATCGAAACACGCCAGCCAATGTTTGAAGATTGCCGATGCGTTCGGAGTTTGCGGGCTGATGCGGAGGCATTCGGGCTTGATCCGGAGCTCCATTTTCAAATTTCTAGCATATTAAACTGATGTACCATCAATTGAACGCGAGACAAGTTGCTGAACAAAAGTATGGCTTTAATCTACTAGATGTTAAGCCCTGCGGTCGATTACAGTAGAAGGACGACTGCCGGAAATACTGGGTATTTATACCCCGCCCTGGAGGCGGGGTTAACTCAGCCTCACGACCAATCGGGGAGCCGTCACATGACTGGTCTCAACCAACCGGTCGAGAGGCACATGACCTACCAGGGCCAATGGTAAGCCAGTGTTCTGCACCAATGGCAGGCAGCTATGCTAATCATACCATCACAGACAACCCGCTATGGGGTCCCTGGGACAGCCCCCTCTTCAGCCCCCCCCCCCCCACACACACCCCTTACACCCACCTCTCTTCCAGGACCCCGACTCTTCAATCCCCGCCAACCTCCCAGAGGCCTGTTTTTAATTTTCCCCACACACACCCCCCACCCTTCATACACCTCCTCCACCCCCCTTTCATAGGCATGGCCCCCCTCAGGCCCTGACCCTTGGCAGTTCCACCATGGCACCCAGACATCCTTGCAATGCCACCCTGGCGTGCTCCTGCTGGCTTTGCAGTGCCACCTTGCCAGTGCCAAGGGCCTCCAATGACCTAGGAGACCTACCCCCCCCCTCCCCCCCCCCCCAGGTGCGTTTCTGCCTGGTCCATGTTTGTGTGGACCAGTACTGAATGGCGCTCAGCTGTGGCTCCCCTGAGGAGGCTGGTAGATCCTGGATGAGATTGCTTCATTGGGTTTAAAACCTACTTAAGCAAGCACGGCTTGGTTACGCCTATTGTGGTGGGATCCTGATCCCGACCAGATACCAGATCTCCGACCCCTCATGAGATCTGGTAGATCTCATGAGGCTTACTGGCCACCGGGAGGCCCATGGAAGGCTTCACCTGGCTCGCGTTCGACTGTGACGCAGTTGGTAGATCTAGCCCCTAGTTTCTAATAGCAATTCCTTTCTATTCAAGGCAAAGTGGATGCCTTTGGTTCTCACATTGACATGTCATTCACAGAAAATTTTTAAAATAGGTCGAATTTGTCATCATCATCCATCTGAGGGGGGAGTGGGAGACTGAGGGGGGAAGTGGGAGACGGAGGGGGCGAGTGTGGGAGACGGAGGGGGCGAGTGTGGGAGACGGAGGGGGGAGTGTGGGAGTCGGAGGGGGCGAGTGTGGGAGACTGAGGGGGGAGTGTGGGAGACTGAGGGGGGGGAAGGTGGGAGATGGAGGGGGGAGTGTGGGAGACTGAGGGGGGAAGTGGGAGACGGAGTGGGGGAGTGTGGGAGACGGAGGGGGGGAGTGTAGGAGACGGAGGGGGGGAGTGGGAGACTGAGGGGGGAAGTGGGAGACGGAGGGGGAGTGTGTGGGAGACGGAGGGCGGAAGTGGGAGACGGGGGGGGGGGGGGGGGGGAGTGTGGGAGACGGAGGGGGGAAGTGGGAGACTGAGGGGGGAAGTGGGAGACGGGGGGGGGGAGTGTGGGAGACGGGGGGGGGAGTGTGGGAGACGGAGGGGGGAAGTGGGAGACTGAGGGGGAAGTGGGAGTGGGGGGGGTAGGGAGAGAGTGAGCGAGTGACCCGTCCAACCCCAGTTACAAAATGTCTGCCACCATGCCATGGTGTGCCGGTCACGAGGACACGGCCGCTGGTTCCCCTGTGGCTTCCGGCCACAGGCCACTGACGCACCGGTGAGGAGGACATAGTTAACTGCCCGTTGGATGCAGAAAGTGACCAGGGGTTAGGCTGCCCGCGTGTCAGCAGCGCGATCAGGCCACCGGGACACACAGGTATCCCGTGGCAGGCGGCTGCCGAGGTATCGACTAACCTCCGTCTAACATGTCCCGTTTCTCTGCCCCCCACCACCCTTCTGTAGGTTAGCACAATGTCTGTGAACAGAACGGCTATGTTCTGCGCAGTGGTTGGGGCTGCTGCACTGCATTTGGAGATGCAGCAGCATCCACAGCCACAACCCGCAGTGGATGCAGGGCCAGCTGCAGCAGCAGAGGGAAGGGCCGAGGAGTTGCCAGTCGTCGAGCAGCATGGGGGGCGGAGGAGGAGGGGGAGGAGGAGAGAGTGAGGGTGCAGCCACGGCGCCAGAGGCGACGACCAAGGCCGAGGGTGTACCGTGTCCGGGTCTCTTTCCTAACAATGACGGACATCACCTGCAGGAGTAGACTCCGGCTGAGTAGAGAGACGGTGACACATATATGTCACCTCCTGTCGCACTTCGCCCCACGTGGAATGGGGGGAGGACACGCGATCCCGGTTGCCATCAAGGTGACGGTCACTCTTAACTTCTATGCGACCGGCTCCTTCCAGTCTCCGAGCTGGGACCTCTCCGGGATCTCCCAGTGATCGGTGCACAGGTGCATCCGGGATGTGACCGACGCCCTCTATGCCATCGCGGATCGCTACGTCACCTTTCCCGAGGACCAAGCAAGTCAAGACTCACGAGCTCGTGGATTTGCCAGCGTGGCCGGGATACCGATGGTGCAGGGGGCAATCGATTGTGTTCACGTCCCCATGCGCCCGCCTGCAGGGGACAGGGAGGTCTTCACAAACAGCAGGGGGTCATACTCCATGAATATCCAGGTGGTATGCGACCCCCACATGAGGATCATGAATGTCTGTGCAAGGTTCTCAGGGAGTGTGCATGACTCCTACATACTGGGGCAGTCGTTCATCCCTGCGATGTTTGAGGGACGCCCCCCCCCCCCCCCCCCCCCCCCCGCTGAGGGGCTGGTTGCTAGGCGACAGGGGTTATAAGAACATAAGAACTAGGAGCAGGAGTAGGCCATCTGGCCCCTCGAGCCTGCTCCGCCATTCAATTAGATCATGGCTGATCTTTTGTGGACTCAGCTCCACTTTCCGGCCCGAACACCATAGCCCTTAATCCCTTTATTCTTCAAAAAACTATCTATCTTTACCTTAAAAACATGTAATGAAGGAGCCTCAACTGCTTCACTGGGCAAGGAATTCCATAGATTCACAACCCTTTGGGTGAAGAAGTTCCTCCTAAACTCAGTCCTAAATCTACTTCCCCTTATTTTGAGGCTATGCCCCCTAGTTCTGCTGTCACCCGCCAGTGGAAACAACCTGCCCGCATCTATCCTATCTATTCCCTTCATAATTTTAAATGTTTCTATAAGATCCCCCCTCATCCTTCTAAATTCCAACGAGTACAGTCCCAGTCTACTCAACCTCTCCTCATAATCCAACCCCTTCAGCTCTGGGATTAACCTAGTGAATCTCCTCTGCACACCCTCCAGCGCCAGTACGTCCTTTCTCAAGTAAGGAGACCAAAACTGAACACAATACTCCAGGTGTGGCCGCACTAACACCTTATACAATTGCAACATAACCTCCCTAGTCTTAAACTCCATCCCTCTAGCAATGAAGGAAAAAATTCCATTTGCCTTCTTAATCACCTGTTGCACTTGTAAACCAACCTTCTGTGACTCATGCACTAGCACACCCAAGTCTCTCTGAACAGCGGCATGCTTTAATATTTTATCGTTATCCGCTGAGGTCTTGGCTGATGACACCTATACGGAGGCCTCAGACCAATGCGGAAACACGATACAACGAGGCCCATGCAGCAACCAGGTGTGTGGTGGAGCGCTGCCTTGGCTCCCTGAAGATGAGATTCAGGTGCCTGGGCCGCTCCGGAGGGGCCCTGCAGTACCAGCCCGACAGGGTCGCTCGCATTGTTGTGGTCTGCTGTGCGCTGCACAACATCGCGATGCAGAGGGGAGATGACCTGCTGCAGGAGGCGGAGGGAGAAACCAGTGGCAGTGGTGGCAGCACAGAGGAGGAGGAGGAGGAGGAGGAGGAGAGGGAGGAGGAGGAGGAGGAGGAGGAGGAGGAGGCTGGCGGATTGGCGGGCGCAACACGCAGACACGACCCAGGTGCTGATGATGCCCAGGAGGTGGCACGACGGACCCGGCGAGGACGGCGGGCACGCAACGCCTTGGTGGCAGCACGGTTCACGCGTCGCATGCAACGTCCCCGCTGAACACCAAACCACCACCTGCATTGCCAGTCGTGCAGAGGGTCAACACACAACTGTCACCACCACAAACCCCCCCCCCCCCCCCCCCACACCCCCTCTCCGTGTACACTGCTCCACTTCGACATCACCCTTACCACTGGGTCCAGACGGTATGGCACAACATTGATGGCGGTGTTAGCGGGTGTGATCAGAGCCATGTGGAATGATGACAGCCCGCTCTGCGATGAGCTGTGACTTCAGAATCGTTAGAGAGGGTCTGACCCATGGCCGCTGAGTTCGTCACGGACAATCCATCGCGTACCCGCGCGGGGTAGCTGTGGGAGGGGGTGTGGGGAGGGGAAGGGTCTGCACACACGGCACCGAAGTTTCATTGCTCATCAACCCCAGCGACACTCAGTCACCATCACGATCCCTGTGGCTGTGGAACAATCACACGGTATTACAAGTAAGGTGGAACAGTGCGTTTAATGTTAACAATAATTTACAGATGCCTAGCCCCTACAACTAAACTGTGCCCTTCACCCATGCCAACTTACTCTGTGTCTCTCTTTGTTGCCTTACGGGCCCTACCACTACGTCTAAGTGATTCCCCAGATGATACAGCAGGAGTGGAGGAGGACTGCTGCGAATCGCCCCCCTCGACTTGTTTCTCC